>NC_052101.1:10373000-11067500 GCF_015852505.1 Tachyglossus aculeatus | reverse complement strand
TCTTGGAGGATGTATAATCATAATAAGACTTTGAAGTTGGGGAGAGGTGGTCTGGTGTATATGGAAGGGAGAACGTTCCCTCCCTCTAGACTGTAAGCTCATTATGGGCAGGAAAGGTGTCTGCTAATTTTGTTGTACTCTCCCAAGTTCTTGCTACAGTGCTCTGCACATAGTAAGCACTCAATAAATATGATTGATTGATTCCAGGCCAGAGGGAGACAGTGGGAAAGGAGTCAGTGAGGAGAGAGATGAGATCCAGGCACAATGAGTCACCTGGTGCTAGAGGAGCAAAGTTTGCGGACTTGGATGTAAAAGGAAATTGGTGAGCAGATTCAATGTCTTAAAACCAATAGTAAGGAGTTTCTGTTTAATGCATGGTGGATGGGCATCCACTTGAGGTTCTGAGAAATGGGGAGAGATGAAATCTGAACATTTTTTTGAGGAAAATGATCTGTGCAGCAGATAGAAGTGTGGACTGTTATATTCTATGACTCTGTTGTACTGTACTTAGTTCAGTGCTCTGCACACAGTGAGCACTCCATGAGTATGATTGATTGAAGAGATAGGAAGCAGGGAGGTCAGCAAGGAGGCAGATAGAAGTAGTCAAGGTGGGATAGGATAACTTTTAGCCATATTCTGGAGGTAGAATTGATAGGGTTGGTGACAGATTGAATATGTGGGTTGAATGAGAGAGGTGAGTTGAGGACAATGCCAAGTTTTCAGACTCGGGAGATAGCCCTTATAATAGAACTTGGTACATAGGAAAAGTTTTAAAAATATCACTATTCTTATTATCATTATTAAGGAGGTTGCTTTGGAGTCATGCTCTTTGACTCCTGGTAAATGAAGGAAGGCTTCCAGGTGGAGATGGATTTTGGAAGGTCAGTTTATGATGGGAAACAGTTCAGCAATGGCAAGATTGGAATCGTACCTAGGGCAACCAAAGCAGTGAGAAAACTTTTCATAAGGACTGAACAGTGATGGGTGAGAGGAGAAGCAGTATAGCCCAGTGGAAAGAGCATAGGCCTGGGAATTTTCAGAGTTTACTGCGTGTGGTTGGAGAAATGCACCATGCTTATTTCTTGTAACTTAAATGATCAGCCCCTAAATTTTAGCTACAGTTCCACATCATGTTCTTTGAATTAAATGTGAATTTATTAAATCATTTTCCTAACCTCCATTTCCATTTAAAGCATTTGCAAACTATGCTGATACTGCCTTAAACTTAAAAATACATTTTCATCCATTCTGCTGTCGCCCCTTGTAATGGGCGATCAAAACAGAAATGATCTTTTCATGACACCTCTGCTGAGTCATAAAAATTAAATGAGAAGATTTTTTCAAATTTGAATGCGGCATAGTGTATGTCTTCAATTTTCTGTTTCCCTACTTAATACATGTACTTGAGTTTGAATTGCAGCTGCCTATTCACGTGGTTGAATATATCAATTTGTAAAATTTACAGATGGACAAGTCTCAATTTTAACTATAAAGACTAAAACTGCTCTATTTTTACCCGTTGCTAGTTAACATTGCTTCGAACAGCTGGAAGAAACTTCTTCAAACGCAGGTGTTAGTGTGGGTTTTTTTTTTCTAATTCAAATTGCAAAATGTCATCTTCTAGAATTGAGTAGAGAACAACAACCTGCCATTAGCAATCACTTGTATATTATGACATTAATTCCCTCCCTACTCTAATTAATGTTAATGCGAGCTTTGTGAATGTACCAAGAAGAGGTGAGACCCTTCTAAGTAATAGATGATTTAAACACAGAAGACTGTTTTCTTCAACAAGAAATTTGTCAGCATTCTAATGATATGTTCATTTAAAATTCCTGGGGTCTTTCTAAGCCATCAACACTAGACTCAGGAGCAAATAATGACTGCTGCTCTGAAGTAATGGAAGAGATGGTTGCTTAGCTTATGTACAAAAGTGACCACACACTGACCCAGCAGGAGAGAAGACGAAGATTTAAATGTCTCTCCGACGCATCTAGACTGAAACGGTGTATTGCTTCAGATGAGCCATGTACATTCTCATTGTAGAATTTTCTCCAGCTAGTGTTTCTTTCTGAACAGATTCAGAACTGAGACTTGTTGGTAAATAATGATGATATTCATTAAGCACTTAGTATTGGTCAAGCACTGTGCTAAGAGATGGAGAAAATGCACGCTAGATAGGAGAAAGCCCTTGTCCCACTAGGGGCTCACAGTCTAAGAGGAATGGAGAATATGTGTTTTATCCCCATTTTACAGATGAGAAAACAGCCGGAGAAGTTAAGTAACTTGCCCAAGATCACAGAGCAGGAGATAGCAGAGAAGGAACCATAACCTGCATTTCCTAATTCCCATGTCTTTTTCTATGCTGCCTCAGGGGAGAAAGAAACCAACAAGGAATATGAAAGAGTGGAGAGGTGTGATAAGATGCTGAATAGGGTGGCCATCCAGATAATCTTTTCAGCTGGCCTGCTCCTTTATGGATACAGTGCCAGAGACTTTAGTAATACTTATTTGTTTATTCAATCATACCCATTGAGCGCTTACTGTGTGCAAAACACTGTACTAAGCACTTGGGAGAGTACAGTATAACAATGAACAGACACATTCCCTGCCCACAATGAGCTTACAGTCTAGAGGGGGAGAGAGGCATTGATAGAAAGAATTGAATAAATAAATAAAATTACAAATATGCACACAAATGCTGTGGGGCTGGGAAGGGGGATGAATAAAGGGAGCAAATCAGGGAGACACAGAAGGGAGTGGGAGAAGAGGAAAGGAGGGTTTAGTCAGGGAAGGCCTCTTGGAGGAGATAATGCCTTCAGTAAGTCTTTGAAAGAGGGGAGAGTAGTTGTCTGTTGGTTATTCATTCATTCATGCCATCGTATTTATTGAGTGCTTACTGTGTGCAGAGCACTGAACTAAGCACTTGGGAAGTACAAGTTGGCAGCATGTAGAGGTGCGGTCCCTACCCAACAACGGGCTCACAGTCTAGAAGGGGGAGGCAGACAACAAAACAAAATATGTGAACAGGTGTCAAGTCATCAGAATAAATAGAAGTAAAGCTAGATGCACATCATTAACAAAATAAATAGAATAGTAAATATGTACAAGTAAAATAAATAGAGTAATAAATCTGTACAAACATTTATACAGGTGCTGTGGGGAGGGGAAGGAGATAGGGCTGGGGGGATGGTTATGAAGAGGGAGGGCATTTCAGGCCAGAGGCAGGATGTGGGCGAGAGGTCGGTGGTGAGAGAGAAGAGAAGAAGGTCCAGTGAGAAGGTTCGTTCATTCATTCATTCAGTCGTATTTATTGAGCACTTACTGTGTGCAGAGCACTGTACTAAGCGCTTGGGAAGTACAAGTTGGCAACATATAGAGACAGTCCCTACCCAACAGCGGGCTCACAGTCTAGAAGGTTAGCATTAGAAGAGCGAAGTGGGGGGGCTGGGCTGTGGTTAGGTGAGGTGGGAGGAGGCAAGGTGATTGACTGCTTTATACTACTACTTAACAATAGGAGGAGGAGGAGGAGGAGGAGGAAAGATATATATTGAGGGCCCAATGATTACATGTGCTCTACTAAGCACTTGGGAAAGTACAGCTGAAGCTTGTGACACATTCTCTGCCTATAAATTATATTTTGTCTGCACAGTCTCCCTCACCTTGGCTCCTTTCACCAATTCCCAAATCTCCAACTTGTACTTCTCAAGCACTTAGTACAGTGCTGTGCACACAGTAAGTGCTCAATAAATACAATTGAATGAATGAATGAACCCACAGTTCAGAGGGACCTGGTAGGATCGCCCCAGAAACTCTGGAGCAGAATTAGGTGGTTAGGGACTCCTTTCCCAACCAGCTTCGCCCTTGGAATAACACCTAGTTTCAGTTGGCCTGCCATGAAATATTCTCTCTGAGAGAACTAGGGTGGCCTGGTGGACAGAGCATGGACCTGGGATTCAGAAGGACTTGGGTTCTAATGCCGCTTCTGCCGCTTGTCTGCCATGTGATCTTGGGCAAGCCACTTCACTTCTCTGTGCCGGTTACCTCATCTGTAAAATGGGAATGAAGATTGTGAGCCCCATATGGGACATGGACTGCGTCCAAGCTGACTAGCTGATTACCCCTGGAACAATGCTTGACACATAGTGTTTAAAAAATACCAAAAAGAGAAATAGGGAGAGAGAGAGAGAGGGACAAAGAAAGAAAAAGAGGTTCTTTACAACTCCTGATTTAAGAGATTAAGTGTAACCCTCAGACAATTAAGTGTAACCCTTATGCTTTTAGAGGTTATAATAGTCTTTTTATCTGGGCTTTTTTATATACTTGCCTTATTGAAAATAAGTGAGAATCCTGAAGTATTGTTGATTTATGATAATTGTTTAGTGCTTTTCTATGTGCCAAGCACTGTCCTCTCTCTCCCATGGGCCTCACAGTCTAAGGTTAGTGAAGAACAGGTTCATTTTATAGGTGAGGAAACTGAAGCACAAAGAGTTCACGTTGTGTGCCCAAAGACACACAGCAAGAACGTGGTGGAACTAGGATTAGAATCCGTGTCTCATGACACCCAGTCCTTTGTTCTGCTCATTAGGCCACACTTCTTCTCTGCAACAATATTCATTGAAAACACCCACAAAAATGAAATTTATAAAGAGACAGACAACTAATTATGCCAAATTGTTCGGTCTTTTTATTCAACGGATTCCTTTATAATAACAGTTAACTTCAGAACATATTTATGTAGTCTATAGACATTTAAGCAGAATTTGTTTCATAAACATTCCCCTAATTTTTCCTAATCCTGCTCCCTGTGTCTCAGATCCTCTAATCTGCTTCTTGTAGCAGTTTCAGTAATTAGATTCTTTCATTTGTAATGGTGATAGCCTTAGAAAATATTGTCCTTTACCGTCACTGATTTTAATTGTGCAGTTTAGAATCATTTAAAACTCACTAGTCTACACTAAAGTCTTTCTACAGTTGATCCCATTTTGTGATTCCGCATTTATTTTCAAAGAAAATATTTAATTTCCGCCCTCTGTTGTCATGTTTCCTGGAAGAAACTTTCTGCCTAATTGTTGTTTATTGCTTTGGGAAAACTCTGATTGATTTATAAGTCTGAGATTCAATCAAACTCTTGCAAGTAGAAACTTCCTTGGAGACATCAATTAAAAAAAAATGATCTGGTGTTGTTTACGTTAGTCTTCAACTTCATGAGGCCAGAGAAAACTGTCATGTGTTCAATGAACAGAACTAGTCTATATTTAGACCCAATTATCTAGAGAAAATGATAATGCTTAGCTGGTTTGAATGTCAAAAGAGAAGTCGTTGTTCACGGAATTTTAGAAATGCAATATGGGCAAAAGCATACTTTTCCCTTACAAATCAAAGTAATCCTTATAGCACATTTTATTACAGTTTCAGGGGAAAAATTGTAAATGTTACTTATACTTCTATTAGTACAAGCAGAAAGCATTTCACTATTTCTAAATCAAAAATATCTCTACAAAATGATCATAAGAGGTGTAAAATGGTTCCGTAACAGCTGCTACGAGGAGTATTCTTTTACAGAGCAGCTGTTTTAAAGTAATATACATAATAATTGAGGGCATCATACATCAGTATTGAAAAAAAATCTACTTTGATCAAAAATGATACCTCAGAACTTGATATAATTAATAGTACTTGTTGAGCACCCAATGTGTGCCAACTTCTGTATGAGGACCTGGAGGGAATTCAATAAAGTTTAAATTTATTCCTAATCCCTATCTTCAAGGAAGGATGAAAGGGCTAGTAAAAAGTGTATGGGACTGGAAGTTTGGATGTCTTCACTCTAATCCCTTGGCCCCCTTCCATCCCCACGGCATTTATGTACTTATCTGTGCATATTTATGTACAGAGAAGCAGCGTGGCTCAGTGGAAAGAGTCTGAGCTTTGGAGTCCGAGGTCATGGGTTCAAATCCCGGCTCTGCCAATTGTCAGCTGTGTGACTTTGGGCAAGTCACTTGACTTTTCTGGGCCTCAGTTCCCTCATCTGTAAAATGGGGTGAAGACTGTGAGCCCCCCGAGGGACCTGATCACCTTGTAACCTCTCCAGTGCTTAGAACAGTGCTTTGCACATAGTAAGTGCTTAATAAATGCTATTATTATTATTATTATATCTGTAATTTATTTATTTAAATTCATGTCTGCCTCCCCCCACCCCTCAGGCTGTAAACTCATTATGGGGGGGAATGTGTCTGCTTAACTGTAATACTGTGCTCTCTCAAGCACTTAATGCAGTAGACAGTAAGCACTCAATAATAGACAGTAAGCACTCAATAAATATGACTGACTGAATGAATGAATAAATTATCATCATCATCATCATCAATCGTATTTATTGAGCGCTTACTATGTGCAGAGCACTGTACTAAGCGCTTGGGAAGTACAAATTGGCAACATATAGAGACAGTCCCTACCCAACAGTGGGCTGGCTTTGGGCAAGTCATTTATCCTTTCTGGGCCCCCGTTTCCTTAATTGTAAAATACCTGTTCTTTCTAACTCTTCGACTGTTGCTTCATGTGGTACAAGATCTGCATCTGATGTAGTTATGGACTATGTATCTAGTTATGGACTGCGTATCTTCAGGTTTAGCACAGTAGCTTAGCATATAATACATACCAATAAGAATAATTACTATTATTATTTTATTGTTATTTAATAATCTGAGGAAATCTGATGAGATCTGAAATCTGATGAAAAAATTTGCAATTATTGTGAGGACACTAATCCTTATATCACTGTCAGTCAGAAGGGAAACATGAAAATAAACCTTTAGGGAAGATTTGGGCACAATTTAAATACAATTTAAATTTAAACAATTTAAATTTTCTCTAGTTAAGTGACTCTCCTAAAACATTGAAGACAACTATGGTCTTGAAATCCATCACTTCCTCATTTCTCTAATTAGTGCTATTAAGTGAGCCTGTGAAATCATGGTCTTCCTATTCAGAAGAATTGCTTTTATGTCGTATAAGGAATAGCCTGTCATTGACAAATGACATTTCCCATCATCCTAATTATCAACATCAAATCATCGACATCAACAGTGGGAACAACATGTATTGGATGAAGACCCGCTCTGCCTCCTTGAAAGAATGACAGTTGTTTTGGGGTACACACTGAGCACGGTTTGCTCACTGATGGTTAGCAGGACTTTAGAATTGAGAGAAAATTCATTTTGCTTAATTATTATGAGGGGCAACATGAACTTCAGTGCCAGTTAGTTAGATTTTAAGTCAAAATCACCAAAATTAAATTGCATTTATTAAAAAGTCATATGCGCTCATCTCCAGACAAAGGAGAACACAGTTCGATCAAAAATTATGCTTACCCTTTAGAAGCTTAAAAACAAGACAAAAAAAAAAAAAAAACGAAAGAGGCTGACAGAATGCAATCAAATTTTGAAAAAGCAGGCAGCATGCGAAAAACCTAAAAGATCACCAATGCAAATAACAAATAGAAGGCTATTTACACTGTAGAGTCTTTGGTGGACTAGTGCTTAGCGAATCAAGAGGCCCTTGCCATACGGGAACGATTTGGGGAGTAGGTGAATAGATGAAGGAGGAAAGAGAAATTGCCTGGTTGGGTCTAGCTGGGGTTTAGGTCAAGAACTAGAGGAAAAATACTTAGGAAAGAATACATAAGAGAGTTTAGTGAGGAGTCAGTGGGGATTCTGGAAGAATCTGTACTACTCCACAGTATGGTCTAATGGAAATAATAATAATAATAATAATAATAAGAAGAAGAAGAAGAAGAAGAATGGCATTTATTAAGTGCTTACTATGTGCAAAACACTGTTCTAAGCTCTGGGAAGGTTACAAGGTGATCAGCTTGTCCCACGGGGGGCTCACAGTCTTAATCCCCATTTTACAGATGAGGCAACTGAGGCCCAGAGAAGTTAAGTGACTTGCCCAAAGTCACACAGCTGACAAGTGGCGGAGCCGGGATTTGAACCCATGACCTCTGACTCCAAAGTCCCAGCTCCTTCCACTGAGCCACGCTGCTTCTCCAAACTGATTACCAAACTGATGTTCAAACTGATTACCTTGTAATTCCCCCTGCTTGTTAAGTAAACAGCGTGGCTTCGTGGAAAGAGCCCAGGCTTTGGAGTCAGAGGTCATGAGTTCTAATCCCGGCCCCACCACTTGTCAGCTGTGTGACTTTGGGCAAGTCACTTAACATCTCTGGGCCTCAGTTATTTCACCTCTAAAATAGGGATTAAGACTGTGAGCCCTACGTGGGGCAACCTGATCACCTTGTATCTTCCTCGTTGCTTAGAACAGTGCTTGTACTTCCCAAGCGCTTAGTACAGTGCTCTGCACACAATCAGCACTCAATAAATCAGATTGAATGAATGAATGAATGAATGCTTAACACATAGTAAGCTCTTAACAAATACCATCATTATTTTTATTATTATTCCAATCACTTTCCTGTTTAGTACAGCACTTGGACCATAGTAAATGCTTAAAAGTATCATTTTTATCATTAATGTTATGACTGCTATTAGTTGCTATTTCATATGATTAATGACTCCATCTTTCTTCCGATCATCATCCATTTCGTGGGCATTGCTCAGCAGGTTTACATCAGGATAGAGAATCCTCTTCTGGTTGTAACCTCCCTTCTCTGGAACCCTCCCAAGAGCCTCGGACTTTTTTAAGATATTGCCTGGGAACCCCAGGGTGCTGATGAAGTGCAGGTGGGCAGGCAAAACTACGGATCTAAAAGGAAATTGTTGCCAAATCTTAACTGATAAATCCAAACATTAAAATAACTTAAATCTTATGAAAGTGTAGCTCAGCCTAGATTGACAAATCACTTAGACTGTGAACCCACTGTTGGGTAGGGACCGTCTCTATATGTTGCCAACTTGTACTTCCCAAGCGCTTAGTACAGTGCTCTGCACACAGTAAGCGCTCAATAAATACAATTGACTGATAAGTGGTGCTAACCTTCTCTTTTTCAGCAGTGTGGAAGTTTCCACTTGGCTCAACTTGCTTAGCCACAGTGTTCATATCTGAATTTGCCGTCACACCATGCGTTTTTCTACGTTAAACCTGGGTCCTATATCCCTCCTTCTGTATAGGTTGAATAATAATAGCATTAATAATGATAATGCTTATTCATAATGATAACAATGATTACAGTATCGGTTAAATGCTTGTAACGCGCTAAAAACTATACTCAGCACTGGGGTTCAAGATAAGAAGATTGGGCACATTTCCTGTCCTATCTGGAAATCACAGTGTAAAGAGGGAGGGAGAACAACAATTTTAGCCCCATTTTACAATTAAGAAACTGAGGCACAGAGAGGTTAAGTGACTTGCCCACAATCACCCAGTAGGCAAATATTGGAGCCATATAGAGCCCAGGTGTGGCTCATAGGTCCCAAAACAAAATCTGCTGTGACCAGTAGATTAAAATCCTTGTGATTTTGGTAGGCTCTATCCTTGCAGCACAAGAGATTTTGCTCCAGTCTTCATCCAATTTAGAGTCACATTGATATTCTATTTCCCAGGGTCTGAGAGAAACACACAGTAATCTAATCAGCCAACCAATCTCATATTTGGTGTCCTGTTTTTTTCACACCCCAGATTTTGAATCATCCGTAAGGATTTCAAAGTATTAAAAAAAACTGTCCAAAATGGTGGAAAAAGTAAGGTGTACTTTTTTGGACGTTAAGGAAAAAATGGAAGGACACAACCTTTTTAACTTTTGTGGTACTTATGAAATATGACTCACCAATGAAATTTATTTAAAAAAGCAAGAACACATACCCCTAATGGCAACTAAATTGGTAGTTCATTTTAAAAATAAAATTTTGCCTGGATGGTAGCAATGTATTTTCTTCATCATTATGGAAAATTAAAACTTTGAATATGATGAAAGGACATATTCATTTGCATAACTATGCTGGCATGTAGCCTGTTTTTGTTCATCTCACTAATCAAATTTGAATCTTAGGTCATCATCAATGTCATAAATGGCATTTATTGAGTATCTGTGGTATACAGAGCACTGTACAAAGCGTGTGGGGCCGTACGACAAAACAGAGTTGGTAGACTTTTTCCCTGCTAGTAGATCATGACATCAAACCGAACATATTCATATTCTACTGTATGATAAAATCAAACTACAGGGGTTATATTTGATAGTTGACTAGTGAAACATCGTAAAAAAACTAATTGGGTGGTTATTTTGTTTAGTTTATTTTTATGGAATTTGGATGTGCTTACATATCCAGGCATGGTACTAAGACCTGGGGATAGATACAAGCTAATCAGGAGGGACACAGTCCCTGTCCCACATTAGGGCTCACGGTCTTAATCCCCATTTTACTAATGAAGTAACTGAAGCACAGAGAAGTTAAATGACATGCCCAAGGTCACACATCCAGCAAGGGGTGAAACCGGGATTAGAACCCAAGTTCTCTAACTTCCAGGCTCTTCCACTCATGAGAAGCAGCGTGGCTCAATGGAAAGAACATGGGCTTGGGAGTCAGAGGTCATGAGTTCAAATCCCGACTGTGCCAATTGTCAGCTGCGTGACTTGGGGCAAGTCACTTCACTTCTCTGTGCCTCAGTTCCCTCATCTGTAAAATGGGGATTATGACTGTGAGCCCCACGTGGGACAACCTGATCACCTTGTATCCTCCCCAGCGCTTAGAACAGTGCTTTGCACGTAGTAAGCGCTTAACAAATGCCATCATTATTATTATTATTCAACTAGGCCATGCTGGTTTTGATGTGAAATTTTAAATTGAGGACATATAAATATTTTGGTTTTGACGTTAAGGTAAAAAGGTTTTGAAGAAATTCACTGGGTCCTTCCCACTGCCCTCAAGCAGATGAATGCCTAGTTCATACAGGATAGTGGGGTGTCTATTCTTCATCTTAGGAGCTCTGACATGGAAGTTCTTTTTTGTATCGAACTCTGTATTGAACTCTTTCTTGGATACTTTTTTGTATCAAACTTTTTCCTGCAGTAATTTAAAGCCTGGTTATCCATTGCGTATAGACTAGCCATCAATCAATTAATCTGATTTATTGAGTGCATACTGTGTGTAGAGCATTATACTAGGCACTTGGGAGAGTAATAATAATAATGATGGCATTTGTTAAGTGCTTAATATGTGCAAAGCACTGTTCTATGTTCTGGTGGGGGGGGCGGATACAAGGTGATCAGGTTGTCCCACGTGGGGCTCACAGTCTTAATCCCCATTTTACAGATGAGGTAACTGAGGCACAGAGAAGTTAAGTGACTTGTCCTAAGTCAAACAGCCGACAAGTGGCAGAGCAGGGATTAGAACACACTACTACTCCCAAGCCCAGGCTCTTTCCACTGAGTCACGCTATTTTCCCTGTCCACAACAACCTTACACTCTATAGGGGAAGACAGACATTAATATTAATAAATAAATTTTGGATAGGTATATAGTGCCGTGGGGCCAAGGGGTGAATAAAGGGTGCAGATTTATAAAAACGACTCAAATGTCAAAGATAGGATCATTTTTCCAAAAAAAGTCCAGTCCATGTCTTCCCACTCCTCAGAAACCTCCAGTGGTTGCCTACCCACCTCCACATCAAACAGGAACTCCTTACCGTTAACTTTAAGCACTCAATGGGCTCTTCCCCTCCTCTCTAGACTGTAAGCTTGTGGTGGGCAGGGAATGTGTCTGTTTATGTTGTACTCTCCTAAGCACTTAGCACAGTGCTCTGTACACAGCAAACATAATAATTGTGGTATTTGTTAAGTGCTTAGTATGTGCCAACCACTTTTCTAAGCACTGGGGTAGGTACAAGGTAATCAGTTTGTCCCACCTGAGGCTGTAAAATCCCCATTTTACAGATGAGATAACAGAGGCACAGAGAAGTTAAGCGGTTTGACCAAGGTCACACAGCAGACAAGTGGCAGAGCCGGGACTAGAACCCACATCCTTTGACTCCCAAGCCCGGGTTCTTTCCACTAAGCCACACTGCTTCTCAAATAATCATGGCATTTGTTCTAGACTGTGAGCCCATTGTTGGGTAGGGACCATCTCTATATGTTGCCAACTTGTACTTCCTAAGCGCTTAGTCCAGTGGTCTGCACACAGTAAGCGTTCAATAAATATGATTGAATGAATGAATGAATTTGTTAAGTGCTTACTATGTACCAGGCACTGTTCTAATCGCTGGGATGGATCCAAGCAAATCCGTTGGACACGGTCCCTGTCGCATGTGGGGCTCACAGTCCCAATCCCCTTTTTTACAAATGAGGGAACTGAGGCACAGAGAAGGGCAGTGACTTGCCCAAGGTCAAACAGCAGATAAGAAAGGTATTTTATTTACAGCAGATGAGAAGCAGCATGGCTCAATGGAAAGAGCCCAGGCTTTGGAGTCAGTGGTAATGGGTTCAAGGCCTGCCGCTTGTCAGCTGTGTGACTCTGGGCCTCAGTTCCCTCATCTGGAAAATGGGGATGAAGACTGTGACCCCCCCGTGGGACAACCAGATCACCTTGTAACCTCCCCAGTGCTTAGAACAGTGCTTTGCACATAGTAAGAGCTTAATAAATGCCATTATTATTATTATTATAAGTGGCATTAGAATTCATGACTTTCTAATTCCCAGGTCTGCGCTCTAGCCGCTCCGCCACGCTGCTTCCCAATGATTGAATCCCTTACCTTGCTGATCTCCTGCTACAATCTGAACCACAGCTTCAGTCCTCTAATGCCAATCTTTGTTTTTATTTTATCTCAATCTCACCTATCTTGCTGCCAGATCTTTGTCTCTATTCTGGAACTCTCTCTCCCTTCATATTTGACAGGTCACCACTTTCCTTACCTTGAAAGCCATCTGAAAATCATATCTCCTCTAAGAAACCTTCCTCAACTAAGCCTTTGCTTCCTCTACTGACTCTCCCTTTCTGCATCGCCTGATTCACTTGGAACTGTGGCCTTTACATTTGATATAGAAAAGCAGCGTGGCTCTGTGGAAAGAGCCTGGGCTTTGGAGTCAGAGGTCATGGGTTCAAATCCTGGCTCTGCCACTTGTCATATGTGTGACTTTGGGCAAGTCACTTAAATTCTCTGTGCCTCAGTTACCTCATCTGCAAAATGGGGATTAAGCCTGAGGCCCCCTGATCACCTTGAAAGCTACCCAGTGCTTAGAACAGTGCCTTGCACATAGTAAGTGCTTAATAAATGCCATTATTATTATTCACCTCTCCTTCAGCCTCCCAGAATTTATGCACTTGTCCTTTGTCTGCCATTTCCCCTAATTTATTTTACCCTCTGAAAACTAAACTGTAAGCTCCTCGTGGGCAAGGATCATGTCTACCAACTCCACTGGATTGTATCCCCCCAAGTGCTTAGTAGAGTGTTCTGCACAGAGTAAGCATTGTGCACATACCATTGACTGAATGATTGACCCGGAGTAAACAACCCCAGTTTCTTCAGCTTTTCCTCATAAAAGAACTCTTTTCCAGTATTTCTCTCCTCTTGACTCTCTCTCATTTCTTCCTAACCTTTGAAAATGGGGTCGCCAAGAGTTGAACTTTCTCAGAGGATTTACAGCATTTGCCTGCTTCCTTCTGCCCTCCTTTCTGGTGCTGTGGGATACAGGGCCTGTGCATTTCTCTATTAAGTCCTAATAAAATGTTTCGGTGATGTTGACATTCTAAACAAATTCAAAACAAACCACTGCTAAAGGCTTTTAACCCAAGGAACTGTATGATCCTCAAACTGCCAGGAACATAGATCCAACACCGAAAGTGCAATACGGAACTACCAGAGTATGGATTGGAATCTGATGTGGTTCAAGTGATTGACCAGTGCATTGAATGCATGAGGATCTGGGGATTGACTAGACACCTGATGGGTCTAGTTATGCGGCAGAACCGGCCCACAGAGCAGGTTGCCGGGGCTTCTTGTTGTCCTGTAAAATTACTGGCAAACCGACAGAAGGGAGTTCCAGAAATGTGGGATTCCGTTGCTTTGATGTTACATTACAGACACAAAAAGGATGTCTTTTCTTACCTCACCTCCCTGACTTCATACTACAACACAGCAAACACACACACACACACACACACACACACACACACACACACACACACACACATATCACTTTAAGAGAAGCAGCATGGCTCAGTGCAAAGATCGCGGGCTTTGGAGTCAGAAGTCATGGGTTCAAATCCCGGCCCTGCCAATTGTCAGCTGTGTGACTTTGGGCAAGTCATTTAACTTCTCTGTGCCTCAGTTACCTCATCTGTAAAATGGGGATTGACTATAAGCCCCCTGTGGGACAACCTGATCACTTTTAACCTCCCCAGCGCTGAGAACAGTGCTTTGCACGTAGTAAGCAATTAATAAATGCCATTATTAGTATTATTAACCTACTCCCTGTATCCTGATCTCATCTCTTCATGCTTCAAACCTCTTGCCCACATCCGCTTCTGCCCTCCTCTTTTATAACCAACAATTACTCTTCCCCACCTTTAAAGTCTTAATAAAAGCACATCTCTTTCAAGAGGCCATCCCCAACCACACGCTCATTTTATCTTCTCCCACTCAATTCTCCATCACTCTTCCACTTGCATCTGCTCCCTTTACTCATTCCTCCCTCAGCCCCGCAACATTCATGCCTGTACCTGTAATGTCCTTATTGATATTTATGTCTGTCCCCCACTCTAGCCCGTAGAGGAAAGAGTAAAATGCTCTTAGCTATTTGAGGGCAGACACCGTGTCTTCCGACACTATTTCACTGCATTCTCCCAAGAGCCTACAGTTACTCTGGGGATGGTAAGTGTTCCAAAAATACCCCTGATTGCATGACGTACATAATATAGTGAGATTGAAGCATTTTTAACGTTACGACCATTACCTCTGAATTTTCAAATTCAGAATTGGAATGCCCCCTAGTGGGTTGCTGGGAAGGTATTGGGTCACCGCTTGAGTGCCAAAGAATCTAAAATTGGGAAGCCAGGTGCAGTTTTAGGAGAAAAAAAGAGCCTTATTTCACAATAAGGAAACATAGAAGGAGCTCTCTGTTTCCAAAAAGGAGCAAAGTGAGCATATATATCTATATACACACACACACACACACGCACATATACACATATATATATATATATATACACATGTACTATACTATAATATATACTATATATTACTATATATACTATATAATATACTGTATAATAGTATATTATATAGTATTTTAGTATACTATGTAATTATACTACTATATACACAAACAAACCACTGCTAAAGGCTTTTAACCCAAGGAACTGTATGATCCTCAAACTGCCAGGAACATAGATCCAACACCAAAAGTGCAATACGGAACTACCAGAGTATGGATTGGAATCTGATGTGGTTCAAGTGATTGACCAGTGCATTAAATGCATGAGGATCTGGGGATTGACTAGACACCCCCAGTATGTGTATACACACACACATATATAGTAGTACAATTATATGGTATATTACATATATATATAGTACTCACTGGGGTTCTCAATTCACAGTATTCTACCTTCCCAACATACCTGTACTAACAGATATTAAGGTTCACGTAAAATTCTCCCAACACATTCATCATTTATTTTGAATACGTAATCACCGGACCAGTGCCTCCGACTAGTTGGAAGGCTGGATTTCGATTCAGTGAACAGCGCACTTGAAGCATTACATTTCTGACTGGAATGATTCCGTACATCTCCAAAACCTAAAAAGAGCCGAATGGGGAAAATAAATAAATAAGGCTTGAAAGATATTTCATGAAAAATTAATGAAAAAGTAATCATTTTTATGCACAGCATGTTTCTAGAAACAGAACACATCTGAACCCGCAGCTGCCTCGTGTAGGAGGTTGTCAGAGAGCTTGTGGAGGTGAGGAGAATAGGAATTAGAGCTGGGGGAAGTAAAGCACAGGCCAAAGCTGGGATACTCATAAAGCTCCAGTAAATTCTGTGAACACGAAAAGGAAATTCGGTGCTAGTTTTTTCCATAGTTCTAGGAAATAGTATAAAACGATTGTTGAGCATTTGGTGTTTTAAGGAACATTGTTTTCTTTCTTGTGTTAAAAAGCAATTTGCCGTGAAATGTCAGCCTGCATATAAAAGCCAAGATCAAACACAGCTTACTAAATGGAGACAGTGCTTATTTCTTATCTAGCTGGTGACTCTGACACATGAATTAAAGTGCCAATCCCACCCCAAGGATAATGAAGAAAATCATGCTAAAAGGATGATTTGCAGCTTCAGTTTTGCTAATTCTGCACAGATCATATCTGTTAGTCTTCCAGCTCCTTCCTTCCTTCCCTTCACTCCTCCCTCTCTCCCTTCTACCTCTTTTTTTTCCTAATTGTATCTATAGCAACACACTGGTGATCAAAAATGAAAATTCTGCTTTGAAGAATCTTTACACGGCGAGACTTCGATCAGAGGATGCAAATCCTAAACGGTGGCTTTTCTTTCAGTGGAATCAAGTCACACTTATTCTCTTTTGGATTTTCTCTGAGCAAATGCGTGGCAAGTCACAGTCCCCGTGCTATATTTGGTTCAGTGAGATCCAGAAATGCACTACGGCAGTGCTAGAGTTGAGAGTTCCCATCGGTGACGCAAAATTAGCCGACTGTTCAGCCCCAGCGATAGTTACGGATTTTTTGCTTTAGCTATAGGGAGACTTCCTTGTGAACCTCATTTTGAAGTTTATTATGCTAATCTTTTTAATTGAATTAATTAGGAGGTGTTTCTAGGTATACATTCTTTAGTACAAAGATAGCTGATGGGTTGGCAGTTCGCTATTCCACTATTATAGCTCACGTAAAAGCAATTTTCTAAGAGCATATTCAATCATTTTAACACCTACGATGTGAATACACAATTTAATTTCAGGGCCTCATCAATCCTTCTCCAACTTGGATTGCTTCGTTAGATATTTAGTAAACTGATGTGATTTAGGGTATAAAGGTGTAGTAGGGCAATATCATCAAATACCTAAATCAAAACGTTGACTAACAATTTCCACTGAATGATAAATAATGCCAGAATGACACTATTTAAATAAATGTTTAGAGCAAATTGCCCATAACTCTGGAGTTCAAATTGATAGCTTTCCAGCAATTCTTCCCAGTAGGGATTGACATTTCATTATTATCGTTATCATTATTGTATTTGTTAAGCACTTATTATGCTTAACACAGGGGTAGATACAAATGGGGATTAAGGCTGAGCCCTATGTGGGACAGGGACTGTATCCAACCTGATTATCTTGTATCTACCCCAGCACTTAGTACAGTGCCTGGCACATAGTAAGCGCTTAACAAAACCAGGATCATTATTATTATTATCATTATTAGTATTATGTTACAAGGTTATCGGCTTGGATACTGTCTCCATTCCACATGGGCTCACAGTCTAAGTAAGAGGGAGGAGGATTTTATCCCCTTTAGAGAAGCAGTGTGGCTCAGTGGAAAGAGCCCGGGCTTTGGAGTCATGGGTTCAAATCCCGACTCTGCCAATTTGGGCAAGTCACTTAACTTCTCTGTGCCTCAGTTACCTCATCTGTAAAATGGGGATGATGACTGTGAACCCCATGTAGGACAAGCTGATCAGCTTGTAGAGAAACAGTGTGGCTCAGTGGAAAAGAGCCTGGGCTTTGGAGTCAGAGGTCATGGGTTCAAATCCCGGCTCTGCCAATTCCTAGCTGTGTGACTTTGGGCAAGTCACTTCACTTCTCTAGGCCTCAGTTCCCTCATCTGTAAAATGGGGATGAAGACTGTAAGCCCCCCGTGGGACAACCTGATCGCCTTGTAACTTCCCCAGCGCTTAGAACAGTGCTTTGCACATAGTAAGTGCTTAATAAATGCCATTATTATTATTATTATTGTATCCCCCCAGTGCTTAGAACAGTGCTTTGCATATAGTAAGTGCTTAATAAATGCCACTATTATTATTATTATTATCCCCATTTTACAGATGAGCAAACTGAGGCACAGAAATTTAAGTGACTTGCCCAAAGTCACACAACAGACAAGTGATGGAGCTAGGGTTAGAACTCGGGTCCTCTGACTCCCAGGTTGTGCTTTTTTCAATGGTGATGGTAACAGTGACATTTATTAAAGAAGTACTCTGTCCTAAACACTCTGCTAAGCCCTGGGCTGTATATCAGATACTCAGATGGGACCCGGTCCTCAGTCTGAGAGGGATGGAGAGCAGTAATCTGATCCCCCAATTTACAACAGAGGAAACGACAGCCCAGAGAGGTTACGCGATTTTTCCGAGGTCACACAGCAGACCAGCCACACAGGAGAGGTACCACAAACCATGACTATTCTGATAACTCAGTGGTGAAGAGATGCACAGTGGAGAAGGCATCTACGAGCAGGGGAGGGATAGGGACCAGGAGACAGACCCCAGAGCTACAGAGGCAGAGCATGAAGCTGAATGTCTCTTACTTGGATTTGAATTGCTCCTCAAAATAAAAACAGAACACTAATTGTAGGCATTGTCTTTGGTGATTTAAAATGATTGTGAACCTATATTCTCTTTACTCACATCGCATGATTCTTTTATTTTCAAGGCCATTTGACTTTAAGATATTTGATAAACAGTAATACCCACCGGTGTCACTATAGCGGAGCAAATCTGAGCTTTCTTTTTGCAGAGAAACTTAAACACTACTTAAGACTGTGAACCTCCATGTGAGACAGGGACTGTGTCTGACCTAATTAACTTGTACCTACTCCAGTGCTTAGAACAGTGTTTGACGCATAGTAAGTGCTTAACAAGTACCATAAAATGAACAAACACATCCATGGAAATTACCTTCTGGTAATTAAAGCCAAACCTCAACTCCTTTTCTTCCCACCAAAACCCTGTCCCACCCCTGTTTTCCTATCACTGTAGACAATACCAGTATCCTCCCTATCTCACCAGCCCGTAACCTTGGCGTTTTTTCCGATTCATCTTTCTCATTCCTCCTATGTATTCAGTCTGTCATCAGATTCTGTCAGTTCTACCTTCAAAACATTTCTAAAATCTGTCTTTCCCTCTCCATTCGAACCTCTATCACGCTGATCCGAACACGTATCTTATCTCTCCTTGACTACATTTGCCCGCTCGCTGACCTCCCGGCCTCCTGTCATTCCCCATTTCAGGCCATAATTCACTCTTCTACGCTGATCGTTTTTCAAGAAAAACTTTCAGCACGTCTCCCCACTCCTCAACAACTTCCAAAGGCTGCCCATCCACCTCCACATCAAAGAGAAATTACTCAGCATCAGCTTTAAAACATTGAATCAGCTCACCCCATCCTTCCACACCTCACTGTTCTTCTAATTCAGCCCAGCCTTCACATACCACTTGTCTAGCACCAGTTGCTGTAATCTCATCTTTCTCGCCACCGACCTCTTTTCAATACCGTGCCCCTACCCTGGAACGTCCTCTCTCTCCATATACGACAGAACACCACTCTGCCCAGCTTCAAAGAATTATAAAGGCATAATGTCAAATTGTACTTTCCAAGCACTTAGTACAGTGCTCTGCATAAAGTAAGTGCTCAATAAATATGATTGAATGAATGAATAAAGGTCACATCTCCTCCAAGAGATCTTCTGATCAATCAATCACATTGATTGAGCTTTTTCTGTTTGTAGGGAAATACATTTTACCGTACTTGAATTAATGAATAAAGGTCACATCTCCTCCAAGAGGTCTTCTGATCAATCAGTCACGTTGCTTGAGCTCTTTCTGTTTGTTGGGCAATACAATTTACCATAATTCCCCAATTAAGCCCTCTTTTCCCCGCTTCACTCTCCCTTCTGTTTTGTCTATGCATTTAGATCTGTGACCTTTGGGCATCTGACCCACCTCCAACCCCCCAGCAGTTATGTACAGATCTTTAAATCGTATATTATAAATTATCTATTCATATTAGTGTCTATCCCTCTAGACTGTAAGCTCATTATGGGCAGGGAACATGCCTGCTAATTCCATTGTACTCTCCCAACTGGTTAGTGCAGTGTTCTGCTCATAGTAACTGCTCAGTAAATACTTAAAATAACATGGATTGATTGACTGTTTAAAAACAACACCTGAAAATACAAATGAATTTCTACTCCTTTCATTTTAATTTTCTAAAGGAGTGGTCAAAACCTATCTATAGATGGAGCATGAATATATTCTGAGAATGTTCTAAAATGCCCAATTTTCCAAGTTCCGGAAATTCTATTGTGAAATAGGCTTTGAGCAACAAAACTAGACTGTAGTAGTTTTTCTATTCATTCATTAATTCAATCGTATTTATTGAGCGCTCACTGTGTGCAGAGCACTGTACTAAGCACTTGGGAAGTACAAGTCGGCAACATGTAGAGACAGTCCCTACACAACATTGAGCTCAGAGTCTAAAAGGGGATGACAGACCACAAAACAAAATGTGTAGACAGGTGTCAAAATCTTCAGAATAAATGGAATTATAGCTATACCCCAACTCAATGAATAAGTAAGCAATTGCCCCCAGATTCAAGATTCACCTGGGGGCACATTATTAGCCCACTGTTGGGTAGGGACTGTCTCTATATGTTGCCAATTTGTACTTCCCAAGTGCTTAGTACAGTGCTTTGCACACAGTACGCGCTCAATAAATACGATTGATGATGATGATGATTTCTATTAATGAGGAAGCAGAGGATAGAAAAAGAATGGAGTAGGAATTGTAAAGTTGGAGGAAACCAATAGTCACTATTTGAAGTCAGGATTTTTTTCTTTTTAGAAGCCATGACTCAGAGCCAGAGATGCTGAAAAAGATAAGGTTGTTACTATGAGAGATCACAGGATGGTAGTACACTCTTCGGAAGAGACATGCACCACTAGGATGTCAATCCAGTATTGGGATGAAGATTGTGAGACCCATGTGGGATATGGACTGTGTCTAATGTTCTCCACAATTTAGTACAGTGCGAGGCACATAAAAAGTGCTCAACAAATACCATAAAAAAAAAAATATTGGTAATGGCACAACATCTCAAAATCATATGAAAAGATCATTACAGGAGTGGGCACCAGGAGTTGAAAGCAGTCATTAATAATAATAATAATAACAATAATAATAATAATAATAATGGCATTTATTAAGCACTTACTATGTGCAAAGCGCTGTTCTAAGAGCTGGGGTAGATACAAGGTGATCAGGTTGTCCCACGTGGGGCTCACAGTCTTAATCCCCATTTTCCAGTTGAGGTAAGTGAGGCACAGAGAAGCTAAGTGACTTGCCCAAAGTCACACAACTGACAATTGGCAGACGCTGGATTTGAACCCATGACCTCTGACTCCAAAGCCCGGGCTTTTTCCACTGAGCCACGGTGCTTCTCCATTGCCATTTAAAGTGCCCTGGCATGTTCACTGAATCTCCGATTCAGGCAGCTTAGAAGCAGTATGGCTCAGTGGCAAGAGCCTGGAATTGGGAGTCAGAGATCATGAGTTCTAATCCCGACTCCTCCAATTGTCAGCTGTGTGACTTTGGGCAAGTCACTTAACTTCTCTGTGCTTGACCTCATCTATAAAATGGGAATTAAGATTGTGAGCCCCACGAGGGACAACCTGATCACCTTATATCCCCCCAATTCTTAGAACAGTGCTTTGCACATTGTACGCGTTTAACAGATACCATCATTATTTCATTTTGGAGGCTGCTAGGGTAAATTAAGGCAATCATTTCAGCGTGGACAGAGGCACATTTTGATTCTAGCGGTTTTCAATGAAGAAAACTGGATAAGTTGTGAAATCCTTCTTGCATGGCTCATCTGGAGCTTATAGGATTCACCCAGTAGGGTCTGCCTTTCAGGGATACAGTAAAAAATGATGTCCATACATTTTCTGGCTCATTACCCAGATTGTCTTAAAGACAACACTTGCTGTAATTGGTTCTGTCTTTGTTCAGTATAGTCAATTCTGTACTGAACAATGGAATGGGAAACGTGGTCAGAGGTGTGACTGCTAACCTCTTAATTTCACTTCCTGATATCAACAGTATATGAGTTTGGAAAGAAAGTTTTCAACAAAGGATTTTATTTTACTGGTAGTTTTCATTGCCTAAGCCTTCTTGGTCAGTGGAGTTTCATTAGGTCTTCTGTCTGCAAAGAAGCCTATCTCTCCCTTCCCCAAAAGCATATACTTTCCATAAAAAAGAAGCTAGGTAATAGATGACATATGACTAACTTGTACTTCCCAAGTGCTTAGCACATTGCTCTGCACACAGTAAGCGCTCAATAAACATGATTGAATGAATGAATGAATGAGGGTCCCTTCTTTTGCAAAATTGATATTACATTTATATTATCATACCATCATTCCTTCCATGTAGCATTTAGGAAGAAAGCAGAATCCCTCAAGTTTTCCCCCAGTTTTCCATGATCATTCCCCTCTTTCTTGAAAATAGCATTTTCCATCTTCCCTCTATCATCATCATCAATCATATTTATTGAGCGCTTACTATGTGCAGAGCACTGTACTAAGCGCTTGGGAAGTACAAATTGGCAACATATAGAGACAATCCCTACCCAACAGTGGGCTCGCAGTCTAAAAGACTCAGTCAGTCAGTCAGTCAGATGTTGTTACTTATGACAGAGAGTGGAGAGAAAGGAAATCTGACATATTCATTCATTCATTCAATCATATTTATTGAACGCTTACCATATGCAGAGCACTGCACTAAGCGCTTGGGAAGTACAAGTCGGCAACATATAGAGACGGTCCCTACCCAACAGTGGGCTCACAGTCTAGAAGGGGGAGACAGACAACAAAACAAAACATGTAGACAGGTGTCAAAATTGTCAGAACAAATAGAATTAAAGCTATATGCACATCAGTAACAAAATAAATAGAATAGTAAATATGTACAAGTAAAATAGAGTAATGAATCTGTACAAATATATACAGGTGCTGTCGGGAGGGGAAGGAGGTAGGGCAGGGGGGTTGGGGAGGAGGAGAGGAAAGAGGAAGTTCAATCTGGGAAGGCCTCCTGGAGGAGGTGAGCTCTCAGTAGGGATTTGAAGGGAGGAGGAGAGCTAGCTTGGGGGATGTTGGGAGGGAGGGCATTCCAGGCCGGGGGTCGATGGCAGGACAGGTGAGAACGAGGCACGGTGAGGAGATTAGCGGCAGAGGAGCGGATAGTGCAGGCTGGGCTGGAGAAGGACAGAAGGGAGGTGAGGTAGGAGGGGGCAAGGGGATGGACGGCCTTGAACCCGAAAGTAAGGAGTTTTTGTTTGATTCCTAGGTTGACAGGCAGCCACTGGAGATTTTTGAGGAGGGGAATAACATGCCCAGAGCGTTTCTGCACAAAGACGATCTGAGCAGCAGAGTTAAGTATAGACTGAAGTGGGGAGAGACAGGAGGATGGGAGATCAGAGAGGAGGCTGATGCAGTAATCCAGTCGGGATACGATGAGAGATTGAACTATCAAGGTAGCGGTTTGAATGGACAGGAAAGGGCGGATTTTGGCGATGATTTGGAGGTGAGACTGGCAGGTTTTGGTGATGGATTGGATGTGTGGAGGGAACGAGAGAGCAGAGTCGAGGATGACACCAAGGTTGCAGGCTTGTGAGTTGGGAAGGATGGTAGTGCCATCTATAGTGATGGGGAAAGTCAGGGAGAGGGCAGGGTTTGGGAGGGAAGATAAGGAGTTCAGTCTTGTACATATGGCTTTCCACTCCATCACTGTTACTTTCCATTAGGGAAATTAATGCCTTCTTCCTTATGTAAAATTTTGCCCCCCTAACACCCAGACCAAAGCTGACCCCCGTAGTAATGGTCAACAGTATTCACTGTTCCTCTGGCCAAATGAAACAATGTCCATTTGCTGACTCGCATTTTGTTCATTGCCAGTTGTGTTGAACGTGGAAATTTGCCACAAGAAAAGGATCATCATCATTTGATCAGTTGTATCAGAGCACTTACTGTGTGCAGAGCACTGTACTAAGTACTTGGGAGAAGTGCAAAATAATTTAAAATCATAGTTCTTTAAACAAAAAAGAAAAAAAAAGGTTTTTTAGCCGTATAACTTTCTTATTGTGTGGAGCTCAGCAACTTTGCCTGCTTAATCATGCCTGGGAAGAAAGGGCTTTAGTTGATATGGCTTATGCACCTACATACTTGACCCTCTGCTGTATTGGGTTGTATGCTATTTCCAATGGCCAGCAATATTTGCACGATGCTCTTAATTTAATTTTCAAAAGCCTATCCCTATCTAGTTTGCTGTTCTGTGTTCTGCTGGTAACAATTTTCTCTCAGCATTCAGGGGAGAAATATTGTCTGAGGTTGAAAGAGTTTCCTTAGCTCCTTGGATAGGCAGTGAACATTTTCTACCAACTCTATTGTATTGTGTTCTCCCAAGTGCTTAGTGCAGTGCTTTGCACACAGCAAGTGCTCAGTCAATACTACTGATTGATTTTCAGACACCCTATTCCAGTTCACTCCTCAGCAGTGATTTCAGTTGACATAATATCAGCAATTTTCCACACATAGCTCACTCTCACTGAGTCAAATAAGGTTGAAATGATTGCTGGACGCCAGCATTAAATTGTTACAAAATTCTTAAGTAATTTCCTAAAACAATCTATTGGAGGAGATGGGTACATAGAAATTGCCCACACTTTTCACTTATATTACACATTCTGCTTGATCTACATTTATTGGTATTATCTGAAGATACAATTATGTCTTATGTAATTTGTACAAACTCATAATACTGAGGCCATTCAATTAAGTATTAATAGACTACTGAATATCACATCATACAAATTCAGGCGGACATTTTGTTAGGCTCAAGAAATTCATTTTTTAAATGATCAGGACCTCAAATTTAGAGGTCATCTTCGGTGAACTCTTACCAAGATAAATGGGGATTTTTTAAAGTGTGGCTCAGTGGAAAGAGCACGGGCTTGGGAGACAGTGGTCATGGGTTCTAATCCTGACTCCGCCACTTGTAAGCTGTGTGATTTTGGGCAAGTCACTTAACTTCTCTGGGCCTCAGTTACCTCATCTGTCAAATGGGGATTAAGAATGTGAGCCCCCCATGGGACAACCTGATCACCTTGTAACCTCTCCAGTGCTTAGTACAGTGCTTTGCACATCGTAAGCACTTAATAAATGCCATTATTATTATTATTATTATTATTATTATTATTATTATGGGGATTAAAACTGTGAGCCCCACGTGGGACAACCTGATCACCTTGTATCCCCCCAGTGCTTAGAGCAGTGCTTCGCAAATAGTAAGCACTTAACAAATGCCATCATTATTATTATAATTATTCTCTGGGCCTCAGTTCCCTCATCTGTAAAATGGGGATTAAGACTGTAAGCCCCACATGGGACAATCTTGATTATCTGGTTTGTATCCTCCCCAGTGCTTAGAACAGTGCTTGGCACATAGTAAGTGCTTAACCAATACCAACATTATTATTATTACTATGTGCCAAGCTCTGTACTAAACACTGGAGTAGATAACATATATGCAGAACAGGAACAGTTCCTATCCGATATGGGGTTCAGAGTCCAAGTAGGAGGGATAACAGGTATTGAATCAAGATTCTCAGTTGAGGAAACTGAGGCACAGATAAGGTAAGTGACTAGTTGAAGGTAATATAGCGGGCAAGTGGCCAAGCTGAGTTTTTAACTAGGTGCTCTGGACTCCCAGGTGTGTGTTTTTTCTGTTTTATTTTGGCAACCAGTTGCTGCTCTTTGAGAAAACTATTTTCACCTGCTTGTCAGAATGCTGGTGCACTTTTGTCAAACAGTGTAATTGGCATCCCTTACTTAGGAAATCCATTTCATCTTCCATTAGCAATCTTGCATCCTAGATAGGCTTTGAGGCGATGATTCTTCGATGAAGAACTAAATTCATCTTTCATTTAAGTTTGGTTCCTTCAAAATTTGGATCCAGTTGTAGGAGTTGCCTGTGAAGGGTTGACAAAGTAAGACTCTGTATAGCATTGAGAATGAGGAGGCAGTCTAGATTCCTAAATTAGCTTCTGCGTATTATTGAAGCTCAGTGAATTTCATGTAACTTCACTGAATTCTACCAGAGACTTTTCAAACGTAAGGTATGGAAACAAGTAAAAATGTTTTTCCAGGAATAACTACATATACTTATTTCTTCAAAGTAAACATCTTGAATTGGGTGGGAGAAACTGGATTTTAAGCTTTATTTTATTACCTTAGGAAAATAAAATTTAACATTTTGACATAACTTCTTAAAAATGAAATCAGCCATTATGGCATGGTTATCTGCTTTATTCCCCTGTTAGCTCTTGAAAGTTGTGCCTAGTCTAAATAAAATCTATACTTTTTTTTTTTAATGTATTGGGAACCATCTCCTAGAACATGATGAAGTGATATCACTGGACAGGATGCCCCGACTGATTTAATTATTTCTCCGAGGGAAACATTTGAGAGTCTCAGATGGATGGAAACCTGGATTGAGGCTACCAAAAGGTGCTTTTAATGATGTTTTTAAGGATAGAGAAGAGCAAGTCTGCAAGATAAAGAAACTGAATTTTAGGAAAGCAGATTTTAACAGATTGAGGACACGAGTCAGAAGGACCTGCTAGAAACAAAGCCCAAGAGGCAGTGAAGTCCCCAAATGCTGGCTTAGTCTTCAAACAGACAGTTCTTTAGGCTACAAAACTGTCTGATCAAAAGCTCAACCATAGCTTTTGACAAGAAGTGGAATAAAATGCCAAGTTGACTAAATCAAGAAATATTCAGAGACTTGAAGGGAAAATGGTAATGCTACAAAAAAAAAGTGGAAATTAGGTCACATTCTAAAGTATCGCAAAATTGTACAGTCGTGTAGGGATAAGATTAGAAAAGACAATGCTGAAAAAGAAATCATGCCTAACGTGAGACACTGGAAAAAAAAATGAAACATCTTCCATTATATCAGGGAAAAGGCATTGCCATGAGAAAATGTCACTCTATCTCATATAAAGGGAAATTGATGTAGAAATGAGAGAAGCAGCATTTGCCTGGTAATCAGAGTCATTCATTTAATTGTAATTATTGAGCTCTTACTGTGTGCAGAGCACTGTACTAAACAGTTGGAGGAGTACAATGAAATAATAAACATACACACTTCCTGCCCACAACGAGCTTACAGTCTAGAGGCGGAGTATCAGGATTCAAACCGGCTCTTCCACTTAACTGCTGGATGACCTTGGACCAGTTATTTAACTTTTCTAGGCCTGAGTCTCCTTATCTGACAAATAGTGATGAAATGCCTGTTTTCCCTCTCCCCACTTGATTGTGAGGCCTTTGTATCTACCCCAGCACTTTGTACAATGCTTGGTACATATGAGAAGCAGCATGGCTCAGTGGAAAGAGCCCGGGCTTGGGAGTCAGAGGTCATGGGTTCTAATCCCGGCTCCATTACTTGTCAGCTGTGTGACTTTGGGCAAGTCACTTAACTTCTCTGGGCCTCAGTTCCGTCATCTGTAAAATGGGGATTAAGACTGTGAGCCCCACGTGAGACAACCTGATCATCTTTTATCCTCCCCAAAACTTAGAACAGTGCTCTGCATATAGTAAGCACTTAACAAATGCCATCATCATTATTATTATTAAGCAGTTAACTATATCGTTATCATTATTAGAAATAGAAGATTCTGAAAGTACAGAGAAATCAAGCTATTTTTTCCTTATATTTTCATTAGAGTGAAATTGAACATTTATCACAAGTCCTACTTACAATGATGATTATTCATTCATTCAATCGTATTTATTGAGCACTTACTGTGTGCAGAGCACTGTACTAAGCACTTGGAAAGTACAATTTGGCAACAGATGGTGACAATCCCTACCCAACAACGAGCTCACAGTCTAGAAGTGGGGAGACAGACAACAAAACAAAATAAGTAGACAGGTACCAATTGCATCAATAAATAGAATTATAGTGATATACGCATATCAGGAAACCAGACTTTGTTAGACTAATGTAGAGTTGGAGCATATTAAAATCCGGGATGTATTTAAATCAGGCTGGCTTGGGGGGCTAAAACATAGGTTCTGAAGGAAACTAGGGTTTTGCAGTATAGTTAGTTTTTGGTTTAGAGCAATATTGGTGTACAGAGGATTGAAAAAGGCCAAATGGTAGTTCCACCTTAAAAAGAAAATGGGGAAGGGAAGATAGGATGTGGTCACCTTCACATTGATGCTTGGAAAACATTCAAATGATGAATTTGCAATCTCTTGGAGAGTAGGGCGAAACCAATCCCATAACTTTACAAAGAGCAAATCACGTCAGACTGATTTATGGCAGAATGCTAGGTTACTATCATTCCCCTCTCTTGCATCCTGTTGACCTTGCCAACTTCTTTTTTAACAAAATCAAAAGCACTCAGCATGGCTGTCCCCCAATATCCTCCTCACTCCCCCAAGCTTCCCTCTTATTCCACCCTTGTATTCTCTGAGCCGTCTTGAAATTTACAAGAGCTGCTTTTAAATCGTAATAATAATGATGATGGTATTTGTTAAGCACTTACTATGTGCGAAGCACTGTTCTAAGCACTGGGGGGGGTATAAGGTGATCACATTGTCCCACGGGGGGCTCACAGTCTTAATCTCCGTTTTACAGATGAGGTAACTGAGGCACAGAGAAGTTAAGTGACTTGCCCAAAGTCACACAGCCGGCAAGTGGCAGAGCGGAATTAGAACCCATGACCTCTGGTTCCCAAGCCCATGCCCTTTCCACTGAGCCACGCTGCTTTTCCAATCATACCCCTTGCACCCTAACTCCAGCTCAGTTCCTTCTCACCTTATAAAAATGCTCAGCATAGATTTAATTAGAGTTCCATACTACTGCTGATTGATGGAGTGATGTTCTCATCTTTAGGCGACTCACAGAAATAGGTGGGCTCAACACAGTTGAAATCCAGAACAGAAAAGGCATAGAAATGAAAAAATAAAACAAAACCCAACAACAACCATAAAAAAAGTTTGTTAAAATGTTAAATATGCCTTTTTAAGTACTAATAGTTTTAAAGTTTGTTAAATTGCTGAAGAATCTAATTCCTTAAAGAGTTCCTCTCTAAGGAAACATGGTAACATTGCTAGCAGTGAAAGTCTGAGAAGATAAGCCGATGATTTACTTAGATTCGCTAAAAGGAACCCTACCCGATTCAGTAATGTACTGACCTCAGTACCTTCACTTGTTTTTGTTTTTCAAACTCCAAACCGGTTATTGATTTAACAGATATTGTTTGCTGACAAGATTTTAAAGCAAGGATAAGCGAATACATCCTTAGGCAGTGCAGACCTTTATTTCTCGGAAGAATTTTGCACACCTGTCTCAGACAGTACCGACACTCAAGATATGAAGGTTTTTGTCTTGGTTTCCGTTTCAGGGAATAATAAGAGAGGTGTACTGTTTTCACTTTTTAGGTCAAGATCTTACCAAGCAGAAGTCCTCTTTCAGGAGCTTGTATAGTAAATTATTTCTTGTAGCTCTTGAAATGAGATAGAGCTCTGTATGAAGAGCTCTTTTCTCCCCTGGCCAGAATCAAATCCAGTCGTCTGCTGAATCCCCAAAAAGCTTCCTGTAAAATAGTGAACAGCATATTTATTTGCCTTGAAGAGTTGGAAAGCCTCACTGACTTTCAGCCAATTAAAATGTTGGTGGGAAGATGGAATTAGAGACCAATCTATTTTTTTAATACTTCTAAATACCCAGCTAGAGAGTCACAACTTTGCAGCTAGCAAAAATGTGTGTGATTGACTATACAGTCTTCAAAACCCTCTTCAAATCTCCTCCACTGGATATTAACTAATTTCCACCAGCCCAGTAATATCATCACATCTGCCACCCTTATAACTATGCATACATCAATTTAAATGCTCCACATATTTATTAATTTATCCTATAATCTTGCTATTACCAAATTGTATCTACATTTTCCCTCCTGATCTGTTATATATACTTTAGACTATAAGCTTTTCAAAAGCTCTGTACCCAGAAAGCCTCCAATAAATACTATTGAATGAATAAATGTTTATGTTTTTGTTTTTTTAATTACATTTGTTAAGTGCTTACTACATACCAGGCACTGTACTAAGTTTTGGGTTAGATACAAGTTAATCACGTTGGACACAGCCTATGTCCCCACAAGGGACTCAGTCTCCATTCCCATTTTACAGATGAGGAAATTGAGGCAAAGAGAAGTTACACAGCAGAGAAATGGCAGATCTGGAATTAGAACCCAGGTGTTTCTGACTCTCAGGCCTGTGCTCTATCCACTAGGCTTTGTTGTTTATCAACATTTAACCGTGTTTAAGACTCTAAGAACCTGGATTTATATTGTGGCATGGTGGATCTGGATTAAGGATGGCGGGAGGAGATCAGGTAGAAGTGAAAGGGGGTGGGATAGGAGGATTCAATCTCCTCCCGATCTCACTGTTTTCTTATCCCCCCTCCTTCTCTTCCTGATACTCCTCCGAAACAGTCTGCACTTCCCCCCACCTCATCGTCGAACTCCCGACTCAATAACTTCAACCATGGAGGTGTAATAGAGTTTATTCATTAATTAATTATGGTATTTGTTAAGGGCTTACTATGTGCCAAGCACTGTTCTAAATGCTGGGGTAGATGCAAGGTATTCAGGTTGTCCCACGTGGGATTTGTACTCTTAATTCTCATTTTACAGATGAGGTAACTGAGGAACAAAGAAGTTAAGTGGCTTGCTCAAGGTCATATAGCAGACGAGTGGCAGAGCAGGGATTAGAACCCGTGTCCTCTGACTTCCAAGCCCGGGCTCTTTCCACTAAGCCACGCTGGGTTCATGCCACCACAGGAGTGGGATCAACACATTCATTCATTCATTCAATCGTATTTATTGAGCGCTTACTGTGTGCAGAGCACTGTACTAAGCGCTTGGGAAGTACAAGTTGGCAATATATATAGACAGTCCTTACCCCACAGTGGGCTCACAGTCTAGAACACAGGTGGTGGTGGTGGCCAGATCTATTTTATTGAAGTTGTAGATGATAATTGTTTCATTTGTTAAGACCATACTATGTGTCAAGCACTATACTACGTTCTGGGGGCAATACAAGATAATTGAGTTGGACACAGTCCCTGTCCCACATAGGGCTCACAGTCTTAATTCCCATTTTACAGATGAGGGAACTGAAGCACAGAAAAATGGAAGTGACTTGCCCAAGGTCAGACAGCAGACAAGTGGCGCAGCCAGGATTAGAACCCAGGTCCTTCTGACTCTCAGATCTGTGCTCTATCCATTGGGCAACTCTGCTTCTCTAGTATTTCCTTCCACCTCAGGTGGAAGGAATAGAAATAGATTGGAGGGGAATTAGAATGGAAGGAGTCATTCATTCATTCATTCAATTGTATTTATTGAGCGCTTACTGTGTGCAGAGCACTGTACTAAGCGCGGAATGGAAGGAGCCATTCATTCATTCATTCAATTGCATTTATTGAGCGCTTACTGTGTGCAGAGCACTGTACTAAGTGCGGAATGGAAGGAGTCATTCATTCATTCATTCAATCGTATTTATTGAGTGCTTACTGTGTGCAGAGCACTGTACTAAGCGCTTGAGAAGAACAAGTTGGCAACATATAGAGACAGTCCCTACCCAACAACGGGCTCACAGTCTAGAAGGGGGAGACAGACAACAAAACAAAACATTTGGACGGGTGTCAAGTTATCAGAATAAGTAGAAATAAAGCTAGATGCACATCATTAACAAATGATAAACAAGTCAGGAGGACACGTTTGGGATGTGGAAAGAGGAGTCCCGACAGGTCAAAACTGCAGAATTCCAAGGAGTAAGAGCCAGATGTGGCACGCACTTGATTGGAATAGGGTTAGAGGCATAGGAGAGGGATGGAATGCCTAGTTAGCAACTGAGATCCCGACTCCCCCCACATGTCTGCTGTGTGACCTTGGGCAAGTCACTTAACTTCTCTGAGCCTCAGTTACCTCATCTGTAAAATGGGGATTAAGACTGTGAGCCCCACATGGGACAACTTGATCACCTTGTAACCCTCCCAGCGCTTAGAACAGTGCTCTGCACATAGTAAGCGCTTAACAAATGCCATTATTATTATTAGTAGTAGTAGTTAGTAACCGAGGTGATATTAGGAAGTGATATTAGAAGTGATATTAGAAGTGATATTAGAAGCTGGACCCTGAGGCAGGGATATTTTTATTCATTCATTCATTCATTCAATCGTATTTATTGAGCACTTACTGTGTGCAGAGCACTGTATTAAGCATCTGGGAAGTACAAGTTGGCAACATATAGAGACGGTCCTTACCCAACAGCGGGCTCACAGTCTAGAAGACTTGGAATTAGCAATTTATCGTTGAAATTTTCCCTTCTGAGCCCTCCCTCACATCATCAACCAGGTCTAATGAAGCCCATAACACATGTAATTCACAGAGCCCAAATAAAAGTTTGGCCTCATGGATAGAGCACAGGCCTCGGAGTCAGGACCTGGGTTCTAATACCGTCTCAGCCACTTGTCTGCCGTGTGATTTTGGACGAATTGGTTAAATGACCTGTGCTTCAGTTACCTTATCTGTAAAATAGGGATTACAACTGTGAGCCCTATGTGGGACAGGGACTGTGTCCAACTCAGTTATCTTGTATCTACCCCAGGATTTACTCTAGTGCTTGGCACAGAGTAAGCACTCAACAAATGCCATAAAAAAGTTGCTTGCTCTTGAATGTGGAATAGGATCTGAAATGGTTGTCTCAGTCCCTACACTGATTTACTCAATTAAAAAAAAAATGTCATTTTTGCTTCTGGTTCCATTACTTAGGTTGGAATTTTGTCCGATGTCACTTCAAGTGGATGGTCAATATTCTTGTTCCATGCTGTCTGAAGGAAAAATATTTCATTTTGAAGAAAGATGAAATGTGGGTTTATGCATTATATCAACGCAATCATACTTGAGGAGTGTTAATTATCCTTTCACCGTGTCTGGACTTTTAGTAGAGGGAAAGGAAGAATGCTTCAGAATAGCGGGTCTTTGGACCGTGTTTACTACATATAAATTGTTCCTCTGAGAGCTGTTTAGAGATGATTATATAATGATATGTTTAAGCTAATATCTTCCTTTAAATGACAAACACATTCTAAAATAAACACATATTATCTCAGAAAAGTTAATCACAGGCATAATGGAGAAGGTTTTACATGATTTTTACAAGGCTGATAAATGTTCCTTGTACCCTTCCGTAGGAAACTGAGTTAACTGTAGAAGGCTAAACCTACTGGGTAATACACCAAAATTTCATTTATTTGATGGACTTATACTGGGAATGTGTGAGCGTGTATGTGTTTATGTTTGTTGGACATGATAAAATAAAGCTTCAGAAAATACTGCATCAGACCTGAAAACTAGGAATCAGCTGCTAAGGGTAGACCTGCATAATGCACTGCCACCATGAAAGAAATATCTCTCTCTTAGCAAAAGCATCATATGGTAAGAGAAACAAGAGGGAAAAAACGGGCCAGATGCTGTGAACATTGGGTACAACAAATGATAACCTTTTCATGTGCCCAGGGTGGCTGGAATTTTGATCCTGTATTGGCCTTTACAGCCACATACAAACACACAGAGGTGAAATTCACCTTCAGTCAATTAATCAATCAATAAATCAATAAATAAATCATATTTATTGAGCTCTTATATGTGCAGAGCACTGTAAGCAGTGTGGTTCAGTGGAAAGAACACTGGATTGGGAAATCAGAGGTTATGGGTTCTAATCCCTGCTCTGCCATGTGTCAGCTGGGTGACTTTGGGCAAGTCACTTCACTTCTCTGGACCTCAGTTTCCTCATCTGCAAAATGGGGATTAAGACTGTGAGCCCCATGTGGGACAACCTGATCACCTTGTATCCCCCCCCAGCGCTTAGAACTGTGCTTCTCACATAGTAAGCGCTTAACAAATGCCATCATCATTATTATTACTAAGCACTTGGGAGAGTACAATACAACAGAACCAATTAATTAATCAGAGCTATTTATTGACTACTTACTTTGGGCCAAGCACTGTAGAAAGTGTTTCGAAGAGTGCAATAATGATAATTGTAGTATTTTTTAAGCACTTACTATGTGCCAAGCACAGTTCTAAGTGCTGAGGTTGATACAAGATGATTGGGTTGGACACAGTCCCTGTCCCACACTGGGCTCACATTCTTAATCCCCATTTTACAGATAAGGGAACTGAGGTACAGAGAAGTAAAGTGACTTGCCCAAGGTCACACAGCAGATTAGTGGCAGATTTGGGAGTAGAACCCAGGTTATTTTGACTTCCCAGCTAGTGCTCTATCCACTAGGCCAAGTTGGTTCTGCAATACAGTTAGTAGACGTTCCCTGCCCTCAAGAAGTTTCCAACCTAAAGAGGGAAACAGCTAGGCACATAAGTACTGTGGCGATTGGGGGGAGTATCTAACTGCTCTTGTGGGTGGGAGGAAGTGCACTGTGTGGGTAATAATAATGATAATAATACTGATATTTCTTTAGTCTTTACCATGTGCCAAGCACTGTTTAATCACTGGGGTAGATGCAAGGTAATCAGGTTGGACACGGTCCATGTCCCATGTGGGACTCACAGTCTTAATCCCCATTTTATTATAATAATAATAATAATAATAATAATAATAATAATAATAATAATAATAACATTTATTAAGCATTTACTGTGTGCAAAGCACTGTTCTAAGCACTGGTGAGGTTACAAGGTGATCAGGTTGTCCCACAGGGGGCTCACAGTCTTAATCCCCATTTTGCAGATGAGGGAACTGAGGCACAGAGAAGTGAAGTGACTTGCCCAAAGTCACCCAGCTGACAATTGGCGGAGTGGGGATTTGAACCCCTGACCTCTGACTCCAAAGCCCGGGCTCTTTCCATTCTGCCACGCGGCTTCTCTAATGAAGTAGATGAAGTAACTGAGTCATAGAGAAGTTAATTGTCCAAGGTCACGCAGCAGACTTGTGGAAGAGCCAGGATTAGAACCCACATCCTCTGACTCTCAGGCCTGTGCTCTTTCCCCTAGGCCTCGCAATAAGGAGGAATCACAGGCTGCAGGGGTGAGAGCTTAGGGTGGAAAGTCTTCCTTGAGGAAATACAATTTCGTTAGGATTTTAAAGATGGGGAGAAATTCTTGTCCGTCAGGTTTATCAGGTGTGTATAAAGAGGGAGGTCAAGCAGGAGGGAATTCATTAATCAGTCAATGAATCAATTGTATTTAATAATAATAATAATAACGATGACATTTATTAAGCACTTACTATGTGCAGGGCACTGTTCTAAGCACTGGGGAGGTTACAAGGTGATCAGGTTGTCCCACGGGGGGCTCACAGTCAATCCCCATTTTACAGATGAGGGAACTGAGGCACAGAGAAGTTAAGTGACTAGCCCAAAGTCACACAGCTGACTTTGAGTATTTGAGTGCTGAGCACTGTGCTAAGCTTTTGGGAGGGTGCAGTATGCCAGAAGGGGTAGATAGGATTCCCATCCACAATACGCTTACAGTCTAGAGGGGGAGACAGCTATTCATATAAACAAATTGCAGATACATACAGAAGCGAAAAAATGCTGAGGGTAGGTAAATAAAGGTTGCAAATTCAAGTGCAAAGGTGAAGAAGAAGGAAGTGGGAAAAGAGGAATCGCTTAGGGAAATTAGAAAAGGTGTGAATATGAGGTGAAGTGGGTGAGTTGGGAGAGAGAGACAGGGAGAAGTTTGGTATTAGATGGTCTATGTGTATGCTCAGTTTGTAGTTGGGGAGAAAGCCAATTCACTGCCTTGAAGCCATGGTGATAGGTCTCTGTCTGATGCAGAGATAGATGGGCAAAGATTTCAGGAACTCGAGGAGTGTAGTGCTGTCTTTGAATATGATGTGGTGTCATCTTCAAATAATAATAATAATAATGATAGCATTTATTAAGCACTTACTATGTGCAAAGCACTGTTCTAAGTGCTGGGGAGGTTACAAGGTGATCAGGTTGTCCCATGTGGGGCTCACAGTCTTCATCCCTATTTTACAGATGAGGGAACTGAGGCACTGAGAAGTGAAGTGACTTGTCCAAAGTCACACAGCTGAGAAGCGGCAGAGCCTGGATTAGAACCCATGGTCTCTGACACCGAAGCCCAGGCTCTTTCCACTGAGCCACGGTGCTTCTCCTATGAAGGATAACTTGTGTGTGTTTGTGTGTGTGTTAGTATATATGTGCACACACACATACATATAATACACATATACACAAACCACTCCTATTACCATTAGCAACATTTATTGAGTACCTACAGTGGGGTAGGCACTCAACTAGGTGCCTATCACTATCCTCCAGAAGCAAGAGACATTATACCTACTTTAAATAAATTTCAACTCTAGTGGTGGGAGTCAAGAGGATGCACACTGCAAGAACACCTCCTCATCCTTCTCGCCCTACCTCCTTCCCCTCCCCACAGCACTTGTATATATATTTGTACAGCTTTTATTTATTTTACTTGTACATATTTCCTATTCTATTCATTTTGTTAATGATGTACATATAGCTTTAATCTATTTGTACTGACGATTTTGATACCTGTTTACATGTTTTGTTTTATTTGCTGGCTATCTCCCCCTTCTAGACTGTGAGCCCATTGTTGGGCAGGGACCGTCTCTATATGTTGCTGACTTGTACTTCCCAAGTGCTTAGTACAGTGCTGTGCACACAGTAAGTGCTCAATGAATACGATTGAATGAATGAATTAATGGGGTAAATAAAATGGAAATTACTAATAATGTAAGTGAAAGTAGGTGGTTAAAAAGAAATGTAGGTTTCCAATGCAGCTATGCTGGATAGCAGTATGACTTAGTGGAAAGAGCATCATTCTAGGAGTCAGATGATCTGGGTTGTAATCCTGGCTATGCTACTTTTCAGCTATGTTTCCTTGGATGGTTACTTAAATTAGTGTGTTTCAGACTCCTCAACTGTAAGATGGGGACTAAATACCTGTTCTCTCTTCTATCTGGGCTATGAGAGTCACTGGGCTATCTACCCAAATTATCTTGGAGCTACCTCATTGCTTAGTACCGTGCATGGCACCTCGTCAGCACTTAAAAAATATCATCGTGATTATATATGTTGCTGATTTGTACTTCCCAAGCGCTTAGTACAGTACTCTGCACACAGTAAGCACTCAGTAAATATGATTGAATGAATGAATATTATTATAGTCATTTAGGGCATCCCCCCAGCCCTTCCCACCACCTGGGCTGAGTTTAGTCAATTAACTAAGTGATCTTGGAGGAAGCTTGGCAGACAGCTTGTGTCAGACGTTCAAAGCACTGAAGAACTTGAGCAGGAGACCAAGAAAGTATTAAAACAGGGAAGCAAGCAGAGTGGCTTAGTGGAAAGAGCCTGGGCTTGGGGGTCAGAGGTCCTGGGTTCTAATCCCGGCACCGCTGCTTGTCAGCTGTGTGACTTTGGGTAAGTCACTTAACTTCTCTGTCCCTCAGTTACCTCACCTGTAAAATGGAGATTAAGCCTGGGCACCCCACATGAGACAACCTGATTACCTTGTCTTTACCCCAGCACTTAGAACAGTGCTTGGCACATAGAAAGTGCTTAACAAATAACATAATTATGATGATGATGATGATGCATTCCTATTACACAAAGGAATCATTGTCCAAGGAACCCTTATTTTATGAAACTTCAATAATCCAATAAACTGCAAAAGTTATGCTGAAACAGGTGAAGTTTCAGTTTTCTGAAAACCAGCCAAAATCTTGGGATTTAAAGTCACATCAATTTTCAAGAAAGCACATGGCTTCATAAAAATGATCGAAGACGGCGACTCTAGTGGGGAGACGAGTTCAAAGGTGTGCTGGGGGGTTCAGAAAGAGTTCATCTGCTGAAAGGTGCTCAAAGGAGAACTGAAGAAGGCAGTTGTTCATCCTTAATTGGAAAAATCGGTCACTAGAAAAATCACTACTTCAGTCCAAAGAACAAGCTTCTTCTGCAACCACCTGGAAAGACCCCTAATCATATTATAGCTCCTGATCTATTTAATATCATAATGTTATGCTCTGCATTACTTGAACAAAGATTAAATCAATAGAGGAGTGAGATACTCTGGATGGTGATTTGCAGAGATCATTCAAACCGATGCGAGCAGGAGTGGAGGGGAACTTAGAGAACAGACTTTTTTGGAGGACCCCAGTTAGAATGTGAGACGTGAATGGAAAACATCAGAGGAGATTGGGAAGGAAATGTTAGAGGACTATTGCAGCCTTTTAGTTGTAGGAGAAACATTTAACTTTTGAAATGTAAAGAAGCCCCAACTAAGCTTTCCCTGCTGAGATTCGACTTCTCATTACTGTCTCAATATTTCATGAAATATGGCTATAGGCAAATTTAATTCTTATTTTCAGACCGTATCATGCTGGCAAGAATGACATTAAGTGGATGAAGACTATAGAACTAAAATAGCATGTTACATTTATGCATTAGTGGCCAAATCGCTTATACATTAGGGTTATTGAGAAACCATACTTTTCAGCTACTTAAATTGACCCTGGGGCAGTTTTGAATTGGTCCATTGTGCTCCCCAGTCTTTGCTAAAATGATTAGCTTTGCCAGAGCAGTAGCAAAGTGAGTTATCTTTACTCTGACAGGCCACTGATTTTCAAACATAAACCAGATCTCACAATGAAGGCTAGCAATTCACCCATAATTTAGAGGCCATAAAAGTTCAGACAAGGGAGCTGGATTGCTGATCCATGGGGGAAAAGTGTGCCCTAGTGGAAAGAACAGGAGCCTGGAGTCAGAGGATCTGGGTTCTAGTCCTGCGGTGTGATCTTGGGCAAGTCACTTAACTTCTCTGTGCCTCAGTTCCCTATTCTACAAAAGGCGGATTAAATATCTCTTCTCCCTCCTCCTTAAAATTTGAGCCCCATATTGTTATTATAACAATATGAATAATAATAACAATAATTCTCATGGACTCTGTGACCACACAGGACCTCAAGTAACTAAGCAGCTTTGCAAGCTTTTAATATGTCACAATCACCAACCCCTTCATCAAGTTTTGCATATTTGCATTTGAATTTGATACTGATATAACCAAAAATGAAATAATTTCTACCAATAATGTTTGCCCTATAGCACCAAGCCCAACAGTAGGGAATTAACAGGATTTCATTATTTAGAGGATCAGTGCAGGAGAATAGGAGTAATAGTAGTCGTAACATGGTATTTATTAAGGACTAAGAAATCGAAGACCTAGTCTATGGATTGGGATCCCCATGGGAGTCAGGAACTATGTCCAGCCTAATTATTTTGTTTCCACTCCAGAGCTCTATACAGTGTTTTGGCACAGAAAGAACATCTAGTAAATACATCAATTATTATTATTACAGTCACAATTCTTTCACAATCTTAGCACAAACTTCCAGTTTGTCTTGCTTGGTGAGGTTTAAATTTTTGCCTTAAATAGTATGAAACAGCAGCATTTTTTTCCTTTCCCAAAGTTTCATTAATTAATTAATTAATTCATTCATACCTAATGCCATCCTAATAATAATAATAATAATAATGATGGCATTTATTAAGTACTTACTATGTGCAAGGCACTATTCTTAGCGCTGGGAGGCACAAGGTAATCAGGTTGTCCCACGGAGGGCTCACAGGCTTCATCCTCATTTTACAGATGAGGGAACTGAGGCTCGGGGAATTAAAGTGACTTGCCCAAAGTCACACAGCTGACAATTGGCGGAGCCGGGATTTGAACCCATGACCTCTGACTCCAAATCCCGGGCTCTTTCCACTGAGCCATGCTTCCTACCTAATGCCAAGTTTATTTTGATAAGAAATGATAGCTCTGTCAAAACCATCAACATTTAAATGTTGTCTTTGATTGAAAGCTGAAAAGGTGGAGAGAAGAGGAAGCAAGTCTACTTCAGGGAATGGCACCACCCCAATTAAGATGAGTGTTCAATGTGGGCAGGGAATGTGTCAATTATATTGTATTCTCCCAAGCCTTAGTACAGTGCTCTGCATACAGTGAGCACTCATATGATTGAATGAATAAATGAGTGAATAAATGATTGTGAGAAGGGTAAGAAATGATGCTGAAGTATCAAGTGCATAGGAAACCCCTAACAAACATCGGTATTATTATTATTATTGTTAGCATACATCCATGAGCACAGTTAACTATTAGCAACAAACTTTAATATTTAGGTTACTATTACAATGGGTAGAGCCCCCTGTGTATCTGTGATCCACTAGTAAAATTTGTCCTCAAATTACCTTCCTTTTCCAAATTCCCCAAATTCTGACATTCTATTTTTACTATGAAATTGAAAACTGGATAATCACAGGACCACAATGTATGGCCCAGAGACCTCGCCTATAAATTCTCTGGGTTGCACTTGGGCAAGAAAAACATTTCTGAAACTACCGTCATGTAGTTCAGCCACTGAGTCCTCTTCAAGGAGGAAGGCTGATTTGCTTTATGGCCCATTCTGTGGCAGTCAGAAAGTATCCCCGTGTGGTCTCAGCCACTAGTCATAAAAGCAAACAATTGTTCTTTCTTAAAAAAAAAGAGGCAATCTCTGTTATTGGAAACTTGTGGGAAAATTCACTTGAGGAATGATGAGGCATCGTATCCAGCTAATGTGAGCAGAAGAGTGAATGGGGTCAACTTTCAGAGTTCCGCTCAGTACCCCCAAAACTTATACTATGAGAAGGAAGATGGGGTAAACTCGATTTAAGTTCCATTTTTATTGCTATGTTAGCCCCTTACTGGATTTTCTTCCGAGACAAGAGGTGAAAGAACTCTTCTTTATGAGGTCTTGCTTCGACATGATTCTCCCATACAATAAATGGCATTTAAGTTTCCATCTCTGGGAGTTCAAGGACTTGAGGTATTGTAGCCCTCATCACTGTATTCTGATTTGTGCACCTGCACAGAGAGGGAGCAGAGATGAAGAAGGTTGCAGAGGTTTCAGCGGCCATATTAGGGGACCAGGAGTTCCTGGGTTTGGTGGGGGAAAGGGGAGAGGGACTCTGGGGCTAAATTCATTCATTCATTCAATTGTATTTATTGAGCGCTTACTGTGTGCAGAGCACTGTACTAGGCGCTTGGGAAGTACAAGTTGGCAGCATATAGAGACAGTCCCTACCCAACAGCGGGCTTACACTCTAGCAGGGGGAGTCCTAAATGGGGGTACAGAAAGCAACTGCAGAAACTGTGGAACTCAAACATCCAGGGATGATAAAAATAATAATGATAATAAATTTTAAAACGATTTTGCTAAGCTCTTACAGTGTGTTAAGCACTGGGGGGAAAAACAATAAAATCAACCTGGACACAGTCCCCTTCCCACCTAGGACTCACAATCTAAGTCCATTCATTCATTCATTCATTGTCATATTTATTGAGTGCTTACTGTGTGTAGAGCACTGTACTAAGCGCTTGGGAAGTACAAATAGGCAACATATAGATGACAGTCCCTACCCAACAGTGGGCTCACAGTCTAGGAGTCCAAAGGCGAACAGATATTTCATTCCTGTATTGCAGAGGAGAAAATAGGCACAAAGAAGTTCACTGACTTGCCTAAGGACACACAACAGGAATGTGGCAGAACTGGGATTAGAACTCAGGTTCTTTGATGTCCAGGTCCATGTTCTTTTCAGTAGACAATGCTGTTTGAGCCTTGTATTAAGTACATACCTTTAAATTGTTATTGTAAATTATCTATTGCTAGTAACATCTGTCTAAGACTGTAAACTCACTGTGGGCAGGGAACGTTTCTGCTAACTCTGTTGTATTGTACTCTCCTGAGCGCTTAATACAGTGCTTTTCACATAGTAAGTGGTCAATAAATGCCACTGATAGATTGGTTCATTGGGGCTGGTCAAAGAGTAGCAAAACTGCTCATTCATTCATTCATTCAATCATATTTATTGAGCACTTACTCTGTGCAGAGCACTGTACTAAGCGCTTGGGAAGTACAAGTTGGCAACATATAGAGACAGTCCCTACCCAACAATGGGCTTGGATAGGCATTGTAGCAGCTTGGATGGAGAGGAAAGGGTGGAATTTAGAGATGGTGTGAATTGTCTAGCACATAGGACATAGGCCAGGCAATCAGATGGACCTGGATTCTAATCCCGGCTCTACCGCTTGTCTGTTATGTGACTAGGGCAAGTCGCTTCACTTCTCTGTGCCTCCATTACTTCACCTGTAAAATGGGGATTAAGACCATGAGCCCCATGTGAGACACTGACTGTGTCCAACCTGATTAGCTTAAACCTACCCCAGTGGTTATTAGAGTTCCTGTCTCGTAGTAAATGCTTAACAAATACCATGAAAAAGAAGGGGAGAACTGAGAGGATTTGCTGAAATACAGAATATGAGGATTGAATGAGAGGAATTGAGGATGATGCCAAGCTTATGTGCTTGTGAGACAGGGAGGATAGTAGTGCTGTCTACAGTGATGAAAAAAGCAGGGGAAGACAGGGATTGTGGGGAAGGTAAAGAGATTTGTTTTGCACTTGTTGAGTTTGAGATATTAGAAGGTGATCCAAGTAGAGATGTCTTGAAGACTGGAGAAATGCTGACTTCAGAGGCGGGAGATCAGAGCTGGAGATGTAGATTTGGGGGTCATCCATGTGGAGGGGGTGGTTGAAGCAATGAGAGCAAAAGAGTTTGAGTACGACACTCTGCATACAACAAGAACCATTGATTGACTGAAGGAATGTCAAAAGGAGTCAAGGAGGTACAGCCATAAAACAGACTTACAAAATAAAAATATTGGACGGGGCTCATGGACTGGGGAGGTGGGTGAAAAGGGGATGAGCTTAGGGTAAACAGCATAAGAGAGGTTCCCAGGAATGGGAAGGGAGAGTGAGGAAGGGGGAAAGGACAACAGGAAGAGATCTAAAGTGTCATTTTTCCTTACCTCCTGGGTCCAGTCATCATGTGGGCTGGTTGTAGAGCAGAAATGAAAACATTGCAAGTAAGTCTTTGGGAAAAATGTACATTACAAAATACACAAAACACAATAAATCCACATTTTCAAGGAACATATAATAATAATAATAATAATAATAATAACAATAATAATAATAATAATAATGACATTTGTTAAGCCCGTACTATGTGCCGAGCGCTGCTCTAAGCACTGGGGTAGATACAAGGTAATCAGGTTGTCCCATGTGGGGATCACGGTCTTCACACCTATATAATGGGGAATTTTTATTTAGTCTTTCTATAAGGTGTTATTTTTCTAATAATAATAATTATGGCATATAATAATAATAACGATGACATTTGTTAAGCACTTACTAAGTGCAAAGAGCTGTTCTAAGTGCTGGAGGGGGATACAAGGTGATCAGGTTGTCCCATGTGGGGCTCACAGTCTTAATCCCCATTTTACAGATGAGGTAACTGAGACACAGAGAAGTTAAGTGACTTACCCAAGGTCACACAGCTGACACTTGGTGGAGCCGGGATTTGAACCATGACCTCTGACTCCCAAGCAGGTGTTCTTTCCATTGAGCCATGCTGCTTTTGTTAAGTGCTTACTATGTGCCAAGCACTTTTCTGAGCACTGGGGGAGATACAGGGTAATCAGGTTGTCCCACTTGACGCTCACACTTTTAATCCGCATTTTACAGATGAGGTAACTAAGACACAGGGAAGTTAAGTGACTTGCCCAAGGTCACACCACAGACAAGTAGCAGAGTCAGGATTAGAACACACATCCTCTGATTTCCAAGCCCGGGCTCTTTTCACTAAGCCACCCTCCTTCTCTACTATTCTTAATAGCAGCTATGGACATTCCAAATGACAAACATATTAAATTTTTCTACAAATTGTTTTTCATCTTGCTCAACATGTTTTGAAACCAGAATGTATCCTTTCCCAAGAAATATACGTTTTTCATTTTTAGAGAGCAAGTGATAGGAGGAGCACACCAATTTGGCAGTGCTTGACAGTGTGTCAGAGTTGTAACAGTTACCTGGAAATATTTATACACAATATTCTAATAAAGTTAAAAGAAGACATTATAATGAATGTTCTGTCTTCTGACAAGAAATAGCAATAGGGTTATACTAATGAATTATCTGTTTCACAGTTCATAAGGAAAAATATCATAAGTAATGCCTTATTTCTTGTCCAGTGTCACACAACTGGCCTATGGCAAAGCTGGGACTTGAAACCAGTTCTTCTTACTCCAGTTTAGTACTCTTTCCACTAGAACATGCCATTGCTACTATCCTTTCAGTAATACAAGCCATTTTAGATGCCCAGAGTTACCTGCTTATTTCCTTTATTTCATTGTAATGTTCTCTAAAGTATAGAGCAAAGTATAAAGTAAAGTTCTCTAAAGTATAGAGTATAAAGTATAGAGCTTTCATCATCTATCAGCAACTATCATCTCTACGCTGATGACACCCAGATCTAGATCTCTGCCCCTGCTCTCTCCCCCTCCCTCCAGGCTCGCATCTCCTCCTGCCTTCAGGACATCTCCATCTGGATGTCCGCCCGCCACCTAAAGCTCAACATGTCGAAGACTGAGCTCCTTGTCTTCCCTCCCAAACCTTGTCCTCTCCCTGACTTTCCCATCTCTGTTGACGGCACTACCATCCTTCCCGTCTCACAAGCCCGCAACCTCGGTGTCATCCTCGACTCCGCTCTCTCATTCACCCCTCACATCCAAGCCGTCACCAAAACCTGCCGGTCTCAGCTCCGCAACATTGCCAAGATCCGCCCTTTCCTCTCCATCCAAACCGCTACCCTGCTCATTCAAGCTCTCATCCTATCCCGTCTGGACTACTGCACTAGCCTTCTCTCTGATCTCCCATCCTCGTGTCTCTCTCCACTTCAATCCATACTTCATGCTGCTGCCCGGATTATCTTTGTCCAGAAACGCTCTGGACATATTACTCCCCTCCTCAAAAACCTCCAATGGCTACCGATCAATCTGCGCATCAGGCAGAAACTCCTCACCCTGGGCTTCAAGGCTGTCCATCACCTCGCCCCCTCCTACCTCACCTCCCTCTCTCCTTCTCCAGCCCAGCCCGCACCCTCCGCTCCTCCACCGCTTATCTCCTCACTGTACCTCGCTCTCTCCTGTCCCGCCATCGACCCCCGGCCCACGTCCTCCCCCGGGCCTGGAATGCCCTCCCTCTGCCCATCTGCCAAGCTAGCTCTCTTCCTCCCTTCAAGGCCCTGCTCAGAGCTCACCTCCTCCAGGAGGCCTTCCCAGACTGAGCCCCTTCTTTCCTCTCCCCCTCGTCCCCCTCTCCATCCCCCCGTCTTACCTCCTTCCCTTCCCCACAGCACCTGTATATATGTATATATGGTTGTACATATTTATTACTCTATTTATTTATTTATTTATTTATTTTACTTGTACATTTCTATCCTACTTATTTTATTTTGTTGGTATGTTTGGTTCTGTTCTCTGTCTCCCCCTTTTAGACTGTGAGCCCACTGTTGGGTAGGGACTGTCTCTATGTGATACCAATTTGTACTTCCCAAGCGCTTAATACAGTGCTCTGCACATAGTAAGCGCTCAATAAATCCGATTGATTGATTGATTGATTGATAGAGCACATTTTATACTTTGTGTATCCCAAGTATTAAGTACAGTACTATGCATGCTGATGAAAGAAAATTAAGGGCCACACACAAGAATGTAATTTTAAAGAGAAAAAGACAAATTATCTTCATGACTAAAACCTAGTACTTTTCAGTCCTTCCAAACTACATTATCACAAAAGATTTTTCCATCAAATGCCCCAAATATTAGCTGTTGACATGATCTCTAAAGCCATGAGTATTTTGCATTCTTTTCCAAAAATCAAATGTAGTCGTAGGCGACCTCAGCCTTCAGTGCCACAAAGAAGACTGGAGAGTCCAGGAAATGCAAACATTTGTTCATGACACCAGAAAATATAAATTCTCTCCAATTCATGTTTTATATGGCACAATCACAAGCAAAGTGAAATGTCTAGGGGTTTTATATACGATTTCAAGTATTAGGAACATGTTTAATATTCATGAACATGAGAAATATGAACATCAAATCGAGTTCATAATGTTAAGGGAAATGTGTTCAGATTTCCAATCATGTATCTGAGGAAGAAAAAATACATTAGTCATTACTATACAACCAGATATGTTGTTTATCACATCTTGAAAAGAGAGCACAAAATAAATATTGTGAATGAAACAGTGAATACTCAAGTTAGTTTTCATTCTTTCACTTCTTTAATGTGTACCTTAAAACTTCATAAAGGAAATAAAAATATCAATTATTAGCCATGTATGTTAACGATGGTACTCATCATCACCAACCATATTTATTGAGCACTTTCTGTGTGCAGAGAACCCTACTAAGTGCTTAGGATAGCATGGTACAACAGAGTAGATGACCACGTTTAGTATTCATAACCAATACATGAAACAGAAAATGAAGGAAATCCTCAGTCTGGGAGATTTAGTTGGTAGACACAAATGCCTTCTAGAGTACAGAGTATATAGATGTTCAATAACATATTTTTACTTATTACTGTCCTTACGTTGCAAAAATGACACCACCAAAAACAAGAATTTTATTGGAACAGTGCAGTGCATAGTAAGCACTTAAGAAATACCATAATTATTATATTATTGGTGGACGCAACTATCACTGAGAGCAATGCATGACTGAATATCCCTTCTGCATTATACACAAGTATATAAATAATAAATATGATCCCTTCCCTCATGGATCTTATAATCCAATGTGTGGGTCACACCCAAAAGAAATTAAAGACAGGTAGAAGCAATTGACTCTAAAGTTTACAGTGATGGGGATGGGGGCCACAGTACCCAAGAGCTTAGTCAACTTGGACCTGCTGAAATGGCAGTTAGGAATATAGGTTGGGTGTTGAGATTAATCAGGGAAGTCTTCCTGGAGGAGTGTGAGTTGAGAGGGTTTTGAATGTGGCGTGAACTATGGTCTGATGGAGATGGAGGAGGTTTCAGGCGAAAGGGAAGGTGTGAGGGAAAGGTCTAATACAGGAGAAACTAGGACGAGGTACAATTAGTAGATCAGCTTGAGAGGAACGTGATGTGAAGTCATCATATTGGGAGAAGAGCAAGGAATTAGTAGGGAGAGAGCTGATTAAGTCTCTCTGCCCCATGGTCAGGTGTTCTGTTTGATTTGGAGAATAATGGGTAAGAAGTGAAGGTTTTAAAGAAGTGGGCAAAAATGTACAGAATGGTGTTTTTATAAACTGATCCAGGAATCAGGGTAAAGTATGGACTGGCTATGGGAGAGACTAAGTGCTGCAGGGAGGTTGAATTGTAATCCTAGTAATTGAGTTAGGATTTGGCAAGTACCTTGACCGTTGTGAGAGTTTGGATGGAGTGCAATGGCTAAATTTTGGAAATGTTGTGGAGGAAAACTAACATAATTTGATGACTGACTGAATATGCAGGTAAAGGGGAGGGATTAGTCTCTAAGATAATGCCAAGCTTACAGGTTTGATATAAACAAAGGATGTGGTGGTGGCATCAGTGATGGAAAAGTTAGATGGAAAGAATGTGTTACTAGTAAAACCCACTAATCCTATTTCTTGCTACATCATGTGACTTGTTAAATGAAATGTTCCCCCTGATAAATCAGGTGAGTGTAACTGTGATTAATTAAATGAAATAACATCATCCAATTTTCCCTAATAAATTAGGTGAAGGGGATTGGAATGATATTACTTCTTTGGTAAAGCTCTTCTCCAGGTAACCTAACCAAACAGCTGGTTTGGTTAACATGCCTCTTTGTTCTTTGATCAGCATCCTCAGGAAGCTTCAATAAAGTATAAATAATTCATATGTCCTCGATGTACTTGAATCTGTAATCCCTTTAAGAATTTCCTGAGAGATTGTGCCCATCTGCACAGGGTCTATTCACATCTACTTTGCTAGTCCAGGACACTCCTTCTGGCAAAGTTCTGATTCAGTTAATATCCTCCGCAGGATCTTATGTCTTTGATCTGGAATTAATGATTAAGAATGATTCCCCTGGAATTCCAAACTTCCAAGCCATTAATTTATTATATAAGAACTCTATGTACAGCATTGTAACCATTGGGTAAAACACTGTTAAATTTAATAAAAAACAAACATACCATGTAGGGAAAAATTAGTTGGTAGTGAATGGGTTTATTTATAGGATGTATGACTTTTTAAAACCTAGAAATTAGCATAACAATTCTTTTCTGTTTAGGATTTATTATTATTATTACTACTACTAATAATAATAATTGCATTTGTTAAGCACTTACTACATGCCAAGCACTGTTCTAAGCGCTTGAGTAGATACAGGGTCATCAGGTTGTCCCACATGGGGCTCACAGTCTTTATCCTGATTTAAAAGATGAGGTAACTGAGGCACAGAGAAGTGAAGTGATTTACCCAAGGTCACACAGCCGACAAGTGGCGGAGGTGGGATTAGAACCCACGACCTCTGATTCCCAAACCCAGGTTCTTGCCACTAGGCCATGCTTTTTATTAACTTTCATAATCAAATGTTTAAGCATGATGCTAAAACTTGACAAAGGCACTATTAGCACTTCACAATGTCATTTCTTAATTGTCTGAAAACGTATATTCAACAATGCTGACATAAAACTTGAAGTTGTGTATGCTTCTAAGCCTTTAGGATAAGCATTAAGATAACTTCCACTTCACTGCCCCATTTCACATAGGTACGTATCCTCATTTTCTATTTATTTTCCCTACCTGTATCTTAGTTTGGTATCTGTTTTTTTCCTACTGGTTTGTAAGGTCACTGACGGTAGGAAAAGTAGCTAACTCTAAGCACTCAAGAGTTCAGTGCAGTACTCTGCGTGGAATAAATACTCAATAAATACTATTGATTAATTGCAATCTTAACCAGGTCATAGTGAGGACTGACCCCAGATTCTCCAGACATTTATTGACAGTAGTCCAATTGCTTTCTCATCTCTACATTTCTGGTAAAAAAGGAACTGAGTTCCACTTTCTAATTCCACCAATTCCAGAGTCATTTCATCTCAGGAAGTGGGCCATATTTTGCCTGGTAAGTGGCAACTATTTTTCCAGACTTTTACCAGAAAATTAGTTCCTTTCAAGGCTCAGTGTCCCATGGGACTGATGAGTTCTATCAGTGACATGATAGAATCATAGATCTGAAAATAAATCTGGATACTCTGTTAAAAACAGTCAAGACCTTTAAAGAAAAAGATTATGTAACTTCTCTTGGTAACTCTTTATTAGTTGGTTGAATTTCCCATTCATTCATTCATTCATTCAATCGTATTTACTGAGCACTTACTGTGTGTAGAGCACTGTACTAAGAGCCCATAATCTAGTAATGAGGAGAAGTAATCAATTAATAATCCAGTGGAAGACATAGAGTAATAGTAGAAGTAGTAATAGTAGAAGCAACTCTAGTGGACAATCCAAAGTTAATAGGACATTCTTGATATTTATTATGCACTCTGTGTTGGGAACCTTGTGTAAAGTACTGTGTTAAATAAACCAATTCAGAAATGGTCTCTTTTCTACAAGGTCCTACCCATCTGGTTTTATATGTCAATTTTGTTTTGGAATGGTATAATACAGTTACTGCCTACACAGTATCCTTGAAGTGAAGGATAAGATCACGTGTAGGCATTTAAGATTTTTCCTTAGTATAGCTTAAGCACTCACATTTAGCTGATCATTCCTTGCTTCAATTAACTATAGTAAATAAAGCAATATTTATTATAGGAGGACACATTCTTATCTAGATGAGTATTCCCAGGTGACATAATAAATGTCAGTATCATGAATGCTCTAAAAGGAAGAATTGATTTGATAGAAATGGTCCTTGGTTCTTTTTTTTTTTTGCCAGGACTGCGATAGCTAATATGCACCTTGAAATGATCTGTGTGGGAAAAGAGTTGACTTTGGACCTCTCATGGGAATCAGTTGTATTTATTGAGCGCTTACTGTGTGCAGAGCACTATACTAAGCATTTGGGAAGTACAAGTTGGCAACATGTAGAGGCAGTCCCTACCCAACAGTGGGCTCACAGTCTAGAAGGGGGAGACAGAGAACAAAACCAAACAGATTAACAAAATAAAATAAATAGAATAGATATGTACAAGTAAAATAAATAAATAAAGAGTAATAAATATGTACAAGCGTATATACATATATACAGGGAATGAAGACGATAGGCAGTGGTTTCTGTCCTGGAAAGCCCTCCCTCCTCAAATAGCACAAACAGTGACTCTCCCCACTCCGCAGAGCTTAATTGAAGGCACGATTCCTCCAAGAGGCCTTCCCTGATGAACCCCCCCTTTCCTTTTCTCCCACCCCCTTCTGCGTCACCCTGACTTGCTTTCTTTGTTCTCCCCCTCTCCAAGCCCCACAGCACTCCTGTACATATCTGTAATTTATTTATTTATATTAATGTCTATCTCCCCCCACCCCCGGCCCTCCCCAGACTGTAAGCATTTTGTGGGCAGGGGAATGTGTCTGTTTAATGTTGTACTCTCCGAAGCTCTTAGTATAGTGCTGTGCACACGGTGCTCAATAAATACGATTGAATGAATGAGTGAATGAATCACTCAAAACAAATAAGCATAGCTATCGGTAAGGAAGTAATTTGAGTTTTTGAATTTCAAAAGACCATGAAGCTAGCATTTGTTGTAAGTCTTAAAAGAATACCTTCAAAACAACCTATCTTAGATGTTTGTGCTTGCACTTAACATGAAAATCAAGCATCGTTAACATTTATGTTTGTTATTGGTGATTTTATGACCTCGTGTTGGTTTTTAAGACTTGGCATAAAAATCCACAAAAATGAGTAACATTCTTTTATTCGTTTATCACACGGGCCCTTTATAGTTTCCTTAACAACTTTCTAAAATGTCAGCATAAATGTTTAGTGAAATATGACATTGTTTGCAGACCCTAACTAGCCACAATGCTAATTAAACTGCAATAAGCAAAACTTTAAGTGTGTGGATGGATTGATTTAATAAGGTTAGCATCTGTCACTTTCCACTAGGCTTAGCATTAAGACCCTACATATCAAGGTCTTATTGCCAAGCTTAAGAATGTTATGAGAGCTAAATACCATTGGAAATGTCAGTGCATTTGGCATATGTTATAGGAGACCCTAATGCTCTTATTTGGTTCTATGAGTAATCTATATGAAACACACTAACTGAAGCCATACATGTTAGCCAACTAAGGAGCATAAGCACATCATCTTTAAATATATGTTTAGTTCTGCATTCAGAATGTTTCCATTAAAACATGCCTCTGGATTAATACTTTCCTATGTCGCTTTGTGTGTTGAAAGGAATTTTATTACTTCCTGCTGAACCTCCTGGAGTTTTCTTAACTTTAAGGAAACCTCTCCACAGGAAACTCTCCAGGCCTTACTGTTTTCCACCCCTTGCCCTAGAGAAGCAGCGTGGCTCAGTGGAAAGAGCCCGGGCTTTGGAGTCAGAGGTCATGGGTTCAAATCCCAGCTCCGCCAACTGTCAGCTGTGTGACTTTGGGCAAATCACTTCACTTCTCTGTGCCTCAGTTACCTCATCTGTAAAATGAGGATTAAAACTGTGAGCCCCCGGGACAACCTGATCACCTTGTAACCTCTCCAGCGCTTTGAACAGTGCTTTGTGCATAGTAAGCACTTAACAAATACCACCATTATTATTATTATTGCCCAAAATAACTGTACAACTTCTTCTATTCCAAACTGTTCTTATTCTCCCTCTGGTATAATGTCCTAACAAATTCTTGATGAAACCTTATAGAAGTCTTTCCTGCTACACTGCATATTCCTTGCTAGACTGTAAACTCTTTAAGTGCAGGGGTTGTGTCAACTAATTTTTTTGTATTGCACTCTCCCAGATGCTTAGGACAGTGCTCTGCACACAGTAAGTGCTCAATAAATACCCTTAATGGTGATGATGAAATGGAAGAAGCGGGGGGGAATGAAGATGTAAGAATCTATTTAATATTCCTTTTTTTAAACAGCAAATGTACCCACTTCTTCCTCCCCCCTGGACACTTCCTGTATACCCACTGGTCAATATTGCCATGGCTTATACCACACTCAAAAGTGTGAACATCATGTTGATAATTAAACTGTAAATTCCTACTGACTCGATTTTATCGTACTCTTCCAAGGGCGTAGTACAACATTCTGCACCCAGTAAATGCTTAAAATATACCACCGATTGGGTGATTGAATTAACTCAATCTAGCTTTATTTCTATTTATTCTGGTGACTTGATACCTGTCCACATGTTTTGTTTTGTTGTCTATCTCCCCCTTCTAGACTGTGAGCCCGTTGTTGGGTAGGGACCGTCTCTATATGTTGCCAACTGGTATTCCCAAGTGCTTAGTACAGTGCTCTGCACACAGTAAGTGCTCAGTAAATATGATTAAATGAGTGAATGAACTCAACAGCCAAGGAATGCCCAACAGGTACACAAAGCGGCTTCCAAGATGTGGACAGCCCCCGTACACCACCAAGTAAGCTGCAACACCAACAGAGCTACAGTGACAATAACACTGAATGGAAGACTGGCGTAAACTAAACAGATCCCGTGAATTTAGAATTAGCCATGGATTAGAATCAAATGAACAAAGCTGCTCAACTAGCAACATACAACAAGAATCGGACCCTATATTTTCAACACTTGAAAAACCATGGCCTATTGAAAAGCATTGTTGCCTAATGGAAAGAGCATGAGCCTGGAATTCAGAGGACCTGGGTTCTAATTCTGATCCATCACATTTGCTGCGTGACCTTGGGCAAGTCACAACTTCTCTGTGCCTCAGTGATTCATTTGTAAAATGGGGGATTAAACCCTCCTCCCTCTGATTTAGACTGTGAGCTCTCTTTGGAACATGCACTGCCTCCAACCTGATTTCCTTGTTGACTTCCCAGTCATTAGAACAGTGCTTGACACATAGTAAGCATTTAATAAATACCATTTTTAACTTACCATTAAAAAAGGAAGAAAAAAGCATTTTCATCTTCTTCCTTCACCTTGAAACAGAGAAACAGATACACCAGAAGATATAAATGTATATATATATAAAATTTATTTCCTTCTTAGTCAACTGACTTTTGTTTAAATTTAAGCACTGATGCTTCAGAGTCTTACATGGTTTAAAAAACACCTGGAGCTGCTCTGGGAGTCCTGTCACTTTCAATTCTAAGATGTGTCTTTCACAACAGGGCATTTAAAATTGCATGCCACACCCAGCAGGAAAGATTCAAAACATAATAATAATAATAATAATGGCATTTATTAAGCGCTTACTATGTGCAAAGCACTGTTCTAAGCGCTGGGGAGGTTACAAGGTGATCAGGTTATCCCACGGGGGGCTCACAGTCTTAACCCCCATTTTACAGATGAAGGAACTGAGGCACAGAGAAGTTAAGTGACTTGCCCAAGGTCACACAACAGACAATTGGCAGAGCCAGGATTTGAACCCGTGACCTCTGACTCCAAAGCCTGGGCTCTTTCCACTGAGCCACGCTGCTTCTCTAACATTCAAAATAGTGTCTGGTAGCAAAGTACAATTTTCTTTCTCTTCTCCCACTTTCCTACCCCAATTCTAGAGATCACCTAATATTCTTTTTTTTTTTCTCATGAGCAGCTTTTGGAAATTGAGAAGAAAGTTTTTCAACCCAGTATTATATAGCGTGCCCATCTCCGCTTCCTAGTGAGATGCAAGATGAGTTTATAATGATAGTGTTTCAGTTTTACAAAGATCCTACACCTGATTCCATTAATAATAATAATAATGATAATAATAATAATTATGATGGCATTTGTTGAGCACTTACTATGTGCAAAGCACTGTTCTAAGCACTGGGGGGATACAAGGTGATCAGGTTATTCCACGTGGGGCTCATAGTCTTAATCCCCATTTTACAGATGAGGTAACTGAGGCTCAGAGAAGTGAAGTGACTTGCCCAAGATCACACAGCAGACATGTGGCAGAGCTGGGATTCGAACCCATGACCTCTGACTCCCAAGCCCGGGCTCTTTTCACTGAGAGCCCGCTGCTTCTCAGCTTGTATCAGATACAGCAACCTCTTTCTAATAGCCGCCACATTTCTTTTTCTGATCCACTGATATATGTGTGTGTGTATATGTATATATATATATATAATTCTTAGCATTGATATTCAAAATAAAATAAAATTGAATATAAACATCACACACAAAAGAGACATAATTTTTCTCCCTCAGTGCAGAAATATCATTATCATTAATTTTTGTGAAATTGATATTTCTACTCAAGGAAATAAAGATTAAAGACCTTTTGGAATGTGCCTCACTACAAAAGCCTCGCCAGTTCTTCATCCTCTTGGGCCTAAGTCTACCTGATCCAAATCCACTTGCTCTGGTCCAAGATTGGACCATTTGGAAAGTTTTTACATTTTTAAAATTGTATCTTAAAGATCTTCTTACTCTCGTGACTATTTTTATTTATTCATCAATGTGGATTCTGTTCATTCATTAGTTCAAAGTCAATGAGTTGTCACCAGAAATGTTTTAAACTCATATGACAAGTGTAGAAAGTAGGGCATTTGAGGGGGGAACTTTAGTAGAGAGGAGGACGAGAGAACACCAAGAAGAAGGCAGTATGCTTTGATGGGAAAAAAAATTGACATGATACTAAGCTCAGGGCTTTATCATTCTCTCTATTAATTTTACTAATAATAATAATAAGCATGGTGGAGTGGACCGAGTACGTGCTCGGGAGTCAGAAGGTCGTGGGCTCTAATCCCGGTTCCACCACCAGTCTGCTGTGTGACCATGGGCAAGACGCTTCACTTCTCTGTGCCCCAGTTACCTCATCTGTAAAATGCAGATTGAGAATGTGAGCCCCACATGGACAGGTACTGTGTCCAATTCGATTTGTTTGTATCCACCCTAGTGCTTAGTACAGTGCCTGGCACAAAGTAAGCGCTTAACAAATACCATTATTAATAATAATAATAATAATAATTGATATTTGTGAAGCTCTATGTGCCAGGTACTGTACTAAGTGCTGGGGCAAGTGCTTAGTACAGTGCTCTGCACACAGTAAGCGCTCAATAAATATGATTGAATGAATGAATAAATACAAGATGGGGCACATGACATGGGGCACTCAGTCGTATTATCCACTGTACAGATGAGGTAACTGAGGCCCAGAGAAGTTGAATGGAGGCCTTCCCAGACTGAGCCCCCTCCTTCCTCTCCCCCTCCTCCCCTCCCCATCCCCCCTACCTTACCTCCTTCCCCTCCCCATAGCACCTGTATATATGTATATATGTTTGTAAGTATTTATTACTCTATTTATTGTATCTGTACATGTTTGTTCTATTTACTTTATTTTGTTAATATGTTTTGTTTTGTTCTCTGTCTCCCCCTTCTAGACTGTGAGACCACTGTTGGGAAGGGACCATCTCTATATGTTGCCAACTTGTACTTCCCAAGCACTTAGTACAGTGCTCTGCACACAGTAAACGGTCAATAAATACGATTGAATGAATGAATGAATGCCCATAGTCACATAGCAGACAAGTGGAGGAGTCAGAATTAGAACCCACATCGTCTGACTTCAGGTCTGTGCTCTTTCCACTAGGCCCCGCTGCTTCTGGTTCCTTGAATGTACATATTTATTTCACTAGAGGTTTATGAAGCTCTATAATTATAATATGAAATGACCTAAAATGGGAACTTATAAAACAAATACTGTTAGAACTACATTAATGGAAATGAAGTGGGAATATTTTATCGGTCAATTTTAGAAGTAACGTGGCTCAGTGGAAAGAGCCTGGGATTGGGAGTCAGAGGTCAATTCCGACTCCGCCACATGCTGTGTGACCTTGGGTAAGTCACTTAACTTCTCTGAGCCTCAGTTACCTAATCTGTAAAATGGGGATGAAGACAGTGAGCCCCATGTGGGACAACCTGATCACCTTGTATCCCCCCCAGTGCTTAGAACAGGGCTTTGCACGTAGTAAGTGCACAACAAATGCCATTATTATTATTATTATATATCTCTTTGTAGCTTACATTTGAAAAGGAAAAAGAATCTCCTCAGGTGATCATTTTTAAAAGTCAGAATTTGTTAATATGGCCCATTTTTCTTAATTATAACTACTTTAGAAATACAAAGTGAAGTTCAAATGTTATTAAAATGGACAACAGGTACTTTCTTTTAAAAAATCATTTCACGGTGAAATACAGTTTAAGCTGAACTAAATGTCATTTTTATCAATACTTTTAACATCAATCAGCAGGCAAAGTATTTCTCTCAGAGGAATTACCCTATAAAATAACCCAGTGACTTTATTAGTCAATTAAAGTATCTGGAAATCAGTCTAAGGGAGAATTGTGGAAATGCAGTTAAATGGGAAGTAGAAAAACCAGATTGAAAAACAAGATGCAAAATCACAAAGGCATTGGATTGCCTAATGGAAAAAAAACATGGGATTTTGTTAATGATGTTCACATAGTTTAATTCTATTTGTTCTGATGATTTTGACACCTTGTATATATGTTTTGTTGTCTGTCTCCCCCTTCTAGACTGTGAGCCCATTATTGGGTAGGGACCGTCTCTCTATGTTGTCAACTTGTACTTCCCAAGCGCTTAGTACAGTGCTCTGCACACAGTAAGCGCTCAATAAATACGATTGAATGAATGAATGAATGAATATTAGCTATGCTCCCAGCATGTCAAGTGACCTTGGACAAGTCACTTAACTTTCTGGGTAAATAGCTAGGAGATAGGAGAAATTGGAATGAGAGATCCAGTGTATAAACTGGCTTGAGGGAAACAAAGTATACAAACTGCGGTGAATTAAGTGAGGAGAAAGATAAGTAATTTGGGGAGAGAGAGATAATTGAGTGTCTGAAAGTCAGTGGTGAGAATTTTCTGCTTAATGCGGAGGTGGGTGGGCAACCATCGATGATTTTTGAGAGGTAGGGAGCCTAGCAGAACGGTGTTTAATAAAAATGATCTGGGCATCAAAGTGAAATAGTATGGATTGGTGAGGGGAGAAAGTGTAAGCGCTCAATAAATACAATTGAATGAATGAATGAATGGAGTCAGAGAAGGCACCAAGGAGACTGATGTATTATTTGAGTTCAGGATATGACTACCTAGATCAGCTGGTTCACAGATTGGAAAAAAAAAGATGCTGGAAATGTAAAAAAAGAAACAAAAGGATTTGTGTCAGATTTTTTAATGGTATTAAGTGCTGACTAGATGCCAAGCACTGTACTAAGCGACAGGGTAGGAACCAGCTAATCAGGTTGGACACAGTCCATGACCGACTTGGGGCTCATATATTCATCCCCATTTTACAGATGAGGTAACTGAGGCATGCATGAGTTAAGTGACTTGCCCAGGGTCATACGGCAGACATGTGGCAGTGCCGGGATTAGAACCCATGTCCTCAGGCTCCTAGGCCCATTCTCTTTCTTTCCATCAAGTCATGCTTCTCCTCTAGCTGAAAGAGCTGGGTGGGAGTTGAATTGGTCAGTGTCAATCAAATGGCCAATGTCAATCACAAAGTCAGCATTTGACTATTTTCAGAGCATTAGTAGCGCGAACAATCTTTAGGACTCTGTCAGATGATGAAGCACTCAATCAATCAATCAATCAATCAATCGTATTTATTGAGCGCTTACTATGTGCAGAGCACTGTACTAAGCGCTTGGGAAGTACAAATTGGCATCACATAGAGACAGTCCCTACCCGATAGTGGGCTCACAGTCTGAAAGGGGGAGACAGAGAACAGAACCAAACATACCAACAAAATAAAATAAGTAGGATAGAAATGTACAAGTAAAATAAATAAATAAATAAATAAACAGAGTAATAAATATGTACAACCATAAGACACCACTGCTTAGATGAGTCTGGAGTGTAGCAAGATGTGTTTCTCCTATTCAGAAAAACTGTGTCCGTGATTAATAATAATAATAATAATGGCATTTGTTAAGAGCTTACTATGTGTGAAGCACCGTTCTAAGCGCTGGGTAGGTTACAAAGAGATCAGGCTGTCCCACGGGGGGCTTACAGTCCTAATCCCCATTCTACAGATGAGGTAACTGAGACACAGAGAAGTTAAGTGACTTGCCCAAAATCACACAGCTGACAATCAGAGGAGCCGGGATTACTGGCTGCCTTTAGAACATGCCTTGAGCAGGAGCACCCCACTGATGTTTAACTTGTTTTCCAGGACGTTAATGTCTTTTCTAATTATTTTTCTCCCGTTTCGGCCTCATTGCCCAAATGCGCATTGAAATCTTTCACGAGAATCGGTTTGTAGGCTATTAGTGGAGTATGCTTCTAGTAGTCTGGGAAAAAGAGAAAATTTAGATCTAGTATAGCCTGGAATTCAAACTGATTTAGGGGTCTGGCTATCTCAATTGGGTTACGGAGTTGGATTATCCCATGAGGTAAATTGGACAATCATTCCATAGCTTGCTCCTATTCAACCAGCTCTTACAGTGACAACAAGACCGCAAGGATTTCTTCTCTATTGTAGAAGTGAAACTTTATTCATGCTAATATAATAATAGCCGCCACAGATGTTCAAAGCACTCTATTACTGTTTAGAAACAGTTACTTATTTCTTGAACCATGTCCTCAGACAATGGCCACTACATTTCCAAATAGAATATTGTACATGCTCTACTTTGCTAACCGTATTCATCGTGGAATGCTCTGAATGTAAATAGTATAATTTCCAGAGCAGCACCTGATTTTTTGGAACATTTAAATGGCTTTGAAAAACATCTCTAAATAAGAAATAAAATCTAAAAAAGGAGAGGATGAATGGTATAATCAGCATTATTGGGCTGTTTTCGTATTAGCTGTAGTATAGCTGCATATTAAAATAATTTGTCATTTTCTATAATAGAATGACAACAATAGTACATTTGTAATTATTCCATATAAATTACTTCAAATGCATTACTTTTATTCTATTATGCCAAATAACAAAGTTTGAGTTGGCATGTAGGTGTTCATTTTAGAAACTTTTATCATTCCATGACTAATTGTATGTGGAAAAGCATTTTCATTTCATCAGGTAAGAATAGGGGTTTTACAGAACATTTTCACTCCACAGTAAATAGTCACTCAACCACTGGATTTAAGGCATTCATTCCACTCTCTCCTATAATGCTACTACTACTTCTACTACTATTAATAATAATGGTGGTGTTTGTTAAGCGCTCGCTATGTGCGAAGCACTGTTCTAAGTGCTGGGGGGATACAAGGTGATCAGGCTGTCCCAAGTGGGACTCACATTCTTCATCCCCATTTTACAGATGAGGTAACTGAGGCACAGGAAAGTTAAGTGGCTTGCCCAAGGTCACACAGCTGACAAGTGAACCCGTTGTTGGGTAGGGACCATCTCTGTATGTTGCCAACTTGTACTTCCCAAGTGCTTAGTACAGTGCTCTGCACACAGTAAGTGCTCAATAAATATGATTGAATGAATGAATGAATGAATGAATGAATGAATGAATGACGTGGAAAAGCATTTTCATTTCATCAGGTAAGAATAGGGGTTTTACAGAACATGGCCACTCTATATCAAATAGACACTCTTAACCACTGGATTTAAGGCATTCAATCCACTCTCTCCTATAATGATACTACTACTGCTACTACTATTAATAATAATGGTGGTGTTTGTTAAGCGCTCGCTATGTGCGAAGCACTGTTCTAAGTGCTGGGGGGATACAAGGTAATCAGGTTGTCCCAAGTGGGACTCACATTCTTCATCCCCATTTTACAGTTGAGGGAACTGAGGCACAGAGAAGTTAAGTGGCTTGCCCAGGGTCACACAGCTGACAAGTGAGCCCGTTGTTGGGTACGGACCGTCTCTATATGTTGCCAACTTGTACTTCCCAAGAGCTTGGTTCAGTGCTCTCCACACAGCACACAATCAATCAATCAATCAATCATTCATTCATTCAATCGTATTTATTGAGCACTTACTGTGTGCAGAGCACTTTACTAAGCGCTTGGGAAGTACAAGTCGACAACATATAGAGACAGTCCCTACCCAACAGCGGGCTCACAGTCTAGAAGGGAGAGACAGAGAACAAAACCAAACATACTAACAAAATAAAATAAATAGAATAGATATGTACAAGATAAATAAATAAATAGAGTAATAAATGTGATTGAATGAATGAATGAATGAAAGTGGCGGATCCGGGATTTGAACTCATGACCTCTGATTTCCAAGCCCGCGCTCTTTCCACTGAGCCATGCTGCTTCTTGATAATAATAATATTTTGAACCACTTATCATGTGCAAAACATTGTACCAACCACTGGAGTTGGTACAATAATTATAATTATAATAACGTCTGGCTCCCCTATCAAGACTGACTGTGGTCAGGGAACTTTCCTGTATTGTACTCTCCCAAGCACTTAAAAAGCTCTCAATAAATAACACTTATTGATTGATTTTTTTCATTAGTATTAGCAGATAGACTACAACCCCTGTCCCACATAGCATTCATAGTCTGAGAGGATAACTCTCTCTCCTCTCCTTCCCCGACACCCTAGATCACAATCTTTGATCTTTTCAAGCTAAAACTATTTACTGTGCACTAAGCTTGACTTTTCTAATGCTAACCTCTTGCTTGCTCTGGTCCCCATGCCAGGAACTTCCTTCCCCTTCTTATGGGACTGCTCTTCCCATCTTTAAAGCCCATCTCTTCCAGGAGCTTTTCCTGCTTCATTTCAAATTTCCCCACTTTTTCATTCATTCATTCAATCGTATTTATTAAGGGCTTACTGTGTGCAGAGCACTGTACTAAGCGCTTGGGAAGTACAAGTTGGCAACATTTATAGCCGGTCCCTACCCAATAACGGGCTCACAGTCTAGAAGGGGGAGGCAGGCAACAAAACAAAACATGTGGACAGGTGTCAAATAATCAGAATAAATAGAAATAAAGCTAGATGCACATCATTAACAAAATAAATAGAATAGCAAATATGTACAAGTAAAATGAATAAAGTAATAAATCTGTACAAACATATATACAGGTGCTGTGGAGAGGTTCATACTCTCCCCTATTGCCACTTCAGCTCTTAAATATTTAGGACTATTTAAGTTACCAGAAACACCTTGGCCCTTGTATACGTATCTTTCTACTCCACTACGTTTTCCTACCAGGTGTTTATTTTAGCTCCTGTCTTCTCCACTACATTGCAAACATCATGACTCCTGGGATCATGTTTATTAATAATAAATACCGTACTCTCCAAAGTGCTTAGTTCCGTGTTCTTCGCTTTGTAGGCACTCAATCAATACAGCTTAGTGGAAAGAACATGAGCTTGGGAGTCAGAGATTATGAGTTCTAATCCTGGCTCCGCCACTTATCAACTGTGTGACTTTGGGCAAGTCGCTTAACTTCTCTGGGCCTCAGTTATCTCATCTGGAAAATGGGGATTAAGATTGTGAGCCCCATGTGGGACAGCCTGATTACATTGTATCTTTATTATATATGTATATATATATATATATATTATATAACCTCCCCAGCTCTCAGAGCAGCATATAATAAGCGCTTAACAAAAACCATAATTATTATTATTGTTCATTTATTTATTCAATCATATTTAGTGCTTACTGTGTACAGAGCACTGTACTAAGTGCTTAGGAAAGTACAATACAACAATAAAGAGTAACAATCCCTGCCCACAGCAAGTTCACAGTTTAGAGTGGGAAGACAGACATCAGTACAAATAAATAGACATAAATGCAAGTGTTTATGCATTGGAGATGAGGAAAAGTGGGGCGTAGTCTGGGAAGGCCTCTTGGAGATGTGCCTTCAGTAAGGGTTTGAATAGAGCACAGTCTTGGGAGTCAGAAGGATCTGGGTTCTAATCCTCGTTCTGCCACTTGTTTGCTGTGTGACGTTGAGCAAGTCACTTAACTTCTCTGTGCTTCAGTTACCTCATCTGGGGTCTAATATCATGAGCCTCATGTTGGATGTGTCCAACCTGATTAGCTTGTATCTAGCCCAGTACTTAGTGCAGTGCCTGGTACAAAACGCACATTTAATAAATACCGCTTAGGAAAACAAATCAGTAAAAATTACCGCAAAATTAATAAATAAATAAATAACATCCCACCTTCCAGTCCCTCATGGGTCAGTCTTTCCACTAGGCCATGTTGCTTCTCCAGTAATATCAAATAAAAGGGAAGTGCTTCTTCAAAATCCAAAGGAAAGGATTTTGGTTTATCCAATGCATTATAATGAATTTCTGGTTAATACCTGGTTGAGATACGTGGAGTAGATGGCATATAAATAATCGGGGTGATTGGGCTGCGAAGCGTTAGAGCCATTTCTCTCGGGTTTGTTTCTGCTGCCAAGTCACAGAAAACCTAACACAGGACTGATACCAAATGAACATTTGTAGCGGATAATGACACACCAGAGGTAAATTTTCCCGCAGAAGCAGCATAATGAGAATGAGAAATTGGAGGTTTTATTAATAGCATTCTCTTCTGAATAGCTCTTCTAGATTTGAATTTCAAGTATCTGAATATATTAGGTAATTGATCTTGAAGCTTTTCTACTAACATGTTTTACAAAATAGTTTAGGAAATAAGTTTTGAATGATAGAATAAGAATTTTAGATTGGATGCTTATAAATGAAATTTCATTATGACACTTCATTTGGATTAAAATCAATTATTCCTAACTTTTATAGCAATCCCATTCATCCTTTATTTGGGGATATTTGTGTGCCTTATTGCCATCATAGCAACAAAAAACAGGTTAGGTATTATTTTCAGCTGAAGGGAATGTGGAATTATAATTGCCAACATAGATTTCTTCCTAGTGGACTATTTAGCTCACATAGCTGTCGCTTGGGAGAAAGCTTGCATTCATCATTAACATTTTGGGATTTCCTCCTTGCTGATATTTGGTTGGCTTTGGGAGTCAGAGGACCTAGATTGTAACCCTGTCACTGCCATATAATAATAATAATAATAATAATAATAATAATAATAATAATAATAATAATAATAGCATTTATTAAGTGCTTACTGTGTGCAAAGCACCATTCTGTGCACTGGGGAGGTTACAAGGTGACCAGGTTGTCCCACCGGGCGCTCACAGACTTCATCCCCATTTTCCAGATGAGGGAACTGAGGCCCAGAGAAGTGAAGTGACTTGCCCAAAGTCACACAGCTGGCAATTGGCAGAGCTGGGATTTGAACCCCTGACTTCATATTTCCACTAAGCCACGCTGCTTCTCTATATGCCTGCTGTGTGATCTTGGGCAAGTTATGTAACTTCTCTGAGCCCCAGTTTCCTCATCTGTAAAATGGGATACAGATTCAGTGTGAAGTCACTTAATAATAATGATGGCATTTATTAAGTGCTTACAATGTGCAGAGCACTGTTCTAAGCGCTGGGGAGGTTACAAGGTGATCAGGTTGTCCCATGGGGGAGCTCACAGTCCCCATTTTCCCGATGAGGTAACTGAGGCACAGAGAAGTAAAGTGACTTGCCCAAAGTCACACAGCTGACAAGTGGTGGAGCCGGGATTTGAACCCATGACCTCTGACAGATACAGTACCTGTTCTCTTTCCCGTTTAGATTGTAAGCACTCTGCGGGACAGGGACTGTGTCTGACTGGATTAGCTCCTATATTTCCAGGCACTTAGAACACTCATTGTCACATTGCAAGCACTTAACAATGATTACTGTTAATACTGTTAGCATGTGAAACTTTGGGTTTCAACCATTTCATTTTTGAATCTTTTCCTTCATCCTTTACTGAATCCTGTGCTTGTTACCCTGGCAATTTTATAAGAACAAATCATGTGAGTTTTAAAAACTCAGATTTATTTTATTTGGTAGTTTAACATCATCAAAACGTCTTTATTACTAACTGGCTGTAATTTATGTTTCTATGAATTTGGATACTTGGATTGATCCAAAACAAAAGAGAGAGAAAAATGCCTCCTCTACATGTTTGTGTTCTTGTTGCTTTCCTTCAGTCTTTCTAACGGTGCTGTTCTATTCAGCTTAGAAAGGTTTAAATTTCCTCTCTAATCCATTTGAATTCACTCTTCAAAGAAGATTCAATAATAAAGAATTACTCAAACCCTGAGCTTAATAGCACCCATCTGCTTTTACAATTATCCTTTTCCTTATCTTTTCAATTAACAATGTTTATTGCACACCTCCTGGGGTACAGAGACCATCCCCTCTCCATCCCCCTCATCTTACCTCCTTCCCTTCCCCACAGCACCTGTATATATGTATATATGTTTGTACATATTTATTACTCTATTTATTTTACTTGTACATATCTATTCTATTTATTTTATTTTGTTAGTATGTTTGGTTTTGTTCTCTGTCTCCCCCTTTTAGACTGTGAGCCCACTGTTGGGTAGGGACTGTCTCTATATGTTGCTAGCTTGTACTTCCCAAGTGCTTAGTACAGTGCTCTGCACACAGTAAGCGCTCAATAAATACGATTGATTGATTGATTGATTGATATCTAATTCTCACCCATGTATTTCTTTTTCCAATGCTTCTTATAGTGCTTTGCCTGTGGTAGGAGTCTAATGAATACTATCACTATTCCTACCAACATTTTTGGTCTAGGGCCACTCCCCTAAGAATTTCTGGACTCCAGTAGGGAAATACTGATTGATATTATTATTATTGTTAATTATTATTGTTAATAATAATAATAATGACATTCGTTAAGCATTTACTATGTGCAAAGCACTGTTCTAAGCGCTGGTGAAGATACAAGGTGATCAGGTTGTCCCACTTGGGGCTCACAGTCTCCATCCCCATTTTACGAATGTGGTAACTGAGGTCCAGAGAAGTTAAGTGATTTGCCCAAAAACAATCGGCGGAGCCAGGATTTGAACCCATGACCTCTGACTCCCAAGCCTGGGCTTGTTCCACTGAGCCACGCTGCTTCATGGTGAGAGTCTTCAATGCATGGGTCCACATGCATTTCTCCCCACCCCATGAAAACCCTCACTAATAAAACTCACACACCAAACTCTGCCTAGTCTTCTTGATAACCTTGTGACTTTATAAGTTTATTGGGGGCAGCATCTCTCCCGTAGATATTGCTGGCTGAAACTGGACCTGTTGCAGCATGGGGAGTCAGAAGGTTGTGAGTTAAAAATGATTTGCTACCTATGTTGGACTTGTATCAACGAAACCGAAAGTGCTATGTACTGGATGGAGTCACATCCGCTTCTTTTGGATGGTTCAAGTAACATTTCCACTTTGGGTGCTTAAATTGCTTTGCTGAAGAAGCCACGTTGTAGAATTTAACTGCATAAAAAGAACTAAATTAACACTAGTCTGTGTTCACGTACTTTGTTCTGTGCCCTGCTGTTATCAGGTGATCAACGCAGTGTTTCATGTTTTGAATGAAATGATCAGACATGCACCTGTTAATAATTAGCTGGGGTACCTTGAAATAATTCACCAGTCCTTATCTTCTGTTGACAATATTTAGCACAAAAATATTCACAGAAACCCACTTCTTCTTCAATCGTTTTAATTGAGCACTTACTGCGTGCAGAGCACCGTACTAAGCGCTTGGGAAGTACAAGTTGGCAACACATATTGACGGTCCTTACCCAACAGTGGGCTCACAGTCTAGAAGACTCTTACTGCAGTTCTATTTGGGGGAAAAATAGATCTAAAGCATTTGGTCCATGTACCTTTTACAAATTTCAGAACTTTAAAGAATCAGATTTATTAACCATTTTTCCGGACCACCTACTGTGGAGCTTACAAAAGATGGCAAATAGAAATCCTGGCCCTCAAAGAGTTTACAGTTTGAGAATATTAAAGAGAGTTGGTGTATTGATGGGTAAACCATAGTTAGGAGTGAAATAATAGATTCAAATAAGTGTCGTATGAATGAATAATGAGCCTCAAATCCATCGCAGGGACTTTAGGGATCCAACCTGCAGGAAGAATCGATGACTGGGCTGGTGATTTTCTCATCCCAATCACTTTCGTTCCCACTGGGACACAAAATATGACATGTAAATAGGTAGGCCAAGATGGGGCACGATGCAAGATGCATTGTTTGACATGAGAAGCTGTGTGGTGTAGAGGATAGAGAGCGGGCTTTGGACTCTGAAGGTTGTGGGTTCTAATCCCTGCTCCGCCACTTGTCTGCTGTGTGACCTTGAGCAAATCACTTCACTTCTCTGGGCCTCAGTTACCTCATCTGTAAAATGGGAATCAAGACTGTGAGCCCCACATGGGACAGGGACTGTGTCCAACTCTATTTGCTTGTATCCACCCCAGCGCTTAGCAGAGTGCCTGGAACATAGTGCCTAGCCAGTGCCATTCTTCTTATTATTAGTAGTAGTATTATCTAATTGTGTCACGTGTTTTGAAACTCGTTCTATACTCTGTAATATAGGCTTTTATTAGCATCAATTGTCAGTGTTGCTGATGAATTCCTATTCGGCTTTGAGCTCGTAATTATGCTTATTAAAGCAATTCTAGTGTTTTTTTGTGTGTTTTTTTCTGGAAACCCCAGTCTTAAAACCTCAGGTAAAGTGGATGCCCAAAAGACATCCAACCACTGTTTACATTTAGTAGAGACAGCTGGATTTTGCTGTCTTAACATTGAAAAAAAGCTTAATTGGCCTGGAATTTTCTGGCTTATATCTTCATTTTCCCGTGTTGTAACATTCAGTCTGTCGGCCGTCTGGCTACTTCTTTCAAGTGTATTGACTTCATTGTTTCTGAAAGTTTGGAACGTTTGAGCCAATTCTCAGTTCTGTATGCTGCACCCCATAAAGGAGTACTATGACCAACCTTCAAGTCTCCATCAGAGTGATATGAACAGTATGGTACACCCAAGATGTCATTATGTATTTTAATTATGGTACATGCTAAACATATTCAACTTATCATTTCTCTATTGCAAATGAGAAAATGTATAAAATAATTAAAATCAACCCTGAAGCTTGGTGAAGTAACTGAGTTACTTTATTTAAGTGCTTAGTACAGGGCTGTGCACACAGTAAGCACTCAATAAATATGATATGAATGAATGAATGAATGAGGCTGTACTTAGTCCCTGACCCATATCAGACTCGCAGTCTAACTAGGAGGGAGGATAATTTAATCCCCATTTTATAGGTAAATTACCTGAGGCACAGATAATCTAAGTTAATTGCCTCTTCACATGAGGCGGTGAATTTGTATCTTTTTGCTGTGGGTTTATTTGTTCCTGGCAATGGCTGTCCCACAGTACTTGAAACTCTGTTTCTGAGTAATCTTCAAATGTTTTTACCACTTTGATTTCCCCATTTCAATTCCTATTCCAGCCCCTTGTGTCTGACTTGCTGGAAATTTGGTTTTGTGATACTGAATTGGCTGCATTCCCTCACTGCCTCAATTAATGATTCTGATTAATGGTAATCGTTAAATTCTGACTTGTCCTGTTTGATAATAATGATGGTATTTGTTAAGTGCTTACCAAGTGCCAGGCACTGTTCTAAATTCTGTGGTAGATACAAGGTAATCTGGCCGTCCCACGTGGGGCTCACAGTCTTAATCCCCATTTTACAGATGAGGTAACTGAGGCACAGAGAAGTTAAGTGACTTGCCCAAAGTCACACAGCTGACAAGCAGCATAGACCTCACTGTTTCTCTGTTAAACTATACCTTATATATGTCACTGATGGAATTGCTCTGAAAGCTGATGTCATACTTGTTAAGATTACATGATTGCTATTTTAAAATCTGAGGAGTAATTCCTCCATTACACAAAAGCCCATCAAGCAGCGTGGCTCAATGGAAAGAGCCTGGGCTTTGGAGTCAGAGGTCATGGGTTCAAATCCCGGCTCCGCCAATTGCCAGCTGTGTGACTTTGGGCAAGTCACTTAACTTCTCTGGGCCCCAGTTCCCTCATCTATAAAATGAGGATTAATACTGTGAGCCCCCATGGGACAACCTAATCGCCTTGTATCTCCCCCAGTGCTTGGAACAGTGCTTTGCACATAGTATGTGCTTAATAAATGCCATTATTATTATTATTATTATTATTATTATCATTATTATTATTATTATTATTCGAGTCTCCCAAAGTACATTTTGGTTTTCTGTTCTTGCTTTTCCGTGACACCGTCCTGAGAGTATCATTCGATTGCTTACTGCTGGAGTGAAATTTGTTAATCGGACACAGGATACCGTACTCTGACCACACCAGCAACTCCCTTGAAGATTTTTAGCTTCTCCTAAAGAATTCCAGTATCTGACATCAGTCATATGATTAGCAGACCATATCATTTTTGCAATTTTTTTCAAGTGGTTCATCCTGGTCCCACATTTATAAGTGGGAGTAAAAATTGCCCAACTTATCAAACAACACAGTGGACGATATCTGGCAAGCATTTTATCTTACAGCTCCCTAACAAATATAATTGTAGTGATGTTTGACAATTAGAGCGGCAGCTGCCTCCAAGAAGGATGACACTTTTTGCATATGAACTGACAGGTCACTGGAATGATGTAGCTGCATTGAGCAGAGCTAGACCACCCAATGAAGGACAGTTAATGATGAGGTTTTTCTCTCTTCAGAGTGGCATAACATATAACTTAGTAGGGAGAGGAGGAAGGGAGGAGAAGAAGGAGGATTTATTGGGCACCAACAGGATGTAATTCATTATGTTAAGCACATGGAAAGAGCAAAACAAGCAAGTGGCATATTCCCTGCATAAAGGTATTGAATTTACAATCAGTCTTGGCCAGACAATACTGCCAAGAGGTATGTGAACCTAAATCTGCCTCTTCCACAAACCGCCATTACCACTATTAGCACATTTTGCCCCAATAATAACAATATTAATTGTGGTATTCAAGACTGTAAGCTCATTCTGAGCAGGGAACCTGACTTCCAATGATGTTATATTTTACTCACCCAAGTGTTTAGTCACCCTCTCAGAGTCACACCTGGAGAGTTTCTATTACTCTATCTGTTTCGACTACAGGTGGGAAAGTCAAGCAGAGGCCTACCCATTTCATAAGCGCTCAATAAATATGACTGATGATGATTCCTAGTTTAGACAGCGAGCGGAAGGCATTCTGCTACAAGTCAAGACTTCCCTGTGCTGAGCAGCAGTGACATGGGAGAGAGTCAAGCACAGAGACTCAAGTTTACTGCACAGAAGGAGCCCATCATAAACTACTTCCACATTTTTACCAAGAAAACTCTATGGATAGAGAACACTTGCAGATGGAGTTGGGGCATTCTAGGAGAGATGCTTCCATGGTGTCTGTGGGTCAGAGATGACTCGACAGCATAAGATAAGTGCTTAGTACACTGCTCTGCACACATTAAGCTCTCAATTAATACAATGTATTAGTTGATATGGGCTCAACACTATATGACACCTAGGAACAAGAGAAAGGAATCCTCTACAAGGACATGGGTTGAGTCTCTATAAAAACTTCTGATAAATGTAACACAGTGGAAGATTTCAATGCATGGATGGAAAGCGATGCCATAACTCAGTACAAAGCAACTGGACAATGCGGGATTGGAAAGGGAAATCACTACTCAGTGAATGCGGCAAACATAATCACAACCATTATCTTCTACCTCCAAAATGAAAGGGCATCACAGATACACTCAGGGGCTGACAATGATTTCTTTTAAGGATAGCGTCAAATGTCAGTGAGATTTGACTGCTTCACAGATCACAACAGCCGTGTAAAGGGGCTTTGCAGAAAGACCAGTCTCTACTTGACTTCTTACTTGGGCAACTTAGTCTATCACTGCAGCCCTTTTAGAACAAGGGACCTCTAGGTGCTTGAGAGGACAAGAATACAGTTTAATGTAAATAACACTTCTCTGTAGGGCAGCCATCAAAACCAAAAGAATGATCCAAGTGCTTAATATGGTGCTTTTCACACAGTAAGTGCTCAATAAATTCTATTGATCAGATGATTGCTAATGAGAACATCAAATGGGAACTTGTGATAATAGGTTTTAAGAGATTTCAACAGCTCAGCTCTTCCTAACCTGGTCAATATCTCCTCCAGTTCATCTTCATTCATCTCTTCTTCTCATTCATTCATTCAGTTGCATTTATTGAGCGCTTACTGTGAGCAGAGCACTGTACTAAACGCTTGGGAAGTACAAATTGGCAACATACAAATGACGGTCCCTACCCAACAAGAGGCTCACAGTCTAGAAGGGGGAGACAGACAATAAAACAAAATAAGTAGACAGGTGTCAATACCATCAGAATAAATATAATTATAGCTATAGATACATCATTAATAAAATAGAGTATTTAAAAAGTACAAATATACACAAGTGCTGTGGGAAGGGGAAGGGGTTAGTGTGGGGGTGGGTGTGGAGGGGAGGAGGAGGAGAGGAAAAGGGGGGGCTCAGTTTGGGAAGGTCTCCTGGAGGAGGTGAGCTCTCAGTAGGACTTTGAAGGGAGGAAGAGAGCTAGTTTAGCAGATGTGTGGAGGGAGGGCATTCCAGGCCAGGGAAAGGACGTAGGCTGGGGGTTGACGGCAGGACAGGCGAGAACAAGGCCCAGTGAGGAGGTTAGCGGCGGCAGAGGAGTGGAGGGTGCAGGCTGGGCTGGAGAAGGAGAGAAGGGAGGTGAGGTAGGAGGGGGCGAGGTGATGGACAGCCTTGAAGCCCAGGGTGAGGAGTTTTTGCTTGATTCGAAGGTTGACAGGCAGCCACTGGAGATTTTTGTGGAGGGGAGTGACATGCCCAAAGTGTTTCTGTACAAAGATAATCCGGGCAGCAGAGTGAAGTATAGACTGAAATGGAGAGAGACATGAGGATGGGAGATCAGCAGTTCTCAGTGCTCCTAATTGAAGACTCCTTGCCTGGATCTCCCTCCACCTCAGTAATAATAATTTTGGTATTTGATAAGTACTTCCTAAATGCCAAGTATATGCCAGACAATCAGGTCAGACAAAGTGAGTCCCTCATGGAGCACAGAAGGAGGGAGGACTGGTATTTGATCCTCATTTTACAGGTGGGGAAACTGAGGCACATAGCGTTAGGTGACTTGCCCAAGCTGTCACAACAGGCAAGTGACAAGGTGGAGATTAGCACCCCGGTCCCTATGACTCGCAGGCTCTGGACAGTCTTTTTCCATTAGACCATTCTGATTACTTAAGGTCCCCAAAGAATTAATTGCATTATACATTTTAGTATAGGGCCTTCTAATGAGTGAAAGTTGTGGATGGTAAATTAAGCAGTTCTTACAAGGTTTGATTTTCTATTTTCATTAAGGAGTTTCCCTGCACATTAAATTAAATCCTCCAGATAATATTCATCAAGCATTTCAATTTGTATATTAATCAAATGGCTAGATAAATTCAGCCTTTCATTAAATTATACCTTAAGTAACTCGTCGAATGTGTCCTAAGTACCTTTTATCGTTATCTGGAATTGAAATTAAATGAGTTTTTCCTTTGTTAAGAATATTTTCCTAGTATAGGGAAAGTTTTTATTGGTACCGCTAAACTTATGATTTTGAAATGAAGACAGTGTCTATATGATCATAGAGATGCATGAATTACAGCTTTTAATTAATAACTTTTGAAAGCTGTTGAATATTTAATTCTGCTTCTGATTGGTCATACCCTCACCTGAAAATCATTCAAGCTGGAAGGAAATGGCCTTAATTAAGATAGTTTCAGGACTGATGGGGATTTCTTGATTGATTTTTCTAATTACCCTCTTCATCGTATTTTAAATCAGTTATACCGAACGGTCTGAACGTCACTTTTCTCATATCATTTCTCTGGGCAGTGTGGGCAGATGCAAAGAAGATGATTATTAAGAAACTTGGAACAAAATTTGTCAGCAAATTAAAATCCATGTGCCTAAATATTGCAGAGCTATACGTGCCTCAAATTGACACATTGATGGAGGAGATACTTCCCCAGTAATTTTACTTGTTAATTAAAATACAAAGTCGTACTGTTGGAAGAAGCAGGATGAGATCAGGACATTTTTCTCTTCAATTATTCTCACATGTTAGTATTAACATGAAATATGCATTTTATTCTTAGCAATTAACTTTATTTCCTTGTATATTGCATAATTCAGACAGCAAATCAATTAGTAAATTAATAAAATGCTATTATCAGAGGTTTTTGAAAAAAACCTTCAAATTTCGAAAAAAAAAAACGGAGAATTTCCATAACTGTGGAATTGAAAGGTATTAATGATACTTGAAAAATTACTTATCCTTTAAAAATTGAATAAATCCACAATGGTAGTCTCTCCTTAAAATGCCAACAATTTGATCTATCTATATTGGCATACAAATACAAGTGTCTGTGTTTGTATATGCATGTATATGTGTGTGTGTCTGTATATGTATAGATATAATAGAAATAAATCAAAAGTAGCACTCAATAATGCCAGACATACTGTGTTCCTGAGTGTTTAGACTCTTAAAAATATATGTGAGAGTCAGTATTTGTTTTAGCCGTACAAAATCGCACTATGCTTTTGAAGCCTTTTTAAGGCATCGCTTATGTCCAATTGCTGCCTTTTCACTTTCCTGTGATAACATAAAAAATGGGTCTGTATTTGTAAAAGTAACCTGGTTTTCTATACCAGCAATCTGAGTTTCAAATGGCTAAAGAAAAATGTGGTAATTAAAAATCTGTGTGAGAATATAATCAATACAGTACAGATTGGGATATTGTAAAAATGTGCAAAGAGTCATATTATACATTTATTAATGAGTTCCATAGAGGTTGCTAATAAGTTCATAAGTGCTAGGGCTTGATAGAACCATCTCCACCTTCAATTCCTATCCCAGCTCTGCCACTTGTCAGCTGTGGGACTTTGGGCAAATCACTTAACTTCTCTGCGCCTCAGTTACCTCATCTGGAAAATGGGGACTAAGACTGTGAGCCCCACGTGGGACAACCTGCTAACCTTGTATCTACCCCAGTGCTTATAACAGTGCTTTGCACATAGCGCTTAACAAATACCACCATTATTATTATTATTTTTTATTATTATTCTCTTCTTGACCCTCAGTGTACTCAGAATTTAGCGATTTTCACTCCACCAAGTTCATCTTTCCAAAGTCATAATGGCCTCCTCTGTGGGTCTGTGATCATCTGAGCTGCCTAAACTCTGTTGACCACCCACTTATCTTTGAAATGGTGCCAGAAATCCACATGACTTTTTTCCCTGCCCAACAAACTGCTCTTTCTCTGTTACTTTTGATGGTTCTTTCTCTAGACAGTAATCTAACAATGGGCAGCGAATGGGCCTACCAGCTGTGGTATATTGTACTCTCCGAAGGGCTTGGTAGAGTGCTCTGCATGCAGTAAGTGTTCAATAAATATACTTGATTGATTGATTGACTGATTCCACCTGTCAGTCCCTAACTTTGGGTGCCCTGTACAAAGAAAGGGTTGTGAACCAATAAAATAATGTGTAATCAAGAGTTGGTTCTTTATGTGTATGTCATACAAGCTCCGTTTGACTAATCTTAGGCATTTCTCCGTACAACGGACTCAGTGATTTGCCAGCTGCCCCAAATGTGGCCCTTTAAATTATATTTTTATGGTATTTGTTAAGCGCTTACTATGGGCCAGGCACTGTAGTGAGTGCTGGGGTAAGGTACAAGTGGTTCAGGTTGGACGCAGTCCCTGCCCCACATTGGACTCAACAGCCTAAATCCCCGATTTACACATGAGGTAATTGAGAAGTGAAGTGATTTGCCCAAGGTCATACAGCAGACATGTGGCAGAACCAGGATTAGAACCCAGGTCCTTCTGACTCCCAGGGTCTATCCACTAGGCATGCTCCTTCTGCCAAGTCTATGGATGCATTACATAGTCTAGAAAACTGTTTCATAATATTAGTTGCATACAATGTAGTGCCTGCAGTTCTTTAAACCTGCCTTAGAAATGTGGAACATCAAAATATATTATCAAACAATAAAAAGGCATTTATACTACCAATAGCGGTAAGACTCAAACAAAGCTTTGCACTCATTTCCCCAGAAAGACATGTCAGGAAGTTTCTGGACTTCTAGTTTCTGCTGTTTCTTTTTTTTCCCCCACCACCATGAAATCGTGAATCCATCTATGTCGATGATAGCAGTGTGTATGCTTCATTATTTCCAGTTTTATCTCTTCTATTAAGTTTTAATATTTAACAGCAGTCTTCAAATTTTCATATAATTCGTTTTCTACAGCCAAGCGCCAATTCAACCAAGTAAAAAAAGCAACTTCTTAAATTACAGTAAGAGATCACATTTGGGTGTTAACATTTAGAAACATTTCTCCAAATACTTTGTCATTGTGAAGAGAACTTGGAAAACTAAGTTAAAGAGAAATAAATGGAGTAATAAAGAAGTATTGATTATGTGGAAAATTATACTTTGTATAAACATATCAAGTTCACTACCATGGCAAAATCACTTACAGAACACTACGTTAGACAAATACAATATCTTTTATGAAGATACATTTCATTTTGCAAAATAATTGAACTGCTGAGTTTCAGATAACATTCCAAATTTCCTGGCTTCGAAAATCTGAGAAGAAATGTTGCAGGTGGTTGTTTTCATTTATGGGACATTGAGTGCAGGCAACCCTGGCGCACCCAATCAGTCCCATGCTGACAGATTCAATTCTTCCAGAACCCATTTCCCTCAATGGACAATGAGATTAATATAATACAAGAGGGAGCTCTCGACCTTGCTTGTATTGCCAAAGACTTGCTGGATGATGCAGCTGGTCCATTATTAGCCGAGCTTTCTCCAGCTGGGTACTTGGTGCAGTGTGAATCCAGACAAGTTTGGGAAGGGGAGTAGCCATATTCATTGAATCTCATGTCAGCTATCGCAGATATTCATCTCCTAAATCAGACTCTTTTGTCTGCGTACGTCTTGGATGTGAGCCCCGTGATAAAGTTAAAGAAGAAAAAAAGATTTCTGATTACATACGTACATCAACCCCAGTATTGGAAAAGGCCACGTACTGACCAATCCATTTCTGGGGTAATTTGGATCGTCAGATCTGATCCTGAATACATTTCAGTAAGAACAAACCGCCAAGCGATCCCGGAACTGAACCATATATCACATGTTCTTCATGATGACATATGTAGCCAGATTTTATCTGACCTCTTGAACAGGAGTTCAACAGTATCAGAACGAGCAATTATGTTGCCAATTTGTACTTCCCAAGCGCTTAGTACAGTGCTCTGCACATAGTAAGTGCTCAATAAATATGATTGATGATGAGCACTGGCCGGAATGAGCTTTAACAAGGCAAGCGCCCAAGCCTACTGTCATCTTCAATGTACTCCTCAAGCTCTGTGTGTTACCTAGGAATTGCAAGATTTTAAATTACTTGATTCAATCCATCATGATCCAAGCATCCATTCAGGGATTTTCTAACTGCAGGGTCGTACATCAGTTGCAAGACGTAATGCCCGGAGTGGATCCAATCAGATGAGTCCTGGCTCCGCCACTTGTCAGCTGTGTGACCTTGGGCGAGTCACTTAACTTCTCTGGGCCTCAGTTACCTCATCTGTAAAATGGGGATGAAGACTGAGAGTCCCACGTGGGACAACCTGATTATCTTGTATAATAATAATAATAATGGCATTTGTTAAGCACTTACTATGTGTAGAGCACCATTCTAAGCACTGGGGAGGTGACAAGGTGATCAGATTGTCCCCTGGGGGGGCTCACAGTCTTAATCCCCATTTTACAGATGAGGTCACTGAGGCACAGAGAAGTTGAGTGACTTGCCCAAAGTCACACAGCTGACAGGTGGTGGAGCAGGGATTCGAACCCATGACCTCTGATTGACAGCCCATTATCTTTCCATTGAGCTATGTATCTACCCCAGCGCTTAGCACAGTGCTTGACACATAGTAAGTGCTTAACAAATACCAACAGTATTATTATTATGAGTCCTGAGTGTTTTAATATCTACAAATCTTATCTCCTGGTGGCACTGAGTGGGATCCATTTCAGCATGAACTAGTGGAAAGAGCTTGGGCCTGCAAATCAGAAGGGTACCGAGTTCTGCCGCCACCTCTACTACATCCCTGCTGTGTGACCTTGGGCAAATATCTTAACTTTTCGGTGACTCAGTTCCCTCACCTACAAAATGGGGATTCAGTGTCTGTGCTCCCCCGACTTAGACTGTGAGACTCAAGTGGATCATGGTTATCTTCTCCAGTGCTTAGTTCAGTTCTTGGCATACAGTCAGCCCTTAGCAAATACCATAATTATTTCAGGCTGCAGAGTATCAAATCTTGGTCATCGGCAGACCCATGGCAAAAAAAAAAAGCAAAAAACAGTCCACCATTATATTTCCCATCGAAGCACCACCCGTTTTGCTAGGTGACTCCCCCCAAAACCGTGTTAGATTATGAAAGTTGCTTTCCATTTGTTTCTTTTTTACCTCTTCCACGTCTTGTTTCTTGGTTCCCTTGCTCTCTTCTTGTCTTGTTTTATGCTGTCGAGTCAACTCCGACCCGTAGTGACGCCATGGACACATCTCTCCCAGAACGCCCCACCTCCATCTGCAATCATTCTGGTAATGGATCCAGAGAGTTTTCTTGGTAAAAGTTTCTAAGTGGTTTACCATTGCCTCCTTCCATGCCGTAAAATTTAGTCCCTTTCTCGCCTCTCTCCCACTCTGCTGCTGCCCAGCGCAGGTGAGTTTTGACTTATAGCAGATTGCCTTCCACTCGCTAGCCACTGCCCAAGCTAGGAATGGAATGGGTAGGCCTCCGCATGACTCTCCCTCCCTTCGTCGAGACAGCTAGAGGACTGGAAACTCTCCAGGTGGGCTCTTCTTCTCTACCTAGACTTAAAAACTGACTTGAGGAGATAGAGCCTCTCATCTTTAAAATTCACCCTGCACAGCTATCCAATTGTTTTTTCTTTCTTAGAAGCTTAAGAATGCTGTCATTTAGGTATATGCATCCAAGTGATGTAGGGCCTAAGATGGAGGTTGAGTTTAGGGTTGGTGGAGTCAGAAGCAGCATGAAGAAGAATCATTATTGAAAAGAACCAGGGATACCTTAGAAAATCAATTTCCTCTCATTTAGAACAGATTCTCTAGGTGTGCTTTTCCAGGCCCCAGAATTTCATCACAGAGAGCCATAGAACTTTGCAGTTTAGCTATGTCCAAATAATTTATAGCATCCTGTAATCAGCTGTTGTCCTCATAACTACTCCACTGGCAGCTCTGGGCTTTTATATTTTCATTTAACAATATAAATGTCACTAAGAGGGCCAATAAATACTGACAAATCCCTGAAAAGGTCAGATTGGCTCTATAACTCAAACACCTGTCCAATACTAATGGTTTTTCAGGATTTTTTGTGAACACTTTAAACTAAGCCATCTCTCTTCAAGATACTGCAGCATCTTCATATAAACATCCCTCATTCGGGAGTGAATGTTATTTATTCAGGGTAAATGTAAATATGCAATGTGACCTTGTTATCATAGGTTTGTATGGAGGCTATAACGTACCTGTTGATATGAAGCCATATGTGAAACATGAGTCAACATTCCTATTAAGTATCCACTGGGAAATAATGCCAGGGGTCAAATAAGTGTCCGTTAAATTATGGGACTTTTCATTTTTTAGGTTTCCTATTAGGTGATATCTCTAAATTACATAATTGTTCATAGGAAAATGAATTTTCAAAATTCAGTGCTTTGTAGGTATTATGTGTGTGATAAATCATATTGAATCATTCATAATTAACTTGCACCCTTCTTCCTTACCTCTCTGATTTCCTACTATAACTCAAGGCTGAAAACTTCACTCCTCTAATGCCAACCTTCATACTGTAACTCAATCTCATCTATCTCCCTGCCGACTCCTCACCCATGTCCCTGCCTCTGACCTGGAATGGCCTCCCCCTTCATATCCAATAAACAATCCCTTTCTCCACTTTCAGAGCCTTAATAGAATCACATCTCCTCCAAGAAGTTCTCCTCAACTAGTCCTCATTTCCTCTTCTCCCACTTCTCTCTGCATCACCCTCACACTTGGATTTGTACCCTACATTCACCCCACTTCAGCCCCACAGCACTTATATACGTACCCGGGGTAGGGACCGTCTCTATATGTTGCCAACTTGTACTTCCCAAGCGCTTAGTACAGTGCTCTGCACATAGTAAGTGCTCAATAAATATGATTGATTGATTGATTGATTACCCATAGTTTATTTAGACTATAGACTCCTTTTGAGCAGGGAATAATAATAATGATGGCATTTATTAAGCACTTACTATGTTCAAAGTACTGTTCTGAGTGCTGGGGAGGTTACGAGGTGATATCGGGTTGTCCCACATGGGGCTCACAGTCTTAATCCCCATTTTACAGATGAGGTAACAGAGGCACAGAGAAGTGAAGAGACTTGCCCAAAATCACACAGCTGACAACTGGCGGAGCCGGGATTGGAACCCATAACTTCTGACTCCAAAGCCCATGCTCTTTCCACTGAGCCACGCTGCTTCTCTACAATCTCTGCTGCATTGTACTCTTCCAAGTGCTTTGGACAGTGCTCTGCACACAGTAAACACTCAATAGATATGATTGATTGATTAATACACCAAGAATCTGCTAAAAAAAAACCTTTAATGTGTTGATCCTCTTTGGTACTTTAACATGAAATTAGTTCCCTCTGCTCCTTTCACGGGATCACTGCCGATATGTCCAGACCAATAGTGAGGTTTTCCTTTCATTGTAGCTGAAGAGACCATCTCTTCAAAGAAAAGAGAAAGATTTGAGAGTAAAGAATGTGGAAACCTGTAAAACTACAGTCATTTAAATTTTGAGGAGCTGCATTTGGGTAGCAACTTGTCAGACCATTTCTTGTTCAAATAGTGTTCATTTTGTCAGATGCATTCTTGTATGTTTGTTGAAAAGAGCACAGTAATCCCGTAGCAGTGCACATTTTAAAAACTTGGAATAAAAGAAATATGCAGGGGAGCTTGTTTTTCTGAGTTATTTTAACCTTTGCTATTTGATGTTGTATTACACTAATCTCTTGGCTACCCCTGACTGTTCTGTTGGGCATTCAGATTACATTTTTCATTTCAAGTTGACATCTTGGGAGTTTGAGGTAGAGGTCACTCATAACTTCAACAGTCTATACATTTTACTGCTGTTTCACTTTCAAGCGTGCTTTAGGTGCTTTACAATTAAATAGGATTTGCTCTCCATGGAAGATTGGAGGACAGTTCTGGCATATTTCTATTCAGGGACACCTCATTTTTCTTTCCAAAAGGAGAGAGAAAGAGGAAGGAAGAAGAGTGTAGGATAAAGAGAATAAGAGGAAATAAAAAAAGTACCAAAGGAAGAATACATCCCCATTCTCCACCATCTTCTCGTGGTCCTCCTCACTGAGGACGTGCAGCGTGGCTCAGTGGAAAGAGCCCAAACTTGGGAGTCAGAGGTCATGGGTTCTAATCCTGGCTCTGCCACTTGTCAGCTGCATGACTTTGGGCAAGTCACTTAACTTCTCTGTGCCTCAGTTATCTGTAAAATGGGGACTAAGACTGTGAACCCCATGTGGGACAACCTGATCACCTTGTATCCTCCCCAGCACTTAGAACACTAGACTGTGAGCCCACTGTTGGGTAGGGACCATCTCTACATGTTGCCAACTTGTACTTCCCAAGTGCTTAGTACAGTGCTCTGCACACAGTAAGCGCTCAATAAATACAATTGAATGAATGAATGAATGAATGCTTTGCACATAGTAAGCGCTTAAATGCCATTATTATTATTATTATTATTATTATTATTATTATTATTATGTGCAGCTCACTTCTTTCCTTCCTGGGATCTGTCCACCCACTTTTCTCATCTCAGCCTCATTCGATGTGTCATGGGACCACATAAATCCCACATTAGTTAATTCATGAGGAAGTCATCATGAATAGAATGGGAGTAAGTGAAATACACAGAGCCTGCCAACATGCCATCCAATGTAAGGCCAGAGGGAATTCTGTTAAAACTGAAATAGAATAGAGTAGAATTAACTGAGTGATCTCATACATATGGCACATCCACTCCAAGGTCAGATTTATTTTCCTTCAAGGCAGCAAACATCTCTGGCCCCTAAGTGACACATGCCTGTTATTTAACAAACTCTCTGGGCCCACCATATGCCAGATCATTGTTAAAATAGATACAATAAGTGTTTCTTTCCCAAGAGCTTTAGTCTAAAAGGATGATGTTTTGAATATGAAACATAAGTGAAAGGGAAAATGACCGATACTTGTGGGTTTGAGGGAAGGGAAAATTCAATTTCAAATGTAGAGGATGACTTCATGTTTCCAGGTTATAAGTCTATTCTGGTCATTATCCCTGTGATATTGGTGGTATTATTAGCATAATAATTATCTTTGCTATCAATATCCAGAACACCTCCAGAGTTAAATCAGGCTGACCTTCCCCATTAGTGCATATCAATCAATGAATCAATCAATCGTATTTATTGAGTGCTTACTATGTGCAGGGCATTGTACTAAGTGCTTGGGAGAGAACCATATAACAATATGTAACAGAGTTGGTTGACATGTTCCCTGCCCACTATGAACTTAAGGTCTAGAGTGGGAGACAGACATTAATATAAATTACAGATATATTTATATATATATATATCTGTAATTTATATTATACTGTATGTATACTGTAAGTATATTATATATATATATATATATATATATATATATAAGCACTGTGGGACTGAAGGAAGAGTGAATAACATTTTGAAGGTGAGAAGAGTAATTTGTCTGTCAGATATGAAGAGGAAGGATGTTCCAGGACAGAGGCATGATGTGGATGAGAGTTTGGTGAGGAGATAAACAAAATTGAAGTACAATGAGTAGGTCTGGCATTAGAAAAGTGCAGCTTGTGGGCTGGGTTGCAGTAGGATTGCAACAAGGTAAGGTAGAAGAGGGAAAGGTGATTTTCAGTCTCTGATTGGGTATACATATTTGATGTGGAGGTGGTTGGGAAGCCACTAGATATTCTTGTGGAGTGGGGAAACATGAACTGAATACTCTTGTAGAAAAGTGATCCGGGAAACAGAGTGAAGTGCAGATTTGAGTGGGGAGAAAGAGGAGGCAGAGAGGTCAGCAGGAGACAGATACAGTAATCAAGGAGGGATAGAATAAGTGCTTGGATTGCAGTTAGGATGGAAAAGCTTTTAGTGATGTAGCAGATTTTAGTGACATTGTAAAGGTTGAACTCACAGGACTTAGTGTCAGATTGAACATATGCATTGAATGAGAGAGATGATATAACCCATGTTATGGGTTTGTGAAACAGAAAGGATGATGGTCATGGGAAAAAGGGAAGAGGAAAGGGTTTCAGTTAGATAAGGAGTTCTATTTTGGACATGTTAAGGTTGAGGTGTCAGTGGGGCATCCAGTTAGAGAGGTCTTGAAGGCAGGAGAAAATGTGAGAATGCAGAGAGGGAGAGAGACCGGGTCTAGAGATGTAGATTTGGAAATCACCCACATAGAGGTGGGAGATGAAGCCATAGGAGTGATTAAATTTTCCAAGGGATTGGGTATAGATGGATAGTAGATGGGGGACCCAGAGCTGAAGTTTGAAGGACTTCCACTTGTAGGGGAGAGGAGGAACCCATGAAAGAAGTTGACAGTGAGAGGCCAGACAGATAGGAAGAGAACTAGGAGAGGATGGAGTCAGTGAAGTAAAGGTTGGATAATACTTTCATGAGAAGAGTTAGGGCAACAGTGTTGAAGGCAGCTGAGAGGTAGAGGAGGATTAAGATGGACTAGAGGCTATAGGATTTGACAATAAAAAGATCATTTTTTACCTTTGAGAAGGCAGTTTCTGTGGATTGAAGGGGATGGAAGTCAGTTTGGAGAGGATTAAGGAGAGAATTGGAGGAGAGAAACTTGAAACAGTGGGTGTAGACAATTCACTGAAGGAGTTTGGAGAGGAATGGTAGGAAGGGGATGAGGCGGTAACTGAAGGGAGCCATGGGATCAAAGGAGGGCTGTTTTAGGGTAGGGGAAACATGAGCATGTTTGAAAGCAGTAGGGCAAAAGCCACTGGAGAGCCAACAATTTAAGATGGCAGTTAGGAAGGGAAAAAAGGAGGGGGTTAAGGTCCGAAGTCATGAGGTCAGACTTGCAGGTGGAAGGGTGGATTTTAAGAAAAGGGAAGAGATTGGCTCTTGAGATACTACTGGGAAATATGGAAGCATTGAATAAGGGGCAGGAGGAGGGAAGGACTGAAGAGAAGCAGGGGAGATCTTAAGGTCATTCCTGATGGTTTCAATTTTCTCATTAACACGTGTGGCCAGCTCATTTGGGGTAAGAGATGGGGGAATTAGGGGAATACTGGGTTTAAGGCAAGAGAAGCAGCATGGCTTAGTGGAAAGAGCAAGGGCTTGGGAGTCTGAGGACAAAGGTTCTAATCCCAGCTACACCACTTGTCTGCTGTGTGACCTTGGGCAAGTCACTCAATGACTCTATGTCTTAATTACCTCATCTGTAAAATGGAGATTAAGACTGTGATTAAGCCCCATTACCTCATCTGTAAAATGGAGATTAAGCCCCCACGTGGGACAATCCAATTACCCACCCCAGTGTTTAGAACAGTGCTTAACAAATTCCATAATTATTATCATTATTAGATGTGAACTGGTGAGGATAATGAACATGGTTGTGAATAAGGATGGAGAAACAATTTTATGAGGTAAATGAGATGGTAGAGTTAAAGCACACGAGGATGAACTCAAGGTGGATGAGATTGGCCTGATATCTAGATTTCCTGCAGCAGCGCTCCTGCAGCTGTGATCCAAAGCAGTGGGTTAGAGGTGTGGGATTGACAAAGGGATTTGAGAAGCAGCATGACTCAGTGGAAAGAGCCTGGGCTTTGGAGTCGGGGGTCATGGGTTCAAATCCCGGCTCTGCCAATTGTCAGCCACGTGACTTTGGGCAAGTCACTTAACTGCTCTGGGCCTCAGTTCCCTCATCTGTAAATTGGGCATTAAGAATGTGAGCCCCCTGTGGGACAACCTGATCTCTTTGTAACCTCCCCAGCACTTAGAACAGTGCTTTGCACGTAGTAAGTGCTTAATAAATGCCATTATTATGATTATTATTATTATTATTATTATTATTATGGGAGCGAGTAAGTGGAATTCAGTACAGAGGGTGGTGGTGAGAGTGTCAGTTTGGTAATGAAAGGAAGGTAGTTTGGGTATGGAGACTAATGAGGCATGATGACACGATGGATGGTTGTCCCAAGACTGGTGATCTCTGTCAGGGAGCAGGACAGATTTCTGAGGAGGACATGTGTGAGAGAGATGGCAGGTGAGGAAGTTGTGGTTAGATGGAGAGATTTCAGAGTCGGTGGGGGTAGAGATTGTACAGTGACTAAATAATCTGCAATTCTGAGCAGTGGGCTAAAGAATTGTAATCACAGCCAAGAAAGGGGGCTCAATAGAAGAAGCCATGATATACCCATAGTTTGTTTATTTGAATTGTCCTCTGAGAGTTTTCTGCCACAGATTTCAATCAGACTGTTTTATGGAGTGTCAATCAATCAATCAATCAATCGTATTTATTGAGCGCTTACTATGTGCAGGGCACTGTACTAAGCACTTGGGAAGTACAAATTGGCATCAATTGTACTTGGGAAGTACAAATTGGGAAGTACAAATTGGCATCACATAGAGACAGTCCCTACCCAACAGTGGGCTCACAGTCTAAAAGGGGGAGACAGAGAACAGAACCAAACATACCAACAAAATAAAATAAGTAGGATAGAAATGTACAAGTAAAATAAATAAATAAATAAATAAATAGAGTAATAAATATGTACAACCATATATACATATATACAGGTGCTGTGGGGAAGGGAAGGAGGTAAGATGGGGGGATGGAGAGGGGGACGAGGGGGAGAGGAAAGAAGGGGCTCAGTCTGGGAAGGCCTCCTGGAGGAGGTGAGCTCTCAGCAGGGCCTTGAAGGGAGGAAGAGAGCTAGCTTGGCAGATGGGCAGAGGGAGGGCATTCCAGGCCCGGGGGATGACGTGGGCCGGGGGTCGATGGCGGGACAGGCGAGAGCGAGGTACAGTGAGGAGATTAGTGGTGGAGGAGCGGAGGGTGCGGGCTGGGCAGTAGAAGGAGAGAAGGGAGGTGAGGTAGGAGGGGGCCAGGTGATGGAGAGCCTTGAAGCCCAGGGAGAGGAGTTTCTGCCTGATGCGCAGATTGATCGGTAGCCATTGGAGGTTTTTGAGGAGGGGAGTAATATGTCCAGAGCGTTTCTGGACAAAGATAATCCGAGCAGCAGCATGAAGTATGGATTGAAGTGGAGAGAGACACGAGGATGGGAGATCAGAGAGAAGGCTGGTGCAGTAGTCCAGACGGGATAGGATGAGAGCTTGAATGAGCAGGGTAGCGGTTTGGATGGAGAGGAAAGGGCGGATCTTGGCAATGTTGCGGAGCTGAGACCGGCAGGTTTTGGTGACGGCTTGGATGTGAGGGGTGAATGAGAGAGCGGATTCGAGGATGACACCAAGGTTGCGGGCTTGTGAGACGGGAAGGATGGTAGTGCCGTCAACAGAGATGGGAAAGTCAGGGAGAGGACAAGGTTTGGGAGGGAAGACAAGGAGCTCAGTCTTCGACGTGTTGAGCTTTAGGTGGCGGGCAGACATCCAGATGGAGATGTCCTGAAGGCAGGAGGAGATGCGAGCCTGGAGGGAGGGGGAGAGAGCAGGGGCAGAGATGTAGATCTGGGTGTCATCAGCGTAGAGATGATAGTTGAAGCCGTGGGAGCGAATGAGGTCACCAAGGGAGTGGGTGTATATTGAGAACAGAAGGGGACCAAGCACTGAACCTCCTCAATGTCAATGAGGTGTCAATGAGAAACCTGGAAAAGTCTGACATAGACGTGGAGTTCAACAAGTTTCCACACAAAATACATTTGGAGTTTACTTCTCATGGTGGACAGTCCATTCAACAATGCCTAATTTTTGGTCGTTTGAAGCATGAAATTTATATATAAAATCTTTCAACTGTTTTCTGAATTTTATATTGCCTTTTGCACTCTGCTACCTCTATCTTCTCAATCTGTCAGTTAATTCATTCATTCATTCAATCGTATTTATTGAGCGCTTACTGTGTGCAGAGCACTGTACTAAGCTCTTGGGAAGTACAAGTAGGAAATCATATTTATTGAGTACTTACTGTGCGCAGAATACAGTACAAAGCACTTGGGAGAGTACAATGTAACAATATAAAAGATACACTACTGCCCACAATGAGCTCACAGTCTCAGCAAGCTTGCCTGAGAGCTTCTTGTGTTTGCTTAAAAAGAATATCCCTCTACATTTCAGACTTTACAAAAAGCATGAGATTTTCTAGATTGTAACCCCTGAAGGCAGAGATCCTGTTTACTTTCTTTAGAGATCCAAAGTGCATAGGGCACCACTCTGCATAACTTAAAGGCTCAAAAAATACACTTGATTTGTTGATTAGTCTCAATTCAAATGCAATTCCTGTGGGGTGTTTTGTTTTTTTTTTTTTTTTTTGCTTAGAAATCTTTATCTGTACTAAGATCAAGGACTGTATTTACTAAGCAGGTAATAGATCAAATTAAATGTTAACGATTTTGTGGAGGCAACAGAAGCCAGAGGTTATAGAACAGAATGCCCCAGGTGGGCAAAAACCCTCCTGAAGAGTAGTAACATAGCCACCTCAGTTTTTCTTTCTCCAAACTGAGGATCAGGGACTTGGTGTTGGGCAACTTGCCAGGAAGGGTACCGATTTTTATTTTTTGGAATGTTTTTTTTTCTCTCTCTCTCTCTCTCTCATTGGACTGCATTCAAAGACTGGGAGATCATCAAGTAATCAGATCCTGTCTGCAGGAACCAATCAGAGGTTGCAGTTCATGACCATGTCATGGCATTTATTAAGCACTTACTACATGCAAAGCACTGTTCTAAGCACTGGGGAGGTTACAGGGTGATCAGGTTGTCCCACGTGGGGCTCACAGTCTTCATCCCCATTTTACAGATGAGGTAACTGAGGCCCAGAGAAGTGAAGTGTCTTGCCCAAAGTCACACAGCTGACAAGTGGTGGAGCCGGGATTTGAACCCATGACCTCTGACTCCAAAGCCCCTGCCCTTTCCACTGAGCCATGCTGCTTCCCTAAGTCATAATCAACCCTTTCAGTTTGGTGGAGGACTATAGATATGGGTGCCCAGGAAGCCCACAATCTAATCAAACATACTTTAAACTATTTGCACCTATACTGTGTGCCCAACTGCTCAAATCTCTCTACCATTCATTCATGCATTCAATCATATTTATTGAATACTCATAGTAGGCAGAGCATTGAACCAATTGCTTGGGAAAGTACAATATAACAATAAACCCCTCCTCTTTATCCCCATTGTCTTCAGTACTCCAACTCTGGTTAATCCAATAGCAGAGAGAGGATTTTATGGACCAGTTTGTGATGGAAGCTCTTTGGGACCCTCAGGCTAAAGTTCAGCTTCCCCATTCTCTCTGGGGACTGTAAATTCATCTGGATTCCATCTGTCAATTCATCTAAGGTCATCTGCCATCATCCACATGGTCTGGGTTAATTTAGCCAAGTGAGAGCAACTGTGAACTGAAAGTCTGAAAGGCCAAAATGTTCCCCAGTAGCCTAGCAACCCTGAAATTTCAAGGAATGTGACATCGATGAATGTGACTCTTACGAAGCACTTAGTGCAATGTACGGCTCCCAATGGGTGCTCAGTAAAAGCTACTTCTACTACCTTTTGCCCAGTGGATAAACTAGTCTTGCCTTACAACAAATACAGTGACCCTCAAGCTCATATCCAAACATATGTCCCGCTTCCCTTCAAAAAAATATTTAATCCCTTTTTACCCATTCTCCATTTCATTTCTTATTATGCTGTTATTAAGTCAGGAAATTACCAGGTGTAAGAATATCAACAAAGATGGCAGATTCTAGGAATTGAGGGAATCTTCAAATGCTTCCAGAAAATTTGCAGTTAAAGGCTATAGAGTTCTGTAGGAAATGAAAATACAAAGCCCAATAACCTCAGCAACGTAAGTGGGTAGAGGAACTTGTTTTACTCGATTCTGAATCCATTTGAAAGCGGGAGACTTCATAAAAATGATATCAGCAGAACCTGAGAGAAACTAGATTACCCACTGCCATAGGATACCTCCTCAACCACTCTTTGTCTATAGTTAAACTTGAAAACATCTCCACATTTCAGAGTAAAAATGAGACGGCCATTTTTCAAGGGTACTTTTACATTAAGAAAAACATGTCAGGTATTATTTTTATTATTTCAAAAATGAGAATTTAAAAGCTAAATTTTAACAGTAATCCATAGCACCTTGTAACAGATCAATGAAGGCGTTGCCAAAAGCTTGCTTGGCTTCATATCCAAGGAAGTGATGGCTGTCAAGTGATTTGTAACTTAAGAAATCAGGAACTGTGAATGATATTTTATTTCCAGAGTTGGTGTATGCATGTGACAATTATCCGTTCTTGAAATTATCAATGCCAGATGGTAGCTTCTGCTAATATTGTAAATGTGAAATGATGTTGGTGCTATTTTTGACATTTTGCAAAAGGTAGTCCTATTGGAAGGTAGTTTTTTTGTATATATTCATGCTTGAGAAACAAATATGAAAGTAAGCGAGTATGAATAAAAATAATCACCTCTCAAAATAAAGGAACGAATTGGGAGAAAATGCAAAAAGTAAAGGGATTTGAATGTTATACAGTATAGAAGTGTGAAGTTTTGACATTTGTTTCCAGAGGGCTTACAGAAGATTCAACTTGTACTTTCTAATTATAAAATTATCTCTGTTAATCCATTGAATTAGTTGCTGTCAGGGTAAGCTGTCTTGACATATGAGACCTCACACTAGACATACAACCAGTCGAGTGATTTTTCAGCCCAGAATGGCTCATCAAAAGTGACATCCCATGTGTGGGATTTATCCACATTTCAAAGTTTCCTTTGCTGAGTTTAATTAACCAATTGTGATATCACTCTTTTCTCTAAAATCTTCAGGTCTTCAAAAATTTCACAAGAAAGTAGGTCATAAAGACGCTAACCTGTTCTTGTCCTTTGTTTACTCCATCTCTGCTGCTGCTTTTATTTTGTCCTTAACTAAACCTACCAAGGTTTCACTATTCATTCATTTAATTATATCTATTAAGCAATTACTGTGTGCAGAGCACTGTACTGAGCCCTTTTGAGAGTACAATATAGCAATAAACGGATATATTCCTGCACCCAGTAAGCCTTTGGTCTAGAGGATGGGCTTTTCTAACCATAATGCAAGTAGTACTTGCTGATTATTTGTCCTCCTCCAAGCAATCAATCAGTGGTATTAATTGAGCGCTTACTAGGTGCTTACTGCTATTCATACTAAACCCTTAGGGGAGTACAGTACAAAAACAATAATAATGATAATAATAATAATAATAATTCATAATTCTTGTATTCATTATTCATTCTTCTAGACTGTGAGCCCACCTTCTATACTGTGAGCCCACTGTTGGGTAGGGACCGTCTCTATATGTTGCCAACTTGCACTTCCCAAGCGCTTAGTACTGTGCTCTGCATACAGTAAGCGCTCAATAAATATGATTGAATGAATTAATTAATTGTGTTTACTATGTGCCAGAAACTGGGGTGTATACAAGCAAATAGGGTTAGATACAGTTCCTGTCCCATGTGGGGCTCACAGTTTCGATCCCCATTTTACAGATGATGATGATGATGGCATTTGTTAAGCGCTTACTATGTGCAAAGCATTGTTCTAAGCACTGGGGAGGTTACAAGGTGATCAGATTGTCCCATGTGGGGCTCACAGTCTTCATCCCCATCTTACAGATGAGGTAACTGAGGCACAGAGAAGGTTAAATGACTTGCCCAAGGTCACACAGCAGACAAGTAGTGTGTGAAGCAGAAGAGAGAAGCAGCGTGGCTCAGTGGAAAGAGCCCAGGCTTTGGAGTCAGAGTTCATGGGTTCAAATCCCGGCTCCACCATTTGTCAGCTGTGTGACTTTGGGCAAGTCACTTAACTTCTATGTGCCTCAGTTTTCTCATCTGTAAAATGGGGATTAAGATCGTGAGCCTCCTGTGGGACAACCTGATCACCTTGTAACCTCCCCAGCAGTTAGAATAGTGCTTGGCACATAGTAAGCGCTTAACAAATGCCATCATTATTATCATTAATAATAATAATAATGATGGCATTTGCTAAGTGCTCACAATGTCCCAAGCACCGTTCTAAACTCTGATCAGGGAAGACCTCTTGGAAGAGGTCTTTTGGATCTCCTCTGAAGATGGGGAGAGTTGTGGTCTGTTGGAAATAAAGTCTGAGTGAGTTCCGAGACAGAAGAAAGATGAGGGAAAGGGGTTGGAAGTAAAACAGGAGCGAGCAAGGTATAGTGAGTAGCACGGCACTTGAAGAGGGAAGCGTGTTGACTGGGTGGTGGTAGGAAATCATCCCGGTAAAATGAAACAGAAAGCCAATAGTAAGGAGTTTCTGTTCTGTTACTATGTGACCTTGGGCAAGGCACTTAATTTCTCTAGGCCTAAGTTTCCTCATCTGTAAAATGGAGATAAGATAGCTGTACTCCATTCTCCTTAGGATGTGAGACTAACTGGGACAGGGGCTATGTTCTCTATATGCTTCTATTTTATCTACCTCAGAATTTATTCCTGTCCTTTGCACATGGTAGATGGTAACCATTGGAGGCTTCGGAAGAGCGAGAGACAGGGGCTGAAATTTTTTTAGGAATATGATCAGGATATAAATAAGACTTCCTTCTCTCAGTTGACTTTAATAGGGAGGTTAAGGGTAAGAAGTGCTCAAGTATACTTACTCATATTAATGACTATCTAATCCCTCTAGACTTTAAGCTTGTTTTGGTCAGGGGTCATGATGACTCTGTTGTATTGTAATCCCCCAGGCACTTAGTACGATGCTCTGCACTAAATAAGCGGTCGATAAAATACCGTGGATTGATTGGCTGCAGAGTGAGTGATGTATGTACTTTAGGTGGGAGAGACAAGAGATGGAGAAGTCAGCAAGGAGGCTGAAGTCACTAGCTAGGGTCTATTGGGATAGATTTTAAGTGAAATGAAATGTCCTAGACAGAATTGATGATTTTGGTGTGAGGGCATAAAAACATATACATATATAAACATTTTAGTCTACTGCTGTTTACATTTATATATCATATCTATCTATCTATCTATAGATATATATCTGTATATCTATGTATATATATATATAGATATATATTATATATTTATATAATAATTAGTTGTGCTTTATATCATGCAGTGACTAGATTGCTCCTTAGCAAGCACACATGAGAATGTCTACAGGGGGAAACCTTATTGGAGGATAAAACAGATTCATGAATTTGGCCTGACAATAGTTGAATCCACCAACAAATAATAGGGGAATTTACCTCTCAAAATTTCTTACTGAAATTTTTTTTTTGGGAGGGGTTATAGGAATCTGTTTTTAATTTCTAACTGATCCTGGAAAGAGCACGGGCCTGGGAATCAAGAGATCTGAGTTCTAATCCTAGGTCCACCATTTGCTTACTATGTGACCTTGGGCAAGTCACTTAATTTCTCTAGGCCTCAGTTTCCTCATCTGTAAAATGGAGATAAGATAGCTATACTCCATTCTCCTTAGGATGTGAGACTAACTGGGACAGGGGCTATGTTCTCTATATGCTTCTACTTTATCTGCCTCAGAATTTATTCCTGCCCTTTGCACAGAATAAATACCATTATTTTTATATTATTATATTTTTATAATAATGATAATAATGGTAATGGTATTTGTTAAGCACTTATGCCAAGCACTTTTCTAAACACTGGGGTAGATACAAGGTAATCAGGTTATCCCGTTATCCCACATGGGGCTCACAGTCTTAATCCCCACTTTCCAGATGAGGGAACTGAGGCACAGAGAAGTGAACTGGCTTGCCCAAGGTCACACAACAGACATGTGGGGGTGCCAGGATTAGAACCCATGTCCTCTGACTCCCAAGCCCATGCTCTTTCCACTAAGCCACACAGCTTTTCTATATTATTATCATTTTCTTCTGCTCTGCCTTCCATCAAAAAGAAAAAAAAAAAAAAAAACTGTGTGTGCCAACCTACGGAAAAGTATAAATTGATAATATACTATCTACAAATACTCTTGAGAACCTTTCAAGTTGATTTGAGCACGATTATAGCATTTTAATATTTTTGAGAGATTTAAGAAATACGTGATTTTGCTTTATAGAGCTTTATCCCAGAATTATCAATTTTGGAAAGGACAATTTTTAAAGACCTTTTAAAGTTGGAATTACTCAGGTTATTGTCCTCCTTAAATTTCCTTTTCTTCAAGTTGAAAAGTTTTACTTTCTTTTACCTTTCCTTGTTTCAACTTTCCAGTCTCTTAGATATTTGTGTCAATCCCTTTTGAACAAGTCCCAGGTTCTCTAATTCAACATCCACCCCAGGGACAAAGCATTTTATGCACTTTGCTTTTTTTATGTGTCGGTGCCTCCATGCTAATTATGTCCCACTGTTACTTCTCGATGTTTGTCTGGGACTAAACCAAAACAATTATTCCCATGTTGTATCCCTGTAGCTCTTTCTCCTCTAAGCATATTTGCCTCTTGATTTTTCCAAAGGGTGATTAAACCCAAAGCCATATTAATTCTAATTGGTAACTGCAAAACCTATCATGTTAAAATAATTCAGGTCAGATTCCTCAGTGTATGTTTAAACTAGTTTGCAAAAATGTCTCCGTTTTAAATTTATCCATTATTGCCTGTTTCCATTGAACTACTGCCATTAACTGAGTTGGACAATCATAATGTTTCTACTTCAAAAACAAATTCAGTTATGCCAGAAAACTCTGGCAAATGTTACAAGAAACAACAAAAATGATCAAACTGACATCAGATTGAAGGTGCAAAGGACATGGAGGAAGAAGACCTGAGTTCTAATCCTGAATCTGACATTCCTCTCTTGTGTGACCTTGAACAAATAACTTAATCTTCTGTGTGCCTCAGTTTCTCATCTGTAAATGCGGATTAAATCCCTGTTCTTCTTCCCTCTTAAACTGTGCATTTTGTGGGGGCCAGGGACTGGATCTGATCTGATTGTACCTACCCCAGTGCTTACCACAAAACTCGGCCCTGAATAAACACTTAACATATACCACAATTATCATCATCCAATATATTTTCCAAATTTAGTTCTCTTTCTTTTAAGAAATGAACTTAAGGGAAGGGACTGTGTCAAATTTCCCCTGGTGTAATCTTTCCCATGCTTAGAACAGTGCTTTGCACGCAGCAAGTACTAAATAAATGCTTTTACTTCTACTACTATATAACAAAAACTATTACCACTCACTAACAGAATTTTACAGAAGCAAAACCATGGCAATATATTTTTTTTCCTCTAGGTAACCATTCAGCCATTAGGACAAAAAACAACAAAAAAACTTGATATTTCCAGAATATCAAGTCAGAAGCAGAGCTAGTTTTCAGTCTAGTTCTCACTTATTAGAATGACTAGGATTTTTCTCAAACTGTAACTATACTGAGACTATCTTCTAATACTGATCATGTTTTTCGTGGCTACTTTATATGCTCACATTTCTCCCAGAAGTGTGGAGCATGTGAAGCCTACATGGGACAGGGACTGTGTCCAATCTGATTATCTTCTTTCATAGCGTTTAGTACAGTGCCTGTCACATAGTAAGCATTTAACAAATATCTTAAAAAGTGAGTAATTTGTACACTATCCTTGCAGTTTAAATCCATAACTATATTAATTGTAGAAATGCTTCTTGAAATGGATTGTGATGCTGTCATTTCAAGATGGTGATTGGTAGATATTCACGGTATCTGATGAAGATTCTGCCGCTTGAAAAGCTGTGTGGATTTGGCTAATGATATTTGATCAGGAAGCTACTTTTAAGGATTTGGGGAATTTTCATCTGTTTCGTCACTAATATTCTGAAAATATGGTTAATTCTCATCATCTCTTTTGAGCTCTTTGACTAATACATGGGTTTGGGTTCATAAATGATGCTCCTGTTAGTGTGATTTGTATTAGCGTAATGTGGCATCATCTGTTCCTTTGCAGTTTATGCTTTGACACATTCTACATTTGCAGATGTTTGGATATTCTAAAATAGTTTTTTTTTTTTTCCTTTAGGAAAATATATGACTCACTACCCTTCTTTTGCTTTGCACTAGAAAAAATAACCTGTACATATGAACACAGTTATGATAAATGCTCATTGAATTACAAAAAGAAAATGTTCTACCTGTCTTCCAATTGGGTATTCATTTACTGATTTCAAAATCTATTAGTACTTGTACTAAAAATTTGTGATCAAAATAGCCCATCGGGGTACGTATTCATTCAGTCATTCCATTGCATTTATTGAGTGCTTACTGTGTGCACAGCAATGTATGAAATTGACACAGTCCTATCCTATGTGGGGCTCTCAATTTATCGACATCTGCATTTTGTAGATGAGATAACTGAAATCCAGAGAGGTCAACTGATTTACCCGAGGACACACAGCAATCCTGAGACGGAGCTGGGACTAGAACTCAGTCCTCCTGACTCCTAGCCCAGTGTTCTTTTGACTAGGCCACAACAAGATGGTGTTGTGTGCCCAGCCTAAACTGATTTTTAATAGCAAAATATAGTATAAATTCATAATAGAATCTTTAACACAGCATCAAAAGTACATATTGAAATGACCTAACAGCATGTTCGCCAGTAGCTAGTGGATGTTGTATGTATCATAGTGAGAGCCATTTCATATTTTTTGAACTCTGGAGAAAAATTTAAAATTTAGGCAAAGGTTGCCTCAAATTCAAACAAAGGTCATTCAAATTCATTCATTCAATCATATTTATTGTGCGCTTACTGTGTGTAGAGCACTGTACTAAGGGCTTGGGAAGTACAAGTTAGCAACATATAGAGACGGTCCCTACCCAACAGTGGGCTCACAGTCTAGAAAGTGGGCTCACAGTCTAGAAATGATATTTAAAGATTATTTAAATGAGAAGCAGTGTAGCCCAGTGGAATGAGTTCAGGCCTGGGAATCAGAGGACCTGGGCTCTGATCACAGCTCCATCACATCTCCGCTGTGAGACTTTGGTCAGGTCACTTGGCTTCTCTGTGCCTCAGTTATCTCCCTGGCAAAATGGGGATTAAGTCTGAGTGTACCTGTGGAATATGTACTGTGTCCAACCTGATTATCTTGTAGATACAAGCTCCCAGTAGAGTGCATGGCACATAATAAATGCTTAGCTAATGCCAACCTCTAATGCTGATCTGCCCACTATACCTCCTTCTCAGTTGTACTTTGATCTCATCTATCTTCCCAACAGTATCTGACCCACATCCTACCTCTGGTCTGGAATGCCCTCCCTTCTCATATCAGACAGATAATTTCTCTCCCCCACTTCAAAGCGTTATTGAAGAAACATCTCCTCCAATAAGTCTTCCCTAAATAAGGCCACCTCTCTTCTTCTCCCACTCCCTTCTGTATCACCCAGACTTGCTCCTTCAATCCTCCCTCCCAATCTCACAGCACATATAAATATATATTATATTATTATTATATTATTATATTATATCATTATATTATATTATATTATTATATCATATTATATTATATTATTATATGTTTTATTATATTATTATATTATGTATTATTCATTTATTTATTTATATTAATGACTATCTCCCCCTCTGGACTGTGAGCTCATTGTGGGCAGGAATATGCCTGTTGTTATATTTTACTCTCCCAAGCACTTAGCACAGTGCTTTGCACACAGTAAGCACTCAGTAAATATGATTGAATGAATGAATGAATGAACAAATGCCATGCTATAAAAAAGATATCCCTAAGATAATAATAATAATGATGGCATTTATTAAGCGCTTACTATGTGCAAGGCACTGTGTAAAGTTCCTCAATATTGTTATTGTTTTCACATTTTTTAACCCAAACCCAGAAAATGGTAAATTTACAAACTGAAGTAGTAGCTATCCAACAAACCACAAATTAATTTCACAGGATACGATTTTAGTTGAATTTTTGAGTGAAGCAGTTTGGATTGATCAGAACACAGGAATCTACCCAAGTAAATGTAAGCCAATTAAATTCTATCCTAAGGTTAATAAAATAGCATTACTTAGGGGAGAAGGCAGTTTGCAACTTTGTTTACAAAACCATACCATTTGCATTTGTGGGCTGTTATATAGTATTGAATAAAAATGATTTATCATATACGGCACTTCTTTGATTCACAAAACATTTTCAATCCATAAGGAGAGTTAAATTATTCATTTAATTTTGAAGACGGGAATATTTTAGGGATTTTTCAATACACCATGAATAAATTGTAAAAAAACTATATTTTTAAATCTTGCATTAGATGTACCAGAGAAATTCTTGCTATTCTTTTGCTTACCATTCAGATGGTTATATATGAATTCTTTAAAAAAGCAAACTTTAAAATGACAACAGAGTACAGAAGAGACACTTACTGCTATTATTTCACCACAGTATATATTTATTTGGTATATCTTTAAAAATCTAGCTTGAAGAGTTTATATTCCCTTGGGTCTATTTTTCTGCCCATTATTTTCTTGCTTCCAATTCATGGAAACTCCAAAGTGCTGAACCTTTCTGTTTTCAAAGGACACAGAGGTGATCTTTGGTAGTCAATGTAATTTATTTTGGATTTTCTCTTTTCCAATTCTCCCGGAGGGTTAAATGAGTCACAAGAGGCTCAAGTGAGTTGCCAGAGGTCGCCCAGAAATTCAGTGTGTGGTCCTCGATTAGTATCCCAGCTGCCTCTGATTAGCAGAGTACAGTGAACCACAGGGATTTTCCTCTCTCTGACTTTCTCAAACATTCCTACAAGGAGGCAATAATTATTTCTAGGTGGAAGTACTGTCTGGAAAATAGCAATGCCATGTAGAAATAGAAATGTAGAGGGGTGAAAAAAAGGCTAAGTTTGTGCAGGACAAAGTAAACATGGTATTCATTCATTTATTCATTCATTCTATCATATTTTTTGAGCACTTACTGTGTGCAGAGCACTGTACCAAGCATATATTATTGTTCTTATTAGCTTGTTAGCCAACCAAGCAGTAGTCTTTTTGATTGTGAGCATGATCGTCATCGTCACCATGAGATTAATCAATCAATCAATCGTATTTATTGAGCGCTTACTGTGTGCAGAGCACTGTACTAAGCGCTTGGGAAGTACAAGCTGGCAACATATAGAGACAGTCCCTACCCAACAGTGGGCTCACAGTCTAGAAGGGGGAGACAGAGAACAAAACCAAACATACTAACAAAATAAAATAGAATAGATAGGTACAAGTAAAATAAATAGAGTAATAGATATGTACAAGCATATATACATATATACAGGTGCTGTGGGGAAGGGAAGGAGGTAATATGGGGGGATGGAGAGGGGGATGAGGGGGAGAGGAAGGAAGAGGCTCAGTATGAGAAGGCATATTAATGGCCTATGAACTCCTAATGAGTGCTTAGAACAGAGCTTAGAACAGTGTTTGGCACATAGGAATCACTAAACAAGCATTTGTGACAAATACTGAATTACAATCCGAGACCTAAAGAAGCTTAATAACATCTAGTTTGGGTGGATTGGATAGTTGGGTTGTTCCTTCTCCAAAATGCAACTTGAGTGAATTCAAGTCTCTAAGGAATTCAATCAATCAATTGTATTTATTTAGCACCTATGGGGAGCAAAGCACTGTACTAAGCCCTTAGGAGAACTCAGTGCAATGGACACATTCCCCGCCCACAAATTAATCAATCAGTGACATTTTTTGAGCACTTAACTGTGTGCAGAGAGAGCACTGTACCCAACACTTGTAGTCAATACATATGATCCCTGCCTTCATCAACATGGGTAGTCGTGAGGGAGAAATGAAAGTGAAATATGCCATGTAAACATAGCCAGTTCATATGAGACGGGAGAATCTGTAATAATGATCTCTCAGGAGATATCCACTCTCTTCTCTCTCCACACCCGAGGTCACAATCTTCATTCATATTAAGCTAACCTACCCACTGTCTCCTAGTCATAAAAAAATTATGTAGCTAAGGAAATTTATGAATAGTCATTATTTTTGTGTATTTTATAGCCTTTTCCCTGCAGTGTGTGACACCATCACAGTGAGGGTGGGATGGGAGACAGATAGACTCTGAGCCCGTTGTTGGGTAGGGACCGTCTCTATATGTTACCGACTTGGACTTTCCAAGTGCTTAGTACAGTGCTCTGCACACAGTAAGTGCTCAATAAACACAATTGAACGAAAGAATATCTAGAAGAACCACACTAAGACTCTGTCATCAGTGGTGATGCCCACTTAGGATATATCGTGGGGTAGACAGGCTCAGCAGGGTGGACTAGAGGAAAGATCACTGCCCTGGGAGTCATAGGTCCTGCATTCTAATCTTGGCTCTCCCTCCTACCTGCTGTGTTACCTTAGGCAAGTCACCTAACTTCACTATGTCTCAGTTACCTCATTTGTAAAATGGAGATTAAATACCTGTTGTCCTTCCACCATGTGGGATGGGGACTCTGCCTGATCTGCTTAGATTAGATTAACCTTAGTGTTTAATACAGTGGTTTAAATGTAGTTAGCACTTAACAAATACTATTATTATTATATGTTGCCAACTTGTACTTCCCAAGCGCTTAGTACAGTGCTCTGCACACAGTAAGCCCTCAATAAATATGATTGATTGATTGATATTATAATGCAATAATTATAATTATAATAATGGCATTTGTTAAGCACTTGCTTTGTGCAAAACACAGTTCTAAGTGCTGGGGAGGATACAAGGTGATCAGGTTGTCCCACATGGGCTCACAGTATTCATCCCCATTTTACAGATGAGGGAACTGAAGCACGGAGAAGCTAAGTGACTTGCCCAAACTCACACAGCTGACAATTGGCGGAGCTGGGATTTGAACCCATGACCTCTGACTCCCAAGCCTGTGCTCTTTCCAATGAGCCATGCATTATTAAAATCATAATCCATATTAAAAGCACATCTCCTCCAAGAGACTGTCCCTGATTAAGTCCTCCTTTCCTCTTCTCCCACTTCCTTCTGCATCGCCTTGCACTTTGATTTGTACCATTTATTCACCCCCCCCCTTAGTCCCACAGCATTTATGTATGTATCCATAATTTATTTATATTAATGTCTGTCTCCCCTTCTAGACTGTAAGCTCATTGTGGGCAGGGAACATCGCACAACTGTTATATTGTACTCTCCCAAGCACTTAATAAAGTGCTCTACACACGGTAAGCACCAAATAATATTTTTTTTTTATTATTACAATTATCATCATCATCATCATTATTATTATTATTGGGAAATCTGAAAAAAATGGGCAGCAAAGAAGTCAGCAGCTGCTGAGGTGAGCATCTTAGCAAGGATTTAGTAGTTTATCACATTGGGAGACTACACCCTAGCAAGACTTTGACTTCTGGGGTTATTTAGATAGTTGGGTCAATCAATCAACCAGTGGTATTTACTGAATAATAATAATAATAATAATAATAATAATAATAATAATAATAATAATAATAATAATAATAATATATTTGTTAAGTGCTTACTATGTTCAAAGCACTGTTCTAAGCACTGGGGGGATACAAGGTGATCAGGTTGTTCCACGTGGGGCTCACAGTCTTAATTCCCATTTTACAGATGAGGTAACTGAAGCACAGAGCAGTGAAGTGACTTGCCCGAAGTCACACAGCCGATGTGGCGGAGCCGGGATTAAAATCCATGACCTCTGACTCCCAAGCCCTGACTCTTTCCACTGAGCCACGCTGCTTCTCTGGAGGCTTATTTTGTTCAGAGCACTCCACTAGGTGCTTGGGATAGTACAATACAGTTGGTAGACAAGATCCCCACCCTCAAATAGCTCAAAGTCTGGTTTTATCTTGGTCTCTTCCCGTCCACTAAACTTTTTCACCTAAGTCCTGAGTGTATGAGTTGTGCGTAGAAATAACATCAACTTTTCACCCTGATAAACTTGATACCGCAGTTCCCATCGAAGGCCCCATAGATATTTTCAGTCTTGTGACTTCAAATCATAATCTGAGGCGTTTTAAAGAACTCGGATTCCACCAGCAGGGCAACATAAGGCTGTGAATATACTCTACTGGGTAATTACAGCTAAGAAATGATGTCAAATGTATATACCTTAGAACTTCTGCCAATTCATGAAATCTCATAATGAAGACACAAGTTATTCTTTATTCAAAATCAATCAATCAATCAATCATATTTATTGAGCGCTTACTGTGTGCAGAGCACTGTACTAAGCGCTTGGGAAGTACAAATTGGCAGCATATAGAGACAGTCCCTACCCAATAGTGGGCTCACAGTCTAGAAGGGGGAGAGAGAAAATCATCTTTCATCCATGAATTATCACGCTGACTCAAATAAAGGAGGGGTTCAAGTTTGTGTCTAACTAAAATGAGAATTGCTGATCTGCATCATTTCTCCGGGTGGCACTGGCTTGAAGTAGATGAAAATGGTTTAAACCTTAAAAAGGTACTCTTTTCATACATTCATTCATTCAACCGTACTTATTGAGCGCTTACTGTGTGCAGAGCACTGTACTAAGCGCTTGGGAAGTACAAGTCAGCAACATATAGAGATGGTCCCTACCCAACAACGGGCTCACAGTCTAGAATAATGATGGCATTTATTAAGCGCTTACGATATGCATAGCACTGTTCTCGGCACTGGGGAGGTCACAAGGTGATCGGGTCCCACATGGGGCTTACAGTCTTAATCCCCATTTTACAGATGAGATAACTGAGGCACAGAGAACTTACGTGACGTACCCAAAGTCCCACAGCTAACAATGGGCGGAGCCGGGATTTGAACCCACGATCTCTGACTCCAAAGTCCGTGCTCTTTCCACTGAGCCACGCTGCTTCTCCACATTGTGTTAACTAGAACTATTAGTCCTTAGTGAATGGTCTTTTTTTTTAAGTTACTCTGCAAACTCATAGATATTAATATTAAGTATTGTTGGAGTATTTTATGATAATAATAATGGCATTTATTAAGCGCTTACTATATGCAAAGCACTGTTTTAAGCGCTGGGGAGGCTACAAGGTGATCAGGCTGTCCCACAGATGGCTCACAGTCTTAATCCCCATTTTCCAGATGAGGGAACTGAGGCCCAGAGAAGTGAAGTGACTTGCTCAAAGTCACACAGCTGACAATTGGCAGAGCCGGGATTTGAACCCATGACCTCTGACTCCAAAGCCCGGGCTCTTTCCACTGAGTCACGCTGCTTCTCTATTATGTAAAAGGAAATGTGATAAAAGCTTTACTTTTAGGAAAATTAAATGAAATCATTAATGACAGATTGGAGCCTTGGCTTACAATGCCCTGTTCAAAGGATAAATAATAATAATGATGGTATTTGTTAAGCTCTTACTATGTGCAAAGCACTGTTCTAAAATAATCAGTGCTTGTATATATATATACATGTATATATATATGTATATGTATGTATGTATGCATATATATGTATATATACACGTATATATGTATATGTATATATATACATATATACAACTGTATATATGTACATACATATACACACATATATACGTATATATGTACATTATATATATACATATATACAACTGTATATATGTATATATATACATGTATACAACTGTATATATGTATATATGTTTGTACATATTTATTACTCTATTAATTTATTTATTTTACTTGTACATATCTATTCTATTTATTTTATTTTGTTAGTATGTTTGGTTTTGTTCTCTGTCTCCCCCTTTTAGACTGTGAGCCCGCTGTTGGGTAGGGACTGTCTCTATATGTTGCCAACTTGTACTTCCCAAGAGCTTAGTACAGTGCTCTGCACACAGTAAGCGCTCAATAAATACGATTGATGATGATGATGAGTGCTTATGTAGACCCTCTAAAGTAGCTTGCCTATTTAGTAGGAAGATGTCAATCAAAGCACCGTAAAATAACCTGCACTGCCCTTTGAGAGTTTAGCATGTGTCAAGAGCCCATATATCAGCAGTTGGAGGTAGAAACTCCATTCACAGGCCAACACAAAGAGCGGTGTGTAAAGTCACAGGGGTCAGCACTTCTGAACTGACAAGTGTACCACAATCAGCTTCACAATGGGCGGTTTTGTGTTGCAAAACCCGGAATCCCTTCAAGGCAGAAAGCAGCAGTAGTTGGCGGCAGCTGCCATGGAATAGCTGATTAAGTGTGAAAAACAGTTCATATTTCAGATTCTGTGGGTTTTGATGACCAGCTAGCTGAAACAGGCAAGAAATAATAGTAACAGAAAATACCTTCAATGTCAATCAATCAATCGTATTCATTGAGCGCTTACTGTGTGCAGAGCACTGTACTAAGCGCTTCAGTGTCATCTGCAATAGGCAGATCTTGCCTACACGGGTTTCAAACTCGTAATTATTCTAATTACTAAAGATTGGGCTAAGATTTGTTTAGTCATATTTATTACGATGGCACTTATTAAGCGCTTACTGGAGCTGGAGAGGTTACAAGGTGATCAGGTTGTCCCCCGGGGGGCTCACAGTTTCAATCCCTATTTTCCAGATGAGGGAACTGAGGCCCAGAGAAGTTAAGTGACTTGCCCAAGATCACACAGCTGACAAGTGTGGCTCAGTGGAAACAGCCCGGGCTTTGGAGTCAGAGGTCATGGGTTCAAATTCCTGCTCTGCCAACTGTCAGCTGTGTGACTTTGGGCAAGTCACTTAACTTCTCTGGGCCTCAGTTCCCTCATCTGGAAAATGGGGATTAATCAATCAATCGATCGATTAAAACTGTGAGCCCCCCATGGGACAACCTGATCACCTTGTAACCTCCCCAGCGCTTAGAACAGTGCTTTGCACATAGTAAGTGCTTAATAAATGCCATCATTATTATTATTAGTAAGTGGCGGAGTGGGATTTGAACCCATGACCTCTGATTTCAAAGCCCAGGCTCTTTCCACTGAGCCACGCTGCTTCACATTGAGTGCTTACTGAGTGCAGAACACTATACTAAGTGCTTGGGAGAGTAGGATACGAGAAGCAGCATGGGTCAGTGGAAAGAGCCCCGGGCTTGGGAGTCAGAGGTCATGGGTTCTAATCCTGGCTCTACCGCTTGTCAGCTGTGTGACTTTGGGCAAGTCACTTCTCTGTGCCTCAGTTCCCTCATCTGTCAAATGGGGATTAAGACTGTGAGCCCCACGTGGGACAACCTGATCACCTTGTATCCCCCCCCAGCGCTTAGAACAGTGCTTTGCACATAGTAAGCACTTAATAAATACCATCATCATCATCATAAACAGACATATTTCCTCTCTGTTCTATTTTATTCTCCCAGGTGCTTATGGTGTGGTGCATAGAGCACAGACCTGAGAGACAGAAGGTCATGGGTTCTAATCCTGGCTCTGCCACTTGTCTACCATGAGGCCTTGAGCATGTCCTTTCACTTTTCTGTGCCACAGTTACCCCATCTGGAAAATGGGGATTGAGACCTTGTGCCCCATATGGGACAGGGACTCTGCCCAGCCCCATCTGCTTGTATCCACCCCAGCACTTAATACAGTCCCTGGCACAAAGTTTAACAAATACCACAATTGTTAATCATTATTATTATTGCCAGAATCAAGTGGCATGGTCTAGAGGATAAAGAACCAGCCTTGGAGTCAGAAGGACCTGAGTTCTAATCCCAGCTCTGCCACTTGTCCTCTCTGTGACCTTGGGCACATCGCTTAACTTCTCTGTGCCTTAGTTCCCTCATCTGTAAAATGAAGATGAAGACCATAAGCCTCCTGTGGGACGTGGACTGTATCCAACCTGATTGCTCTGTTTCTACCCCAGGTCTTAGAATAGGGCCTGGCACATAGTAAACTCTTAAAAAATACCATTAAAAAAAAAGAAAGGAAGTAGCTTTAATCCTGTTTTTTTTAAATGACATTTATTAAGCGCTTACTATGTACAAAGCACTGTTCTAAGCACTGGGGAGGTTACAAGCTGATCAGATTGTCCCACGTGGGGCTCACAATCTTCACCCCCATTTTAAAGATGAGGGAACTGAGGTACAGAGCAGTTAAGTGATTTGCCCAAAGTCACACAGCTGACAAGTGGTGGAGCCGGGATTTGAACCCATGACCTCTGACTCCAAAGCCCGGGCTCTTTCCACTGAGCCACGCTGCTTCTCTAATAAAAGGTAAATCAGGTTGTCCCACATGGGGCTCACAGTCTTAATCCCCATTTTACAGATGAGGTCACTGAGGCACAGAGAAGGTAAGGGACTTGCCCAAGGTCACACAACAGACAAGTGGTGGAGGCGGGATTAGAACCCATGACCTCTGACTCCGAAGCCTGGGCGTTTTCCACTAAGCCACGCTGCTTCACTCTCCAGTGAAACTTCCCCAGGTCTCCCCCTTCTAGACTGTGAGCCCGCTGTTGGGTAGGGACCGTCTCTAGATGTTGCCAACTTGTACTTCCCAAGCGCTTAGTACAGTGCTCTGCACACAGTAAGCGCTCAATACATACGATTGAATGAATGAAGCTCTGCTCTACCACATTTCCTCTGCAACCAAGGCAGGGGCCTAGATTGAACCTCAGATATCCAAGTCTTGCTTCCTGAAATTTTTAGGATTCATCTTTCCGCAGTCCCCTTGCTCCCTCCCAGAATTCCTAGAATTGAAGTTGCTAGATTTTCCAGGGTCCAAGACAGAATGGGGTGTGACCGCAATAGGATAGGTCGTTCATGAGGCTGTGGTCAAAGTGAGAGGGGAGAGGGAAGCAGCATTGCCTAGTGGATAGAACATGGGTTCTAATCCTGCCTCTGCTACTTGTCTGCTGTGTGACCTTGGGTAAGTCACTTAACTTCTCTGGGCCTCAGTTACCTCATCTGTAAAGCATCATCATCATCAATCGTATTTATTGAGCGCTTACTGTGTGCAGAGCACTGTACTAAGCGCTTGGGAAGTTGGCAACATATAAATACTATAATATAATAAATTATAATAAACATAATATAATAAATACTATTATCATCATCATATAAAGACAGTCCCTACCCAGCAGTGGGCTCACAGTTTAAAAGGGGAGACAGAGAACAAAACCAAACACACTAACAAAATAAAATAAATAGAATAGATATGTACAATTAAATAAATAAATAAATAAATAAATAAATAAATAGAATAATAAATATGTACAAACATATATACATATATACAGGTGCTGTGGGGAAGGGAAGGAGGGAAAATGGGGGGGATGGAGAGGGGGACGAGGGGGAGAGGAAGGAAGGGATTAAGCAGGGATTAAGACTGTGAGCCTTAGGGTCTGATGTTATATCAACTGACAACAGGACTATAAACTACACCTATAGTATGAAAAGAGGACCTCTAACTTCTTTCATATAGCAAGATGATAAATTCTTAGACATTAATTAAACACTTAAAGAGAGTCAAGCTTCATTTCATATGAATAAAGTTCTCGAGGAAAGAAATTTACATTCATTTTGCAAGAGTTATTTTTATAATACTGACAAAAAATGGAAGGCCTAAGGCATACAGCACCTGGGTTCGGCCATTTTTTGTTTTTACCTTTGTCTTGCAACTGACAAGCTTTATTCAAAAACTAAAAACTGCACAATACGAACCTTGACTTTTTCATGTTTTTAGCTTTGGCACTCAAGATGATAAAATATTAAAATATCCAAAATGATACCTGATATAATGCCCTTGTCCAGCAGATTTTAACTGTATACTTTCAGTTATTTCAGAGATGCAAAAGAACAAATCTGATTATGTGAAATTACCACCTGCACCATTCAAGAGAGGATTATAGTGGTTCCAAATGAATGAGTATTTCCATCCCACTAAACTGAATTAGGTCATTTAGTGCAGGGATAATAAAGAAGCATTTCATTTAGGACTTACCCGGCCTAAATGTACCTTTAAATTATAACAAAAATATTATATTTTTACCATTTCCTGGGTCTTGAGGTCTATTTGCATCAAAACCAAGTTTATTTGAACAAGTAATATAAATGGGATTAACCTATGTTTCCAATGCCATAAGGTAATATTGTTCCAAAGTTACTGTAGAAAGATCTGTCTTCTAGGTGACAACTCCAAGTATGATTACAAATTGTTTCTATGGTTCTCAAAGGTAGTTTGCAAAAAATTCACTCTTAGAATGCAACCTGCTTAATAGATTTCATTGTCTATTCTAGTAAGATGTTCTGTTTTCAATACCTAGGCTGGTTTCAAAATGATATTAAAATAACTCAGGGAAAGGATTTGCACCTTCTGAATTACCAGAAACTTAGGTTTATTGATAACATTGAATGAAGCCATGAAGATAATAAGCATATGCATAAATTATGCATTGAAAGAGAAATATCTATCTACAAGGATGGCTGATAAGGAATCACTTCATTGTCCAATTATCGGCTGTGTGACTTTGGGCAAGTCACTTAACTTCTCTGTGCTCAGTTCCCTCATCTGTAAAATGGGGGTTAAGACTGTGAGCCCTCCGTGGGACAACCTGATAACCTTGTATCCTCTCCAGCACTTAGAACAGTGCTTTGCACATAGTAAGTGCTTAATAAATGCCATTATTATTATTATTATTATTATTATATTATTATTATTATCATTATTATTATCTTCATGGCATTTATCCAGTGATTTGGGACAAGAGATTTCATTTAGGCTGATATTTTTACTTTCTTCAGATTGGGAAGATTCTGGAGAGTTTTAAATTTTCACAGGTGTGACTCTATTGTACTCTCCCAAGCATTTAGGAGAGTGCTGTACACACAATAAGCACTCAAGAAGTATCCTGGCATAGTGGCTAGAGAATGGGCCTGGGAGTGAGAAATTCATGGGTTCTAATCCCAGCTCTGCCACTTGTCTGCTGTGTGACCTTGGGAAAGTCACTTTAATTCTCTGGGCCTCAGTTATCTCATCTGTAAAATGGGGATTGAGACTGTGAGCCCCATTTGGGACAGAGACTGTGTTCAACTCTATTTGCTTGTATCCACCCCAGGGCTTAGTACAGTGCCTAGCTCACAGTAACAAATACCATCATTATTATTAGTAGTAGTTGATTGACTATGTGTTTCTAGGATTTGTCTTTGTATGGGTGTCTGCTTGAGGATAGATTTTCTTGATTTGGTTTTTTTTTCCCATTAAATGATAACAATAATAATGGCATTTATTAAGCACTTACTATGTGCAAAGCACTGTTCTAAGAGCTGGGGAGGTTACAAGGTGATCAGGTTGTCCCGGGGGGCTCACAGTCTTAATTTCCATTTTACAGATGAGGTAACTGAGGCACAGAGAAGCTAAGTGACTTGCCCTAAGTCACACAGCTGACAACTGGCGGAGCCGGGACTTGAACCCATGACCTCTGACTCCAAAGCCCGGGCTCTTTCCACTGAGCCACACTGCTTCTCATAGGCACATCTCCTTCAAGAGGCCTTCCCAGACTAAGCCCCCCTTTTCCTCATTTCCCACTCCCTGACTCTGCTCTTACACCCCTCTGCCCCATAGCACTTATGTATATATACCTGTAATTTTATTTATTTTATTTTATTATTTTACTTATTTCTAGACTGTGAGCCCCCCTTCTAGACTGTGAGCCCACTGTTGGGTAGGGACCGTCTCTATATGTTGCCAACTTGTACTTCCCAAGTGCTTAGTACAGTGCTCTGCACACAGTAAGTGCTCAATAAATACGATTGAATGAATGAATGAATGAATGAATGAATACTGATGACTCTTTACTTGTATTGAAGTCTGTCTCCCCTCCGTTAGACTGTGAGCTCATTATGGTCAGGGACTGTCACTCTTTATCCGAGTATTGCACTTTCCCAAGCACTTACTACAGTGCTCTGCACACGGTAGGCGCTTAATAAATATAACTGAATTGAATGGAATAAAATAATTGTTCAGCACTCTGTGCCAAGCCCCATAACTGAGCGATAGGATTGATACGGTTCTCTGGCCCTTTCAGTCACTGCCCCTGTGAGGGACAGAGAGGAGGAGGGTTCTGGAAGCCGTGGTGTTGGTGGAGGGGGAAAGAGAGGCTGCTCTGAGAGAGGTAGAAACCAAGCTCACTGGAATGGCCCATCTTTCTCTTCTCTATTCATTCATTCTTTCAGTTGTATTTATTGAGCACTTACTGTGTGCAGAGCACTGGACTAAGCGCTTGGGAAATACAAATCGGCAACATATAGAGACGGTCCCTACCCAACAACGGGCCTCCAGCTCCACCTCCTTGTAACTAACACAGTTTAAAGTACTTCCAGTAGGTGAAGTGGTGAGATACTGCAGCAGCTTATCTGCTCTCCTGGGAGGAAGACATTGGCAGAAAAATGAGTCATAGTTCAAAAGGATGAAGATGGCATTTGTTAAGCGTTTATTATGTACAAAGCACTGTTCTAAGCTCCGGGTGAGGGGGAGATACAAGGTGATCAGGTTGTCCCATGTGGGACTCACATTCTTCATCCCCATTTTACAGATGAGGGAACTGAGGCTCAGAGAAGTGAAGTAACTTGCCCAAGATCACACAGCAGACATGTAGGGAGTCGGGATTAGATCCCATGACCTCTGACTCCCAAGCCCGAGCTCTTTCCACCGAGCCATGCTGCTTCTCAATGATGGTATTTGGTAAGCGCTTATTATGTGCAAAGCACTGTTCTAAGCACTAGAGGGATACAAGGTGGTCCGGTTGTCCCACGGGGGGCTCACAGTCTTAATCCCCCTTTTATAGATGAGGGAACTGAGGCGCAGAGAAGTTAAGTGACTTGCCCAAAGTCACACAGCTGACAATTGGCGGAGCGGGGATTTGAATCCTTGACCTCTGACTCCAAAGCCCGGGCTCTTTCCACTGAGCCATGTTGCTTCTCTGATGCTGATCCTTCGTGGAACCAAACAAATATCAGTAGAGGTGGATGGAAATGTGAATGATTTCTGAACTCTTGATCTCCCTTTTAGACTGTGAACCCACTGTTGGGTAGGAACTGTCTCTATATGTTGCCAACTTGTACTTCCCAAGTGCTTAGTACAATGCTCTGCACACAGTAAGCACTCAATAAATATGATTGATGATGATGATGATGATCTAGTGGTGCATTATACCATGCAAACACATACCCAGTTTTTGTTTTTGTTGTTTTTTCTGTGATTATAATCAGTTTCTTTGGATTTAAATGCATTCCTGCTCAAAATGGTGAATGACTTCTTTACCACTCAGCTGCAACTTCTTTTTCCCAAGCACTTAGTACAGTGCTCTGCACACAGTAAGCACTCAATAAATACGATTGAATGAATGAATGCAACCAGAGTGCCTAAATAAGCACCAAACTGAACGAAGCAATTGGGCAAATGCCACTGAAGATGAAAGCACTGTTCCTGTCCACAAGGATATAATTTGAGGAGGAGAACATAAAATTATTTACTAGTAGGAAGAAGTGCTCAAAGTGTGTGTGAAAAGACATGCACAAAAGTCCCATGCATTGATATGAAAGTAGGGAGGAAGTGAACTGTGGAGAAGAAAAATTGATTGGGAAAGCATCCTGGAGGTGGTGGAAATATCTAAAGGGTTTGGGAGGTGGAGATAGCTATAATGCAGATAATTCAAAGGGAAAGGTTTTCCAGACAGAAGGAACTCAAAGATTAGTCAAGGGTCATAGGTGGGAGAGTGTCCTCTCAATGTGAAGCCAATTATGAACCCAAATTGAGAGAGAAATGTGATGACACCTGTGGCCACTAAATCCCTAAAATAATACAGAATCCCTTAAAGAGTATATCCCTATAAGAATACACCTGTCCTTCTTTTCCTTCTCTCTTTGTTGCCCTGGTGACTTTTCATTTCTTATTAAGTATACACTACTCAGATATGTGCATTATGTCCTTATTTGGGAAAGCCCTGGGAAATAAGTGATTATAATCTCAGTCCGTCTTGAATTGTAGGAACCCCTGCTCTTCTAATCCTTTGACCAAATGTTTCACCCTCCTCACTGTTGTTAGGAATCAAAAGCATTCTTGAGAATGATTTAGAACATTTCAAATCAAAGTAAGCTGCTTTAAACCACAGCTATATATATTCCCCCACTCCCACCAGGGCATATGCTTACATTCTGAACACATCTTTCTTTTTCCAAAGGAGATTTTCACTTGTTATGGAGTCGCTTTAAAAGGAATTCGGAAGCAGATCTGTGAAAAGATATGGTGCCAAAGAGAATATTTGGGGTGACCCAATACCTGGCTCTGCCACTTGTCTGCTATGTGACCTTGGGCAAGTCATTTCACTTCTCTGGGCCTCAGTTACCTCATCTGTAAAATGGGGATTGAGCCTGGGAGCCCCACATCGGACAAGGACTGTGTCCAACGTGATTTGTTTGTATCCACCTTGGCACTTAGTACCATGTCTGGCATATTGTTAGTGTTTAACAAATAACATGGTTATTATTATTACCATATTATTATTATTAGTATAAACAGGGGGATGAAAATATTTTTTTCCCTCCTAACTCACTAAATTACATTCTTAAGATTCTACATTGGTGATTTAATACCTAGAAAATATGTATAAAAAGGTTCCCATAATGGTAATTCCAGATCCCATTTGTCAGAATCACCAAAACGACTTCTGAAGCACAGTTAATTCCAGAAGGAAGCACATGGAACAAACTGAAATGTGACATACCATGTGGCTCCTAGATCAGATCCCCGGGGGCAGAGAAATAATTAGTAGCAACACTTTTTTTCAAGTATTTTTGTCTTAGTTTCATGAAAATCTACCCGCTCTTCTGAGTTTCCCTCACCTCAATCAATTGGTTTTCTTTAAATTTTAAAGGCACTTGCAACCCAGGGCAACATTTAATATGGTCTGGAACATATGAAAACCACATAGCGATCAGACTGAAGCTCTATGGAAAATCACTGAAAGTCCAGCAACTGATATAAATCATCCTCAAAATCCACTTGTCCAATTATCTAATGATGTAAAACAAATAAACAAACAGCAACAACAACGGAAAGAAAAACAGAATGGTTTGCCTGTTTGACATTTTGCAGGTGGGACCAGTGTTTCGGAACAATGAATAATTAATCTGTCCTCCACGCCCGCTATGCTAGAGAAGCAGCATGGATCAGTGGAAAGAGTCTGGGCTTGGGAGTCAGAGGTCATGGGTTCAAATTCCGGCTCCGCCAGTTGTCAGCTGTGTGACTTTGGGCAAGTCACTTAACTTCTCTTTGCCTCAGTTACCTCACCTGTAAAATAGGGATTAAGACTGTGAGCCCCACGAGGGACAACCTGATTACCTTGTTACCTCCCCAGTGCTATTGCACATATTAAGCGCTTAATAAATGCCATTATTATTATATTATGTTACCATCACCATCACCCTCACCACTATTGTCTTCATCATGATCTGTATCTATTTTGTCCCAGGAATTTAGGATCATGAGTTAATACGGATGAATTTCGTCTGCCATCTGATTAGCAGCTCTGCCTAGTTCACTTTTAGCCTTCTTGACATTCTGCTGCTTTCCCACCCTGCTGCCTCACTGGGCGGCTTTAGAGAAATCTGCAGGTTTATCGTGGGGAAATGAGGAAGTAGGGAAGAGGCATGATTTTTGAATTCCAAGATGTTGAATCGTCATAACAATCCCAGCGTGGCTGAGTGGAAAGAGTACAGCCAGGAGTCAGAGGTCATGGGTTCTAATTCTGGCTCCGCCACTTATCAGCTGTGTGACTTTGAGCAAGTCATTTCACTTCTCTGGGACTCAGTTACCCCGCCTGTAACATGGGGATTAAGAGTGTGAGCCCCACATGGGACAACCTGATTGCCATATATCTACCCCAGTGCTTGACACGTAGTAAGCATTTAACAAATACGATTATTATTATTAATAATCCCAAGTAATATTACCTGGGAAATATATGGGTTTTGGTAGGTGTGGGGGGAGTTGAGACATTGAGAAAATAGTAAATTTTGGCAGGTTTACTACTTGTCATAAAGTTAACTCCATGCAGATATGACCATTGCCTTTGCATGAGAAAAAGAGATGATTTTCCACCTCCTGATGAACTGATTTGCATTTGATCTGACCATTTTCTGACGATTCTCACCCTGCTGTTTATGATAATTAGCAAGTATTTCCACATAGAAAAAACATGGAGTAGGATGAGAAGTTCCCTATTGTTTTTCACTGGACCTGACCAACATGTCTTAATAGACGTCTTAATCTTTTCTCCTATATATTGGGGTATTACACATTTCCATGTGACCAGAAGGAGACAGAACACTCAGGATCATACACTGAGAACTCTAGATCAGATAGCCTATCGGCAGTTCAAAGCTACATTTAGGGTGAACTCCTTGGGAAGCAAAAGGCTTGGAAAATAATGAGTTCCATGTTGCACTAATTAGTTTTTATCCAAAGATAATGTTGTGTATTTGAAGAGAGCTTTATTTCCAACAACTCAATATTAATGAAGAGGTTATTGATCTGCTGTAATTCACTAAGGCTAACAGAAAATTAAGAGCTAGAATTAGATTTATACTTAAATGACATAAGGATGAAAAGAAAAAAGTATTTCAAGGATTAAGAAAGAGGTTTTCTTTTGCTTTCATTTTTTTTCCAGTGGTCTTTGTTAATTATTTACTATGTGTCATGCCCTTTACTAAGCGCTGGGGTAGGTACAAAATAATCAGATCCCTGTCCCACATAGGGCTCATAGCCTTAATCCCCATTTTACAGATGTTGTAACTGAGGCACAGAGAAGTTAAGTGAGTAACCTAAGACCACACATCCACTCGGTGGTGATATCAGAATTAGAACCCAGATCCACTGACTCTCAGACTCATCTTCTTTCCACTAGGCCATGGTGCTTCTCCTTTAGGTCTAAGGACTATGAAAAAGCAAGAAACTTCTATTTAGTAGTAGTAGTATTAGTATTATTATATTCTTTCACTGTGCCCTTTTACCTTAGGGTTTTAGTTTTATTAATAAGACTTTTAGTTCACTCACTGAGTACAAAGCATAACACTAAGCACCTAAAAAAGGAAATATTAGCCCATAAGGAAATTACACTGTGTTAGTTGAGCAATACATGGAAATGCAGTTCTGTGTACATGATTTCCATACTCCATTGCTTAAATCCCAGTCTACCTGGAAGAAAGGCAGGAGTACAAACTACAGAAGCAGGTTTAGAGTTCAAAGCAACTGCAGGATCATGAAGGCTGAATGAGAAATATTGCCGATAGTATAGGAGATGGCAAAGGAAACCTAGCTGTACCTCAATCTCACCTATCTCATCACCAGTCTCTCGCCTGCATCCTGCCCCTTCCCCGGGAACACCCTTCCTCTTCATATCCAACAGGCAGACAAGTCAAGGCGATGCAGAAAGAAGTGGGAGAAGAGGAAAGAGGGGCTTAGTCAGGGAAGGGCTTTTGGAGGAGATGTGATTTCAGTAACGCTTTGACAGTGGGAGAGACCGATTGTCTGTCGGATATGAAGAGGAAGGGTATTCCAGGCCAGGGGCAAGATGCAGGCGAGAGATTGGTGATGAGATGGGAACTGGAAGAAGACAAGCTTGAAGTAGTCATCAGGTCTGAAAACCACCATGTTAAGTCATTTTAATTCTGATTGTAAAATTTTATGGCTTTATCAGAGACTTAGAATGAGTGAGAAAGGGAATCTAGTTCAAAAATGAGGGGGTTCCACACTGTTGTCCCCTGTAAATAATAATTATGGTATTTGTTAAGCACTTACTATGTGCCAGGCACTGTACTGCTTTGGTTATGTTTTTGTATTCAGCTCAATCACTCATCATCCTGTGGAAAGAAGATGTGAGCAACAGAATCAGAGGACATTCATTTTAATCCCAGCCCACAAATTGCCTGCTGTGTGATGCTGGGCAAATTACTTACTTCTGTGCCTTGGTTTCCTTATCTGTACCAAGGGGACCCATTATCTCCCTCCTAATTAGACTGTGAGCCCCATTTGGGACAAGGACTGTGTCCAATCTGATGATTTTCTATCTACCCCATTGCACAGTACAGTGCTTAGCCTATAGTAAGTGCTTAACAAATACAACATATCAATAAAAATAATAATAGTGAGTCAAACAATCTCTAATTAAATTCTAGATCATTTCGGTTGAATGGTCTCGTATGGAGGTCTAGTACCCCGATATGATACTGTAGAAATGCCCAGTTAAGACTAGCTTCACCCAAGACCGCTGTTGCATTATTCTCAGCACTGAATCTGTGTTACAGAAACCATGTTAGATATTTAACTTTGTGTATCACTATAATTAAGAGAAAATGTCGGCGGATTCTAATCTTCAAAAATGACATTTAAACTACTGTGAAGAAACAGCAACATAAGTTGTATACCATTAGCATTTTATTTTTCACGATCACAAAAGTGTCGTTTTAGTCAGCGATGTCAACAATTTTCCTGACAGCCATGATTAAATTTCGGTTGTATTTATAAATGTTATGTAACTGACAATTAGAAGTTCTCATAAACTGCCATATGGACTCTGCATGCTGCATAGAATAGAACTAAACCTTTTGTGACTACAGCAAGGAAAAGCTGTCATAAATAACTGTGCAATGTGAAAAGGTTGTAGAGAATGATGATACAAGCGTATGGTCTAAAATTAATGCCTGAAACACAAAATGGAGTCAAAGACTCTATTTCTGACTTCGAATGGTTCTTAATGAGTTCCTTGTCTTAGTGAGGTTGTACAGAGATGGCTAATTCATAAGACCTTTCTTGAGCTTGTGATTCATCTTTAGTGCCTCTCAATTTCGTATTACATAAAGCAATTTCATATTATGCTCTTTTTACCTACTTCTCCATTTAGTCATACTTTACAGATGATAGAATATTGATAGAATAAAACCTTAGATGCTTTATTAAAAAGTCCATAAAATGGCTGATCACCCTTTCCAAAAAAGTGCTGTATTTGAAAAAGTGTACGTTTTCTGCTTTGATCTAGCAGAAAATATTTTAGGAAAAGAACATCCCCATGAGAAAAATCTAGATGGCCCTGAGGTATTACTGGTCAAGATAACTTTTTGATAGATCCAGGCCTATTTAGATGTCCCTGAAAAGAAAGTCTAAAGCTTCTGAGTTTAAACTGTACGTTCTATAGATTCATAAAACATTATTTAATCACTTCTATTGTAACGCACTGAAGACAGGGTGTGTTCATTAATCGGACTGAGAATACCACGTACAGAACAGAGAGTTGGTCAAACAATGGGGATGATTTTTGACCTGTGACGTTCACTTACAGGTACTGGAAAACAAAAACAAAAAAACTCCTCTCAGACTTTTTTGAAACTGTGTCAAGTGATTGCTTTTCATTCAATTATTTTGTAAATTCACAGGAAGAGAAAGATTTGTGCTATTTTATTTTTGGTTGGCTTGAAATCTCCACATTCTCGAGTTTTGTGAAAGCAATTCCACGCTGGTCTTCAAAGAGCTCTCTTCAAAAGATTTTTAAGCCTCTTAATATTCATAGGATCTTGTGGTTGTTTGCTAAAAATGTAATTAAGAAGAAGAGTCTGCAGGTTTGATAGCATTCATTTTCAGATAAATCAACAATTCTGTCAGAATAAATTAGGTGTCCTATTCTAAGACCTAGATATTTCAATTGGAAAACTTACTCTGTAGACAAATGAGATATTTCTGTCAGAATGGTAGCACATCTGGGACACTAATTGATCTGGTTTCACATTAATGCATGAAAGAATTCTCCCTGATTCACTCTTCTATTTGCAAACCGCACAAACACGGCAAGACTTTGTTTCTCCTGTTCGTACTCATCCAGAACAGAAACTGAAGGATAAACAACTGTGATCTTTTTGACAAAATATAATTTAAGGAGAACAACAGAACATATGAAAGAAGTGAAGTGAGTCCTTTGTTTTCTATTATGCCGCATCAGCACTATTTTCAGAAGAAATGGAAGGGTAGGAAAGGAGATCTTGTTTCCCTTTATTTTTGTGAAAAAGTAATCTTAATAAATTGTGGGCTGCAAAAATGTGATCTGGAGTAGTAGTGAAATTTATAATAACAGAGGGTGATCTTTAATAATTGAATTATATATTTTTTAAATTATACAGCAAAAACATATTGGAGAATTTCATTTGACCCTGTAGTAGTAAAATCTATTCTGTAAAAGGGAATTTAAAATGGTTTGAAGACTTTCTTGTGAGTTTGCATTCTGTAATGAAGCCTAAGTTGCAGAAGGAGTTCCAGTTGAGAATCTAAAGAGCGCTGAGGTAGATGAGTTCTTGGCAAAATCCATTACAACTGGTAGAGGCAGGCTGAAAGACAGATATACATTTCTGTTGCTGCACTATGTGACAAACCCAATAAAGACATTTAGCAGTATTTAAAAGGCCGATTGGAATGAAGTAAATATATAACAATAATAATAATAATGATGATGATGGCATTTATTAAGCCAGACTGTGAATGAATGAATTAAGCACTTACTATATGCAAAGCGCTATTCTAAGCACTGGGGAGGTTACAAGGTGATCAGGTTGTGCCCCGGGGGGCTCACAGTCTTCATTCATTCATTCATTCAATCGTATTTATTGAGCGCTCACTGTGTGCAGAACACTGGACTAAGCATTTGGGAAGTACAAGTTGGTACATATACATATACATATACAGACGGTCCCTACCCAACAGCGGTCTCACAGGCTAGAAGGGGGAGTCTTAATACCCATTTTACAGATGAGGTAACTGAGGCACAGAGAAGTTAAGTGACTTGCCCAAAGTCACACAGCTGACAGTTGGCGGTACCGGGATTCAAACCCATGACCTCTGACTCCACAGCCTGTGCTGTTTCCACTGAGCCACGCATGAAATGTAATAGGAAAGAATTAGTACTGACTGTCCAGAATAAAATAGACACAGAGCACAGCAGTATCGGAATAGGATATTTTGGCAAATGCAGTCAGTTATTGCATAAAATAGATTTTCAGTATCTAATAACGATGATAGTTGTTAGGCGCTTTACTATGCCCCGGGCCATGTACTAAGCACTAGAGTGGATACAAGCAAACTGATTTGGATACAATCCCTGTTCCTTGTGGGGCTCACAGTTTCAATCCCCATTTTGTAGATGAGATTACTGAGGCACAGAAAAGTGAAGTGACTTTACCAAGGTCACACAGCTGAGAAGTGGTGGAGCCAGGATTAGAATTTATGACCTTCATTCATTCATTCATTCATTCAATCAAATTTATTGAGCACTTACTGTGTGCAGAGCACTGTACTAAGTGCTTGGGAAGTACAAGTTGGCAACATATAGAGATGGCCCCTACCCAACAGCGACCTTTGGACTCTCAGGCCCTTGTTTTATCCACTATGCCAAGCTACTTCTTCTCCTCCCCTGTTTCTCTACCTCCTGTGCTCCCTAATTGCAGGGGCAGTGTCTACTAACTCTATTTTGAACCCTTCATTTCTTAATTCTCATCACATATACCCCCACCATCAACATCATCATAGCCACCCGGAATGTCAAGAGCAAGGAGAAACATACTGTCATGATCGTCGTCACCATAATTACGCAGAATATCAAGAGCAAGTAGAAAAGAAAACCCACGGCTTTTATCAGGAAGTCATGTTTTCATGGCAAAACATCCTATCTGTTAGATCTCCTAATGCTTTTATTAAGCAAACCTATTGAAATTTCCACTTAAATGAACTATTTCTTTTTCCCTCTACTCCAGTTACATTTGATGATAATTTAGTTTAATAAGAATGGAGTACTCTGACTTCAATTTTACTGCGGTGTGCTTGATTAAAAGGCAAAATTTAGTCTCCTGGGAAATATCACTGACTTACCACTACAGATCAAAGGAAAAGTGTGTTTTTATGACCTTCCATAACGAGTGTGAGAACTCTTAAGTTCAAAGAAACAAAGAAAATTTTAGATGAAGCCCGAACATGAAAAAGTAATGAATTAGTGATAGCTATCTATAATCCAGGTTTTGTCCTGAAACTTGATTTCAAATTGTCTGGCTCTTTTAGAGTTCTATCAATTTTGTCTTCCGAGTTCGACTTCACAGAACTAATTATCAGCCAAAAAATATCCAGATTTCTCTCTTTCTGCAGAACTGTGTTAAAGATGAGTTGAACAAATTCTTGGATCCAGACATCTGTATTTGTAGAGATCTCTAGAGACCTAAAGCAAGTTCTGCATGCTTGGTGTATCTGGGAATTATTTGGCATCAAATAACACTCTCATTGGACACCTACTTATCTGTTGTTTCCTATGATGTCATAGAACTGATCTGTACTAGCTTCTAAAAAGGACCATCATTTCATTCTATAATTTTACATCTAATCCCTTCTACCCTTTAACCTCAACCTCTAACCACTAATTGTCATATGGAAATCACAAATATGCATAGTGCACGGATAAGCATACTTACATTTGTAGAAAATGTGGGTTTTTTTGCATTTGTGCTGCGCAAAAAAGGAATGTGGATATATCTCTTCACATCCTACATTCAAATAATTTTAGTAGAAATAAGTTATTTACTCCTGGGGTATGTAGGTACCATGAATTTGTGTAACATTGATTTTTTTCCCCTATCACAATAATGATCTCAGTTTGCTCTCATCCCTTTGTTGGAGAAATGGGATCTTTCAGGTGAAAAAATTGAGAGACTGAGTGAACTGATCAGGGGAAATTCATTCATTCATTCATTCAATTCATTCAATAGTATTTATTGAGCGCTTACTGTGTGTACTGTACTAAGTGCTTGGGAAGTACAAGTCGGCAACATATATAGTCCCTACCCAACAACGGGCTCACAGTCTAGAAGGGGGAGACAGACAACAAAACAAAACATGTGGACAGGTGTCAAAATCGTCAGAACAAATAGAATTAAAGCTATATGCACATCATTAACAAAATAAATAGAATAGTAAATATGTACAAGTAAAATAGAGTAACAAATCTGTACAAATATATGCAAGTGCTACGGGGAAGGGAAGGAGGTAGGGTGGGGGGATGGGGAGGACGAGAGGAAAAAGGGGGCTCAGTCTGGGAAGGCCTCCTGGAGGAGGTGAGCTCTCAGTAGGGCTTTGTCAACCCAGGGATAGAACTGGAATTTTCCCTATGTCCAATGCCAAGCTTTTTTCACACATATTTACAGAATGTAAAGATCTTGGGAGATTTCGGTAGACACAAGTAGTACGTCCAATAGGCCGTGTTGCCTGAATTCACAGAACCTTTTTTTCCTATGTTTTTGTTAAACACTTACTATGTGTTAAACATCGCTCTAAATGCTGGGGTAGATGCAAGTCAATTAGTTTGGACACAGTTCCTGTCCCACGTGGAACTCACAGCCTAAATTGGAAGGAGAACTGAGGCACAGAGAAGCGAAGTAACTCGCCCAAGGTCACAGAGCAACCAATGGGCAAAGCTGGGATTAGAACCCAGGTCCTCTGGTTTCCAGACCCACGCTCTTTCCAGTAGGCCTAGAGCACCTAACCAAACTCTACTTTGAACTGTTAGAACTCATGCATCAAATCATTTATCCATTCAGTCGCATTTATTGAGCACTTACTGTGTGCAGACCACTGTATGAAGCACTTGCGAGAGGATAATAGAACAATAAATGGAAATATTCCCTGGCCACCAGTGAAATCAGGAATGGGCAACCTCAAAAATCTTCTCAACCCTCAGCACCACTGCCACCTTTCTGGCTCTTCATCATCATCAATCGTATTTATTGAGCGCTTACTATGTGCAGAGCACTGTACTAAGCGCTTGGGAAGTACAAATTGGCAACATATAGAGACAGTCCCTACCCAACAGTGGGCTCACAGTCTAAAAGGCTCTTCTGGGTCTGATGGTGCTTTTCCTGCTTCTCATACCATCACTTTTAGGCAGCCTCCTTTTATAGCATTTAAGTCATTCATTCATGAGTATTTATTTAATTTTGTTAATATGTTTTGTTTTGTTGTCCGTCTCCCCCTTCTAGACCGTGAGCCCGCTGTTGGGTAGGGACCGTCCCTATATGTTGCCAGCTTGGACTTCCCAAGCGCTTAGTACAGTGCTCTGCACACAGTAAGCGCTCAATAAATACGATTGAATGAATGAATGAATGTGAAGCAGCGTGACGCAATGGAAAAAGCACGGGCTTCGGAGTCAGAGATCATGGGTTCTAATCCCGCCTCCACCACTTGTCAGCTGTGTGACTTTGGGCAAGTCACTTCACTTCTCTGGGCCTCAGTTCCCTCATCTGTAAAAGGGGGATTAAGATTGTGAACCCCACGTGGGACAACCTGATCACCTTGTAAGCTCCCCAGTGCTTAGAAAAGAGCTTTCCACATCATCATCATCAATCGTATTTATTAAGCGCTTACTGTGTGCAGAGCACTGTACTAAGCGCTTAGTAAGTGCTTTGCACATAGTAACCACCGAACAAATGCCATCATTATTTTTGAGAAGCAGCACGGCTCAGTGGAAAGAGCCCAGGATTTGGAGTCAAAGGTCATGGGTTCAAATCCCAGCTCTGCCAGTTGTCAGCTGTGTGACTTTGGGCAAGTCACTTCACTTCTGTGCCTCAGCTACCTCATCTGTAAAATGGGGATTAAGACTGTGAGCCCCCCCGTGGGACAACCTCATCACCTTGTAAGCTCCCCAGCGCTTAGAACAGTGCTTTGCACATAGTAAGGGCTTAATAAATAAGCACTGTGAGCCTACTGTTCGGTAGGGACCATCTTTATATGTTGCAAACTTGTACTTCCCATGTGCTTAGTACAGTGCTCTGCACACAGTAAGCGCTCAATAAATATGATTGAATGAATGAATTAATTAATAAATGCTTTGCACATAGTAAGCTTAAATGCCATTATTATTATTATTATTCATTTGTATTTATTGAACACTTACTGTGTGCAGAGCACTGTACTGAGCGCTTGGAAAGTACAATTCGGCAACAGATAGAGAGAGTCACTACCCAACAATGGGCTCACAGTCTAGAATACATCAGTACAAGGTCAGAGCCCTCCCTGCTACTCTCCTCCATCACTAGACTGTGAGCCCACTGTTGGGTAGGGACTGTCTCTATATGTTGCCAACTTGTACTTCCCAAGCGCTTAGTACAGTGCTCTGCACACAGAAAGCGCTCAATAAATACAATTGATTGATTGATTGATTGATTCTACCTTCACTCATCTGGGATAGAGAACGCAGGGCCATGTCAGACACTCTAGCTTGGAACCCAGAATGGCGGAAGAGTAAGAAGCAGTGTGTCCTAGTGGACTGGGTTCTAATCCCAGCCTCGCCGCTTGTCCGCCGTGTAACCTTGGGCATGTCACGTCATTTCTCCAAGCCTCATTGACCTCATCTGTAAAATGGGGATTAGACTTCAGGCCCCATGTGGGACATGGGCTCTGTCCAACCTGATTACCTTGTGTCTACCCCAGCGCTTAGAACGGTTGCTGCAAATAATAATGATGACATTTATTAAGCACTTACTATGTGAAAAGCACTGTTCTAAGCGCTGGGGAGGTCACAAGATGATCAGATTGTCCCAAGTGGGGCTCACAGTCTTCACCCCCATTTTACAGATGAGGTAACTGAGGCACAGAGAAGTTAAGTGACTTGCCCAAAGTCACACAGCTGACAATGGTAAGGGCTTAACAAATACCATTTAAAAAAAAGTACTAGAAACAACTGTGGTCAGTGGCCATTGCTGAAAATCTAGTGCTCAGAGTAAAATAGCATCTAAGCGCTTCGTACAGTGCTCTGCATACAGAAAGCATTCAATAAATATGAATGCTTTTAAACTGTGAGCCCCTTTTAGACTGTGAACCCACTGTTGGGTAGGGACTGTCTCTATATGTTGCCAACTTGTACTTCCCAAGTGCTTAGTACAGTGCTCTGCACACAGTAAGCGCTCAATAAATACGATTGATTGATTGAATGAATGAATGAATGAATAATGCCCAATAGGTTGACCCTTAAGTGGAATTTGCAGATGGTTTTTGTAAACACTGTTTTCTTATTTCCAGCTAATAGATTTACCTGATGGCAGGTGTATTGGACACTCTTTACATTGTTAAGCTTTTATGGTCCAGCCTTTAAGAAATTCTGAAGGCTAAAGAAGTCTAGAGGGAAGCAATTGAAACTAAAGATAAATTATTTTTAATATCAGTCTTGTTCTGCTCTGCGCACAGTAGGTGCTCAATTAATACAATTGATCAATTAAAACCTAAATTTTTATAATTGGTCAATATTTGGGTTTATTCTAATTATATATATATATTATATATATTTATATATTTTTATATAAATATATATATATATATATATATATATATTAAATATTTTCATTCCAGTAATCTTCTGTGTGGTTGAAAAGTAGTTTATGTTTGACAACTGGCTTCTAAAGTAATGTTTTTTTAAAAACCTGAATTGAATAATTAACACTAAGCAGATTTAGTGGTCTATGCCTCAACACAGTTTTAAAGCTGAAATGAGGAAATACTGAAAAGCAATCCTGTTAAAATAGGAAAGACTCTATGGTTAGTCTTGTAAGTGTATCTGTGATGTTATTGCTAAGGCAGAACTACAACTTTTGAATTCCTTGCATCTTAGTGCTACAGTATTCTGTAGGGTAATAAAAGGTTACCTTTCTTGGCCAATAATTCAACCACTAGCTGGCAGTTTGAAAAACTTTTATATCTAATTATGCTTTCTGGAGTTCTTAATAACAGAACGTACTGGTAGAGTTGCTGATGACCCTGATCGAAAATCAAATCCTGATTTGGAAGAATTACTGTGGAGAAAGAACAAATGACTCAATATACACAGATCCTGAATTTCTACAGTGACACAAGTCTTCAACAAAGCTGTTTTCTATGCAGAGTGTAAATTCAGGAATGAAATGTTCTCTCTGCATATGTGTGTTTCTTTAGCTTCCGAATAACTTCCATATCGCTATGAAAGCTGGCAGTTAACCTATGAAGTGAGACATGCCCTATCGGTGATTTTTTTTCAAGATAATTATACCTTTTTTCCATTTACTTTCACAATTTTCTTTGCAATCTGTTTGTGAGTCATCTAACCTGCTGTTTTTCATGTGAAGTACAAACTTCAGATTACAAATTGCCTAGGCTCCATTAGACAGTTGGAACAAGGGCTAATTCGACCGAGGAGATAACTTATAGTTCCTTTCCTCGTGTGTTTTGACTGGCCAACTTCCTTTTCCTCACTCTATCTGAATTCAATTATTTTTTTTCTCAAATGCTGAGGTGAAATACTACTCAAGATTAGTCAATGCTAGGAGCTATAGGGAAGGACATGATTTTTTCCATGTCTTTTGGTTTGTTTCCACTCTGGAATTGGTTGATAAAATCTACCTATAGTGATGATTCCTATCTGTGAATATATATATATGTGACTCATATAGAATCATATATACATGCGTATATATATACACATATGTGAGCATGCTTACATATGCAAACTTACATATATCCATGGAGGTATACATATGCAGATATATATTTATATCTGCAGGAGCTCTCTTTATGGATTTTATAGAAGATCAAACAATACTGCTTACAATGTCTACTATCTAAGAGGTACTCTATACAAAGCAGCGTGGCCCAGTGGAAAGAGCACGGGCATGGGAATCAGAGGTTGTGGGTTCTAATCCTACCTCGCCACTTAGCTGTGTGACTTTGGGCAAATCACTTAACTTCTCTGTGCCTCAGTTACCTCATCTGTAAAATCTGGTTTAAGACTGTGAGCCTCCTGTGGGACAACCCAATTACCTTGTATCTACCCCAGGGCTTAGAACAGTCCTTGGCACACAGTAAGTTATTTTTTTTTTAGAGAAGCAGTGTGGCTCAGTGGAAAGAGCCCGGGCTCGGGAGTCAGAGGTTGTGGGTTCTAATCCTGGCTCCGCCGCTTGTCAGCTGTGTGACTTTGGGCAAGTCACTTCACTTAGGGCCTCAGGGCCTCAATTACCTCATCTGTAAAATGGGGATTCAGACTGTGAGCCCCATGTGGGACAACCTGATCACATTGTATCCCCCCCGGCACGTAGAACAGTGTTTCACACATAGTAAGTGCTTAACAAATGCCATAATTGTTATTATTATTATTCAAAGATATGCAGAAAGGTAACGTAGAAAACCAAATAAAGATTTTTGACATTCGGAGATTGGAAGAATTTGACAAAAACAGTACCCCAAGATCATCCCCTGCCAATATAATGGTCTATAAAGTGGTTGATGTAATCATTACCTTTATGTTATCCTTGATTCATATCTTTCATTCAATCCACATTTTTAGTGTCACCACATCGGTAGGTTCTATCTTTATAACACTGATAAATAAACCCACTCTATAAACCCACTCTTTCCTTCCCATCCAAACTGTGACTATACTGATCCAAACACATTCTATCCCTCCTTGACTACTGCATCAGCAGCCCCCGTTTTTCTTTTATGGTATTTGTTAAGCACTTACTATTATTCAGGTTAGATACAATCCCTGTCCCACAGGATGCTCACAATCTCGATCCCAATTTTACAGATGAGAGAGCTCCCCCGATCTTCAAAGCCTTTTTGAAGGCCCATCTCCTCCAAGAGGCTTTCCCTAAGTCCTCATTTCCTTTTCTTCAACTCCTTTCTGCATCGTCCTGACTTGCTCCCTTTATTCATCCCCCTTTCCTGCCCCACAGCTCTAATATATATATCTGTAATTTATTTATTCAAATTAATATCTGTCTCCCCCTCCTGACTGTAGGCTCGCCATGGCCAGGGAATGTGTCTATTATGCTATTATACTCTCCCAAGTCCTTAGCTCTTACTGCAAGCAGTAAGCACTCAATAAATACAATTGACTGACTCAAAGGCAAACTTGCCCAAGGTCACACAACAGACAAGTGGCAGAATGGGGATTAGAACCCGGGTCCTTCTTCCTTTCATGCTCATCATCTACCCTGTCTCTCCCCACTTCAGTCCATACTTCACCCTGCTGCCTGGATCATTTTTCTACAAAAATGTTCAGGACCTGTCACTCCACTCCTCAAAAATCTCCAGTGGCTGCCCATCCACCTCTGCATCAAACCCATATTCCTCACCATTGGCTTTAAAGCACTTCACCGCCTTGCTCCCTCCTACCACACCTGTGTTCGCTCTTTCTACGACCCCGACTGCACACTTCGCTCCTCTAGTGATGACCTGACTGTGCCTCCATCTCACCTGTGATGATGATGATGGTATTTGTTAAGCACTTAACCATGTGCCGAACACTGTTCTAAGCACTGGGGTAGATAAAAGGTAATCAGGTTGTCTCATGTGGGGCTCACAGTCTTAATCCCCATTTTACAGATGAGGTAACTGAAGCACAGAGAAGTTGAGTGACTTGGTCAAAGTGGTGGAGTCGGGGTTGCCTATCTTGCCTCCAACCCCTAGCCCACATCCTGCCTCTAGCCTGGACCACCTTCCCTTCTCAAATAAAACAGACAATTAGTCTCCCCTCCATTCAAAGCCTTACTGAAGGCCCATCTCCTCCAAGAGGTCTTCCCAGACTAAGCCCCGCCTTTCCTCATCTCCCACTCCTTTCTGTGTCGCCTGACTTGCTCCCTTTGCTCTTCCCCCCTTTCAGCCCCACAGCACCTATTTACATTTCTGTAATTAATTTTTTTTTTTTGCTATCTGTCTCCCTCCTCCAGACCGTAAGCTCATTGTGAGCAGGGAACGTATCTGTCTATTGTTGCATTGCATTCTCCCAAGCTCTTAGTACAGTGCTATGCACACAGAAAGCACTCAATAAAGATGATTGAATGAATGAATTGAATGCATACCCACTAGCAAATGCTGCTTCTCACACAGCTCCACCTCAGTAATCTAATGATGGCATTTTATTAAACGCTTACTATGTGCAAAGCACCGTTCTAAGCGCTGGGGAGGTTACAAGATGATCAGGTTGTCCCACGTGGGGCTCACAGTCTTAATCCCCATTTTACAGATGAGGGAACTGAGGCTCAGAGAAGTGAAGTGACTTGCCCAAAGTCACACTGCTGACAAGTAGAGGAGCTGGGATTTGAACCCATGATCTCTGACTCCAAAGCTCGTGCTCTTTCCACTGAGCCACGATGTAATATCTACTCTGCTCTATTCTGTGTTAAACAGAAACTCCTTGTCATTGGCTTTAAAGTACCCTAAATCATCTTGACCCCTCATATATCAATCAATTCACTGATTTTCTATAGCAACCCGACCTGCTCACTTCAACATCAACCTACTCACTCGGCCTCTAGCTAATCGATCTCACTGCCGACTTCTTGCTCATGTTTTCCCTCAGACCTCCCCCTTGATATCAGACAGACCATCACTCTCTCCACCTTCAAAACTTCATTAAAATCACCTTTCCAAGGAGTCTTCCATGACTAAGCCCTTATTTCTTGCATTCCCTCTCCTTTCTGCGCCACATTTGTACTAGGATATTCTTTAAGAATCAATCAATCGATCAATCAAATTTATTGAGCGCTTACCGTGTGCAGAGCACTGTACTAAGCACTTGGGAAGTACCAGTTGGCAAGATATAGAGACGGTCCCTACCCAACAGTGGGCTCACAGTCTAGAAGGGGGAGACAGAGAGCAAAACAAAACATATTTACAAAATAAAATAAATAGAATAGATATGTACAAGTAAAATCAATAAATGAATAGAGTAATAAATACATACAAACATATATACATATATACAGGTGCTGTGGGGAAGGGAAGGAGGTAAGATGGGGGGGATGGAGAGGGGGAGGAGGGGGAGAACTCAATATTCACTCAATATGCATTGATTCACTCAATAAGAACTCAATATTCACCCCACCCTCAGCACCATGGCACTTATATATCGGTAATCTCTTTTTAATGACTGCCTCCCCTTTCGTTCATTCATTTAATCATATTTATTGAGCGCTTACTGTGTGCAGAGCACCCTGTTCTGAGCGCTTGGGAAGTACAAGTTGGCAACATATAGAGATGGTCCCTACCCAACAGCGGGCTCACAGTCAATCAATCAATCAATCAATCAATCGTATTTATTGAGCGCTTACTGTGTGCAGAGCACTGTACTAAGCGCTTGGGAAGTACAAGTTGGCAACATATAGAGACGGTCTCTACCCAACAGCGGGCTCACAGTCTAGAAGGGGACTGTCAACTGTAGACGCCTTGTAGATAGGAAACATTTCTACTTTGCTGTACTCTCCCAAGTGCTTAGTACAGTACTCTGCATGCAATAAGAGCACAATAAATACTGTTGCTTGATTAACTGATGACCAAATTTTCTATTTATCTTTGAGACTGGGATCTATCAGGGGGAGCACAACTGGGTTCTTGATTGTTTCACCTACTAGCCATCCTCAGTCAATCAGTCAATTGCATTTATTGAGCACTTACTGTACACAGAGCACCGTACTAAAAGTGCTTGGAGAGTACAATATAACACTATAACAGATACATTCCTGCCCACAGCGAGCTTACCGCCTGGAGGGATCAACACTGAATGGCAGGATTCAAAGGTCCTCAGTGGGGGCAAAACATAATAGTAATGATAATAATAATTATGGCATTTGTTAAGCACTTACTATGTGCCAGACACTGAACTAAGCAGTGGGGTGGATACTGCAGCATGAGAAGCAGTGTGGCTCAGTGGAAAGAGCCCGGGCTTTGGAGTCAGAGGTCATGGGTTCAAATCCTGTCTCTGCCACTTGTCAGCTGTGGGACTTTGGGCCACTCGCCTTACTTCTCTGGGCCTCAGTTACCTCATCTGTAAAATGGGGATGAAGACTGCGAGTACCCCATAGGACAACCTGATCACCTTGTAACCTCCCCAGTGCTTAGAACAGTGCTTTGCACACAGTAAGCGCTTAGTAAATGCTATTATTATTATTATTATTATTATTATTATTATTATTATTATTACAAGCAAACTGGATTGGACACAGTCTCTGTCCCACATGGGGCTCACAGTCTCAATCCCCATTTTACAAATGAGGGAACTGAGGCCCAGAGAAGTGAAGCGACTTGCCCATGGTCACACAGCAGACAAGCATGGAGTCAGGATTAAAACCCATGACCTTCTGACGTCCAGGCCCATGGTCTAGCCATGAAGCCATGCCGCTTCCCACGGGAAGCTGTAATCTAGGTTGTGTTTCGCTGGTCCTTGCAGCCTGAATTAGGCAAACTGAAGCAATAAAAGTTTGTGAATTATTAGGGAATACAGTTTCAGCCACACAATTTTGTTAGCGCTGGCCACTGGAATACAACTTTGAGATTTCCAGCTGAATTTTATGTTTTTACTGAACATCTGACCCATTCAAAACTGGAACCTTGTATGCTAAATGAGCAACCACCAATTTACAAGAGTCAAACACAAGCTTTTTGTCAGTGCTGTCAACCAGAACCAGTTAAGTAACACAAGAGTTAATTCAGAATTTCCTTCCAAGAAATTGCACTGCCACTTCTCTTTACAATGATAGGTACCTGATGTTATCGAAAAGGACACAACACATTATTATGGCCACAATAGAACTGGCATGTCATTAAACTGCTCCTCATTGGCTAATTTGGCAACTGACTGAATAAACGCTGCAAAAATCTTTGCAACCTCAAAGGAAAAAAAGTTAATTCAATGACTGCTATTGGCAGGCTTCTGGTTAATCAGGATAGGCAATCATGATCAGGTGTTGAATTTTCTGGTGTCTACTGGGATAATATGTAGCTCATATTGTCATGTTTGAGCACTGCCAATCTTGTCTTCTACAATTCCTTTTCATCTTGCCTCAGTGCCCAGTGTTGTTTGCTAAGGACTTTACAGCTCTTTGCCCATTTGCAAGTTTTCACAATATAGTATAACAAAAATATGACTTGACATCTGAACTATTTTGAATCCATTCGCTCCTTTTGTGGAAATCTTAAATTAATATTCCAATGTGAAAACAACTCAGTATGGCAACTTTGCATAGCCAAAAGCATTAGCAATCCGACTTGCGATGCCAAATAAATTAAAAAGACGGGCTATCAAATTTGGCTCAGAAAAATATGTGGCTCCATTTTACTGCCTGGATGACAATACCCCTCATTTCTGCCTTTTTATTTTGAGATTCTGGTTTAATCATCTATCATAAAAATCGTCAGTTTGTATGGGATTGTCTGAAGTCATTTAGCTGTCCTCCTATTTACGTGCAGGCCTATAACCACAAATATCAGATTCATGAAACAATCTGGCCTAGTGAAATGAGCCTAGTCCTGGGAGTCGGACAACCTGAGTTCTAATTCCAGCTCCGTCACTTGCCTGCTGTGTGATCTTAGGCAAGTCACTTAACTTTTCTGTGCTTCAGTTACCTCATCTGTGAAAATGAGGTTTAATATTGCGAGCCCCATGTGAGACATGGATTGTGTCCAACCTGGAAAAAAAAACAAAACTTGTTTCTAGCTCAGGGCTTAGTACAGTGCCTGACATGTAGGAAGTGCTTAATAAATATCAATAGAAAAATGAACTCTTTTCCTTTTCTGAAGTTGGAAACTCTTCCAGGGCAGGCTACAGATAGGTAAACTGAGCCAAGTTGCATCCCACAATCCAAACAATCACAGATAGAGCAAAATCAAACCATTTCTCCCCTTAAACACATCCAAGTGTCCCCCATTCTAAAAAATCCACCTCTGAATGCCAGGCCTCCTCCAGATAATGTCCCATCCTCTTGATCTCATTCTTCTGGACTGTATCCATTTTTTTTTTTTTAATGTCTGTCTCATCCTCTAGACTGTAAATTCCTTGTGGGCAGGGAACATCTCTTCAAACTCTGTTACCAAAGCAGCATGGCTCAGTGGCAAGAGCCTGGGCTTTGGAGTCAGAGGTCATGGGTTCAAATTCCGGCTCTGCCCATTGTCAGCTGTGTGACTTTGGGCAAGTCACTTCACTTTTTTGTGTCTCAGTTACCTCATCTGTAAAATGGGGATTAAGACAGTGAGCCCCATGTGGGACAACCTGATCACCCTGTAACCTCCCCAGCACTTAGTACAGTGCTTTGCACATAGTAAGCACTCAATAAATGTAATTATTATTATTATTATTATTACTATTATTATTATTATTATTATTATTATTATTATTATTGTCCACTGTGTGACTTTGGACAAGTCACTCCACTTCTCTGTGCCTCAGTTATCTCATCTGTAAAATGGGGATTAAGACTGTGAGCCCTACGTGGGACAACCTGATCACCCTGTAACCTCCCCAGTGCTTACAGCAGTGCTTTGCACATAGTAAGTGCTTAATAAATGCCATTATTATTATTATTATTATTATTATTATTATTATTGTCCACTGTTTGACTTTGGGCAAGTCACTTCACTTCTCTGTGCCTCAGTTACCTCATCCGTAAAATGGGGATTAAGACTGTGAGCCCCACGTGGGACAACCTAATTACCTTGCATCTACCCCAGTGGTTAGAATAGTGCTTGGTACATAGTAAGCGCTTAACAAATACCATTATTATTATTATTATTACTCTCCCAGGTGCTTAGTTCAGTACTCTGCACAGAGAAAACACTCAGTACATATGATTTATTCATTGATCGATTTATTCTAACCCCTTCGCTCCACCAAGACTGCACTTTTTTAAAGTCAACTGATCTTTTAGCCAAATCCATCCTGAATCGATTTGACCTTTCAGTCGTCTTTGCCACCATGGGTCATCCTCTCAAAATCTAGTTCTTCTCCTACCTGTCTGGCTGCTGTTGGGTAGGGACTGTCTCTATATGTTGCCAACTTGTATTTCCCAAGTGCTTAGTACAGTGCTCTGCACACAGTAAGTGCTCAATAAATATGATTGATTGATTGATTGCTTCTTTTTATTTGAATTCTCTTCCTCTGGGTGAACCACAAGGCTGTGTTCTGGGTTCCCTGCTTCCCTGCTCTACTCACAGTACAAGCATTCACTTGTGGGCTCATAGAGTTGCAGCTGCGACCTCTATTCCGGCAACTCTCGCCAATTGCTCTAGCCAATACCCACATACAAAAATACAAAAAAAAAAGAAACCAAAAATACACCCCCGGCCCTCAATCCCACAGCCATTTCTGAAAGATGGCACGTGAAATAGGAAAGTCTTTGAGATTTCTTTTTTTTTTCCCTGAAAATTTTAGGTAAACTTGGCTTTGGCATGTAAAAATGCCAAACTCAATCTTACTAAAGCATCTAAATGAAATATCACTGTTTTAATCAGAAATGTGAATCACCCGGATACTATTATCAGTTAAGCAAACACGAGTTTGGAGAGCTCTTCTTAAATGCCCTATTAAACCACTGCCATCCATTTAAAATCAGCGCACTATACTTTATAAAATCATTGGCATTTTTGTTTTATAGGGAGCGTTCAGCTTTCTTTACGTGGAAGACCAAATTGAGTCATTAAAAAGAAAAAGAAAACCGGTAAATAATGCAAAACACTAAATGATGTAGTGTCAAATACAGAACAGAAAATGTAATCTTCCTTAATGTTGCTTTTGAAATTCACTTTTTGGTTTCTTATGATCTACAGTAAAATTGCTAAAGCTATTTACTATGTGTTTATTAATACCTAAAAAGTTTTTGCTGACATTTTTCCATTTAGAATATCACATTAGAAAATTGAACTTAGAACAGATTTTCCAGATTTTCTAGATTTCCTTATGGTGTTTACTTCATTCCAAGCCTTCATCTATCCGGGACTAAATTAAGCAGAACGATATTATGTACAAATAATGGAGTTTAACTGAAGCCCCATATTTATCTGAGATCCTACCAAGATGGAGCTTCTATTTTACAGTCAGTTATCTGAATTTATAAATGTTTAGACCTGAAATTTCCTGGGAAACTTTACTTATCCGATATAGGATTTTGTGTGTTAGCCCCCGAGTACAATAATCTGGTATCATTAGGTGTAGCACAAACACCAGACACTTTTAGAAGTAGGGTAAAAGAAATGTCAATTTAAAGAACAAAAATAAACAAATAATAAATACAAGAGGAACTCATTTTTCTGATCGAGAAGCAGCGTGGCTTAGTGGAAAGAGCCCAGGCTTGGGAGCCAGAGGACATGAGTTCTAATCCTGCCTCCACCACTTGTCTGCTGTGTGACCTTGGGCAAATCACTTAACTTCTCTGGGCCTCAATTACCTCATCTGTAAAATGGGGATTACCAGTGCGAGCCCCACGTGGGACAATGTGATTATTCTGTATCTACCCCAGTGTTTAGAACACATAGTAAGCTTGATACATAGTAAGCACTTAACAAATACCATAATTGATATTATTATTATTATCATTATTATTATTATCATTATTATTATTGTTTTTTCGTGATGCAATCACGTTTTTCTCTCTGGTGACTTTCAGGGGGAGGTTAGGGCTAAGAAGTGCTCAGACGTCGGCTTAGTGGAAAGAGCCTGGGCTTGGGAGTCAGAGGTCATGGGTTCTAATCCTGGCTCCTCCACTTATCAGCTGTGTGACTTTGGGCAAGTCACTTAACTTCTCTGTTCCTCAGTTACCTCATCTGTCAAATGGGGATGAAGACTGTGAGCCCCACGTGGGACAACCTGATCACCTTGGATCTACCCCAGTGCTTAGAACAGTGCTTGGCACATAGTAAGCGCTTAACAAATACCATTATAAAAACAAAACAAACAAAAAAAGTATTCACTTAAATATATTGATTTATATCAACTTCTCTCTAATCTGCAAATTCATTCAGGACGGGGACCTTATCTATAAATTCTGTTGTATTCTTGCAAGCGCTTAATATAGTGCTCTGCACATAGTAAGTATTCAGTTGATAGGACTGAATGATTGATTAAATGTTCAAAGTGTTTCAAATGGAGTTATAATATCTATTTGTTTTTCTCCCCTTGCTTTGATAGTTCACATTTCCTTCCTTTGAAAATAGTCTGTGCCTTTTTAAATATTATATCCATCATTTGCAATTTAGAGGAAAAGTAAAATGCTCCTTATATATACCACAGAACAGAGCTAGATATAAAGTCGTATGAGTTTAAATATTATTAGCATCATGATCATTGTTATTATCATCTATCACTGAATTAAGTCAAATAATTACCAGGTGGAGAAATCCATTTTTACCTTAATCATCATTAACTGACCTTTTAAATGTGTAGAGCACCATTAGGTGCTGCCCTTCAGTAAATATGACACAAATATTTGAATAATTTTAAAATATTATAAAAATACACCTCTGAAATTGATGGAGCGCTTTAAAGCCAATGGTGAGGAGTTTCTGTTGTTGCAGAGGTGGATAGGCCACCATTGGAGATTTCTGAGGATTGGGGTGATGGGGGTGGCCCTGGGTGTTTCTGTAGAAAGATAATTCGGGCAACGGAGTGACGTACAGACTGGAGTGGGGACCAATGTTACTGAATTAGGACATCCACCTAAACAGAAATCAAGATACAAAGTAGAGAACTTTTGGAAAAGCAGACGAAAAGGCAGTCAGGGTAAAGAAACTCTGTCTCAGTTGCTCACTCTGTCCCAAGGTCCGATAACTGGAACTCAGATCTGCTGATATGAGAAGGTTCTTAATAGAGCTGAGTGCCAATTACCAGACCTTGGAACAAAGGGATGAGCTAACAGGCAGCCTCTTCTGCCTCTTGCCTGCCTTCTTCAAACATTGCATTTCAAACCTGGAGCTTTTTTAGATTATAAGATCAGTTCCCTACCCAATGGATCAATCCCCTATCGGGCAGGCCATACTCAGCGTCCAAAGTGGAGTCATTTAGCAACTGAGGATTCCCATTTCTCTCCTGAACCCCTGGCTGAAACTCTCCCTCAGAAGGGCAGGACCTGGGGAACACTATCAACTTTGCTGCGAGAATTCTAACTTTCTCAGAAATAGTTGGATCAGAGGTCAGACAGGGTACCCCTCTTGGCCAACCAATTAGATTTATTCATTCATCACCATCATCATCATCATCAATCATATTTATTGAGCTCTTACTATGTGCAGAGCACTGTACTACGCTCTTGGGAAGTACAAATTGGCAACATATAGAGACAGTCCCTACCCAACAGTGGGCTCACAGTCTAAAAGGGGGAGACAGAGAACAAAACCAAACATACCAACAAAATAAAATAAATAGAATAGATATGTACAAGTAAAATAAATAAATAAATAAATAGAGTAATAAATATGTACAAACATATATACATATATACAGGTGCTGTGGGGAAGGGAAGGAGGTAAGATGGGGGGATGGAGAGGGGGATGAGGGGGAGAGGAAGAAAGGGGCTCAATCATATTTATTCATTCATTCAATCATATTTATTGAGTACTTACTGTGTTCAGAGCACTGTACTAAGCGCTTGGGAAGTACAAGTTGGCAACACATAGAGACGGTCCCTACCCAACAGTGGGCTCATAGTCTAGAAGGGGGAGACAGAGAACAGAACAAGACATATTGACAAAATAAAATAAATAGAATAAATATGAACAAATAAAATAGAGTAAACAGAGTAAATACATAAATAAATAAATAGAGTAAATAAATAAATACAGTAATTAGATGAGTGAATGAATAAAGAAGCAGAAGAGGTTCTTGTAGTTTCAAAGAAAGAGAAGACCGGACCCCTTTTCTCTTTCAAGATAAATGTCTATAGCCAGACATCATCAGACAACTTTGGGAGGAATCTGACATCTTTGAAGATATAGCTTTGGGGACTGTATCGTTCATTCATTCAATTAATCATATTTATTGAGCGCTTACTGTGTGTACAGCACTGTACTAATCGCTTGAGAATAGGATAGTATATAGTATATTACACTATAGTATACTACAGTATAGAGAAGCAGTGTGGTTCAGTGGCAAGAGCCCGGGTTTTCGACTCAGACATCAGGGGTTCGAATCCCGCTCCACTGCTTGTCACCTGTGTGATCTTAGGCAAGTCATTTCACTTCTCTGGACCTCAGTTACCTCCTCTGTAAAATGGGGATTAAGACCGTGACCCCCATGTGGGACAACCTGATCACCTTGTAAATTCCCCAGCGCTTAGTACTGTGCTTTGCACATAGTAAGCGCTTAATAAATGCCATGATGATGATGATGATGATTTGAAATTCCTCAAGTTTGTGTTTCGCAACCATCCAGGGCTTCCATCCTGAATTTCATTCTGTCACAGTTCCCCTGATTATATCATCTTACAATTCAATTCAATCGTATTTATTGAGCACTTACTGTGTGCAGAGCACTGTACTAAGCGCTTAATTCATTGATAATATCATTTTCTTTAGTCACATCCTTTGAAAATTGGTTTCCATTTTGCCTAGCGGACATCAGACGTCATCCAGTTTGCGCGATGAAACTTTGTTCAGGTTCCTAACTTAAGAAACAGTATTGCTTAGTGGAAGGAGCTGTGAAAGAAAAACTTTACAGACCCTGCGTTGTGTTCAGATAAAAAAGTATGTCAGAGACAAGTTTTATGATTCCTAATGCTTCATCCTGCACTAATAGGGAGAGGCAGTGTCAAGGCCAGCTCAACTTCAAGCAATACAGAGCTTCTTTATATACCATCAATACAGCATTCATAATGATAAGAGCAATACAAAAGGAGAAATACTTTAGGATAGAAAGCAATGAGTCCCTGGGGCGTTTTCTGTTTAGTCCTGGACGCCCTTTGATTAGGTGATAACTAGGACCAGGGGCTTGATTGGTTCAAAGGCATGGTTTTACCATCTTGTAATATGTTTGACTGAGATTGAGCTTAACTACTGAAAGACTTGTACTTCCCAAGTGCTTAGTACAGTGCTCTGCACACAGTAAGTGCTCAATAAATACCACCGAATGCTTGATTGGTTCAAGGGCATGGTTTTAATAATAATAATAATGATGACATTTATTGTGTTTACTATGTGCAAAGCACTGCTCTAAGCGCAGAGGAGGTTACAATCAATCAATCAGTCGTATTTATTGAGCGCTTACTGTGTGCAGAGCACTGTATTAAGCGCTTGGGAAGTACAACTTAGAAACACATAGAGACGGACCCTACCCAACAGTGGGCTCACAGTCTAGAAGGGGGAGACAGAGAACAAAACAAAACGTATTAACCAAATAAATAGAATAGATATGTACAAGGGATCAGGTTGTCCCGTGGGGGGCTCACAGTCTTAGATGAGGTAACTGAGGCACAGAGAAATAAAGTGACTTGCCCAAAGTCACACAGCTGACAATTGGCTGAGCCGGGGCTTGAACCCATGACCTCTGACTCCAAAGCCTGGGCTCTTTCCACTGAGCCACACTGCTTCTCTACCACATTACCATGTTGTAATGTGCTTGACTGAGATTGAGCTTGACTACTCAAAGACTTGTACTTCCCAAGTGTTTAGTACAGTGCATTGCACACAGTAAATGCTCAGTAAATACGATTAGAGAAGCAGCGTGGCTCAGTGGAAAGAGCCTGGGCTTTGGAGTCAGAGGTCATGGGTTCAAATCCCAGCTCCACAAACTGTCAGCTGTGTGACTTTGGGCAAGTCACTTGACTTCTCTGGGCCTCAGTTACCTCATCTGTAAAATGGGGATTAAGACTGTGAGCCCCCCGTGGGACAACCTGATCACCTTGTAACCTCCCCAGCGCTTAGAACAGTGCTTTGCACATAGTAAGCACTTAATAAATGCCATTATTATTATTATTATTATTATTATTTATCATTATTATTACAAGTTGGCAACATATAGAGATGGTCTCTACCCAACAGTGGCCTCACAGTCTAGAAGGGGGAGACAGACAACAAAACAAAACATATTAACAGAATAAAAAATTGGCATCTCTGCAGCATGGCTCAGTGGAAAGAGCCCGGGCTTGGGAGTCAGAGGTCGTGGGTTCTAATCCCTTCTCCGCCACTTGTCAGCTATGTGACTTTGGTCAAGTCACTTCACTTCTCTGGGCCTCAGTTCCCTCATCTGTAAAATGGGGATTGAGACTGTGAGCCCCCCGTGCGACAACCTGCTTACCTTGTATCTTCCCCAGTGCTTAGAACAGTGCTTGGCACATAGTAAATACTTAACAAATACCATCATTATTATTATCCATAAAAGGGGGATATAATACCTGTCCTTCCTCTCTCTCTTTGACTATGAGCCCCAAATAAGGGGATAAGGACTGTGTCTGACAGGATCGTGTTGTATCTACCACAGTGCTTAGTACAGCATTTGGCTTAGAATTAAGGTCTCGGTCAGGGCAGGCCTCTTGATGAATTGATTTTAATAAGCCTCTGAAGGTGGGGAAAGTAATAATTTGTAGGATACAAAGGCGATGGGAGTTCCAGATAAGCAATAATTTTCCAAGTACCTAGTATAGTTCTCTGCACATAGTAAGTGTTCAATAAATACCACTGATTGATTGATTGCTACCTTCAACCTAGTTCTCTCTGAGAGTTCCTTCCTTTGTCCTTCAACATGCCCAAGTCTTTATCTGTTGCTGAATTGTACTTTTCCAAGTGCTTAGTACAGTGCTTTGCACACAGTAAGTGCTCAATAAATATGAGTGAATGAATGAATGGACACATACTACAATTGGTATTCTCCTGTGCTTTCAGACCATTTTTTCCATTTTATTTTGGTAAGTGGTGAAGCTTCCATATTTCTCTGGTTATGGCATTTTACGCTTGTCACATCATTCATTCAATCGTATTTATGGAGTATTTACTATGCGTGGCGTACTGTACTAAATGCAGTAAGGGACATGTCTGGTAACTCTGTCTCTAGGCATTTAGTACAGTGCTCAATAAAACCGTTGTTAGGTAGGGACCATCTCAATACGTTGCTGACTTGTACTTCCCAAGCAGTAAGTACAGTGCTCTGCACACACTAAGCTCTCAGTAAATACGATTGAATGAATGAATAAACAACATTGATTGATTGATGTTAGAACAATTAGAGCCAAATCAATCAATCAGCGGTATTCAACAATAATAGTGATGATGACATTTATTAAGTGCTTACTATGTGCAAAGCCCTGTCCTAAGCTCTGGGGAGGTTACAAGGTGATCATGTTGTCCCACGGGAGGCTCACAGTCTTAATCCCCATTTTACAGATGAGGGAACTGAGACTCAGAGAAATTAAATGACTTGCCCGAAATCACACTGCTGACAAGCGGTGGAGACTTGAGCATGTTGAAGAAAGAAGAAAGGAACTCTCAGACTAATAGGTTGAAGGTAGCAATCAATCAGTCAGTCAATCTATCTGACTCCAAAGCCTGTGCTCTTTCCACTGAGCCACGCTGCTTCTATTTAAGTCGACTGTGTGCCAACACTTTTGTTTTTTTACCATTCCAACCACTTAGTATAGTGTTCAGCTATACTAAGTAAGCCCTCAATAAATACATTGATTGATTGATTATCAAGCTTCAGGGCAAAACATTATAATAATAATTCATTCATTCAATCAATCATGTTTATTGAACACTTACTGTGTGCAGAACACTTTACTAAGTGCTTGAATAATAATAATGCTTGAATAATGATAATGATGGTGTTTGTTTAGCACTTACTATGTGCCAAGCACTGTTCTAAGTGCTGGGGGTGGGGATACAAGGTGATCAGGGTGTCCCACGTGGGGCTCACAGTCTTAATCCCCATTAGACAGTTGAGGGAATTGAGGACCAGAGAAGTTAAGTGACTTGCCCAAAGTCATGCAGCGGACAAGTGACAAGCTGACAAAGAAAAGATCTACAGAGCTACAATATGTTCAACCTTCTACCCAACAGCAAAATCAGGGCCTGTCACTGATACTACAACCATTTGAGCAGCTTCGTCAGTGTCATTTATAGAATTTACATTCAATGTCCTATGGCAAGATAGGATCATAATAACAAGGTCTCTTGGTAAACATCCACTCTACCAGCATTGAGGCAGATCTCACTGAAACCCAGCATCCCTGTGAATACATATGTCATATGTATGTTAAAACGACATCCAAAGAGCTGCTATATTGTGAACTGAAGAGGGGGGATCATAAACAACCGGAGAGAAGAAATGTTGTCAAACCACCAGAAGTACACACAGCAACAGATAGGTCAGCTAGGCTGCAGTAATCAGGAATGGAATAGTGAGTTTAAAACAAATAATTTAAAGAACTGAAGATACCAACAAAATGTTTTCAGATGCACAGTGTGGGAAGGATTTTTGGTCATTCAGCGGTCTTTTCAGTTATATGCCTGAATAGACAAAATTCTCAGACATTTGAAATTTCAGCTCGAGGATTTCGCACGGGGAGCATTTTCAAACCTGTTTCTCTTGGAGAAGCAGTGTGGCCCAGTGGAAAGAGCTCGGGCTTTGGAGTCAGAGGTCATGGGTTCAAATCCCTGCTCCGCCAACTGTCAGCTGTGTGACTTTGGGCAAGTCACTTAACTTCTCTGGGCTTCAGTTACCTCATTTGTAAAATCGGGATTAAGACTGTAAACCTCCCACGGGGCAACCTGATCACCTTGTAACCTTCCCAGCATTTAGAACAGCACTTTGCACATAGTAAGCGCTTAATAAATGCCATTATTAATGCCATCTCTGCAGCTCTCTTGCTGCTCTGGGGATGGGGGAAACCAACCCTGAGAATTGGATCTTTTTCCCAGATTCACAGGGCTGACTGGGTGAAAATCCTCTCTTTCAGTGCCACATATCCTCAAAGTAATAATAATAATGATGGCATTTATTAAGCACTTACTATGTGCAAAGCACAAAGTATTCTGAGTTGACATTCTCTTTCTGGCGGGGAATGTGGGCAGGGAATATATCTGTTAAATTGTTGTGTTGTACCAAGTGCTTAGCACAGTGTCCTGCATGCAGTGAGCACTCAATAATTATGATTGATTGATAGTGATTGGCCCAAATTCTTCCTCAATGCTGAAGTGTCTGATAAGCAATCTACTTGCTTGTTATGTTAACACAATATGTGTGTGACTTAGTATATTAAACTTAATGCAAATAACTTTTATTTTTGTCCAGCAATAATTTACAATTATAGAGAATAAGTTGCTACAAAATTCATTATCACTAACAGTGCTCATGTTTAATCTTGCATCAGGATGTCATCTAGCTGCTTTTTTCAAGGATCAATTATTCATTTAGCCTTTATGCTCTACAGACCAGTCTTTCACTGGGACAAATTTTATAAGCCTAAAGACCTAAAATTTCAATAAGCACTCAAATTTTGACTCAATACATGAGAATAGACTGTTTTTTTATTTAAATGATTTGCTACTGTTTTAATATATATGAACTGGGATGCAGGAGGAAATGATTGGTGTCCCATTGAATTGGTATGTTTTTCTACATAAATTGAAATAATAATCTTCATCGTGTTTTTTATTATCACAATTCTTCAACCATTTTCTAAAATATTGCACTTTTATATTACATTAGTACAACACAGAACATTAGTTTTTATTCCTATAAACTCATTACAAATTGTCATGTATTATGATACAATAACTTTCCATTTTCATGATGTTGTATTTCTCCCTGCAATGAAAACAATTACCCCTGGTTTATTATGGTATGAGTTTTAGAGGTGTAGTGACACACTGAACTAAGCCACCTAGAAAATTGGCTGGATTTTCGTAAATTGCTATTTGAGAACATCTGTATTGTCTGTGAAATTATTCCCTCTGTTTAAATGTAAGTTCTTTACATTTCTCTTGTCTGGATGCACTAGAAAAAAATGGCCCAAATTATCATGAATGATTTGATTTCTTAAAGATTCGGAGTTAGGATTGAGCAAATCAATTTATTGGTCTGAAATTTTTAAATTACTCCATTTGCAGGAAGGAAAAGCAGCCCGGCCTAGTGGAAAGAGCCCTGTATTGGAAGTCAGAGGACCTGGGTTCTAATTCTGCTCTACCACTAGCCTGGCAGGCTCCTTGACAGGTTGGGACATTTTGTTCTCCAGAAGTTGTTCAGGCACAATCATTCAAAATGAACTATCATCTGGATGATTTTAAATTTCTACTGTTCCGTCCCCCTTCTAGACTGTGAGCCCATTGTTGTTTAGGGACTGCTGTTGATAAATTGTACTTTCCAATCACTTAATACAGTAAGTAAATGGTCAATAAATATGGTTAAATGAATGTACGAATGAATCTGTCTCATAGCTTGAAATACTAGTTCTCCTGATCTTCTGAGCAGGAAGTAGGGCTGAGAAAGAGAGAGACAGAACTTTTCATAAAGCTCAGAAGAAAGGATCCCTGGCCAACTGCATGCATATTTTTCTCTATTATTTCAGCTCATTTTGTCAGATTCTAGAGCAGGAGAATTAAGATTTTCATCCCCTATCCTGGCTCGTTATCCTGGTTTCTGGAACAGGGAAGCAGGAAAACACATTTTTCCTTTGCTGTCCTGGCTCGTTTTCTGAGACTCTGGACTGAAGCAAGAAAAAAAAAAAAGATCTTTCATGGTACCACCCAAAAATTTCCTGGGCCCTGAAGCAGGGCAAGCAGGAAAATGTGTTTTCCTTCACTGTCCCAGTTCATTTCCCTGGGCTCTAGAGTCAAAGAAGCAAGAAAATAGGTTTTCTTCTGCTGTACCTGCTCATTTTCATGGGCTCCAGAGCAGGGGGTAGCAGGACAACACATTCTCCTCCTCTGTCCCAGCTCATCTTCCCAGGCTCTGGAGCAGCAGCTGCAGAGGAGGAAGCAGAAAAATGTGTTCTCCTCTATATTCTGGCTCACTTTTCTGGACTGATCTTCATGGCAGTGGGGAAAGTTGCCATTGCAGCCGCCCTACCGCCACTGCCATGGTTAGGACAGTGGAAGAAGGAAGCAGGCCTGGCCTTCCTGGAGGAGTGTGGAGTCATGCTTCCCGTAGTCCATCTTCCCACGGGGTGGGTGGAGAAAATGAAATTAGAAGTCTCGTGTTTATTCTCTTTTTATTAAAACAACAACAACAACTCCCCCAGGGTCAGCAGTGATCCAGAATCTCGGACCAGGGAATTATGCAGTCATTGGCCAGTGCTGGGCTCCCCCTTCTAGACTGTGAGCCCGCTGTTGGGTAGGGACCATCTCTATATGTTGCCGACTTGTACTTCCCAAGCGCTTAGTACAGTGCTCGGCACACAGTAAGCGCTCAATAAATGCAATTGAATGAATGCCAGATTGCATCATATGACTGTAGGGTTGGGGCTTGCCATTTTGGATTGTAGCTCAACCACTTCGATTTGGGATTGGTGAAATCAATAGGCCTCTAAGACAAATTTATGAGCCAACTAAATGCCTCTTATGCAGTTGCACCCCCATCGCAGAATCTCCTGGAAACCTTGGGCAATTTAGCTATTTTGGGTCTCAGTTACTTGTAAAATGGGAATCTCTTCTCCCTCCCCCTTAGACTCTGAGTCCCATTTGAGGCAAGACTGTGTCCAACCTAATTGCTTGTGCCTAACTCGGTGCTTGGCACAGAGTAAGCACTCAATAAATCTCACTATTATTATTATCATTAATATGAACATCTGGGTGTTGAGTTTCTAAGGGACTTGCCAGGAAAGAATTCAACTTATTATCATTACTGCACTAACTATTACAAAAATATTCTATGTGGCAAAGTTCCTTGCAGCACTTTAGAATAGGATGAAATGTTAGAACAGATAGAATAGTTCAAATAGTTTGAATCTACATTTCCCACTTCAGGGGCCTGGTGATGTAGCAAATTTTTGACAATCTGATGAAACAGAAGTCCAGACCTATGATGAGATGCAGGTTTCTGATGCTGAGATCCTTAAGAGTAGGGGCCATGTCTACCAACATCACTGTATTGTACACTCCCAAGCTCAGAACAACTTGGGTTCTAATCCCGACCCAGATTCACCACTTATCTGATTTGTGACCTTCGGCAAGTCACGTCACTTGTCTGTGCCTCAGTTCCCTCATCTGTAAAATGGGGATTAAGACTGAGAGCCCCACGTTGGACCGGCACTGTGTCTGACCTGATTTGTTTGTATCTACCCCAGCACTTAGTACAGTACATGGTAAGTGCTTAACAAATGCCTCAATTCATTGTTATTATTATTATTATGGTTCTCTGCATAAAGAAGTGCTCAATAAATGTGATTGATTGATTGACTACTGAACTGAACCTTTTTCATAAGGCACTGACTAAACTGCACCATCAGGTCAATCTTAGTGTCATTGATTCTGAAGTGATATTGGCCATGGCACCCCTTTCTTGCCACTGAGAGTGTTCATTGGAGATAATTTGTAAACAGGATTTGTATCCTGAATAATAATAATAACAATAAAATGGTAGTATTTGTTGAACACTTGCAATATGTCAAAGACTGCACTAAGTACTTGAGAAGAAGCTGCTTAGAGAAGCAGCATGGCCCAGTGGAAAGAGCCCGGGTTTGGGAGTCAGAGGTCATGGGTTCTAATCCTAGCCCTGCCCCTTGTCTGCTGTGTGACTTTGGGCAAGTCACTTCACTTCTCTGGGCCTCAGTTACCTCATCTGTAAAATGGGGATTAAGACTGTGAGTCCCACATGGGACAACCTGATTACCCTCTATCTACCTCACATAGTAAGCACTTAACAAATACTATTATTATTATTATTATTATTATTATTATTATTATTATTATTATGTAGATATAATATGAGCAGATTAGACAAAGTCTCTGTCCCACATGGGGCTAACAATCGAAAGGGAAGGTCCAACAGGGGTAAGCCATAAGCTGGAGGAAACAGGTGTGGAACGTCATTGACTCAATCAATCAATCAGTTGTATTTATTGAGCACTTACTATGTTCAGAGTACTGTAGTAAGCATTTGGAAGAGTGCAATACAACAGAATTAGCATAAACATTTCCACAAGTCACTTAACTTCTCTGTGCCTCAGTTCCCTCACCCATAAAATGGGGATTAAGACTGTGAGCACCACGTGGGACAACCTGATTACCTTGTATCTACCCCAGCGCTTAGAACAGTGCTTGGCACATAGTAAGTGCTTAGCAAATACCATCATTATTATTATATAATGAACTCACAGTCTAGAGGGGGAGCCTGACATTAATATGAATAAATAAGTAACTTAAATTTATAATTTAAAGATATGTCAAGGCTCAGTGGAAAGATCACGGGCTTGGGAGTCAGAGGCCAGAGGTCATGGGTTCAAATCCCAGCTCCACCAATTGTCAGCTGTATGACTTTGGGCAAGTCACTTAACTTCTCCGTGCCCCAGTTACCCCATCTGTAAAATGGGGATGAATCAGTCAATCAATCCTATTTATTGAACACTTACTGTGTGCAGAGCACAGTACTAAGTGCTTGGGAAGTACAAGTTGGCAACACATAGAGATGGGGATGAAGACTGTGAGCCCCACGTGGGACAATCTGATCACCTGGTATCCTCCCCAGTGCTTAGAACAGTGCTTTGCACATAGTAAGGGCTTAACTAAAGCCATCATAATTATTACTGTGGGGGTGGGGGGGTGACTCTCAAGTATCCAAAGGTCACGTATCGAAGTGTGTAGAAGATGCAGAAGCGGCGGCAAACCTGGGGAAAGAGGGCTTAATAGGGGAGAGGCTTCTGTGTCTGTGGCAGTTTTAAATCCTCTGTCCAGCCTAAAGAGATGACCAAGAAGCTTGGATCACCCTCCCAGCACCACAGAGCTCAACCCAGATGGCAGTTTGGACCAGAGAAAAAACTGCCATGGAAGCAGAGATGCTATACATGAGGCTCACTCTCTGCTCCAGAGCTCAAATTTGAGAAGAGCAAGGGGAACAATAGGGATGAACAGAAACATAGCCTCAAACGCTTCCGTCCTTCTGGGTGTATGGACCGTTCCTATGAAATCTCCCAATGAGACCTGAGAGACAAAGCGACACTGTTCAGAGAGGAGTGGGTGGGGTAATCAGAGGTGAGAAATCTCATATGGCACATTTAATGAACTTAATTGTTTCAATCTCCGCAGGTAATCAACGTTAGTAGTTAAACGTAAAGTATTCCTTTGGGTGGAGGCAGAAGATGAGATATTTAATCAAGTGCCTCACTGGGCCCGGGACTCACTGCAGAGAAAGCCTAACTGTTAGGCTATTAGGAGAAGCAGCGTGGCTCAGTGGAAAGAGCCTGGGCTTTGGAGTCAGAGGTCATGGGTTCAAATCCCAGCTCTGCCAACTGTCAGCTGGGTGACTTTGGGCAAGTCACTTCACTTCTCTGGGCCTCAGTTCCCTCATCTGTAACATGGGGATTAAGACTGTGAGCCCCCCATGGGACAACCTGATCACCTTGTAACCTCCCCAGCTTAGAACAGTGCTTTGCACATAGTAAGCGCTTAATAAATACCATCTTTATATTATTATTATTATCGGAAGGATGCTAATTACTTAGTACAGTGCTAATGACAGTACAATGCTTAATTCAGTGCTTTGCATGCAGCGCTCAATAAATACCATTGATTAATTGATGAGCATGGTCACTCCAAGGCATCAGTCTCGATTAAGGCTACTTGTGTGCTCATGAATTTTTATTTTTTATGAGAGTGGCAGTAAAGTGAATTGTCCTTCTGACCATTTCTGTGTCCCTGAGGTTAGCCTGAGTTTTTTTCAACTCAATAAATTGTTGTGTTCCTGTTTCTAATTTAACACAGGACTAAATTAGAATTGGCCATGAATGGCTTCCATTCCCAGAAATCTCAGCATTTCCATCCTCCATATGTGGACCTAGCTAGAATGATCATCGCAGAACATTTGAACACGCTGATAGATATAGCATCTTTCTTATAGACTGTTGTATTAGACATTGTGAGAACAATAATGAGAAAACTCTTAAATGTCTATTGTGGGGAGATAAACATCACATGTTTAAGAATCGATATGAATGTTAAAGACTATTCAAATAAATAAAGTGCACACACTGAGGTGATGGAATAGGGTTGATAAAGTGATAATCTACCTTTTACATTCATTCAGTCATATTTATTAAGTGCTTCCTGTATGCAGAGCACTGTACTAAGCACTTGAGAAAATACATTAACAGACACATTCCCTGCCTACAATCAGCGTATAGTCTAGAGGGAGTTTATAGTCAGTAGGATCATTTTCAACCTGAAAATTATATATATATATATATATATATATGAATATATATTTGAACATACATATATATGATCATATATATGATTAATAAATGTATATACATTTATATATATATATATATATATATATATATATATATATGTATATATATATAAAATGTTGACCACATTGTTGGCTTCAACTTTTCTGACTGAAGAGTTCTAATATTTGGAATCTACTAATGATACCAGTATCTATTATTATCTATAATAATTCTATCTGTGATTCAGCAAGGTTCCAGGAAGTTATAGAATCTTTCCTAACCCCTTCTTTCACAACTCTAGTGATCGAGTGCTTTTATTAAACTGAATTGAGAAGTTGGGATCCCAACAGAATTCCTCATCCTTGATTATCTTCTTGTTCCCACTCTCCTGTTCTACTATCCAGGTTGCTGAAAAATTACTGATGCAGCCACAGTGTTTCTATCAATTGATTCCGATTCTTCCTTCATTATAATAGATTTAATGGTTTATTGCTTCCAAATTTTGTAAACACTTATCATTTCCCTTCATCTCATAAATACTAATCTTTGTTGTCTGTCTCTGCTATTTGTAAGTTGGTGTCTGTCAACGATGAATGACATTTATTCAGTTCTTTGTGCAGAGCAATGTGCTAAATACTTGGGGAAATATTCATTCATTCATTCAATCATATTTATTGAGCACTTACTGTGTGCAGAGCACTGTACTAAGCGCTTGGGAAGTACAAGTCAAAATTTCATCCGGTTGGTAGATCCAATCCCTGTTCTCTAGGAATTTGTGTCCTAACTGTGATTCAGGAAGGATTCAATAAGTTACGGAGTCATATCTAACCCCCTTTCTTCACATCTGTAGTGATAGAATGCTTATATTATACTGAATTGAGAAGTTTGGATCCCATCAAAATTCTGAAGTCTCCTTCATCTCATGTACAGTCTTCCAATCTCAGTATATTTAGTAAACCTAGCCATTAATAAGACATTATTAAGCCATTATTAGTAAGCCTAGCCATTATTAAGGAAAACGTTCAGTGGCAAAATATGGGGGCTACGTGGTTGAATTACTTTCTTTTAGATTGATCTGTCTATAAGAATGTCAACAAAACTGATTCAGTCTGTTTCATGGGAAAAACACCTGAATGTCTGACTACCCATTCTGGGTTTTTTGGCTATCTGAAATGGCTGGCTAGTAATAGATAAAGGTTATTTTACATGATCCCTATAATTGGGAAAATGGTCCTATTTGGCTTTATTCTATATTCATTGTGGACTACATCTTAATATTTGTACACTTGATAATAGTGTTTTGTGAGTGTTTGTTGTTAGTATAACAATGTTGCCACAAAAAATTTAATCAAGGAAGGGTTTATGATACTGACTTCAGGTTGAAATTTTGAACCATTGAAGTTACAGAACACACTTTAGTGAGTCAACGGGATTTATATTGTATACTGAAAGAAGATAATCAAGCCTCTTGTCGAATTGAAGTGCTTCATAAATTTTATTTTAATGAAGAACTCTTATTTCAAACTACTCATTTAAAGGGAAAAAAAGTAAATATGTATTCGTCTCTGAGGATTGTCGGCAACGATTCTAATTATAAGGTGACTAAACAACATTATGATTAATTCTTAAATATTTGGGAAAGGAAAAATGGCCTTTGTTTTGGTTCTTGATATTAGATTAAGCCTTTGAAACCCACAGGAAATGTTAATATGTACAATATAACAACAGTGGCTCAGTGGAAAGAGCACGGGCTTTGGAGTCAGAGGTCATGGGTTCAAATCCTGGCTCTGCCAGTTGTCAGCTGTGTGACTTTGGGCAAGTCACTTCACTTCTCTGGGCCTCAGTTCCCTCATCTGTAAAATGGGGATTAAAACTGTGAGCGCCCCGTGGGACAACCTGATCTCCTTGTAATCTCCCCAGCGCTTAGAACAGTACTTTGCACATAGTAAGTGCTTAATAAATGCCATTATTATATCGTTCATGGAAAAAAAATGCCTTTCTGGAGTGTAGAGGTTCTTTTTTTTCTGTCAAATGGACGTCTTTGATATGGAAAAATAGGGTCCAATAGTACCTTGAACTTTTTAACAAAAAAATGACTAAAAGAATGATAATAATTATAATAAAAATAAAGTATAGCTACTAATTCTAGCAAGAAACTTTCAGAACCCCAGGAGTTATTTTATCCTGTGAAATCTGATTCCTTTTATTTGTATTTTCACTATTAAAGATAAAGTGCTTCTCAATATTATTGGTTGATATTCTGCACCTGAGGTTTCTCTGGAAATGAGTGTTAAGAAGCGTTGAGAAGCAGCATGGTGTAGTGGATGGAGAATGGGCCTGAAAGTAATGAAGTCAAGGGCTCTAAGCCCAGCTCCACTACGTCTGCTGTGTCACCTTGGGCAAGTCACTTCAATTCTATGTGCCTCAGTTACCTCATCTGTAAAATGGGGATTAAGACCATGAGCCCCACATGGGAAAAGGACTGTGTCCAACCCAATTTTCTCATAACCACCCCAGTGAATAGTAAGCACTTAATAAATATTATAATTATTATCATTATTAATTTGAATTTTGGTTAATTCCCAGCTAACCAACACCTAGAAAATAGCATGGTCCTCAGATCCACATACATTTCACTTTGTTGCAATATTTGACCTTCATTTCCCTCACTTACTAGTGGCAAAAAAAATGATATAGTTGTTATATATGAACATCAGTAGCCCTGACAAAATAGATCCACAGTTCCATTTGTATTTTCCATTTCATTACTTCCCCGGTATATGATTTGTTTGGCACCCTTAGCCTGTTAGCCAAAACAAATTAGTATGACTGGTTTACATGTTCATTCATTTCCACATCTATTATTTGTTTTCTGGGTGAATGATTGGGAAAATATTGGTTTAAAACATATATCAAAGAACCAAAGTAAAATAAGGAAGGCTCCGATTTAAATATATATATTTTTTGTTCTGCCAATCACCATTTTCCCATTCTACTGTCTCCAGAGATATTTTAATCCTTTGGGTAATCCTGCATTATAATTTACAGCTGTGCTGTTATTTTTATATGATGAATGAATAAATTATTTAAAAAAAAATATTGCCATCATTTTGGCCAAGTCATCTAGAGAACACAGATGGATAGGTTTAGTATTTGTGTTACTAATATGTAAATGCTATTCAAACATTAGCGCCTAAAACCCCCCTCATACGTTTGAAAAACTGAAGCAAAATGTGTTTAGCCAAAGGAAGAGAACATTGTCAGGTAATAGTAACATTTATTAAGCGCCCACTGGGTACAATGCACCACATTAATTATTTTCCAACATATGAAAGACTATTATTGCAGAAATTAGATGATTAGTAATTATTCCCCATCTTTGATGATGAAAAGATGATAAGACGAGATGGGTCTATGCAGAAAGGCTGCATAGAACTTGCTTTAAAGAAGAATTTTCTGCAGTCCATCAATCAGTACAATTAGTATAGCACTTGACATATAATAGGCACTTAACAAATACCACAATTGTTAAAGATGAAGCTAGAGTTAGATGTTAAGAATGGGGCTCAAGTTTAGGAGTGAGAATAATAATGATGACGTTTATCAAGCGCTTACTATGTGCAAAGCGCTGTTCTAAGCGCTGGGGAGGTTACAAGGTGATCAGGTTGTCCCACAGGGGTCTGGCTCACAGTCTTAATCCCCATTTTGCAGATGAGGTAACTGAGGCACAGAGAAGTTATGTAACTTGCCCAAAGTCACGCAGCTGACAATTGGCGGAGCTGGGATTTGAACCCGTGACTGCTGACTCCGAAGCCCGTGCTCTTTCCACTGAGCCACTCTGCTTCAGATTATTGTCTTTTAAGGATAGAGCTTGGGCATTGGCTTAAAAAATTCTTGATTGATTTCCCCCTGGTGAATGATTGGATCTACTTGAATGTTAAATTTTTGACTTGCATTAATTTATTATGATCCTGTGGATTGTGGTCTATCCGTTCTGCAGAGAGATACTCTAGATGACATAGTCACATCATTTATAGTGGGGTAATTCTAACAACTAAATCCTGTGTGATGGATGCATACCCCCTATTTGAAATTTCCTTTGCCTATTACAGTCAATTTATACTTTGGATTGAATGGTGTCCTATGGTTTCTTTCACCCTATGACTCAAAGTTTTATCTTGCTCAATTGCTGTGTGTTTTAGGTTTACTGCAAACTCCACTGTCCAATTTGCATCTGCATTCTCAAAGGGCATTGAAAAAATATCTGGTTCTGATTCCTCAAAATATGAATTTCCTCTTTCGATGGCTTCTGCTGTATGATCTTGGGCAAGTCACTTAACTTCTTTGGGCCTCAGTTACCTCATCTGTAAAATGGAGATTAAGACTGGGAGCCCTATGTGGGACAGGGACTGCATTCAACCTGATTAATTTGTATCTATCCCAGCACTTGACCCACAGTAAGCACTTAACAAGTTCCATTATTATGATCATATAATATCATCATCAATCATCAATAGTATTAATTGAGCACTTACTACATGCAGAGTACTGTACTAAACACTTGGGATTTTATAGTATGACAGAGTTGGTAGACATGTCCTTCAATAGTGATAATAATAATAATAACAATTGTGGTATTTAAGTACTTACTGTGTGCCAGACACTGAACTAAGTGCTGAGGTGGATACAACCAAATCAGGTTAGACAAAGTCCCTGGCACACATGGAATTTGCAGTCTTAATCCCCACTTTATAGATGAGGTAATTGAGGCACAGAGAATAATAATAATAATGATGGCGTTAAGCGCTTTCTATGTGCAAAGCACTGTTCTAAGTGCTGGGGAGGTTACAAGGTGATCAGGTTGTTCCACGGGGGTGCTCACAGTTTTAATCCTCATTTTACAGATGAGGTCACTGAGGCCCAGATAAATTGAGTGACTTGCCCAAAGTCACACAGCTGACAGTTGGTGGAGCCGGGATTTGAACCCATGACCTCTGACTCCAAAGCCCGTGCTTTTTCCACTGAGCCATGCTGCTTCTCATAATAATGATGGCATTTATTAAGCGCTTACTATGTGCAAAGCATTGTTCTAAGCAGGGGGGGAGGTTACAAGGTGATCAGGTTGTCCCACAGGGGGCTCACAGTCAATCCCCCTTTTACAGATGAGGCAACTGAGGCACAGAGAAGGTAAGTGACTTGCCCAAAGTCACACAGCTGACAATTGGCAGAGCTGGGATTTGAACCCATAACCTCTGACTCCCAAGCCCGGGCTCTTTCCACTGAGCCACGCTGTGACTTGCCCCAAGTCACACAGCAGAGAAGTGACGGAGCTAGGATTAGAACCCAGCACCTTCTGAATCCCAGGCCTGTGCTATATTGACTAGGCCAGCCTACTTCATCGTTACCAGCCCACAGTGAGCTTACGGTTTTGAGGCTATTCATTAGATATACATTCGTCCTTTTTGGGGACATTCCATCTTTGAAAATGCTCTTATTTAATCAAAATGTTGAGGGGGGTAAGACAGGAAGTTTGAAATGGCATAGAGGATAGAGAATGGACCTGGGAATCAGAGGTCATGAGTTCTAATCCCGGCTCCACCACTTGTCTGCTGTGTGACCTTGGGTAAGTCACTTCACTTCTCTGGGCCTCAGTTACCTCATCTGTAAAATGAGGATTTAGGCTGTGAGCCGCACGTGGGACAGGGACTGTGTCCAATCCGATTACTTGTATCCACTCCAGTGCTTAGTAAAGTGCCTGGCACAAAGTAAGGGCTTAACAAATACCATTATTATTAGTATTATTTTTTTACTTTCCTAGTGTGGGAGCATTGGAAAAATGAGCTTAACTCTCCTCTGTTATACAGAATTTCAAAGAAAAGTTTTTTTCTGTATTTCAAATGTCTCTTTCCCATGAACTAGTGGTCTTGTGAGTGCTGAATGGTCTTGGCCCCAACATGGAATTTTCAGTCATTTATTTTAATGGATCTAGAAAACAGTAGGAATCAGCATGTTTCTGGACTCACACGATCAGTGAATCCATCATCTTACTAAGTACAGAGCCTGTGCTATGTGTTGAGAGAATATAATATAATGGAATTAGGAGACACATTTCATGTCCACGCACCCTTAGTGCTCTAGAGAAAATAAAGGAAGTCAACGGATGAAAAATAAAAATCCTCGCTTCTAGTCTCCAGATAAAACAGAACATTTCATAGATCCCTGAAGATTAAGAGACAGGAGAAGGCAAACAAGACCATGGTAAATGAACATCTGCTTGGAGAACTTCAACTCATCATTCATACCACTTAGAACCATTCACGGAGCCAACACCGCTGTGAAGATTTTGTCCTGTACGTTACAGAATGTTTTTTCTCCTCCTTAGTATCAGGAAGGGCAGATGGAAGGATGATGGTCGCCTGGTTGTTCAGTTTTAGAAATAGGGGTAGCATGACTAGCTGGTAACCATCTGGACAGATTTGGAAGACTTCAAATCAGATACAGTGAAATCTAGGCCTTGTCCCTCATTCCCGAAGAGAGCAGCATTTCAGAAAAATGAGAATCCAGCACACGATTCTGTTCCGTCTTTCTTCACAAGTTTGATTTCAGTTGATTCTTGCTGAAAGTCAATTCGATATCTGGCTAGCTCGTGTACATGCTATGAGCTACGAAAACTGTATATGTATTTCCCCCTCTAGGTTAAGGTTTAGCAGTCACTGTCCTTGAATAAACCTCATTAGGGTTTGAGTGAGGCGGCCAATTTTTCGGGGTGAGTCATAGATGTCTATATTGGGATGTTCTGATGGCCCCGAGGACTCCTGAATGAGGCTGCTGCCTCTTCAACAGCAGGAGGGCCAAAGCCCTGGCACTTCTCTCCTTGTGGACTGCGTCCACATCGCCCAACGCTGTTATATTGCACTCTACTAAGCACGTGGTAAAGCGCTTTGCCCACAGTAACTGTTCGATAGATATGATTGATTCTCATTAGTTTTTTTACGATATATATTAAGCGCTTACTACTACTACTACTAATAATAATAATAATGATGGCATTTATTAAGTGCTTACTATGTGCAAAGTACTGTTCTAAACACTGGGGAGGTTGCAAGGTGATCAGGTTGTCCCACGGGGGGCTCGCAGTCTTCATTCCCGTTTTACAGATGATAATAATAATAATGATGGCATTTATTAAGCGCTTATTATGTTCAAAGCACTGTTCTAAGTGCTGGGGAGGTTACAAGGCGATCAGGTTTTCCCATGGGGGGCTCACATTCTTCATCTCCATTTTACAGATGAGGTAACTGAGTCACAGAAAAGTTAAGTGACTTGCCCAAAGTCACACAGCTGACAATTGGCAAAGCCGGGATTTGAACCCATGAACTCTGACTCCAAAGCCCGGGCTCCTTCCAGTGAGCCGCGCTGCTTCTCAGCAGATGAGGGAACCGAGGACCAGAGAAGTTGATTCATTCATTCAATTCATTCAATCGTATGTATTGAGTGCTTACTGTGTGCAGAGCACTGTACTAAGCGCTTGGGAAGTCCAAGTTGGCAACATATAGAGATGGTCCCTACCCAACAGTGGGCTCACAGTCTAGGAGGGGGAGACAGAGAACAAAACAAAACATATTAACAAAATAAAATAAATAGAATATATATGTACCAGTAAAATAAATAAATGGAGTAATAAATACATTCAAACATATATACATTTATACAGGTGCTGTGGGGAAGGGAGTTCCCTCATCTGTAAAATGGGGATTAAGACTGTGAGCCCTGCAGGGGACAACCTGATCACCTTGTATCCCCCCCCAGCACTTAGAACAGTGCTTTGCACATAGTAAGCGCTTAACAAATGCCATCATTATTATTATCATACACCACTTCTCCCTGTGATCCTCCGCCTGTGAGAAACTAGAAACTGAAAGATTTTCTCTTAAAAATGTGTGTGTGTGTGTGTGTGTGTGTGTGTGTGTGACCTTCAACAAGGCACTCCACTTCTCTGTGCCTCAGTTACCTCATCTGTAAAATGGGGATTGAGACCGTGAGCCCCATGAGGGACGGGGATTGTGTTCAACCTGATTAGCTTTTATCTACTCCAGTGCGAAGAACAGTGCTTGACGTAGAGTAACCACTGAACAAACACTATCCTATTATCTTTATGTGTGGAAGAAACAAAAATTGAGACTTAAATTCCCTTCAGAGTGAATGTTCCGACTTGAGTCTTGACCGAGTTCAAGTTGGTTAATTTGACCGTTAGTGTGTGCATGTGTGGGAGGGGTTATAGACACTGCTACGATCTTTTGATGAAATCAAAAGCTTTATATTCATTTATGTCTGGTACCCAAATGTCAACTACAAATAACCAAGTAAAGTGAACCAGCCAAAAAGCTTTTCCAGTCACAAGGTTTTGGGCACCTGCCCTCCAAGATAATAGGAAAACAACATGCAAGAAACCTGAAGGGCTCAGAGGATTAGCCACAGAAATTGGAGATTTCGTTTTCTAAATCACTGACTTACATCCATGCCTAGTTGGTAGGAACCAAAGTCATTACCACCAGATTTTGCTGCTCCGTGTGAAGTGAGTCGGTTGATTCAGAATGGGCGGGCATCTGTTCTGCAGGAAAAAAAAAAAACAATGATTGATGAGATTGCCCGGTAGATTCCTATTGTCTGTACAAGGAGTCGATGGGGCTGATGAATGAGGAGGGTGAATATCTCCAACTTGTATTTATTTTAGAGCGAGCCTTTTGGAACTAGGTATAGTGGAGTAGAATGCATTTGTGATTGATTGGTCATGATCTATTTTGCAATTGATTATTCTAAACTGGAGTTCTGTTTCTGCAAAATGATTTAATTTGATGAAAATGAGTTGGATGAGAAAGCAGATCCACTACCCCGTCTTCCTTTCATTCAATCTTATCGAGTGCTTACGGTAGGCGGAGCACTGGACAGAGCATTTGGGAGAGTATAACAATTAATAATGATAATAATAACAATGGAATTTATTAAGCACTTACTATGTGCAAAGCACTGTTCTAAGCCCTGGGGAGGTTACAAGGAGATCAGGTTGTCCCACAGGGGGCTCACAGTCTTACTCCCCATTTTCCAGATGAGGGAACTGAGGCACAGAGAAGTTAAGTGACTTGCCCAAAGTCACACAGCTGACAATTGGCAGTCAGGATTTGAAACCATGACCCCTGACTCCAAAGCCCGTGCTCTTTCCACTGAGCCACGCTGCTCCTCTAATTAGTGGACACATTCTCTGCTCACAATGAGCTTACAGTCAAGAGATTCATTCATTCATTCAATCGTATTTATTGAGCGCTTACTGCATGCAAAGCATACCAAATTGTACTTACCAAGCGCTTAGTACAGTGCTCTGCATGCAGTAAGTGCTCAATAAGTACGATTGAATGAATGTACTAAGTGCTTAGGAAGTATACATCGGCAAACACTTTGAGATGGTCCCTACCCAACAACGGGCTCACAGTCTAGAAGGGGGAGGCAGGCAATGAAACAAAACATGTGGACAGGTGTCCAGTCGTCAGAACAAATAGAATTAAAGCTAAATGCACATCATTAACAAAATAAATAGAATAGTAAATATGTACAAGTAAAATCAATAGAGTAATAAATCTGTACAAGCATATATACAGGTGCTGTGGGGAGGGGAAGGGGAGGTAGGGTGGGGGGGATGAGGAGGAGGAGAGGAAAAAGGGGGTGAACATTCCTGGCATCAATGCCTCACACACAGTTCCCCTCTCCTCGCCTACCACTATCTGGGCAGTTATTCTCTCCTTCTACATCCCAGCCCGTATACTCTGCTCCTCCGGTGTTAACCTTCCCACTCGCCTTCTTGCCTGTCTCGCCTCCGAACCCTGGCCCATATCCTACCTCTGATCTGGAACACCGTCCCTCCTCAAATCCAACAATTACTCTCCCCATCCTCCCTTCAAAGCCCTACTGAAGGCATATCTTCTCCAAGAGGCCTTCCCAGACTAATCCCTACTGAGAGCTCACCTCCTCCAGGAGGCCTTCCCAAACTGAGCCCCCTCCTTCCTCTCCTCCTCCTCCCCATCCCCCCACCTTACCTCTTTCCCCTCCCCACAGCACCTGTTTAAATGTATATATGTTTGTACGTATTTATTACTCTATTTTATTTGTACATATTTATTCTATTTATTTTATTTTGTTAATATGTTTTGTTGTCTGTCTCCCTCTTCGAGACTGTGAACCCACTGTTGGGTAGGGACCATCTCTATATGTTGCCAACTTGTACTTCCCAAGCACTTAGTACAGTGTTCTGCACACAGTAAGAGCTCAATAAATACGATTGAATGAATGAATAAGCCCCATTTGTCCTCATCTCCCGCTCCCCTCTGCATCCCCCTGACTTTCTCCCTTTGGCCTTCCCCCCTCTCCCTGCCCCGCAGCACTTATGTAAAAATCTCTAATTTTATTTATTCCTATTGATGTCTGTTTACTTGTATTGCTGTCTGTCTCCCCATCTCTAGACCGTGAGCTCATTGTGGGAATTGTCTCTCTTTATGGCTGTATAGTGCTTTCCCAAGTCCTTAGTTCAGTTCTCTGTACACAGTAAGCTCTCAGTAAATACGATTGAATATACATAGGAATGTTTTTATTTGAATACATAAATTGAGAATCACTTTAGTGAATAACTTGTTGATGTTACTAAAAATGTATTTAGAAGTCTTGATGTTTACCTCAAAGCTTCAAATAAACATTATTCTTCAAAGGGGAATTTCGACAAATTTTAATAGCAGATTGTTCACGTTTCAAATTCCTTTGAAATGAAGTATACTCACAACTTTAAGAATTGTGGGGCACTGAACAACCTATTAGTCCTTCTGTTTTAAAATATCTATGAAGTATTGAAGTGTTGCTAATAAGAGCAGAGAACTGAGTCATGTATATATCTTTGCACTCTGTAATTTCCTCCTATTCCTCCTACTTGTAATTTAACAATCAGTAGGTAGTGTAGGATGAGCACCATACTAAGCGATTGGGAAAGTACAATAGAGTTGGTCTTCATTCATTCCATCATTTTTATTAAGTGCTTACCGTGTGCAGAGCACTGTACTAAGTGCCTGGAAAAGTACAATATAACAATAAAGAGTGACAATCTGAGCTCACAGTCTGGTGGGGAGGGGAGAGATAGACATCAATATAAATAAATTAAATTAAGGATACAATCATAAGTGTTGTGGGGCTGGGAGAAGGGGGGAAAGAGCAAAGAGGCGACACAGAAGGGAGTGGGAGATGAGGAAAAGTGGGGCTTAGTCTGGGAAAGCCTCTTAGAGGACATGAGTCTTCAGTAAGGCTTCGAAGGTGTGGAGAGTACTCGTCTGTCGGATGCCCTCTCACCAGTTACAATACTAATAGTAATCATGGCATTTGTTAAGCGCTTACTATGTTCCAAGCACTGTACTAAGCGCTAGTGGTGTTGACAAGAAACTCAGGTTGGCATAGTCCCTGTCCCACGCGGGGCTCACAGTCTCAATCCCCATTTTACAGCTGAGGTAACTGAGGCCAGAGAAGTGAAGTGACTTGCCCTAGATCAAATGGCAGACAGGTGGTGGCGGCAAGATTAGAACCCATGACCTTCTGATTCCCGGGCCCGTGCTCTACCCACTATGCCCTGCTGCTTTCTGCATCGCCCTGACTTTCTCCCTTTGCTGTTCCCCTCTCCCAGCTCCACGGTACATAGGTACAGGTCTGTCATTTTATTTATTTGTATTCATGTCTGCCTCTGCCCCTCTAATAATGATAATAATGATAGCATTTATTAAGCGCTTACTACGTGCAAAGCACTGTTCTAAGCACTGGGGGGATACAAGGTGATCAGGTTGTCCCAAGTGGGGCTCACAGTCTTCATCCCCATTTTAAGGAACTGAAATACCAGTGGGCATAGTACATTTCTGGAGAGTTTTCTTTTGAAATCATGCCCAATAGTATTACATTAACTTTGCGGGGGGCAAAGAAACGGACAACTTAATGGTTAAAATATACATAGGAATGCTTTTATTTGAATGAATAAATTGAGAATCACTTGAGTGAATAACTTGTTGGTTACTAAAAATGTATTTAGAAGTCTTGATGTTTTCCTCAAAGCTTCAAATTAACTTTATATTTCAAAGGGGAATTCTAACATTTTAATAGCAGATTATTCACGTTTCAAATTCCTTTGAAATGAGGGAACTGAGGCCCAGAGAAGTTAAGTGGCTTGCCCAAAGTCACACAGCTGACAAGTGGCGGAGCTGGGATTTGAACCTATGACCTCTGACTCCAAAGCCTGGGATCTTTCCACTGAGCCACACTCCTTGTAGGCAGGGCATGTCACTGTTTATTTTTTGTACCGCGCTTTCCCAAGCATTTAGTACAGTGTTCTTCACACAGTTGGTGCTCAATAAAAACGATGGAATGAATGAATAACAGGGATGGGGTGGTGCTCTGAGGGAGATGAGGAAAAGTGCTGGGCAGGGGAGGGGATTATAATAATAATAATAATGATAATGGCATTTATTAAGTGCTTACTATGTGCCAAGCATTGTTCTAAGCATTGGGGAGGTTACAAGGTGATCAGGTTGTCCCACAGGGGGCTCGCAGTCTTAATCCCCATTTTACAGATGAGGGACTTGAGGCCCCGAGAAGTTAAGTGACTTGCCCAAAGTTGCACAGCTGACAATTGGCAGAGCTGGGATTTGAACCCATGACCTCTGCCTCCACAGCCTGGGTTCTGTCCACTGAGCCACGCTGCTTCTAGACTGTGAGCCCACTGTTGGGTAGGGACCATCTCCGTATGTTGCCAAATTGTACTTCCCAAGCGCTTAGTACAGTGCTCTGTACATAGTAAGAGCTCAATAAATACGACTGAATGAATGATAGCACATGGAGGGTGATTAGGCTACCAGAGAAGTAAAATCAGGTGATCTGCAGCAGCTGATCTGTAGACTCAGTGGCCAGGGCAATTTCCTCTAGTAGGTGGCTACTCAGCAGCTCTCAGCTGGGGGGAATCCACAAGTCCTAAATGGCAATTAGCAAGTTATTACTAATTACTAGTTATTACAGTCCACAGTTACTGGCTAAGTGGGATCAAGTGGGGTTAGATGTGAACGATGTGGACATGTTGTTACATGTGGACATCTTATAGACTGTGAGCCCACTGCTGGGTAGGGAATGTCTCTATATGTTGCCAACTTGTACTTTCCAAGTGCTTAGTACAGTGCTCTGCACACAGTAAGCACTCAATAAATACGATTGATGATGATGATGATGATGTTGTTATCTTCTTGGTGAATCTGCTGTCCTCTCCTTTGGCAGGGCGTGGGGATTTCTGTGTGTGTAATATCAATCAATCAATCGTATTTATTGAGCACTTACTGTGTGCAGAGCACTGTACTTGGGAAGTACAAGTTGGCAACATATAGAGACAGTCCCTACCCAACAGTGGGCTCACAGTCTAAAAGATAATGACATTATTTGTTAGGCACTTATTATGTGCCAAGCAATGGGCAGGGAATGTATCCGTTTATGGTTATATTGTACTCTCCCAAGAGCTTAGTACAGTGCTTTGCACATAGTAAACACTCAATCAATATAATTGAATGAATGAATGAGATGTTTGGTTTTTTTTATGGTATTTGTTAAATGCTTGCTGTGTGCCAGGACTCGCAGTCTTAATCCCCATTTTACAGATGGAGGAAATGAGGTACAGAGAACATAAGTGATTTGAACAAGGTCACACAGCAGACAAGTGGCAGGCGTGAGATTAGAACCCAGGTCTTTCCGACTCCTGGGCCCGTGCTCTATCCACTGAGCCACACTCCTTCTTAATGACTGTCCATTCCTTCTTCATGCAGTCCCAAATCCATGGTGTATGGATTTGGGGAGGGTGGGATATGAGGGGGCTACTGTCTCCTCTACAGTGCAGTCCCAGACTTGCTAAGGGGATGCGTTTATGATCTCTTAAGTCTGTTATGATCTACAACTTTTATTTTTCATGTTTGAGCCCAGTAGACTGTGGAAATTCACTATGGCCCTCTAGACTGTGAGCTTGTTTTGGGCAGGAGTGTGTTTGTTTGTTGTTATATTGTAGTCTTCCAGGTACTTAGTACAGTACTTTGAACACAATAAGCACTCAATAAATATGACTGAATGAACGAATGGATATGGCCAAATCCAAATCCACCTTAAGGAAATTTCTTCTGTTACCAATCCCTCTCCCATAGAAATGGGTTTGTAAAATCTGTCAGCCGTGGCTACTTGGGAAACTAAGAGGGCTGTGTTATAAATCAGAATTAGGCATTTGATTTGGTAAAATGTTCCTCCAAACGCTGGCAGACTCTAGGCAGACATTGAAATCCCGTCAGAGAATTTGTAACGGAATCCTCTGACAGTCACTAGGAAATGAAGGAAGGCTGGATTACTACCCATGCTTGAGTTTGCTCTGTGGATGTGTCACAATTTGGTAAATGCCTTTTGGATACATGTGAATAAAGCTGCCGGGCTGGAGTACTTCCTTTAATTGAAAATTCTTGTTTGTGCAGTCACAAGAACAGTTTTAAATTGGTTACAAAAAGAAACAGTTTTCAACACAAAATGGAATTTGTAAGTTTCAGGACTTCTTTTAGCGCTGAACTTTCTCAGCAGAATTGAATTCAAACACCTGATGCTGTAATGCTTGCCTGTGGATTTACTGCTGCATTTTCTCAGGTTAAACTCCACCCAGGAAGCCTTATTTTTGTGAACTTATGTGTCACAACAATATAATTTGCAGATACAGGGATTTCAAAGTCTAGTGATCAAGCCCTGAAAGTTCCTAGCTAGCAAGTGCCAATTATCCAAGTGATATTTCTTTAAAGCTCACTTTTCAAATAATGTTGTCTGAACATTTATGTCCTAACCATCATATATAGAGATGGCACTTTAAATCTCTATATTGAAATCTTTGTCAGAATTGAATTTCATTGTTCTTTGAGGGCATGGATCTTGTCTAACTGACTTGATCATATTGTAATTTCCCAAGTGTTTAGTTCAGTACTCCGCTCCCAGTGAGTGCCCAGTAAATAGCATTGATTGCTTGAAATGAGTAGAATTTTGGTATTCATTCAATCATATTTATTGAGAACTTACTGTGTGCAGAGCACTGTACTAAGAGCTTGGGAAGTACAAGTCGGCCAATTTGTACTTCCCAAGCACTTAGTACAGTGCTCTGCACATAGTAAGCGCTCAATAAATACGATTGATTGAATGATTGATAAGTGGCTATTAAATGCACAAAAATGCATTGAGGGGCTTTCTGGATGTATTCAGATGTTTTACCTAGAATGTCAAATGGAAATAAGAAAGTTGCCCTACTTCTCTCTTTGACATGGTGTCTGTATAGGACAGGGATTGTATTGGACCTGACTATGCTGTGTGTAATTCAACAATTAACACGGTTTTGGTAAATAATATGTTTGATTAATACTGTTGTTGTTGTTATTACTGCTATGGTTATCATCATCCTTGTGTAACCAAAACAGAGTCTAAAGTGTATTTTTCAAAGTTTATGAGCAGAGTACTGAACTAAACACTTGGGAGATTATGATATGATCAAGTCAGTAGACAAGATCTATGCCCTCAAAGAACAATGAATTTCAATTCTGACAAAGATTTCAATACAGAGATTAAAAGTGCCATCTCTATATATGATAGTTAGGACATAAATGTTCAGAAAACATCATTTGAAAAGTGAGCTTTAAAGAAATATCACTTGGATAATTGGCACTTTCTAGCTAGGAAGTTTCAGGGCTTGATCACTAGACTTTGAAATCCCTGTATCTGCAAATTACATTGTTGTGACACATAAATTCACAAAAGTAAGGCTTTCTGAGTGGAGTTTAACCTGAGAAAATGCACCAGTGAATCCACAGGCAAGCATTATAGCATCAGCCCTTTGAGCTGAAGTATTTCTTTCACCCTAGTTTTGTTTACTGCATTTTTTGATGAAAAAATTATTATGTTTTTGTTATCCAGTTTGACAGCACTTTAGTGACATTCTGCCTACTCCATATTTCTTTGGTGTTTTATTTGAAAGACATACATTAATTTTTCTATGCTTTTTTCTTTTATAGAAAGTCTTCAAGCCTTTCAAAAAATTTCTATGATATTTGCATTTTCATCTCAAAAAAACAATTCTGGTAACCTGATAATTCAGCGGACTTGTCTTCATTTTCCTGCAGATTATCATGGATCTTAGAGCAGAGTTGATCATTTGGAAGGAAAAAGCTCAATTGCTAAGGGAACTCAACCAATAAAACATATGTCAGAGATACAACGTTTGTGAAATCCTACCCTTGTATTGTGGATAAGCAAGCTATGAATGGAAGGTTTCTGTAGGCAGAGAATCCAATCCATCCATCTTTTTCCCTGGACTCAGATGAATAGTTTTAATTATTTAACCTTGATCAACTCTCCATCTTACATTTCATTGATCCAGATGTGTGAGACGTATTGAAATTCCAAAGAAGTTCAGTAGATATATAGCCACACATCTTGCAAGGTTTTAAGTAAGATTTGTGTTCTTTTTGTTTTTTTTCCCTTAGGCTGACTGGCATGAACCTTCCTTCTCCTGTAATCAGCAGCAAGAATTGGTTACGGCTCCATTTCACATCTGACAGCAACCACCGGCGCAAAGGATTCAACGCTCAGTTCCAAGGTAACCATATTCCAGGGCATAAGGAAAGGCAAGAATTCACTCGGTGGAGTTCTTAAATGATACCGGAGGGGAAAGTAATTACTCTCAGTATCACCACTCTATATGTAAACAAAAAAAAGGTTCAAAATATACTACTAACTCCTAATGATTCTTTGCAGCTGTACTTGAATGGTGCAAGAGGGTAATTAAAATTGGTATCACAGTCATTCCTTGGAATCAATAAACTTACATTTCTGAAACATTTATTATTTCAACTCTGCCACTGCTGCCAGCTGGGTAATATTCTTGCCGAGTTGGGCAACACAGGACTCCATGTTCACCAACCACCGCAATTTCTCACCTCTCCAACTCTGAGCTTTTCATCTCACCCACCTCGTCTCATCCTCTCTGAGTATTGTGCCCTGAGAGAAAACCCTAAACACTTGACTCTCTCCAACTGTCCTAAGCTATCGTGCCCTACCTAGTTTCCCTACCAACATTTTCTTCAGAAGGCTAACTTTCATTCCCCCGAGCAGTGTACTTTTTACCAATCCTAATTATCTTATCCCCCACCACACTCTCTCTATTCACACCTCCAACTCCCAAACATGGACAACCCTCAGAGTTTGCTTCTTCTTCATCCAAATCTCTGTCAACTCTTCCCTGGGTACACAACAGGTGTGTGAATTGCATAAAGCACATTGGAATTAGGGGCTGGCATGCTCACCCCAAAATGATCTCCCACCCAATTGAATCCAGGCAATGACCCCATGAGCCTCACACATCCCTGTGAGTGTCAGGATGGTGCTGTATTACTTGTCTCCGTTATTACGTTAGAAGATCCTGGAGATCAGACCCTAAGTATTCTCCTTTTACTGACTCTCCCAAGCACCCACTGCAGTGCTCTGACACAATAGGTGCTCAAAATTGTCATTAATAGGTTGACTGATACACCCTATGACACTCCAGTTAATCTACTTTTGCATTTTGCAAATAGAAGGCTCTATTTCTTGTCTTGGACAGTAATAGAAATACTCCTTTTAGAAAGAAATCAAAACACTCAACCAGTCCACTGTGGGCAGGGATTGTCTCTCTTTGTCGCTGAATTGTACTTTCTAAACACAGTACGGTGCTCTGCATGCAGTAAGTGCTCAATAAATACGATTGAATGATGAATGAAATAAATTAATTTCAAGAGTAATTGTTTTAGGTAATTGCTATTGCCTTCTCAATGGCAATAAGATTCTGCCTTTATGTAGAAAATTATTTGTCTCATGTAGGAGAACAAATGCTTCCAAGCAAACTAGATTTATTTTTACTCCCCTTTTACACATCTAGTGACAAGTTAGAGTGGCAGCATTTCTATCACCCAGAAACAAAGTTTAGGAGTCTTAACATATCATTTAATAACTGGAGTAAATATAAGGTAATCAAATTAGATCTAGTGACTGTCCCACAAGGAGTTCACAAATCTAAGATGTAGGGAGAGTAGTTATTTTATCCCCATTACAGATGAAGAACCTGAGTCATGCCTTAAGTGCCTCGTCAATCAGTGATGTTTATTGAACTCTTACTATCTGGAGAGCACTTGTCTAATCATTTGGAAGAGTACAAAAGCACAGAGCTGGTAGACAAATTCCCTGCCCGCAATGAACTTAAAGTCTAGGATTACAGACTTATCCAAGATCATAAAGCAGGCTTGTGATTTTTAGGCCAAATTGAAACAAATAAATGGTATGTAACTGCATTTTTTGCAGTCTTTCTTCTCCATTTTCCTCCTTCTTACTTCTTATTTCCTTTCTATTATGAGCTGTTCTAGAATAGAAATCCTTGTCTCATTTGATCAGCGCTTAGAACAGTGTTTTGCACATGGTGAGTGCTTAACTAATAATAATAATAATAATAATAATAATAATAATAATGGCATTTATTAAGCGCTTACTATGTGCAAAGCACTGTTCTAAGCGCTGGGGATGTTACAAGGTGATCAGGTTGTCCCACGTGGGGCTCACAGTCTCAATCCCCATTTTACAGATGAGGTAACTGAGGCACAGAGAAGTTACGTGACTTGCCCAAAGTCACACAGCTGACAATTGGCGGAGCCGGGGTTTGAACCCATGACCTCTGACTCCAAAGCCCATGCTCTTCTCCACTGAGCCACGCTGCTTCTCTAATACCAATATTATTATTACTCTTGTCATCCCTTTTAGTGTTTGTTATAAAAGTGTGGCCGAGTAGAAAGAACACAGATCTGGTAATCGGAAAACCTGGATTCTAATCTTGGGGCTCACCATTTGTCTGCTGTGTGACCTAGTGCAAGTTACTTAACTTCTCTGAACCTCAATTTCTTCAACTGTAAAATGGGGATTCAGTACCTATTCTCCATCCTCATCTGACTTTGAGCCCCATGTGGGAAGGGAACTGTGTCCATTCTAATGATCTGGTACTAACTCCAGTGCTTAGCACATTGCTTGGCACATAGTAAGTGCTTAACAAAATACCACAATCATTGCTACTATGTGCATTTCACCAATTCCATAGGCGACAGCTTTTCATTTTAAGTGCAGGAATATGAAGGGGACACTCAGGGATTTTAGAGAGGTGATGACAACAGGAAGAGAGCAGCTTCAAAGGGCAAATAAGCGAGACAGAAGTCATTTTCATTCTTTCCAGTCTCAATGACAAATTCAGAGATTTGGGATGAGCAAGGTTGAGAGGCCAGCTCAAAAAATCAGAGAGCTATAACCTCTACAGAGTTGACACCTGTAACCACAACAAAGCATTAATCAACAAGCAATTTAGAGTCCATACATCAATAACATTTATTGAGCATTTACTCTGTTCAGGACACTGTACTAAGTACTTTGCAAAGTAAAATAAGAATTAAAAGACATGATATATGCCCTCAGTGTGCTTACAATGACGATGACTAACTGGTTCTCTTTATTAATTCACCAAGAGAACTTGCCCTTCTAGACTGTAAGCTTCTTGTGGGAAGGAAATGTGTCTACCAACTCTATTATATTGTATTTTCCCATTGCTAAATGCAATGCTCTTCACAGAGTGAGTATTCAATAAATATGATTGATTAATTGATTCAAAGAGAGTGAAGAAGGCAGAAAGAGTTGATTTTGTACAAATACCCTTTGTGAAACCCACTTTCTCAGAGCAGCTTGAAGTGTCTAAATTCTTTAGTGAGAGATTTTGTATAAATACACTGATAAGAAGTCTCCATTTGCAGTATCTGCTTTGTTCCACTTTTCTAATAGAAAAACAAATTAGACTTCAGGTCTCATGGCTTTTCTACAACTGTCAGATAAATCTACCATCAGTTCAAGACTTGTAGGCTATATTCTACGTTGAAAAATCCCCTTTCAATACACAATTCAATTAGGACTATAAGCAGTCATGCACTATTATTTAAAAGCATGTTTCTCTCTCCCTGAAGAGTTGAAAGTGTGGTGAATGTGAACAATCTTTGTAAACTTAAGTAGGTGTGTTATTCCAATGAGCATATCTGAGCAGCGTGGTTTTGTGGAAAGAATATATGCCAGAGAATGTGCTCTGCTGCTTTCCTGCTGTGTGACATTGGGTAAGTCTTCTCTGTACCTCAGTTTCCTAATTTTTAAAATGGGAATTAAATACCGTTCTCTGTGCCTCTTAAAATTAGAGGCCCATGTGGACAAGAAACTGTCTGACCTGATTATCTTGTACTTAGTACGTAGTACTTATACTGTACTTAGTAAAGTACAGGATACATACTTAAGTGCTTAACAAATCATATTATTATTATTATTTGTCCCCCCACTCATAAAATATGAATACTTAATATCAAAAATTGTGTTCGTCACAAGCTATGTAGATATCAAGGTAGTTATTCTTTTCCCAATAATAAGTGGTCAAATGTTCCAAAAATCTCCTAGTGGCTAATTTTGGGCTCCAAATTAAGTGTTGTCATTTGTGGATGTGTGTCTAGCTAATCTCTTTTGCCCAAAGTGGGTTCTGTTTTCTCCAAAAACATGAAATATGCCTCTTCTGAATCATTTCAGCACAGTGAATTGTGGTGGTTTTCATTATTGTTTTAATGGAGTAATGCTAAGAAGAATCAGTAGAGCACCTAGCTAGCTGTCAGTTAAAATCCATTATTAAGGAAGGCATTTATGCAGATATATTCTTCTCACATAAGTAGAACAAAAAAGGCAGCTTTTCCTAGTGGGTAGAACACGGACCTGGGAGCTAGAAGGACCTAGATTCTGATCCTAGCTCTGTCACTTGTCTGCTGTGTGACCTTGGGCAAGTAACTTAACTCCTTTGTGTCTCAGTTCCCTCATCTATAAAAAGGGGATTAAGACTGAGCCCCAGGTGGGACAGTGAGTGTCCAACCTGATTAGCTTGTATCTATAACAGTGGTTAGAAGAGTGCCTGGAACATTGTAAATAGTTAACAAATACCATTAAAAAAACCCCCAAAAAACTGATCTATCTATAAAACTATCATACTATTCTCCATCCTGAGTGAAAGATTATTGGAGAAACAGTAGGATGGTGGTCGTTTTTGACATGTAATACTAATTTCGTGATGATAGATACCCTAATTAAGGAGAGTGTCTAATGTGAGGTTTAAATCTGAGGAAAAAGGGATAAAATTATCAGACTTAGTACGTAGTACTAAGGAAAAAAAGGAAATGCAAAGGGACCGTCTCTATATGTTGCCGACTTGTACTTCCCAAGCGCTTTGTACAGTGCTCTGCACACAGTAAGTGCTCAATAAATATTATTGAATGAATGAACGAATACCTGTGCTCCCTTCTATTTAGAATGTGAGCCCGCTCTGACACAGGAACTGGGACCAACTTGATCAACTTATCTATGCCAGTGCTTAGACAGTTCTTGAAGCATAATGAGTGCAAAACAAATACCATTAAAAAAAGAAATAGTAGCACTTATTGAGTGCTACTCTGTCCAGAACATTTGGAATAACACAGTAGAGCTACTAGACAATAATCTCTGCTCTCTCGGTGCAGCTTGCCTGGTGGAGGACTTTTGGCCAAGTGGTCACAACTCAGACCACCCCGCACTCAAAGTGAAAAGTTTCAGTAATCATCATCATCATCATCATAACAATAATTATAATAATATAGACTGTGAGCCAGTTGTTGGGTAGGGACCATCTCTATATGTTGCCAACTTGTACTTCCCAAGCACTTAGTACAATGCTCTGCACACAGTAAGCGCTCAAGAAATACAATTGAATGAATAATAATAATGGCACTTATTAAGCACTTACTATGTGCAAAGCACTGTTCTAAGGGCTGGGGAGGTTACAAGGTGATCAGGTTGTCCCATGGGGGGTTCACAGTCTTAATCACCATTTTACAGATGAGGGAATTGAGGCACAGAGAAGTGAAGTGACTTGCCCAAAGTCACACAGCTGAAAATTGGCAGAGTCAGGATTTGAACCCATGACCTCTGACTCCAAAGCCTGGGCTCTTTTCCACTGAGCCATGCTGCTTCTCTACATTACATTCTAATACATTCCACCACTGTGTTGATTTTTATTACTTGAATTTCCTGGGTTTGTTATTTTTTTTAGCTAATTTTGGCTTATTCCCCCTCTTCGTTGTTTCTCTTACTCTTCTATTCTCTGATGTGTTTTACCTCTTTACTGCCATAGCATATGTTCAAATAATTGGACTAGATATATTTACAGCTACAAAAGACATTTGTCGGACTTTGAATGTCAGCGTGGCTATATGAAGCAGCATGGCTCAGTGAAAAGAGCCCGGATTTGGGAGTCAGAGGTCATGGGTTCTAATTCTGACTCCATCACTTATCAGCTGTGTGACTTTGGGCAAGTCACTTCACTTCTCTGGGCCTCAGTGACCTCATCTGTAAAATGAGGATGAAGACTGTGAGCCCATGTGGGACAACCTGATTACCTTGTACCCACCCAGCACTTAGAACAGTGCTTGGCACATAGTAAGTGCTTAACAAATGCTATTATTATTATTATTATTATTATTATTATTATTATTATATCTCTTAATTTTAAAATACCATTCTCTCTTAAAATAACTTTCCTAACAAAAGCAATAGATATTGAGTATGTCACTTGTCAGCTGTTTATGCGTTTGATACCTGCCAAAAATCAGAAATCTATTTAGAGTGGTCAAATAACAATGAGTAGGCATGGTTTGTTTTTACAAACAGGAAGGGGAAAAAGTTAAATACATACAAAATAATGTAATATTCCTTCATGATTGTCATTAACTTATTGTTGTGATAGCGCACTTTGCAATCTTTCACTCTGGGTAAATTGGAGCTCAGTTTTAAGCCATGACCCGCATCTTTGCCAGTAATTCTGTCCCATGAATATATAGTCTCTCTTGTTGAATAGCTGCCAAGCTGTTTATCAAATTGCAGTTCTTCCAAAAGTGAAGTTGCCATTGATTCTTGTTACTGATTATCAGTCATATTTTTGAACCGGCCTTAATTTCAGTGAATGCATTGTGTGTATTAAGCATAAAGAAAAAGATAAAGTTGTAAAATTGGCATGCATTTTCTTCCCATTCCCCTCTTTTTATGGCATTTGTTAAGCATGTAATATTCATTCATTCATTCAATCATATTTATTGAGCGTTTACTGTGTGCAGAGCACTGTACTAAGCGCTTGGGAAGTACAAGTTGGCAACATATAGAGACGGTCCCTACTCAACATCGGGCTCACAGTCTAGAAGGGGCAGACAGACAACAAAACAAAATATATTAACAAAATAAAATGAATAGAATAGTAAATATGTACAAGTAAAATAAATAGATTAATAAATATGTACAAACATATATACAGGTGCTGTGGGGAGGTGGAGGAGTGTATCAAGCACTGTTCTAAGTACTGGGGTAGATGCAAGCTAATCAGATTGGACACTGTTCCGGCCCACGTGAAGCTCACAGTCCAAATAGGAGGCAAAAACCTATATTTAATCCCCATTTTACAGATGAGAAAACTGAGGAACAGAAACGTTAAGTGACTTGCCCATAGGTCACCCAGCAGCCAATTTGCAGAGCAAGGATTAGAGCTCTCTGACTCCCAGGCCTAGAAGCAGCGTAGCTCAGTGGAAAGAGCCCAGGCTTTGGAGTCAGAGATCCCAGCTCCGCCACACGTCTGCTGTGTGACCTTGGGCAAGTCACTTAACTTCTCTGAGCCTCAGTTACCTCATCTGTAAAATGGGGATTAAGACTGTGAGCCCCATGGGGGACAACCTGATTACCTTGTATTCCCCCCAGTGCTCAAAACAGTGCTTGGCACATAGTAAGCGCTTAACAAATGCCATTATTACTATTAGGCCATGCTATTTCTTTAAAATGTCAAACTGAAAGAAGTCATTAGTGAAAAAATGGGAAAGAAGAACTTACACTTACAGATCATCATCATCATCGTATATATTGAGCGCTTACTATGTGCAGAGCACTGTACTAAGTGCTTGGGAAGTACAAATTGGCAACATATAGAGACAGTCCCTACCCAACAGTGGGCTCACAGTCTAAAAGGGGGGAGACAGAGAACAAAACCAAACATACTAACAAAATAAAATAAATAGAATAGATATGTACAAGTAAAATAAATAAATAGAGTAATAAATACGTACAAACATATTTATATATATTTATATACATATGTACAGGTGCTGTGGGGAAGGGAAGGAGGTAAGATGGGGGAGATGGAGGGGGGACGAGGAGGAGAGGAAGGAAGGGGCTCAGTCTGGGAAGGCCTCCTGGAGGAGGTGAGCTCTCAGCAGGGCCTTAAAGGGAGGAAGAGAGCTAGCTTGGCGGATGGGCAGAGGGAGGCCATTCCAGGCCTGGGGGATGACGTGGGCTGGGGGTCAGTAGTGGGACAGGTGAGAACGAGGCACGGTGAGGAGATTAGTGGCAGAGGTGTGGAAGGTGCAGGGTGGGCTGTAGAAGGAGAGAAGGGGGTGAGGTAGGAGGGGGCGAGGTGATGGACAGCCTTGAAGCCCAGGGTGAGGAGATACTTTCCCTTTCCCCTTTCTTATTTCATTGTGGATAATCGACAGGTTTAGCATCTGTTTTCTGCTTCAGCTCAAATGTGAAAAAGCCTTCTCCTTGGAACTCTCTACAAGGAGATCTCTGAGATGAGATTTTAGTAAATGAGACCTTCGACTCTTTCACCGTCCTGGGTGGGGAAGCTAGAGAATGAGGACATAGTTCTATTAAACATTTTGTCAGAATCTCAGCCACATGAAGAAAACACAGTGCATTCCTATTATATTTCCTCCCTGTGAATCTGCTCAGTATGTCTCATACTTAATTCTCCCATTTTCAACTCTGTCACCCAAGATTTTTTTTCCTCCTTCTAGAGAAACCGCCTCACATGCCTTGGGTCCTTTGTTCCACGGTCCCATTTGTGTGCCAGAACCTTAGCACTGATGACTATTTCCAGACCAACTATAATGCTGCAGGTTTTCTGTTCTTATGTCATTCTATTTGTGGACTCCCAAATTCCCTTGTTAGGTTTTAAACATCTGGAAGGCAATTATTGACCAGATTTTAGTCATTCCTGGTCTGCCCCCTCATTGTCACTTCACTTCTCTGCACCTCAGTTACCTCATCTGTAAAATGGAGATTAAGACTGTGACCCCACGAGGGACAGCCTGATCACCTTGTAACCTCCCCAGCGCTTAGAACAGTGCTTTGCACATAGTAAGCACTTAAAAAATGTCAAATGTCATTCCATGGCATTCTCTGAGTGCTGTGCCATTTCTCTCTCTGCCCACTTACAGTTTTTAATAATCAACCTGGGGAACACCAATGATAGACTGTAAACTCTCTACGGGCAGGGTACACATTCACTAATTCTATTGTATTATACTCTCCCAAGTGCTTAATACTGTGCTCTGCACCTAGTAAGTACTCAATAAATACAATTGATTGATCGATAACGGTAGTATTTATTTAAAACTTACTACGTACCAAGCACCGTCCTAAGCACAGAGGTAGTGACAAGATAATCAAGTTAGAAAAAGCCCTTCTCTCTTCTAGGCCTTACAGTCTAAATAGGAGGGATAATAGGTATTGAATTCCCATTTTACAGATGAGGACGTTGAGGCCCGGATAAGTTCAATAATGATGTATTTGTTAAGCGATATGTGCCAGATACTGTTCTAAGTGCCGGGGTAGATACAAGGTAATGAGATTGGATACAGTCCCTGTTCCACATAGGGCTCACAGTCTTAATCCCCATTTGACAGATGAGAGAACTGCAGCGTAGGGAAGTTAAGTTACGTGTCCAAGATCACACAGCACACAAGTAGCAGAGCCAGGATTAGAACCCAGGTCCTTCAGACTCCCAGGCTTCTGATCTTTCCACTAGGCCACGTTGCTTCTCACCTGTGACTTGGAGTAGCCCCGTTGCCCAGGTTGCCCGTTTTCCAGCCGTGACCAGGAGGACCTCGGCTGCAACAGGATGGTGGGATTTTTAGACATCCCATTTGCATCGTGGAACTAGTTCACTAGACAGTGAACTTGCCCAATCCTCTAGGTGAGAGGCTGGATTCCATTGCTGGGTCCAATTTATGAAGACTTGGAACAGGGGTTAGGTTAGGTGAACATCTTTTTTTTTTTTAATGGCATTTGTTACACACTTACTATGTGCAAAGCACTGTTCTAAGTGCTTGGGGGGGGTATACAAGGTGATCCTCTTGTCCAAGTAAAGCCTTTCATAATATCTAGCATTCAGTTTTGTCAACCAAAAGCTCTTCATGACTCATCTATCCTTAACCTGATAAGTGAAGGCCGCCATTTTAATAATATGGTCTTCTTTAAGGGCTTACTATGTGCCAAGCGCTGTACTGAGTGGCAGGGTAGAAGCAAGATAATCAGCATGGATACGGTCTCTGTCCTAAATGGGGCTCACATTCTAGGTTGGAGGAGTAGGATTTAATCCCCATTTTATGAATGAGGAAACTGAGGCGCATAGATGCAAAGTGACTTATTCAAGGTCACAGAGCAAACAAGTGACAGAGCTGGGGTAAGAGCCCAGGTCAATCAATCAATTATTGAGTGCTTACTGTGTGCAGAGCTAGGTCAGACTGCTAAGAAGTAATGCCGTTGGGAAGCCACATTAAAGTATAAAATACTCTGATTGGTGTGAAGACCCATTTCGTGTTTATTAATGTAGAATCTGAAGAACCCAAATTTTATAGAAATGTTCTAGTTTATGATGAATACTCTGGTGTGAAGACCCATTTCATGTTTATTAATGTATAATTTGAAGAACCCAAATTTTATAGAAATGTTCCAGTTTATGATGAATACTCTGATTGGTGTGAAGACCCGTTTCATGCTTATTAATGTAGAATTTGAAGAACCCAAATTTTATAGAAATGTTCTAGTTTATGATGAACACTCTGATTGGTGTGAAGACCCGTTTCATGTTTATTAATGTAGAATTTGAAGAACCCAAATTTTATAGAAATGTTCTAGTTTATGATGAACACTCTGATTGGTGTGAAGACCCATTTCATGTTTATTAATGTAGAATTTGAAGAACCCAAATTTTATAGAAATGTTCTAGTTTATGATGAACACTCTGATTGGTGTGAAGACCCGTTTCATGTTTATTAATGTAGAATTTGAAGAACCCAAATTTTATAGAAATGTTCTAGTTTATGATGAATAAGATGACCTAAATCGGATCATTGTCAATATCACATATTGAAAATCTACTGTGTACAGAACACTTCACTAGGCAATTTTAGATTACACAGAAGAACAATAGAACAATTTGCCTTCAAGGTGGTTACAATTTAATGGGTTATAAAAGTGACATAAATTGAAACGCAATCAATAACAAGTAAATATATAGATAAGTGCATTAAAGCCCTAAGGTTTTTAAGGAGATGGTGAGGAAATTTAAGGCATATGTCCACTGAAGAAAAGTAGGAAGCAACTGACCTAATAATAATAATAATGATAGCATTTATTAAGCGCTTACTAAGTGCATAGCACTCTTCGCTCATGGGGCTCACAGTCTTAATCCCAATTTTACAGATGAGGGAACTGAGGCACAGAGAAGTGAAGTGACTTGCCCAAAGTCACACAGCTGACAAGTGGCAGTTGGGATTTGAACCCAGGACCTCTGACTCCCAAGCCCATCCTCTTTCCACTGAGCCATGCTGCTTTGCAGTAGGGATTTAAATTTGACATTAAGCAGACCTACCTACAGCTTGTATCAGTAGAATTAGTAATGAGTTTCTGTTTCATTCAATCAATCAGTAATACTTAATAATAATAATAACAGTAATCATGCTATTTGTTAACCGCTTACTCTGTGACAGGTATTTGTACTAAGCACTGAGGTTGGTACAAGACAATCAGGTTGGACACAGTTCCTGTCCCTCAAGGGGTTCACAGTCTTAATCCTCTTTTTACAAATGAGGTAACTGAAGTTGAATAATGACTTGTTTAGTGTCAGACAAGTGGCGGAACCAGAATTAGAACTCAGGCCTTCCGACTCCTGGGCCCATGCTCTTTCCACTAAGACAAGATTCAGTTTTTCAGGGGAGACAGACACTAAACTAAATTAGAGGTAGAGGGAAACAGCATAATTGAAACCGCTCTATATAAACGCCAAGGGCGGGAGGGAAAGAGTAAGTATCGAAGGGCCCATTTGCTCCCAAAGTCCCAGAAAGAACAGTAGGAGGGGAAATAGTGTGAGGAGGTGAGGAATTCATTCATTCATTCATTCAATCATATTTATTGAGCGCTTACTGTGTGCAGAGCGCTGTACTACGCACTTGGGAAGTACAAGTTGGCAACATATAGAGATGGTCCTTACCCAACAGTGGGCTCACAGTCTAGAAGAGGGAGACAGAGAACAAAACAAAACATATTAACAAAATAAAATAAATAGAATAAATAAGTACAAGTAAAATAAATAAATAAATAGAGTAATCATCAATTGTATTCATTTAATAATAATAATAATAATAATAATAATAGCATTTCTTAAGTGCTTACTATGTGCAAAGCACTGTTCTAAGCGCTGGGGGGATACAATGGGATCAAGTTGTCCCACGTGGGGCTCACAGTCTTAATCCTCATTTTCCAGATGAGGTAACTGAGGCTCAGAGAAGTTAAGTGACTTGCCCAAGGTCACACAGCAGACATGTGGGGGAGTCGGGATTTGAACCCATGACCTCTGACTCCAAAGCCCGGGCTCTTTCCACTGAGCCATGCTGCTTTGTGCTTACTATGTGCAGAGCACCGTAAATACATACAAACATATATATATATATATATATATATATATATATATATATATATATATATATATATATATATATATATATATATATATACAGGTGCTGTGGGGAGGGGAAGGAGGTAAGACGGGGGATGGAGAGGGAGAGGAGGGGTTGGGGGGGAGGTCAGGCCTCCTAGAGGAGAAATGATTTTAGATGGGCTTTGAAGATAGGGAGAACAATCTTTTGATGGATGTAAAAGGAATAAAGTTGCAGGCAGAAGGGTAGGAATGAACAGGAGGTTCACCGTTGTAGGGATGAGAGCTTGGTAGGCTGAGTAGGGTGGCTTGAGAAGAGCAAAAAGTTAAAGGAGAGTGGTAACCTGTGGAGCAAGAGCTAGCTGTGTGCTTTAAAACCAATAGTCAGGAGTTTCGGCTTGGTGCGGAGAGGAGAGGTAACCACGGGAAGATCTGAGGAATGGGGAGGTGAGGACAAAACACTGTTTTAGAAAAATGATCTAGGAAGCAGATTCTGGAGACAGGGAGGTCAGGGAGGAGACAGAGAAGCAGCGTGGCTCAGTGGAAAGAGCCTGGGCTTTGGAGTCGGAGATCATGGGTTCAAATCCCGGCTCCGCCAATTGTCAGCTACGTGGCTTTGGGCAAGTCACTTCACTTCTCTGACCCTCAGTTCCCTCATCTGTAAAATGGGGATTAAGACTGTGTATCCCGTATGGGACAACCTGATCACTTTGTATCCCCCCAGTGCTTAGAACAGTGCTTTGCACATAGTAAGTGCTTAACAAGTACCATTATTATAAGCGCTTAGGACAGTGCTCTGCACACAGTAAGCGCTCAATAAATACGATTGATGATGATAAAATAGGTGAGGTGGAATGTGACAAGTACTTGGACTAGCCGAGTGGCGGCTTTGATGGAAAAGAAGGGGCGAATTCTGGAAATGATCTGAAGAAAGAACCGACAGTATTTTGTGACTGATTAAACAGGTTGGGGAGGAACAATAATAATAATAATAATAATAATAATAATAATAATGGTATTTGTTAAGCGCTTACTATGTGCAAAGCACTGTTCTAAGCACTGGGGGGATACAAGGTGATCAGGTGGTCCCATCGGGGTGCTCACAGTCTTAATCCCCATTTTACAGATGAGGTAACAGAGGAACAGACAAGTGAAATGACTTGCCCAAAGTCACACAGCTGACAATTGGTGGAGCCGGGATTTGAACCCATGACCTCTGACTCCAAAGCCCAGGCTCTTTCCACTGAGCCACGCTGCTTCAAAGATAATTGGTTGCAGGTTTGGAAGCAGGAGGATGATTCTCGTGTCAATACTGATACGGAACACAGCAGAGGAGAAAATTTGAGAGTGCAGTGAGTTCAGGTTTATTGGAATAAACTTTCCTCAGCACCTGGAAGATACAAAACTTAAGAAGCGACATGTCCCTGCCCACAGAGAGCTTTCTCCCTAATGGGGAGACAGGTGTAAAAAGATTGACTTCTAAATATATCAATGAAGAAAGCTATGGGATTTTCCTTGCATAATTTTGTGTACGTTCTCAGGGGAATGGGTATATGTGGTAAGGAAGACATGGATGAGAAACCTCCTCAGTCCCATCAATTTTCAGTGAATTCGTCGATTTGAAAGCTCATTAATCATTATTTTTAATCTTTTAGGCACCTTTCATGTTCTAAATATGGTTGGAATTGCTGAATTAGAAGCCAACTCTTTGTTCAGTTAAATAGCCACTATTTGGAATAATTAGTATTTGCAAAAAGGCCGTAGGTGGATTCTTGTGCTGGAATATTATAATAATCTAGAAGGTTATTATTATTCCTCTGGTAAACAATCTTTCAGTGGTGCATATTAACTTTGCATTAAGCAAGAAATGTATTCCCATTTTCAATGAATCAATCCCTAACTGTGATCATTCTTCATGCTGTCCACATGCTTATTCTATAAGCAGTATCTTATAGGTATTTTTTCCCCCTTTTTTATAAATGTTCTTGTTAAGGTAGTCTCTGCAGCATGTAATTTTAAAAACGACGTCTGTATGTTAGAGTTCTTAGAAAATTTGCTCATTTTTATGTAGTGCATGAAGCCTTAAATAGGTTAAAATGTGGGCCTGTTTTCAAACCTTCATCTTCCAATTAGTAGTTCAGCCAGCTGTGACTTTATTACTCACCCAGTGGAGTTTCCAAAATTGAGTTAAAATGAAATCATCGCTCTGGCTATTTCAGTACTATTTTAAATGTACACATCACATTTTACCTCAGTGCTAGTTATCCTAATTATCTGAGGCTGGTTATACTAATTATGAAGTAGGGTATCCATATTAAACATTTTAATGGATGCTTTCTGTACTAACTATTCTAAGATGAATTGGAATTTTCTCTTGTCTAGTTGGGCTTTCCCCAACTCAGTCTTCCGAGCCACGGTATGTCGATTAATAAGCCACGCCCTAAAGCTTCAAAATAGAAAGCTTTATCACTCAAAAGGAGTTGAATTTTTTTTTAAAGTGTATTGCAGAATTTAAGTTGAAAATGAAAGTTCCCAAGGGAGCCTAGTAAAATAAAATTAAAGGGGAGAGCCAGGGGTGACACTTTTTCAGACAGAAGTGGGAATCAATTTGGGGCTGGACTCCCGTGGGGTGGGGCTAGTGAAATGAGACACTCAGTCACACGTGGGGCCATTCATTCAGTCGTATTTATTAAGCGCTTAATATATACAGAGTACTGTACTGAGTGCTTGGGAAAGTACAATACAGCAATAAAGAGTGACAATTGCAGCCCTCAATGAGCTCAGAGAGCTGCACGCGTGCACACAAGCACATATATTCTATAAATACCAACGATTTATTGAATAATTGATGTGATAATGTGGTTCCCACCAACATATCCAAATTTTCTCCCTTGGATGTCCTAAGGATGAATATCTTTTGCAGTTCCTCCACTGCACCTGCATCCAGGCCATGACCTGGATGAAACACATGGTTCCATGAGTCGCTTTTTCCATGTTTTTTTGATATACCTGAAAATCTGTCTGTACTGCAGAAGCACTCTGATTGTGTTTCTCATTGGCAGATATTTGCATCCTCTTTGCCTTGTCAGTCAGTCATATTTATTGAGTGCTTCCTGTGTGCAGAGCACTGTACTGAGCGCTTGGGAGAGTACAGTATAACAATAAACACAAATATCCCCTGCCCACAATGAGCCGTGACACAAGAGATGGGGAAAGAAGAGACAAGTAGGTAATATTGGGAAATGTAGGTAGCAAGTTCAATAAGTAGGTAATATTAGAAAATGAGTAGAGGCTATTGCAAGTTTTTGCCATCAAATGCAATTTTGCGGATGTGCAAATTTTCAAAGCTTTGCAGAAAGTATTTTTTTCTTATTGTCACCTTTTACCAAAGTGACATTTCTATTTGGGCCGGCTGACAAGATAGATCTATTGAACATCAAAGTCAGAAATAGGAAATCACCAATATCTTACCCCAGTTTTCATCTCAACAGTTACAAGATGTGCATTGGGTTTTGGCTAAGTCATCAAGTGGGTCACCAGCAGCTTTGCAAAAGGCCTTCTGTGAACAGAAGTTTTGATTCTATATTGGCCACTTTACTCTGAGCTCCAAGAAGGCTTGATGGTTTGAGAGTCTCCATCCCTGCCTCCTTTTAATCAATCAATCAACCAGTGGTATTTATTAAGCACTTACTGTGAGCAGAGCACTGTACTAAGTGTTTTGGGGGGAGAAACAGCATGGTCTAGTCAATAGAGCACGGTCTCGGGAATCTGAAGGACCTAGGTTGCAATTCCAGCTCTGTCACCTGTCTGTTGTGTTATCACGGGCAAATCATCTCACTCCTCAATGCTTTAGTTAACTCATCTGTAATATGGGGATTGAGAACTATGAGCCTACGTGGGACAACCTGATGACCGTATCCACCCCAGTGCTTGCAACAGTGCTTGGCACATAGTAAGGACTTAACAAATACCATAATTATTATTATAATTATTATTTTCTGTGCTTCAGTTCCCTCATTTGTGAAATGGAAATGAAGACAGTGAGCCCCATGGGGGATGGACTGAGTGCAATCTGATCAGCTTGTATCTACCCCAGCCTTTAGTACAGTGCCTGGCTCATAGTAAGTGCTTAACAAATACCATTAAAATAAATGCAACAGAGTAGACCGGTGACGGAGGCAGGATTCGAACTCAGATCCCCTGATTCCCAGGTCTGTGCTTTTTTCACTACGTCATTCTGCTTCATACGGTGCACTGCACACAGTAAGCACTCAATACATAATGATAATAATAATTATTATTAATTATTCTGCTGCTTCTCAATAAATAGGACTGAAAGAATATATGAATGCTTCTGCCTATGGAGTTGATAGACACTTTGCCTGCCCACAACAATCTTCGGGTCTAGAGGGAATAATCATTGTGGCAAGTGAAGTTTCTTGCCCAAGGTCATATGGCATAAAAGTAGCAGAGCTGGGATTAGAACGCAGGTCCACTGGCTTGCAGATTTAGGGCCTTTCCACTGAGTCACCCTTGCTTCCCCCTAGGGTGTTGAATTATGTTTCAAAAGAGCCGGGGATGGCCCGGACAACCCTTATATAAACTGCAAAATTAATCTCCATCTAGTTTCAGATATGACAGATCTCTTTTGAGCCCTTACATCTTTTCCAGGGGCCCTAGGGGAGGTATGACAGTCTACACAGGCCCACAATTCTTGACGAGAAGGAATTCTGTTCTAGAACTGTGGCCATGCATTCTTTATATCTCCCCCAATCCACTGAGTGATTCAGAAGATTTCAGAGGACAGAGAAAGAACTGCCAAGGGACGACTTCACTGAATTGAGTGTTTGATTTTCTTGGGGATCCATATTATCTTTCATTCATTCAGTCGAATGTATTGAGCGCTTACTTTGCGCAATGCACTGTACTAAGCGCATGTGAGAGTACAGTACAGCTCCCCCCCATCCTCTGCTCCTCGTCCCCTCCCCATCGGCCCCACTCCCTCCCTCTGCGCTACCCCTTCCCCTCCCCACAGCACTTGTGTATATTTGTACATATTTATTACTCTATTAATTTTATTAATGGTGTGTATATATCTATAATTCTATTTATTTTGATAACAATAATAATAAATACATATGGTATTTGTTAAGCACTTACTATGTGCCAAGCACTGTTCTAAGCTCTGGGGTAAATACAAGGAAATCAGGTTGTCCCACATGGGGCTCACAGATTCAATCCTCATTTTACAGATGAAGTAACTGAGGCATAGAGAAGTTAAGTGACTCGCCCAAGGTCGCAGAGCCGGGATTGATGGTATTGACACCTGTCTACTTGTTTTGTCTTGTTGTCTGTCTCCCCCTTCTAGACTGTGAGCCCATTGTTGGGTAGGGACTGTATCTGTTGCCGAATTGTACTTTCCAAGTGCCTAGTACAGTGCTCTGCACACAGTAAGCGCTCAATAAATATGATTGAATGAATGAGCAATAAATAACTCATTCCCTGCCCACAGGGAACTTACAGTCTAGAGGGAGAGAGACTAAATATGACTAAATAAATTAATAACTAAGTGTCATGGGACTGGGAGGGGGCATAAATTAAGGGAGCAAGTCAGGGTGATGCAGAGGGGAGTAGCAGAAGAGGGAAGGAGGGCTTATTCAGGGAAGGCTTCTTGGAGGAGGTGTCTTCAATAAAGCTTTGAAGGGGAGGAAGAGTATTTGTCGGATTTGAGGAGAGAGGGAGTTCCAAGACAGAGAAAGGAGATGGGCCAGAGGTCTTTCCTTGCAGTATGTGTGTGTATATATGCGTAAATAAATAGGAAATAGTCCTCTCCTCTCCAGAAATAGCATAACTTTATATCTGCACTAGAGAATGGAAATATTTAGCTTATTCCTCTACTGGTGAACTCCAAGTAAACATATCAGTTTTATAAGTGAAAAATAATGCAAAAGGTGGGAAATAAATTTAGTAAGCCTAAAGCCAACAATCTATCTAGATTCAATTCAGATTTAGGTGTTCGGAAGTTTAAAGGAGATTATAGGTCCCTTCTTACCCAGATTACTTTTACTGATGGAAGATTCCATCTAGAGATTTTACCACTGATCCAACTATCATCTTGGAAAAGAACCGAGATCAAGGTAATTGAATAGAAATAATGCCTGTTGTTCTTTACTCTTCCAAAATTCTATCTTTAATACCAGTTAAAATGAATTGGCCACTAGAGAATTTAATTACAGAGGAAATAGATTCATTTGTTGGTATTTATTAAATGTTTGTACCTCAGAAAAAATCCAGCAAAATGTTGTTAAAATAACAACCATTGACTATTCACTTTATATTTATCCAGATAATGGATAAATATAAACCTGTGAGCCTGCTGTTGGGTAGGGACCGTCTCTATATGTTGCCAACTTGTACTTCCCAAGCACTTAGTACAGTGCTCTGCACACAGTAAGCGCTCAATAAATACGACTGAATGAATGAATGAATGATATTATTGTTATTATGATGGTTAGGGAGAGAGATGCATCATGGCTTAGTGGAAAACGCACGGGCCTGAGAGTCAGATGACCTGGGTTCTAATTCCGGCTCTGCTTTGTGACCTTGGGGAAGTCACTTCACTTCTCTGGGCCTCAGTTCCCTCATCTGCAAAATGGGGATGAAGATCGTGAGCCGTACGTGGATATAAAATAATAACCCAATTATTTTATATCCACCCCAGTGCTTAGTACAATGCCTGGCACATAGTAAACACTGAATAGATACCGTAATTCTTAGTTCTGGGGAGAAATCTGGCCTGTCTTGGGAGACGTCCAGTCAGTCACAGATCAAAAAACTCTCAGAGAAAGCACGGAGCAGCCAGGCGGCCTACGTGTTAGAAACTACAAGAATACACTTCGAGTGTCTAGGCCCAAAATGAATAATGCTCAAAATTGCAAAAAATGGGGAACCACACGCCCATCTGCATCAACTGTACTCTCCTAAGCATTGAATGTGACGTTCTGCACAGAAGGAAACACTGAGGACCAATCAATACCACTAAAAATATTGTTCAATGCAGAGATTCGGTCTAGTTTTCCACTCCACCTCTTGAAGCCTTTGTTCAAGCGAAGTGTGACTGCTCACCAGATTTCCCTGCCTCCTGCAATGAGCACTCCAGAGTCATTGCTATTACATCGTACGTGGCTGTTGTTCACATCTTTAATGGACACCGTTAATAGCCTTATAGCTCTTCACCGTGGAATAGAGCTTGGAATTCCACTGTCATTACGTCCTGCTTTGCAGGCGACTGAAGCCACGCTAGGCAATTTTATTTTGTTCTCTATCGCTTCGTCCAACTGTGAATTATTCCCTAAAACAGTGATTGACTTTAAGGTTTCCTGAGTTTAGGCTGAGTCTGAAAAGTGATTCGTGATCACTTTCATGCCTTCTTGTATTTGCAGTTCTAGAGCTGTTTTAGTAGTTCCTGAACCACAGATTCAAAGAGCCTTTCATGGTAATTGCAGCCTTTTGTGCTGGCATAATTTCTCATTGGCTTTTTTTTTTTTTTTAAATGTATCCTGTGAAGCGCTTACTACGTGCCAAGCTTCTTACTAAGTGCTGGGGTAGGTTGGACACAGTCTCTGTCCCACACGGGGCTCACAGTCTAAGTTGGAGGGATGGAGAAGTGAAGTGACTTGACCAAGGTCACACAGGAGACAAGTGGCAGAGCTGGGATTAGAAACCAGATGCTCTGAGTCTCGAGCCTGTGTTATTTCTACTAAGTCGTGCTGCTTCCCCACTGCTTGGCAACATATTCTGACTCAAGCTATCAGGTATCTCCCTGCGGTCTCAATAGTAGCAGCAGAGAATAGATTGAGGACTACACTTACCTCAGTCCCGTGATGACTGGGAGAGAGTTAGAAATGGCAATTTCAACTCTTGTCTCCACCAAGCAAGCCGTCATCTGATATTTAAGAATCTGAGGGAATTTTCTCCGGACAGCGAACTTGGCTTAGAACTTTCTCGAGTCCTCATTTGTGAATCATGTCAAAAACAACCTGCAACTTAAAAGTCTGGGTGTTGCTCTCTGCCCTCTCCCCAAATCTGTCAGGCTGCAAAGGTCGTATCTGTTGTGCGACATTTTCGGTTTGAAGCCACTTTGTGGTTCAGGCAAGTACACAGTTGAGTATGTCCTTCAGTGGTCTGCTCAGAAACATTCTGACCAGAATCTTGCCAGCAGCTGATGGAGGAAGTGAGTCCATGTGCAAAATCCTTGACTATTTAATCTTTGTAGCATTCATTTTTATGTGCATGAGTGCCATCACAGATAAAAATATTCTGATGGCACTATGTAATAATGATAATGATAATAATAATTATAGTACTTGTTAAGCACTTAACTATGTCCAAGCACTATTCTAAGTGCTGGAGTAGATACAAGGTAATCAGATTGGACACAGTCCCTGTCCCACATAGGGCCCACACTCTTTATCCCCATTTGACAGTTGAGGCGACTGAAGCCCGGAGAAGTGAAGTGAAATGCCCAAGGTCACACAGCAGAGACGTGGCTGAGCGGGGATTAGAACTCATGACCTTCTGATTCCCAGGACCATGCTGTAGCCACTAAGCCATGCAGCTTCTCCTTATTCATTCATTCATTCATTTAATTGCAATTAATTGAGCGCTTACTGTGCGCAGAGCACTGTACTAAGCGCTTGGGAAGTACAAGTTGGCAATATATAGAGATGGTCCCTACTCGACAATGGGCTTACAGTCTAGAAGGGGGAGACAGACAACAAAACAAAACATGTGGACAGGTATCAGGTCGTCAGAACAAAAAGAATTAAAGCTAAATGCTATCTATTTAATAATAGAATAGTAAATACGTACAAGTGTTATCGACAAGAAGGTGCAAAATAGGTTAACTCGGTATATATAGATTTATACACCTTATATTTCCCCAGTGCTTACTACAGTTCTTGGCAAGTAGTCAGCACCTGACGAACACCACCATTATTTTATTTGTTGTTATTTTTATTCATTCAGTCGTATTTATTGAGCACTTACTGTGTGCAGAGCACTGTACTAAGCGCTTGGGAAGTACAAGTTGGCAACATATAGAGACGGTCCCTACCCAACAGTGGGCTCACAATCTGGAAGACTATTATTATTGTTATTGAAGCACTCACATGGACAAGAGGCCCAGGCAGAGACACAGACATGTTGGGATACTGAAGTACCCGTTCCAATAGACCTTAAGTTCCTTGTGGAGAGGGAAAATGTCCGTTGTGTTGTACTTTCCCAAGCATTTAGTACAGTGCTCTGCACACCATATGCACTCAATAAATGTGACTGATTGATCGTCGGTAGCTAGGCTATTGGATTTACAAGTATAATCGATCAATTGCTAGTATTAACTGAACCTTTACTGTGTGCACAACACTGAACTAGGCACTTGGGAAAGTAATAATAATAATAATAATAATAATAATAATAATAATAATAATAATGGTATTTGTTAAGTGCTTACTATGTGTGAAGCACTGTTCTAAGCATTTTGGGGGGGGAAACTAGGTGATCAGGTTGTCCCACGTGGGGCTCACAGTCTTAATCCCCATTTTACTGATGAGGTAACTGAGGCCCAGAGAGGTTAAGTGGCTTGCCCAAGGTCACACAGCTGACAAGTGGCGGAGCTGAGATTCGAACCCATGACCTCTGACTCCCAAGCCCACGCTCTTTCCACTGAGCCACACTGCTTCTCTAAAAGCACCATCCAAGAGAGTTGGTAGTTGCAATCCCTGTCCACAAGGACCTTGCCGTCTACAGGGGAAGACAGACGTTGAAATAGATTAAGGGTAGGAGAGGTAGTGGAGTATAATAAACTTTTTATAAGTACCTTTATAAGTACTTTTTACAAGTTATAAAAAGTAACTTTTTATAAGCCACGAGAAGCAACATGGCTCAGTGGAAAGAGCGCGGGCTTTGGAATCAGAGGTCATGGGTTCAAGTCCTGGTTCCGCCAATTGTCAGCCATATGACTTTGGGCAAGTCACTTCACTTCTCTGTGCCTCAGTTCCCTCATCTGAAAAATGGGGATTAAGACTGTGAGCCCCCCGTGGGATAACCTGATCACCTTGTAACCTCCCCAGCGCTTCGAACAGTGCTTTGCACATAGTAAGTGTTTAATAAATGCCATTATTATTATTATTATTATTATTATTATTATTATTATTATTACTGCGGGGCTGGTGTGAGTGACAAAGTACTGAAGGGGTGCAAAGAAAAAAGTATATAATCGACATAGTTGGGTGGGGGACTGAGGAAATAAATGCTTACTCAGCTTGCCCCCCATCTACCTTACCTCACCGATGTACTAGAGCCCAGCCCAGGAACGCACCTGCTAATTCTGTTGTATTGTACTCTCCCAAGAGCTTAGTACAGTGGTCTGCATGTAGTAAGCATTCAATAAGTACTAGTGATTGACTGATTGACTATAGTGTCAGCTTGCTTACTGGGTCCCAATAGTAAACATTCAATAAATACTAGTGATTGATTGATTGATTATAGTGTCAGCTTCCTTACTGGGTCCCAATCTTGCCTATTTTTCTGCGACCCCTTTCCCATATCCTTTCTGTGGCTGGAACTTTTCCCCGTCCATATATGGCGGACCACCAACCCCCACCCCACCTCCAAATCTTTAAAGCCTCCAAGAGGTCTTCCCTGATTAAACAATCAATCAATCGTATTTATTGAGCACTTACTGTGTGCAGAGCCCTGTACTAAGCGCTTGGGAAGTACAAGTTGGCAACACATAGAGATGGTCCCTACCCAACAGTGGACTCACAGTCTAGAAGGGGGAGACAGACAACAAAACAAATTAACAAAATAAAATAAATAGAATAGATACGTACAAGTAAAATAAATAGAGTAATAAGTACTTACAAACATATATGCATATATACAGGTAAACCCTCTTTTCCAGAGCTTTCTCTCCCTTCTGCATCATCTCTCAATTTGGAACTTTGCCCTTTGAGTGTTTGGTATTCATCCCACCCCCAGCCCCACAACACTTATGTCTTGTCTTATGCCGTCGAGTCATTTTCCACCCACAGAACAACTTCTGGCTGGAATATGGGTAGACTAGTTCTGCCGTTTGCTCCCTCATCCCATCATAGGGGAAGTGGGAAGAGAATATTCACAATTCCCACTACCATTTCAAAACTGGTCTTTGTGCTAGCATGCCAGAATTGAAATTGGTGTGATTTATAATATTATTAAGCAGCACGGGCCTGGGAATAAGGAAGTCATGGGTTCTAATTCCGGCTCCTTCACTCGTCTGCTGTGTGACCTTGGGTAAGTCATTTTGCTTCTCCGTGCCTGTTACCTCATCTGTAAAATGAGGATTGAGGCTGTGAGCCCCACGTGGGACAAGGACTGTGTCCAACCCGATTTGCTTGTATCCACCCCAACTCTTCGTGCAGTGTGTGGCACATAGTAAGCGCTTAACAAATACCACAATAATTATTGCCCATTTGCTTGCTGTGTGTCAAATATTGTTCTAAACTCTAAGATAGATACAAGTTTTCAGAATAGACACAGTCCCTGTCCCACATGGGGTCCGTGGTTTAAGTAAGGAAGGAGAACAGGGATTGAATCCCCATTTTTACTAAGGTAAACTTGTCCCAGAACAGTGGGATTGCTCAAAGAAAAAAAGTGCCTTTAACCACCTTTTTGAACTTCACTGATTGCCTTTGCTCATTGTCACAAGACACTGAGTTGTGTAGAAATAGAAATAAGGATGCTTTTTATTCTAGAAATAAATACTTTCCTTGAACTTCTTTAAATTTTTCTGAGATACAAGGATGTTAAAAAAATCAATTTTTGTTCTATTGGAAGTTCTTTTGTCCGTCAATGATTTATTATGGAGAAACCAATGGAGCAAAAGGATCACTTTAATTCTTACTGCACTGAAAATTAAATTGAATTCTGGCAACAACGCTCTGATTTTCAGAATGGAGTCCATTGTTTCATTAATAATAATAATAATGATGGCATTTGTTAAGTGCTTACTATGTGCAAAGCACTGTTCTAAGCGCTGGAGGGGGATACCATGTGATCAGGTTGTCCCACGTGGGGCTCACAGTCTTAATCCCCATTTTACAGATGAGGTAACTGAGGCACAGAGAAGCTAAGTAACTTGCCCAAGGTCACACAGCTAACAATTGGTGAAACCAGGATTTGAACCCATGGCCTCTGACTCCCAAGCCTGTGCTCTTTCCATTGAGCCAAGCTGCTTCTCTTCATCTCTTCATACAGCTCATACCTACAATGGGAAAAACACTTCTACTTGTCCATTACAACATTAAGAGGCAAATAAATACATCATACTTACTTTCATTGCTTTGTGAAATGTCAGTGATGGAGACATTTAATGCTGAGGACCGTATGAAGTCAGCTTGTCTTTTCTAGACTGTGAGCCCGTTGTTGGGTAGGGACCGTCTCTATATGTTGCCAACTTGTACTTCCCAAGCGCTTAGTGCAGTGCTCTGCACACAGTAGGCGCTCAATAAATATGATTGAATGAATGAACTCATTCATTCAATCGTATTAATTGAACGCTTACTGTGTCCAAACCACTAAGCGTTTGGGAGAGTACATCGTAACCACAAACAGGCACATTCCTGCCCTCAGTGAACTCAAAGTCTAGAGATGAGACAGACATTAATATATATACACAAATAAATGAATAAATTACAGATCTATACAGATTTAGATAAATGTGCCGTGGGGATGGAAGGGAGGATGAATGAAGGAGCAAGTAAGAGCGACGTAGAAGGGAGTGGGAGAAGAGGAGAGGAGGCTTAGTCAGGGAAGGCTTCTTGGAGGAGATGGGCCTTCAGTAAGGTTTTGAAGGGGGAGAAAGCAATTATCTGTCAATTATTGGCCTCTTGGAAATTAATCAATCAATCGTATTTATTGAGCGCTTACTATGTGCAGAGCACTGTACTAGCGCTTGGAAAGAGCTCATCACTGGGAGTCAGGTCTCAGGAGACCTGAGTTCTAATCCTCACTCCCCCACTTGCCTGGACAGTTTCCTCATCTGTACAAGGGTGATAAAAACTCCATTTCTCCTTCCACTTTGAATCTGAGCCTGATGTAAGACAGGGATAGAGTTTGATCGGATTACATTGTATCAACCCCACCTTTTAGCCCAAGTAGCTGGAAATCCTAATGGACAGGGATTGCATCCAACAATTCTTAGGACACTTCGTGCAGTGCTCCTCACACAGTAAATGCTCAAGGCATGCCATTGATCAATTGAATGTAAGTGTTAACAAATACTATTATCATCATCATCATCATCACCAGCCATCCCCCAGGATAGAGCATGCATTCCTTGTCAAGACTTAAGTAGTATGTATCTACAAAAATCTCTTACTCTGGTCATTTTTTTGGCCCGCAGGGACTATTTGAAAAAAATGAAAAGTGGGCTGAGTTGATCTTTATACATGTTAGAATACTTGTTTTAAAAAGCGACACTAGTTTTTAGCCTTAATTCCTTGGGGAAGAAGTGTAAGAACCAATTTGTCTGTCAGGTAATTACTATTCAATAGGCATTGTGTCCTCTATTCAATTTCATCAAAACTAACTGTTAGGCATCACTCTCAAATTTAGTTAGGTGTGTTTGTGGGAGATACACGAATATTTTCATGCCGTTCAGCTAGTTACGTGGAACAAAGATTTCTTTTTGATGTCACCAGTGATGTCATAATGTAATTTGTGATACACTGTAATTGTACATTTAAGTGTATACTTAATTGTACATTTAAAATGTCTCTATTTTTATAGGATCCATTAGACTGCAATCAACTGATGATTGCAACGTATCAAGCGCTTTGGGCAGAGCACTGTAATAAGCACTTGGAAAAGTACAATACGATAGAGTCAGCAGGCATGATCCCTGCCTGCAGGTAGCTTATAGTTTTCAGGGGGAGACAGATATTAAAATAAATTACAGATAAAAGAAATAGTAGAGGATAAGTAGAGGATATGGACATGGTTGTTGCCAGGCTGCAGTGAATATCAATATCAGAGAAGCAAATCAATATCAGAGAAGCAGCGCGGCTCAGTGGAAATAGCCTGGGCTTTGGAGTCAGAGGTCACAGGTTCAAATTCCGGCTCCGCCACTTGTCAGCTGTGGGACTTAGGGCAAGTCCCTTAACTTCTCTGTGCCTCAGTTACCTCACCTGTAAAACGGGGATGAAGACTGTGAGCCCCCCATGGGACAACCTGATCACCTTGTAACCTCCCCAGAGCTTAGAACAATGCTTTGAACATAGTAAGCGCTTAATAAATGCTATCATTATTATTAATATCAAAATGCTTAAGGGGTATAACGCAGCCAGGTGCAATGCAAAGGGGAGGACAGGTAGGGGAATGAGGGCTTAATCAAGGAAGGCTGCTTGGAGGAAGTGTGATTTTAGGAGGGTTTTGAAGGTGGAGAGACTGGTAGTCTATCACATATGAATTGGGAGGGAGTTACAGGCCAGAGGTAGGACAATGGGGAAATGGTCAGCTGCAAGATAGATGAAAGTCAGGAGTAAAGAGTAAATTGATATCAGGGAAGCAAAATATTCATTCATTAATTCAATCATATTTATCGAGTGCTTACTATCTGCAGAGCACTGTACTAAGCGCTTGGGAAGTACAAGTCGGCAACATATATATGCGTAAGAGATCAGTGAGATAAGGAAGGAGGGAGAGATTCATTCAATTGTATTTATTAAGCACTTACTGCGTGCAGAGCACTGTACTAAGCGCTTAAGAGCTAAGAGGTGTACTAAGAGATGATTGAGGACGGAAGAGAATGAGGTTAAGGAGGTTCTGTTTCATGTGGAGGTGGAAGGGCAGCCGCTGAGGTTTTTGACGAGTGGGGAGATATGTGGACTGAATAGTTTTTCAGAAAAATGATCCGGCCATCAGAGCAAAGTATGAACTGAAGACGGGGCAGACGGGAGGCAGGGCAAGGAGGCTGATCATCATCATCATCATCATCAATCATATTTATTGAGTGCTTACTATGTGCAGAGCACTGTACTAAGCGCTTGGGAAGTACAAATTGGCAACATATAGAGACAGTCCCTACCCAACAGTGGGCTCACAGTCTAAATGCAGTCTGATGCAGTGGTCAAGGCAGGATATAAATACCTGGATCAGTGTGGTGGCAGTTTGGATGGATGGCAAAGAGAAGATTCTAGAAATGTGGTAAAAGTAAATCTTGAAGTCAAGATAAATGAGCTCTACTGTTCCAAGCGCTACCGGCCTGTGCAGAAAGTAAGCACTCAAAGTACAGTTGACTGATTGATTCATTATAGCTAGTTGTCACCAAGTGCTTCCTTAATAGTCTCGCAAGCTTAAGTTTCTGATACGGACAAGTCCGACAGACAGAAGCCAAGATGATTCTCCTTCATCCATCACTGTCCCCTGAGATCCAGCCAAGTCATGCTCTTTTCGTTATGCCACGCTTCTGCTCAAAAGGAAGAATCTTAACACTGACACATAAAAGAGCACGGGAAGAAGAATAGTTGAGTGGAAGTCATCCAGTGTTCAAAGTTTTTATACGGAATGGAAGTCTTGTTGGTTACTCTGACCATTAGCAAATAGCAAAGTTATTTCAGAACAAAATATTAAGTTTTCTTGTAATGGTTAGACAGTTATCTGTTTTTTGCAGGAATGAAATTTGTGAACTAGTTCGGCTAATACGTAAAAGGGACTATGGTAATTATCTTCTAGAGTATTTGAAGGGTGTAAACACCAGTGAAGGAGTGATATTTCATTCCCACTTCATTAAATTTCAGGAGGGTTCTCCCATATAATGCTCAAGGTAATTTAGTTATATCTTCTAAGCATTTCCCTTGGCAGTTATCATTAGTGCTAGAAACCAAGGCATAACTGTAGGAAGTGATTTTATTGCAAGGGAAAAGCATTTCTATAGCTTCCTTTTCACTAGAAATAGTCTTGTTCTAACAGCTTTGGAAGACTTTGTGGACAAAAGATCTCTAGTGGATTATTTGAGAGAAAATCTAGGTTGTGAAAGCTGAAAGATTGGAATAATCAATGTTGGAGAATGGTTGTTAAATAGGTTCATGGATAAAAGGCCCCCCGTGGCTTACCGGTTAAAAAGGAAAAGTTAGAGATCATCATCATCATCAATCGTATTTCTTGAGCGCTTACTATGTGCAGAGCACTGTACTAAGCGCTTGGGAAGTATAAATTGGCAACATATAGAGACAGTCCCTACCCAACAGTGGGCTCACAGTCTAAGAGGGGGAGACAGAGAACAAAACCAAACATACTAACAAAATGAAATAAATAGAATAGATATGTACAAATAAAATAAATAAATAAATAAATAGAGATGATGGTAGCGAAGAAGGTAATAATCACATATTTTCCTAAAACATCCTCTGTTGTCTCTGTTAGGTAGGAAATACTGGGCTGGCCCGATCTACTGTAATATTACTCATGTACTTCTATTCTGTCATCCAAATATTGAATGCCATTTGGTTATTTTTGATTTGCATTGTTTTCAATTTGCCTTCAACTCACACAAAACTTTGTCATCTCATGGGACTGGTTGGTTGGTTGGTTGATTAGTTGTGGTTCATATGAAGAATCTATTAGGTATTAAACAAAGCTACTAGACACTGGGAGAGATAACCATGAATTGGTCATACATTAGGCCCTTTCAACCTTTATTTAAGTGGTGGTAGGCAGGTACAAAAAATGATAGCAGTGGATTGCAGAGGACAATTATATAGCATCAACACCAAAGAGAGCAATGTTGAGTAACTCGTTTTTGCAGAGAAGAGTCCTCAAATTCCTCATTATTCCAAGCAGTCAGTCCGTCAATCATATGAATTGAGTGCTTAATGTGCACAGAGCACTGTATTAAGCGCTTGGAGAGTGCAATATAACAATGAGCAGATACATTTGCTGCCCACAGTGAGCTTACAGTCTATAGGAGGAGACAAATGCTATTAAAACCCCCAATTAATATCACACTTTCTTCTGAAGAAATGTATCCAACACCGTGTGCCAAATCCTCCAATTTTACCTCAGAACTGCTATTTACGTCTGTAGGGTTGACATAGAGAAGCAGCGTGGCTTAGTGGTAAGAGCCCAGGTTTGGGAGTCAGAGGTCATGGGTTCTAATCCTGACATTTTGGCTGTGTGACTTTGGGCAAGTCACTTAACTTCTCTGTGCCTCAGTTCCCTCATCTGTAAAATGGGGATTAAGACTGTAAGCCCCACGAGGGACAACCTGTTTACCTTGTATTTCCCCCAGTGCTTAGAACAGCACATAGTAAGCACTTAATAAATGTCATTATTATTATTATCATTATTATTATTATTTTTAACTGTGCCGACAAGTTCACTAAGATCCGTCCGCCACCCAGACAGTATTCCCCAGTGGAATAGCACAGGTTTTTTTTGATAAATCTCCCGAAGCAGAGTTGCTCTCTTTTCTGTTCTTTTAAGCAGAAATTCATTCATTCATTCAATCGTATTTATTGAGCACTTACTGTATGCAGAGCACTGTACTAAGCGGTTGGGAAGTACAAATCGGCAACATATGGAGATGGTCCCTACCCAACAACAGGCTCAGAAATGTTCCAAGAGCATCAAAGGAGATGGTTTATAGATATTTAAGTTAGTGAGTCACTTTAAAATAGCTTAAAATACAACAGTCTGAAACTAAATTTCATCTTGAGGACTCAGTGACCCCTCATATACTAGTTAGATGTTTCAAGGTGTCTGAGAATTACTATATGCTGGCATTGATTCAGAAAATTACTTCAGAATACCTGATTTTATATCAACATTATTATTATTATCACTATCATTATATTGCCTATATTTCTGTTGGAATACATATGTGACCTACGGAAGATGGATTCCTTTCTGACCCCAGTTAACAGTGCCTTGCTCTTAATACAAATAGATACATTATTTATTAGTACAAATAATACAAAGTATTACACAAATAATACAAATTATTATTTGTATTATTAGCGTGGCTCAGTGGGAAGAACACGGGCTTTGGATTTAGAGGTCATGGATTCAAATCCTGGCTCCACCAACTGTCAGCTGTGTGATTTTGGGCAAGTCATTTCACTTCTCTGTGCCTCAGTTACCCCATCTGTAAAATGGGGGTTATCACTGTGAGCCCCCCATGGGACAACCTGATCACCTTGTAACCTTCCCAGCATTTAGAACAGTGCTTTGCATGTAGTAAGTGCTTAACAAATACCATTATTAAACTATTATACAATCAATACAAATAGATACAGATATCAGTACAAATATATTAATGCAATACAAATAAATATTAATACAATACAAATACATACATTAATACAAATACTAGTAATACAAATAAACACATTACAGATATGCCTGTAAATGCTGTGGTGCTGGGAGGAGTGATGAATAAAGGGAGCAAGTCAGGGCGATGCAGAAGGAAGTGCGAGAAGAGGCATTCATTCATTCTTTCACTCAGTTGTATTTATTGAGTGCTTACTGTGTGCAGAGCACTGTACTAAGCGCTTGGAAAGTACAAGTTGGCAAAATATAGAGATGGTCCCTACCCAACATTGGGCTCACAGTCCAGAAGGGAGAGACAGACAACAAACCAAAACATATTAACAAAATAAAATAAATAGAATAACAAATATGTACAAGTAAAATAGAGTAATAAATCTGTACAAACATATATACAGGTGCTGTGGGGAGGGGAAGGAGGTTGGGTGGGGGGAATGGGGAGGGGGCGAGGCATGGAGGACTTGGTCAGGGAAGGCCTCTTGGAGGTGACGGACCTTCTATAAGGTTTTCAAGGCAAGGGAGGGTAATTGTCTGTCGCATCTGAGGAGGGAGGGCGTTCCAGGCCAGAGGCAAGACGTGGGCGAGAGGTCGGCGGCTAGAAAGATGGGATTGAGGTACAGTGATAGGCTCAGCAAAAAGTCCTTTGTTACTAAGCACTTGCCCTCCCATGCAACTTTCTAAAGCTTGTGAAGGTTGTCAGCCCCTTGAGAGATGAGACCATGCCTACTAACTGAATTGTAGTCCTCGAGGACTCAATACAGTGTTTTGCACAGAGTAAGAACTCAGGAAATGTATTGATTGACTGAAGATTAGAGAAGCAGCGTGGCTCAGTGGAAAGAGCCCGGGCTTTGGAGTCAGAGGTCACGGGTTCAAATCCCGGCTCTGCCAACTGTCAGCCGTGTGACTTTGGGCAAGTCACTTCACTTCTCTGTGCCTCAGTTCCCTCATCTGTGAAATGGGGATTAAGACTGTGAGCCCCACGTAGGACAACCTGATCACCCTGTAACCTCCCCAGCAGTTAGAACAGCGCATTGCACATAGTAAGCACTTAATAAATGCTACTATTATTATTAGTAGTATTATTATTTGGGCATACGTCTCACCTAGGGGCTGGTCCAGGTGTGTGGGGGGCAATGTCAGTCATGGAATGTTCAGTCTTGAAGGGGCTCTAAGATGGTTTCTGTGCAATCAATCAATCATTACATCCACTGCATTTATTGAGCACTTACTATGTGCAAGGCACTGTCCTAAGCACTTGGGAGAATGCAATAAAACAGAGTTCGTAGACAGCATTGCCTATCTCCTGCTTCTGCAAGGAAACCTCAAAGAGTGCAGTGATCTGTAACATTAAGAGAGATTGGTTTGACCATGGGACTGCAGTGGTCAGGGGCTGTGGTCATTAACAGAGGCTGTTAATGGATCACAGACCGTGGTAGGAACAACTCTTGGGGGATAGTATGGGGAATAGCAGAGGGGGAAAAGCATATGCAGCTATGAGAACTTAAATTAAAAACAATTGACTGGACTTGGAAGCGAGACAATACAACAAAGAGGGTAAGGAAGTTTAATTCTTGGTTAAACAGAAAAAGAAAGTTGGTGGTTTTGCCTTACGGACATACACTAGCAACAGAAGCCTAAAAGAGGGTTGGTTACAGAACTACTACATGATAATAAGGTCAAAGTGCAAAACTGTGGGAGCAAGATAATTACTAGAAGTCAAATTTGAACTGATTTGAGGGAAAAGATTCTGTATGCCAGTAGACTAGTGTGGAGACATGATTTAACTTGTATCTACCTCAGTGCTTAGAATAGTGCTTGACACATATTAAGCACATAAGAAATGTCACAAAGAGGGAAAGTTATCAGGGTTCTGATCCTGAAGAGGCTATGTTGGGATTCCTGAGAATTTGTTTTCACACCCTGATGTTAAACTGTCATCCGGAAGATCGATATCAGGAGAGCAGTATATGGAACAGGAGTAAGGCCAAAGTGCTCAGAGGGTGGCTATGAGTAAGATGAGAGATCAGGCTTTGAACATTCAGCATTTTATAAATTGTTCTATTTTCATAGACTGTACCAAAGCATTTGACACCATCTACATATCCGATTCTGCCACTAGCTAAGCAGCTTCATCTGCCCAGAGAAATTCACCGAGAACCTCATGTGATAAATCAAGTCTGTGCTGAAATGTCCTGCCTAACCCTTTCTCTAGGACATTAAGAGTGATGTAGAGTGGATTTACAACAGATGATTGACAGAAAATGACTTTACCAGTGGGTGAGAGATGAAATTTTGGAGAAATTCAGGAATCCCATCTGCTTTCCAAAATGTCCAGACGTCGGAAATCCCATTAGTGTAATGATTATTCTAAAGTTTAAGAAATAAAAAAAAATAAGCAAAGGCAAGCTCCCGTCAAGAGCCCCACGATTCTCCAACCGACTGCTTCCTGCGGGTTTGAGGTTTGTGTTCTGACAGTGTGGCAGGAGAATGAGTTATGAATTGTAGGGTCCTCATCTCAGAAAAGCCTTTCTTTCATTTTGACAGAGGTCAATCCTTAGAATTGATGCGGAACGCATGCCAGATGGCTTTAGCTGTCAAAAGAAAAAAGCAACAAACAGCATAATTAACAGCCCTGCCTAAGACGACACAGGCACTAGTAGGGCTGTTGTATAGAGCACAAGAATCTGTCATCATCTCCAAAATACAGTCCCAAATCATCTTCGGTCTGACAATGTGTTTCCAACCCACTCTGTACTGAGACTTGATACTCATTTATAATAGCTATGATCTAGAAAATCACACAGGATCCCTAAAAGTCTTGTGCTAGAATAGGATAAGCAGTTAGGGCTTGGGCCTTGCTTTAAGGGAGGAAAGATGTTTGAAAAGAAAGTTAAAGCTTCATAAAAGTCCAACTTAGTCAATCATATTTATTGAGCACTTACTGTGTGCAGAGCACCGTATTTAGGGCTTGGACAGTACATCAATATAACAGACACATTCCCTGCCCACAACAAGCTTACAGTCTACAGAGAAAAGAAGAAGCATCCCATTGTGTTTAGAAATGCAGTCCATTTTAGGGACAAACCTATTTCTGGTGCCCACTTTCTACAAATTCTTGTCACATAAAAAATGATGAGATTAGAAAGAAGGCTTATTGTAGTTCACAGTGCTGATGCTGGGAGTCTGATATCATGAACTATAGCCTAGTAATTCCCAAACTTTTCAAGTACATGAATCATACCCTCCTTCTTCTTGGTTTCCTCACTTTCTCCCATGTTACATTCTTTCCACACTGTCCTGTTTTTCCTCCTTCTCCCAGACTATGTGACTCAACTGTCCCTTCCTCCGATACTGTGACAATTTTGAAAATAACAGAGACGTATGATCCAGTGAATACAGCACGAGCCTGGAGTCAGAAGGCCCTGGGTTCTAATCCCGGATCCACCACTTGTCTGCTGTGTGACCGTGGGAAAGTCATTTCACTTATCTGTGTCTCAGTTACCTCATCTGTAAAATGGGTTTTAAGACTGTGAGCCTTATGTGGCACAGGGCAGGTGTCCAAACGGTTATCTTTTATCTACCCCAGTGCTTAGTTCAGTACCTGGCACATAGTAAGCACTTATTAAATATCACAATTTTTATTAGTGTTGAGATGGTTATTTAGACTATAAGATCCATTATATAATAATAGTGGTATCTGTTAAGTGCTCAGTATGTGCCAAGCACTGTTCTAAGCACTGGAGTATACACAAAGTAAGCAGGTTGTCCCATATGGGACTCAGAATCTGAATGCCCATTTTACAGATGAGCTAAATGAGGCCCAGAGAAGTTAAATGGTTTGTCCAAGAGTCACATAGCAGACAGTTGGCGGAGCAAGGATTAGAACCCACATCCTCTGACTCCCAAGCCCGTGCTTTTTCTACTAAGCCATGCTGCTTCTCTGTTGTACTCCTCAAAGTGTGTAGTACAGTGCTCTGCACACAGCAAGTGCTCAATAAATACCACGGATTGAACAACTGATAGATTGAAGGGTAGCAGTTTGGAATCCAGGGCGTAAGAAACAAACAGCCAACCACCTCTTCATTTACCGTGGTAGCAACATTTGAGAACTGTTGGTGAATCTTTTATGGCCTGCAGAACTTCCTTTGGGCAACAACTGTTTGTAAGAGAAACATGCTTCTGTAGGGTTTGATTACCAAAGCTAACCCTAAATCTGTTGCTGAGAAGGAATAGAAATCAAGAACTAAAAGGAAGAAATGGTGGCTCTGTGATTTCCCAATCAGATGTTAGCTCTGGAAGTAACTGCCATTACATTCAGAGTAATTGCCTGAACCCGATTCAATTTTTAAAATGCCCAAATGCTAAAAAGTTTATTTTTACTTATTTCTTTTAATTTTTTTTACCACTTTCTAATGGTTTTCCCAATACATTGCAGCTTTAGATGCCAACTAGAGTCTTGAAGGAAATAAATTATTCCCTAGGAGTAAATGAGGCCATAGAAATACCACATTAATCGACTAAATGGAGATCCAGTGACCTAAACATATTAATATAGCTGCCCAAAGTCCATTCACAGGACTAAAATAGTATGTTACTAAATGGTACCCTTATACCCTAAAAGACTTCATATGCCTTCCAAAAGTCCCAAGGAGCAGTGTAGCCTAATGAAAAGAGGAATTGGGCCCTAATCCTGGCTCTGCTAGATTCTGCTTTGTGACACTGGGCAAGCCACTTAATTGCTCTGTGCCTTAGTTTCCTAATCTCTAAAATAGAGATTCCATGCCTTTTCTCCCTTCTATTTAGACCATAAGCCCCATCGCAACAGGGAGTTTTTCTCACCCGACGGGTTTAGAACGGTGCATCTCATGTAGTAAGCACTTATCAAATACAACTATAATAATAGAAAAGCAGTGTGGCCTAGTGGATAGAGAGAGGATCAGAAAGACCAAGCTAATCCTGGCTCTGCCACTTGTTTTCTGGATTATTCTGGGCAAATCACTTAGCTTCTCCATCCCTCAGTTACCTAATATGTAAAAAGGGGCTTAAGACTGTGAATCCCGTGTGGGACATAGACTGTGTCCAACCCGCTCAGCTTGTATTTACCCCAGCACTTATTACAGTGTATGGCACATAGTAAGTGCTTAACACATGCCACTACTACTACTAATATTAATAATAACAACAATGCTAAATTCTGCACAATATCTTGGGTGAAAGTAGTAATTTCCACTGAAGTATTTAAAGCATGCATTAGAGAGAACCAGATTCTCCTTGTGCGTGAATGACTCCCGGAAAGTGAATTCAGCACTTTTGGAAGCTGTATCAACTCTTTTAGGGTATTAGGCCGTTTAGTAGCAGACTTCTTCAGTCCTTTGAATGTGTCCTACTGGAAATTTTGGCAGCTGCAAAAACACTTTTAGGTCACTGGGGCTCCATTTAGTCCTCTGATGTGGTACTTCTATTGCCTCATTTACTCCCGGGGAATATTTTATGTTCTTTGGGGCTCCAATTCTATATCCCATTTGTCTCCACAACGTCCCAGGGAAGGAGAATCAAGACAGGTATTGTTTCCCTATTTTATGGAAGGGATGACTTGAGTGCTCTGAGTTCATTAGTTTCCTTTATGTTGTACATTCTCAAGTAGCGAGGAAAAGAACTCAGAGTCCAACACTGTCCATTAGCCTCCTCTTTTTCTCTTTCTCTCTGTGAGCTACTGGAAAGAGGTCAATATTGGAAGTCAGGAGACCCGAGTACAAATCCCAGGTCTGCCTTGTTCCCTTGAGCAAATCACTAAGCCTATCTGAGATTCAGTGTCTAAATAATAATAATAATAATAATAATAATAATAATAATAATAATAATAATAATAATAATAATAATAATAGTTTTTTGTTAAGCACTTACTATGTGCCAAGCACTGTTCTAAGCACTGGAGGGGATACAAGGTAATCAGGTTGTCCCACATGGGGCTCACAGTCTTAATCCCCATTTTACAGATGAAGGAACTGAGGTCCAGAAAAGTGAAGTGACTTGCCCAAAGTCACACAGCTGACAAGTGGCAGAGCTGGAATTAAGAATAATAATAATAATGATGGCATTTCTTAAGTGCTTACTATGTGCAAAGCACTGTTCTAAGCGCTGGGGAGGTTACAAGGTGATCAGGTTGTCCCACGGAGGGCTCACAGTCTTAATCCCTATTTTACAGATGAGGGAACTGAGGCCCAGAGAAGTTAAGTGACTTGCCCAAAGTCACACAGCTGACAAGTGGCAGAGTCAGAATTAGAACCCATGTCCTCTGACTCCCAAGTCCGTGTTCTTGTCACTGAACCACGCTGTTTCGCTTCATCTGTGAAATGGGGATAAGATACATGAGCCCTGTTTGGGTGAGGGACTGGGCCTTATATTAACTGAGCACTCAGCACAGAGTACGTGATTAATATGTCCATTATTAGAGTTATTAAGACTTAGGAGTTTTGTGTTATGAGTTATGAGTTGAGTTAAGAGTTATGTGGGACAGAGACTATGTCCAACCTGATTATCTTGTATCTGCCCCAGTGCCTAAAACAGTGTCTGGCACATAGTAAATGCTTAACAAATACCACAGTTACTATTAGTTATAATTATTATTCTTTTTCCAGTCAGCAAGAACATTTCTCTTCTTTTACCTCCCCTTTTTTTTAAATCTAAAAAATGGTGTATTCACTATAAGGGGCAATTTCTTCCCCAGCACTATATTCTACAAGAAGCAGTAGCCTACACATCAAAAGGAGAAAGATAATTATGCTAGCTCTTCTTACATTTAAAAAAAATCCACCCTCAAACTACTGGGAAATGTAGCTCTATTTCATTCTGAGTAATGTAATTCTTCAGAGGCTTTTCCCAATTCCTCTTAGCCCTTTAGCTACACCTCCAAATCTTTGACTCTCAGCCTTCAAATGAAAGATTTTTGAGAGTGTGTCCTAGTGGACAGAGCAAGGGCCTGGGCGTTAGAAGGATATGGGTTCTAATCCTCACTCTGCCATTTGACGATGATGATGGTTTTTGTTAAGCATTTACTATGTACCGAGCACTGTTCTAAGCACTAGGGGAGATACAAGGTTAACAGGTTGTCCCATGTGGGGCTCACAGTCTTAATCCCCATTTTACAGATGAGGGAACTGAGGCCCAGAGAAGTTAAGTGACTTGCCCAAAGTCACACAGCTGACAGGTTGTGGAGCCAGGATTCGAACCCATGACCTCTGACTCCCAAGCCCGGGCTCTTTTCCACTAGGCAAAGCTGCTTCCATATTAATGCCATATTAATGGCATTTATTAAGCGCTTACTATGTGCAAAGCACTGTTCTAGGCACTGGGGAGGTTACAAGGTGATCAGGTTGTCCCCCCGGGGGGCTCATAGTCTTAATCCCCATTTTACAGATGAGGTAACTGAGGCACAGAGAAGTGAAGTGACTTTCCCAAAGTCGCACAGCTGACAATTGGTGGAGCCGGGATTTGAACCCATGACCTCTGACTCCAAAGTCCATGCTCTTTCCACTGAGCCATGCTGCTTCTATTTATATACTGCCTGACCTTAGGCAATCACTTAACTTCTCTGTGCCTTGCTTACCTCATCTGTAAAATGAGGATTAAGACTGTGAGCCCCATGGAGGACGTGGATTGTGTGTAACCTTATTAACTTGTATCTTTCCCAGCTCTTAGTACAGTTCCTGGCACACAGTAAGTGCTTAATGAATATCTTTAAAAAAAATCAGCCCTGTCAATAACTTTGCATTCCTATTTCTGTCCCCCACAGAGTTTGATACAGTGCAATGTGACTTTAGCCCTGCACACTTGTCTATAACCTATCCTAGTTTTTGTTAGTTAATTTCTAAGGCAATATTATTTTTTCTTATTCTGAAATCAGGGGGAAAGTTTGCAAAGTAAGAGATATTTTATGCCTATGAGCTTGATCTAATTTTGCAGCTATGATTCAAACAGTAATCTTAAAGGATGCAGGTTTTGTCCATTTGCAAGTTTCATCTCTGACCCTGTGAACGTGTTCAATATGTTTAATGCCTAGAACTCTTAAAGGAATGTCCTCCCTATTTATATTTGCTTTTAATTTAGCAATTCTCCAAAGAAAACATGTTGCGTGGTTCAGAGGCACCTGAGGAGTATAAAAGAATCAACTAAGAAGCAACTGTTGAATCTTTAACCCGGCAAAATTCATGCATGCCACCATGGGCCTAATTATTCATTCATTCATTCATTCATTCAATCGTATTTATTGAGTGCTTACTTTGTGCAGAAGACTGTACTAAGCGCTTGGGAAGTACAAGTTGGCAGCATAATTATTAAATTATTCCTTAGAACCCTGTGTTAACTTCAAGTTTAAGTATTTTTTCCTCATTTTTATGTTGTGTTTCGTGTTTCTTGCTTTCGATCAGCATTCGATCAGCTCTCCCGTTACCTTGCTAATCTCCTACTAAAACCCATCCTACCCTCTTTGATTCTCTAATGCCAGCCTTCTCACTGTATCATGGTTTTACCTGTCTCACTGGTGACTCCTTGTCCACATCTTCCCCCTGGACTGGAATTCCCTTCCCCTTCGTCTCCAATGGACCACCACTCTCCCTGTCTTCGAAGCCCTACCAAATCATATCTTCTTCAAGAGGCCTTCCCCAATAAATCCTCTTTTCCCCACCATTTCCATCCTCTTTGCTTAGCCTATGCCCTTGAGATGCAAACCTCAAGCACATTGGCACTCACTCTATCCCCAGCCCCATATTATTTATGTATAATAATGATAATGATGATAATAATAATAATAATAATAATAATAATAATAATAATAATAATGGCATTTGTTAAGCGCTTACTATGTGCAAAGCACTGTTCTAAGCACTGGGGGGATACAAGGTGATCAGGTTGTCCCACGTAGGGCTCACAGTCTTAATCCCCATTTTACAGATGAGGTAACTGAGGCTCAGAGAACTTAAGTGACTTGCCCAAGGTCACACAGCAGACATGTGGTGGAGCTGGGATTAGAATCCATGACCTCTGTCTCCTGAGCCCGTGCTCTTTCCACTGAGCCACGCTACTTCTCGTATGTATCCTTATACTCTGCCATTTCCCCCATCTGTAATTAATTTTAATGTCTGTTGCCCCCATCAAACCATATGCTCCTTGTGGGCAGGGATTATGTCTATAAATTCCACTGGAGGTACTCTCCCAAGTGCTCAGTACCATGCTCTGAACACAATGAGTGACCCGTGAAAAACAGCGATTGGTGGTTGTTGTTTTTTAGCTAGTGCTGTCCACAGTGAGGCTGAGGAAATCCAGAATGGCAATTCTCATTAGCTTCCAGCAGATAGACAAATATTTCTAAGAAGTGTATCATTCTGGGAGTGAAACACATTTTTATTAGAGTTCAGATTAAATATATTAGACAGTGATGGCATTTTCTAAGTACTTGCAATGTGTCAAATACTTTAGTAGACACTAGGGTTTAGATTCAAGATAATCAGGTCCAGAACTGTATCTGTCCCACATGGGCTTCATAGTCTAAGTAGGAGGGAGAAAGGGCATTGCATCCCCATTTTACAGATGAGGAAACTGAGGCACAGAAAACTTAAGTGACTTGCCCAAGGTCATACAGGAGGCAAGTGGCAGAGCTGGGATTAGAACTCAGCACCTTTCCTTCATTCATTCAATCGTATTTATTGAGTGCTTACTGTGTGCAGAGCACTGTACTAAGTGCTTGGAAAGTACAATTCAGCAACAGAGACAGTCCCTCCCAAACAACGGGCTCACAGTCTAGAAGGGGGGAGACAAGCAGACAGGCATCAATGGCATCAAAATAAATAAATAGAATTATATATATATATACACTTGATTAATAAAATAAATAGAATAATAAATATGTGGGGTGGGGAGGGGGGTAGAGCTGAGGGAGAGAATTGGGGTGATGGGGAGGGGAGGAGGAACAGAGGAAAAGGGGGGTTCAGTGTGGGAAGGCCTCCTGGAGGAGGTGAGCTCTCAGTGGGGCTTTGAAGGGAGGAACAGAGCTAGTTTGGCGGGTCATCATCATCATCATCGTCATCAATCGTATTTATTGAGCACTTACTATATGCAGAGCACTGTACTAAGCACTTGGGAAGTACAAATTGGCAACATATAGAGACAGTCCCTACCCAACAGTGGGCTCCCAGTCTAAAAGGGGGAGACAGAGAACAAAACCAAACATACTAACAAAATAGAATAAATAGAATAGATATGTACAAGTAAAATGAATAAATAAATAAATGGAGTAATAAATATGTACAAACATATATACATATATACAGGTGCTGTGGGGAAGGGAAGGAGGTAAGATGGGGGGATGGAGAGGGGGATGTGTGGAGGGAGGGCATTCTGGGCAAGGGGAAGGACGTGGGCCGGGGGTCGACAGTGGGACAGATGAGAATGAGGCCGGGCCTGTGCTCTTTCCTTCAGGCAACACTGCCTCTTATCTGTTCCACTGATAATTCCTTGGTTTCAATCCATATGTGGCAAGAATATTGACTCACCCATTCCAGTGTGCTGTCTCTGACTTAAAACCTAAACGGATGCAAATTTTGTTCTGAAATGTTAACCATTTGGATGCTTGTATTATTAATGCTTTATCAATGTTAAGACTTCACTTTGTGCTACTCTTTGGATTCTTGGAATGACTGTTTTCTTTTTCTTTCAGTGAAAAAGGCAATCGAATTGAAGTCAAGAGGAGTCAAGATGCTGCCTAGCAAGGACAGTAGCCATAAAAATTCTGTCTGTAAGTTGTTTTCACGATATGAGTTTTAAAAGATACTTTTCAAACTGCCTTTTGACATAATCTTTTCCCATTTTCCCACTCCAAAGAAGAGTATAGCAGACATTACTGCAGCTTTAAGATGTTCCCATACTCAGAATACTGAAGGAAAGATTCTGAATCATTTCCTAAACCTACTCAGTCTCTGCGGTATTCTCGCCGGGTTGTTTTCCAATTTCTACCCCAACATCATTAACTGAGGGGGGTCTCTAGACTATAGAAATAATAGTAGTAGTTGTATTAGTAATACAGTAGTAGTAGAAGTAACAATAGGAATAGGGGAAGTGGTAATAAACTACATTGTGACTTTGGGTGAGTCACTTTGCTTCTCTGTGCCTCAGTTACCTCCTCTGTAAAATGGGGATTAAGACTGTGAGCCCCACGTGGGACAACCTGATTACCTTCTATCTCCACCAGCTCTTAGAACAGTGCTTGGCACATAGTAAGCGCTTAGCAAATACTATCACTATTGTTATTATAGTGCTTCGCACATACTAAGTGCTTAGAGAAGCAGGGTGGCTCAGTGGAGCCCGGGCTTTGGAGTCAGAGATCATGGGTTCAAATCCCAGCTCTGGTGTTTGTCAGCTGTGAGACTTTGGGCAAGTCACTTAACTTCTCTGTGCCTCAGTTCCCTCATCTGTAAAATGGGGATTAAGACTGTGAGCCCCCCATGGGACAACCTGATCACCTTGCAACCTCCCCTGCGCTTAAAACAGTGCTTTGCACATAGTAAGCACTTAATAAATGCCATTATTATTATTATTATTATTATTATTATTAACAAATGCCATCATTACTGATCAATGGGAAATAATGTGTGGGTGCTAATTAGACATGGTCTCTGGCCCTCAAGGGGCTCACAATGTAAAATAAGGAGAAATGAAACAGTGGTAACACTAAAATGATATTAAAAGAGGACTGATGGAGAAAATAATAGAAGCAATAGGGTGCTGTGTCTAGAGAAGTGGTGAGCCAAGCTCTTCATGGCTCAGAGATTATAAATCATAGCCACAGGGGCTCTGGCAAACTCCTTGTATTTCCCACTAGAAGGAATAAGCTCTCTTGTTTGTCCAATGGACGGATCCCTGCGCTGGAAATCACGAGACTTTTTAATCAATCAATCAATCAATGACATTTATTGAGCACTTCCTACATGCAGAGCACTGTACTAAGTGCTTGGGAGCATTAGAATTCAGCAGAATTAGCAGCCCATAATGGGCTTACAGTCTAGAGGGGGATATGTAGGTTCTAGTTTTCCAGTTTTGCATTGCAGCTGGTTCATATAGGAGAAACTTGAACATATGCTAATTAAGCCATCAATCAGTGATATTTACTGAGCGAGATAGATCTATGTCAGAACACAAACAATTCTTTTAGAAGACCAAGTCGTGTTGGCAAAATAATTGCTGTAGTATTGAGAGATAGAAACTGTCATAAATTTTGGTGAGTATTCAAACTAGAGTGGCTATTTACAACAGGATGATACTGAAACCCTGTGATAATACATGTGGCAGTTAGGATTTTTGGTGAGATCAGTGACAGTAAAGATCCAAGATTGTCAGAGGCAGAGCATAAAATTTAACTTCAGGTCATATAAGATTCTTCCTTGAGAACATAGCTAAGTGCTCTCCTCTTTATGGCATCCATGAAATGGGCTTCAATCTTCCCCTGCTCTGTCTTCTCCCCCTCACTGTGCCTTTTATTTTATTTGTTTTAATTTATTTATGTATGTTCCTGTTTTAGTTAGGAAAAGGAAGAGTTTCTGGGGCAGGGGTGCGTAGCTGGGGAGAAATGGATAAATAGATAGGAAACGAGCTATTCACAGAAAAATACAAGGACCTGAGAGCAGGAAGGGAGGAAGCACCTGTCTTCTGCCTCATCAAGTTTTCATTTTCAGAAGTGATTTTTTGGAAAGGAATAGTAACAAAGAAGGGAGAATCAGAGTGGAAGATGATAGCTTTACTGTATACCTTCGATTTAGCTTCCTATCCCCGCACCAAAGGTTGCTTGGTAACTCAAGTTCAGCTTTTCTCACCCCATTGAAATGAACCCCCGTTGGGAAACTCATGGCTTTTCCACTAGTGGAAAAGCACGTGGCTTGGCATTTCTAATCCTCACTCTGCCATTTGCCTCTTGTTTGACCTTGGGCAAGTCACTTAAGTTTTCTGTGCCTCAGTTCCCTCATCTGTAAAATGGGGATCCAACATCTCTTCTCCCTCTAACTTGGACTGTGAGTCCCCTGCAGAACAGAACCTGTGACCAAGCTGAGTATCTGGAATCTAGCAGTTATAAACTGACAATGTTGAACCTTTGTTCATATCTAGGATATTGCTGTTTTTTGGCTTTTTGACAGGACAGTCAGCCACGGATGTTGATTTCTTATTAAATGAATGTGTGCAAATAAATTAAAGAAGTAGCATAGCCTAGTGGAAAGGGCAGGGGCTTGACAATCAATGTTTATCAAATGCTATCATCATCGTCGTCACCAACATCATCATTACGAGGACAAGAGGAAAGAACACAGGATTAGTATTCGGGAGGTCTGAGTTCTAATCTGGGCTCTGTCCCTCACCTATTGTGTGACCATGGGCAAGTCACTTAGCTTTTCTGTGTCTCATGTTCCTCATCTGTAAGTGGAAATTGTGCACCTATTCTTACATTGCGAACTCCATGAGGAATAGAAACTATTATTGATCTGATTGTATTGCGGCTACCACATTGCTGGACACATAGTGAGCGTTATAAATAACACAACCCATTGCTATCATTATGACCCTACCTCTGCCTCCTTTTCTTCAATTTGTTTGCCTGAGATGGAAATGCACGCATAGACATTTTGCGGGGAAGGTTCTTTTGTTTGTGGCTTTGGTCATTTTGTGTAAAGTCGATTATATGATTTGTCTGCCACATTTTGGCATTGGTCTAGTTGTCCTCTTTGTTAGCCAAGGAAAGCTAATTCTCAAGAAGCCCTTTTTACAGGCTCTGAACACTTCAGGCGCAAGACACTTTTAATATCAATCAATTCATCGTATTTATTCAGTGTGGAGAACACTGTACTGATCTCCTGGGAGAGTACAATATAACAGACTGTGAACCCGTTGTTGGGTAGGGACCATCTCTATATGTTGCCAACTTGTACTTCCCAAGCACTTAGTACAGTGCTCTGCACACAGTAAGAGCTCAAGAAATATGATTGAATGAATGACTGAATGAATAGGCTTGATAGACATGCTACCTGCCCATGTGTTGTTTACAGTCCAGTTTGAAAGTGGAGATTTTGACATCAACACTGCCAGGAATGTCAGTTCGAAACTGACAATGTTGAACCTTTGTTCATGTCTAGGATATTGCTGCTTTTTGGCTGTTTGACAGGACAATCAGCCACGGATGTTGATTTCTGATTAAATGAGCGTATACAAATAAATTAAAGAAGTAGCAGAGCCTAGTGGAAAGAGTAGGAAACTGACAATCAGAGGACATGGGTTCTGGTGTCAGTTCCACACCTTTTGTGATGGATTAGTGGAAAGAGGACGTGCACAGGACTCAGAGGTCGTGGGTTCCAATCCTGGCTCCACCACTTGTCAGCTGAGTGACTTTGGACAAGTCACTTCTCTTCTCTGTTACCTCATCTGTGGTTTGAATCCACAGCCTCAGGTGGGGTGTCAGGGGCAGGGGTAATGGTTCAGATCCAATGGATCACTCTCCTTATTGGGGAATTTCTAGAGGTTGGGGTGATAGTGACAATCCACTAGGACCAACCCAGGGTCCAGGAACAGTTTGGATCCCAGACAATCCCGAAAACCAGAGAATGAATTTTACAGGCCCATCCTCCCATCTCTCCTGAGCCACTTGCCTTTTGTTCAGTTCAATCCCTCCCCCATTAGGCCACCATGATTTTTAGGTAGGTGGGTACACCCAAGGCTACCGATGCTTTGCATACAAGGCTCCAGAAGCTGCATATCTACACCTCCTGTTCCATAGCCAAATAATTGTTTTCTCTGTGAACTGTGGATGAACTACAAATTCAGTACTATCTGTCTTTGTAAAAAAAAAAAAAATAGAGAAATGGGGGACTGTAAAACTTGCTCATAACAGTTTTAAATTATCCTGTCAAACTGCTTTTCTTGAACTTTCCATAAAAAACCTTTCAAGACCATAACCTACCTCTGGCCTGGAGTGCTTTCCCTCCTCATAACAGATAGATAACTGCTCTCATCCACTTTAAAGCCTTGTTGAAGGAACATCTCCTCTAATAAGCCTTCCCTGACCAAACCCTCCTCTCCTCTTCTCCCACTCCCTTCAGAGAGCCTTTACAAAGAGCTTTACAGAGAGCTAACCATAGTCACATACTAAATATTTAAATTCCTCAACCAGGACCATGCTTAACATCAAATGGCAGGGCTAGACTATGGGCAGGGCCATTTTTCATTCATTCAATCGTATTTATTGAGCACTTACTGTGTGCAGAGCACTATACTAAGCACTTGGGAAGTACAAGTTGGCAACATATAGGGATGGTCCCTACCAAACAACGGGCTCACAGTCTAGAAGGGGGAGACGGACTGCAAAGCAAAGCATGTGGACAGGTGTCAAGTCATCAGAATGAATAGAAGTAAAGCTAGATGCACATCATTAACAAAATAAATAGAATAGCAAATATGTACAAGTTAAATAGAGTAATAAATCTGTACAAGCATATATAGAGGTGCTGTGGGGAGGGGAAGGAGGTAGGGCGAGGGAGATGGGGAGGAGGAGAGGAAAAAAGAGGGCTCAATCTGGCATTGTTGGTGGGGAATGTGTCTGTTTATTGTCATATTGTACTCTCCCAAGTGAGTGCTTAGCACATGGTAAGTGTTTAATAAATATCATTGAATGAATGAAAGACCAATATTTAAAGACACTTGTCCTAGAAAATGGATTCTGAGAATTTATTCCTCTGAAAGCAGACCAGAAGAGTTGTCTCTAGCGTAACATGGAGTTCAGTCAGCCTACCGCATGCTTTGTTTCCACCTTCCTAGGCTAGAGCCTTTTTTCATTAGATGTCCGCGATCATAATTTTGATTTAAATGAATGGTGAAAGGAATGACTAATGCTAATTGAGGTAGTTAACTCCGTTTATTAGCCCTTTTAAAATTTTGAGATTAGATTAACCAGAAAAATACTCTTGATATGTCTTTCCAGCCAGGAGAACAGATTTTCTTTTGCATATTGATTTTTTATTACTGAAATATTGATCCACAATATACTGTTTCAGACATATTAAATGGCACAAGATTTTATAACGTAAATTCCACAGACATAGCTTCACTCTCTAAATGTTGTGAAGTCCTTTTACTGGGAAGGCCCCCACAATGCAGTTATTTTAAAGTCACTATGGAGTTACAGAACAAATTATTTTACAGATTCCGTATTGATCTGTTGATAGCCTACATTATGTTACTGAAACTTCTTCTTCAAATGCCGTCGAGTCATTTCTAACCGTAGCAACTCAACTCTTATGTTGCCGACTTGTACTTCCCAAGCACTTAGTACAGTGCTCTGCACACAGTAAGCACTCAATAAATACGATTAAATGAATGAATGAACACACCCTCTTCGGAATGTCCTACCTCTGTCCTAAGGTTATTATGGTCCGTTTATCCATAGAGTTTTCTTGGTAAGGATACAAAAGTGGTTTACCATTGCCTTCTCTGCTCAGTAAAACCCTGAGCCTCTTCTGTTGTCTCTTTGATTGATATTTTGATCACTTAATCATCTGCCATTGACTCTTTCCCATGCTGCTGCTGCCCAGCACAGGCGAATTTACTCTCTCTGTTATCTTTTTCTACTGAAACTTAGAACTACAATAATGATGGTATGCATTAAATGCTTACTGTGTACGAAACACTCTGCTAAGCCCTGGAGTAGATGAGATCATCACATTGGATCAGTCTCTGTTTCACGTGGGGCTCACAATCTAACTGATATTTTATCTCAGTTTTACCAATGAGGAAACAGAGAAATTACATAACTTTGTTCGAGGTCACATAACTGTCCAGTAGTATTCATTCATTCATTCAATTTATTGAGCGCTTACTGTGTGCAGAGCACTGAACTAAACGCTTGGGAAGTACAAGTCGGCATCATATAGAGACGGTCCCTACCCAACAGCGGGCTCGCAGTCCAGAAGAAGAGGTAGGAATAGAATTGAATCTCTGACCCCCACTCTCCTGCTTTTTCCAAAGGCCTTACTGCCTCAAGTAACAAATTCCCAATGGTGCTTAGCTCACAATTAAAAACCAAACAAACAAAAACATCATTTTATGCAAATAAGCTACCAACTGATAAAGCATGAGCAGTATAATGCGTGATGATACTAAACTTCCAAAAGCTTTCACAGCAGAGCAAGATCTAATTTTGTTCCTTGAATTCTTACACAATGAACTTAATCATTCCTATTTTGCAGGGGAAATCATATTTTTTTTTCTGCCCCGGCAATAAAACTCAAGTAAAATAAAATGATGTCTATTCTAAATTTCCAACTGGACAGTCCTGTTAATGAAGACATTCATCTATTATAACACATAGTAGATGCACTTAATCATGATATTTCTTCATATTTTCTTTTTCCTAACATAATCATTTCCAAAGGATCATTTAAAAACTTTCAGCCACAGTAATAAATCTTCAGTGTTCTTTGGAAAAAAAAGTAACATTGAATTTCAATTAATTCGTATTGTTTCAAATTTGTTTTTGAAAGTTTTCCAGCTAATATTTCCTTTGCAATATTTCAACTGCAATATTAAGCTGCAGTAAAGTAATATTGGATAATTTGTTTTTTCATCCATTATTTACTCAATCTCTTTCTTCTCTAAATCCTTTCAGTGTCATGATCAGTGATTTGGAACAGAAAATAATTTTAGCAAAATTCCAAAACATGGAGACAATCTTACTATTATCCTAAAATCCAAGTGCTTAGAACTGTGCTCTGCACATCATAAGTGCTCAACAAATACCATTGATCGATTCTGGATTTCTCAGAAAGTAGGCTTCTAGAATGAGGTGGAGGATGTTCAAAATATTTCATGAGTATTTATTGATATAATAGATTTGCATATTTGTCATGAAAGACGTTAACCGCTGACTTCTCCAGAAGACCAGCTTGGAATTGAGGACACACAGGGACAAGTTGCTGTGGATGGTGGAACAGAGTGAGTTAAGGCTGGACTCTGAATTGCTTGTGAAATATACATTTCAGCCTTTTGAACTCTTTTTAATGATCATAGTGTGATCTTTTTATTTTTCAATGCCAAGTCACTTGGACAGCTTTAGGAAATGGGACATCCCAATTTGTCTTAGTTTGAAAAAGGGGCACTTTCTGTTTCTACAATTGCTTTTCCTACAGAGAAAACAGCCCACTCACAGGACAGGAAACATTATGGCACTTGCTGGCAATTACCTCATCAGATTCAGTTGGGGAAATGAGTACTCCTTTTCCATCTTCCTAATTTCCACAACCCTGCTTCTCCAGTTGATTTCCTCTTCACAAACGTCCAGCAGGAGTGGCCTCGGTAACCCCAATTAGCTAATTTAGATCATTCTACTGCTTTGGCAAACCTCGATTTTCAGTGTAGCACTGGTAAAATGCACAGTCTGCTCTTTGCCTCTAGGATACAGTTCGGGTCCTGTAACTGACCCCACAAATCCATTCCCTCTTTTACCACTCCAAGTTTCCAGATTTTACTCTGGAGACAGTAGTTGTCAGGTGACACAGAGACCTCTGAGTTAAGAACCAACTGTGTGGCCGTTGGAATACATCCAGGAGCACACACTATTTTGCTCCTAACTAATAATAATAATAATAATAGTGGCATTTGTTAAGCGCTTACTATGTGCAAAGCACTGTTCTAACCGCTACAATGTGATCAAGTTGTCCCACATGGGGCTCACAGTCTTAATCCCCATTTTTACAGATGAGGTAACTGAGGCTCAGAGAAGTCAAGTGACTTGCCCAAGGTCACACAGCAGACTTGTGGTGGAGCTGGGATTCGAACCCATAACCTCTGACTCCAAAGCCCATGCTCTTTCCACTGAGCCATGCTGCTTCTCTGCATTAATTAGCTTTATTAATAAAGATAATAATAATTATGGGGTTTTTTAAGTGCTTACTATCTGCCAGGCACTGTACTAAGCACTGGGGTGAATACAAGCAGCTGACATCTAGCTCATCTGACACCGTGGCTCAGTGGACAGAGCCCGGGCTTTGTTGTCAGAGGTCATGGGTTCAAATCCCAGCTCTGCCAAGTGTCAGCTGTGTGACCTTGGGTAAGTCACCTCACTTCTCTGGGCCTCAGTTACCTCATCTGTAAAATGGGGATTAAGACTGTGAGCCCCCCATGGGACAACCTGATCACCTTGTAATCTCCCCAGCGCTTAGAACAGTGCTTTGCACATAGTAAGTGCTTAATAAATGCCATTATTATCATTATTATTATTATCCTCTTTGGTCTCCACCCTTTTACAGCAAGGACCAAATATCCCTTGCATCCACTATTCAGATCCAGGGACGGTTGTTCTGAAAATGGAGGCATTAGACTGAAGTGTAGTGGTCTACCATGGGCGATGATAAGAGAGCAGCATGCATACTCACCCCTCCAGGTCCTTAAGACTGTGTTTATCTGGTTCAAATCAAGAGCACATAAAGCAGACATCCAGTCAGGACACTATATCAGCCGTCTTTGTTTTCACCCTATTTTAATCAGCACAGTGATGGGAAAAAAACAATGAATGTCCTGGTAATTTGCGGTTTTCTAAAGATCATGGCCTAGTGGAAAGAGCACAGGCCTAGGAATCAGACGACCTGGGTTCTAATCCTGACTCCGTCACTTGTCTGCTGTATGGCCCTGGACAAATCACTTAACTTGCCTTTACCTCAATTTTCTCATTTAATACTTGTCTTCCTCCTATGAGCCCCATATGGGACCTGATGATCCGGTAACACCTAAAGCGCTTGGTACAGAGTTTGGTACACAGTAAATGATTTTAAAAAAGAACACATTATTATAGCTAACTGACGGTTTTACTACCAGCTTAATTATTCTAAATATTTATTTTAATCATAATTTTAGTAATATCAATTTCTGGTCAAGAACGCTTTCTCCAAAGTGTGCAAATGTGAAGCAGTCTGTTCTTTTCACGAAGCATTTCCATTGCTGAAGCTGGAGACTCAGAGCACCAGAAATACCAACACCACAAAAGATTTCCCGAGTGACATTTTTCATCCAAATGCCTGACAGGAAGCTCAGACATGAAAAGAAGCTAGTAATTCCCCAAATTATTAATGGCAGTAAAGTTCACATCTTGCGATGGCAGTTCTCATAAACATCAACATTTTCAGAAATTGAAGTCCTATTCTCTTGCTCCCAAATCGATATTTTCTATATTTTGCTGTCAAACTAACAGTAGCCATCTACCTATAAACCAAGAAAAAATAGAAAAAAAAAAAAAAAAACCAAGGTCTTAGGGTAAATAAATTGTTTCCTTGTATCACACGGAATTGTAGCTCATTTGGTCAAGGATAGCAACAAAGTACTAATCAAAGTGTTAGAAGAATGACCGTTTGACTTCCACACAGTTCTATAAATTCTTCAGAATATTATTTACTGGAATATAGCTGGATGCACTTCAAAGTCAGAGCCTCGATATTGTGATTTCAGACCTTGCAAAAACAATGAACGCCATTGACAGATCTGCCCCATAAACACTCAGTACATACTATTGATTGATTGATTGTGTAATTAGCCTTAATTGTGCATTTAGCTTTAATTGTGCATTTAGCTTTAATTCTATTTGTTCTGACGACTTGACACCTGTCCACATGTTTTGTTGTGTTGTCTGTCTCCCTCTTCTAGACTGTGAGCCCGTAGTTGGGTAGGGGCCATCTTTATATGTTGCCAACTTGTACTTTCCAAGCGCTTAGTACAGTGCTCTGCACACAGTAAGCGCTCAATAAATACGACTGAATGATTGAATGAATGAATGATTGAGTCAGGTTCATGTTCTTATTCCTACTGCTCATGAGGAAGGATCCCGCTCGACCTTGGATGAACCAATCAATTGATGGTGTTTGTTGAGTACTTCTGTGTGCAGGACACTGTACTAAGCACTATGGTACACTACAGTAGAATTGGTAGACATAATCCCTGCCCAGAAGGTGTTTACAGTCTGAGGGGAAAAGAGACATTAAAATAAATTACTGGTAGGGGAAATGGAGGTTAAATCAATCAATCAATCAATCGCATTTATTGAGCACTTACTGTGTGCAGAGCACTGTACTAAGCGCTTGGGAAGTACAAGTTGGCATTAAATATGTAAGTGCTGTGGGGCTGAGGTTGGGGTGAATGTCAAGTGCTAAAAAGAGCAGAAAGACGAAGGCAAGTGTGGGATCCTCTGTCTTTCCTTCTTCCTTTTGGGAGGGAAGTTAATTTGGTTCTTTGTATCTGGCTTTATTGCTGTTGCTTCTGCCCCTTTGAGCAGTAAACAGCTTCCTCAGAGTCCTCTGCATCTCTTGGTGCCTTCCTTTACAAGAAACACCGGTGAAAATGATGCCATCAGTCAATCAATAAATAGTATTTATTGAGTGTTTGCCATAAGCAGCCACCTTTTAGACTGTGAGCCCACTGTTGGGTAGGGACTGTCTCTATATGTTGCCAACTTATACTTCCCAGGTGCTTAGTACAGTGCTCTGCACACAGTAAGTGCTCAATAAATACGATTGATTGATTGATTGTACTTAGCACATGAGAGAGTCCCATAGAGCAGAATTGGTAGTCGCTTTCCCTCCCCACAGGAAGCGTGCAGTCTAGAAGGGGATACCGTCAACGGAGTCTTCTTCAAACCTCAAGTTTAGAAAGGAAAGGCAGGGTGCTGGGCAGTGGGAGAAGAGCAAGAAATAGAGACTTTCCCCTGAGAACCCTCACTGACGTCGGTGATCCACAACTTCATTTCCTTCCGACCTCTTTCCTATCATCCAAATAGTGAACTATAATAATAATAATAATAATAATAATGATGGCATTTGTTAAGCACTTACTATGTGCAAAGCACTGTTCTCTGATCCAGTTATTACCCGGTCTTTCGCTGCTGTTGGCAGACAGGATCGGCATCCCCATCTTCCTGAGCTGTTACCTGTAATACTCCCCTTTGGGAAAGTAGAATAGAGAAGCAGCATGGCCCAGTGGAAAGAGTAAAGAAGTGAGTCAGAAGACCTGGGTTCTAATCCTGACTACGCCATTTGGCTGTTGGGTGGCTTTGGATAAGTCAATTCATTCATTCATTCAGTGGTATTTATTGAGCACTTACTGTGTGCAGAGCACTGTACTAAGCGCTTGGGAAGTCCAAGTTGGCCACATATAGAAACGGTCCCTACCCAACAGCGGGCTCACGGTCTAGAAGGGGGAGACAGACAACAAAACATATTATCAAAATAAAATAAATAGAATATATATGTACAAATAAAATAAATAGAGTGATAAATATGTACAAACATATCTACATATATATATATAGGTGCTGTGGGGAGGGGAAGGAGGTAAGGCCGGGGGGGGATGGGGAGGGGGAGGAGGGGGAGAGGAAGGAGGGGACTCAGTCTGTATTTGTGTATTTATCAGTTTTCTTGTCTGTAAAATGGAAACTAAATATCCGTTCTCCCTTTCTCTTAGCCTGTGAAACCATGGCGGGACAGAAACTAAGTATAATCTGATTGCACTGTGCCTATCTAATAATAATAATGATGGTATGTGTTCAGCGCTTACTGTGTGCCAAGCATTGTTCTAAGCGCTGGCATAGGTACATGGTAATCAGGTTGTCCCACGTGTGGGCTCACAGTCTTAAGCCCCATTTTACAGATGAGGTAACTGAGGCACAGAGAAGTTAAGTGACTTACCCAATGTCACACAGCTAAGTGGCAGAGCCACGATTATTTGTTCAATCGTATTTATTGAGCGCTTACTGTGTGCAGAGCACTGTACTAAGCGCTTGGGAAGTATAAGTTGGCACCCAAAACCTCACAACCTCTGTCTCTCAAGCCCAAGCTCTTGCCACTAAGCCATGCTGCTTCTCTGTGCTTACACAGTGCTTGAAAAATAGTAAGCACTTAAAAAAAATCACAATTATTAATCCTGTTATTAGCTCTGCCACTTGTCTGCTGTGTGACCTCGGGCAAGTCACTTCACTTCTCTGGTCCTCAGTTAACTCGCCTGTAAAATGGGGATTGAGAGTGTGATCCCCATGTAGGATAGGGACTGTGTTCAGTCCGATTTGCTTGTACCCAGTGCTTAGTACACGGTCTGGCACATAGTAAGCACTTAACAAATGCCACAAGTATTATTATTATCATTATTATTAAAATTATTATTATTACCTGCCTTACTAACCAAGATGATCCCGCTGCTTCTAGACTGTCAAGCAGCAATTAATTCTTGTTTTAGCCTGGGTCTATAGATGCTAAACTTGTATTTCTTTATTCATTCTACATTTTTAACAAAGTCTGAAAAATACATGCTAGATGGTGATCTCTCACTTATTAGGAATATAATAATAATAATAATAATAATAACAATAACATGTACTAAGTGCTTGCTATGTGCAAAGCACAGGTCTAAGCACTGGGGAGGTTACAAGGTGATCAGGTTGTCCCAGCTGGGGCTCACAGTCTTAATCCCCATTTTACAGATGAGGTAACTGAGGCCCAGGGAAGTGAAGTGACTTGCCCAAAGTCACACAGCTGAGAATTGGCAGAGCTGGGATTTGAACCCATGACCTCTGACTCCAAAGTCCAAAGCCCGTGCTCTTTCCACTAAGCCAAACTACTTCTCTATACATTTCTGCTTATACATTTCTGCTTCTGCTTATACATTTAATTCCTGTCAAAACCAGATACAAAAAGGAACCATACTTATTTTTATGATTGAATACACTAATAATAAGGATATTTCCTGAATATACCTAAAAGGAAGATCTTTCCTATATGCCAGATTTTCCTATCTGCTTAAATAAAAGTCATGTCACATTTCGTTCCATGTCGTAGCCCAGGAGTTATCAGTCCAAAATGCAATATACATTATTCAACATAAGCAAATTAATGTTCTCCCTCAATATTTTAATAATACTGAAATACATGGCATTTTACACCATAGAATCTTTTTCATCCTCCAAGCACTTTACTAATTATCCAATTTGTGACTTTCCCTGACTTTGCGTTTGTTTTCATGTATCCGAAACATCTATTTTTCCCTCAACCTAATATTGCTTAATGTCTCCATCTGCTTTCTTTCTGAGAAAATATTATAAATGAAGTGAACTCTGGGGATAATTTGAATAAAAATTATACCAAATCAGTACAATAATTCAATGCAATTAAATGATCTAATGCTTTCCAATTAGCAGGCTAATTAATTTAAGTGAAAAATGAGGGAATCAATTCTGATTGTAAAATTAAATAATCATTAAACATCCTCATGAATGCAATCCAATTCATCCCATTTTACAGATCAGGAAAGCTAGTTTTTATTTATTTTATTTGTACCTATTTATTTAATTGGTACATATTTATTCTATTTATTTTATTTTGTTTATATGTTTTGTTTAGTTCTCTGTCTCCCCCTTCTAGACTGTGAGCCCACTGTTGGGTAGGGACTGTCTCTATATGTTGCCAACTTGTACTTCCCAAGCGCTTAGTATAGTGCTCTGCACACAGTCAGTGCTCAATAAATACGATTGAATGAATGAATGAAGAGCAAGGGCTTGGAAGTCAGAGGACCAGGGTTCTTATTTCGACTCTGCCACTTGTCTGTTTTGTGACCTTGAGTGAGTCACCTAATTTCTCTGTACCTCGGTTTCCTCATCTGTAAAATGGGGATTAAGACTGTGTGCCCCACGTGGGACAACCTGATTACCTTGTTTCCACCCCAGGGCTTAGAACGGTGCTTGGCACATAGTAAGCACTTAACAAATTCCATAAGAATAATAATTATTATATTATTATTATTATCTATGATTTTACATATGAGGCAACTGAGGATTAGAGAGTGACGTGCCCTTGGTCACACAACAGGCTAATGGTGGAGTCAGTGGTAGACCTTTGACAAATCCAAGGTCTCCTGATTCCCAGTTCCACGGTCTTTACACTAGGCCATATAGAATCATCAGATTTGAAGGGACTAGAAAAAGTTGCCACCTCCATTGCCATCTGCGAAGATCAAATTTAAACTGTATCATCTAGGCGACTATTTCCTACTCTTTCCTCAACCATTCATATTTTCTCCCAAGGCATCGCCAAATGACCCATTCATTCAATCAGTCAGTAGTACAGAGCTCTGTACTGAAACCTTGGGAAAGTACAATATAATAATAATAATAATACTAATTATGGCATTTATTAAGCATTTACTACGTGCAAAGCGCTGTTCTAAGTGCTGGGGAGGTTACAAGGTGAACAGGTTGTCCCACGGGGGGCTCATAGTTTTCATCCCCATTTTACAGTTGAGGTAACTGAGGCACAGAGAAGTGAAGTGACTTGCCCAAGGTCACACAGCTAAGTGGCAGAGTCGGGATTCTATAACAGATTATATAACAGAGTTTGTAGACAGTTTCCCTGCCCACAGTGAATTTATAGTCTAGGGGGGAGACAGACATGAATATAATAATAATAATAATAATAATAATAATAATAATAATAATAATAATAATAATAATAGCATTTGTTAAGCGTTTACTATGTGCAAAGCACTGTTCTAAGCGCTGGGGGGATTCAAGGTGATCAGGTTGTCCCACGTGGGGCTCACAGTCTTAATCCCCATTTTACAGATGAGGGAACTGAGGCTCAGAGAAGTGAAGTGACTTGCCCAAGGTCACGAAGCAGACATGTGGCGGAGCCAGGATTCAAACCCCTGACCTCTGACTCCAAAGCTCATGCTCTTTCCACTGAGCCACGATGCTTCTCTATGCATTTACTATGTGCAAAGCACTGTTCTAAGCCCTGGGGAGGTTACAAGGTGAACAGGTGGTCCCACGGGGGGCTCACAGTTTTCATCCCCATTTTACAGATGAGGTAACTGAGGCACAGAGAAGTTAAGTGACTTGCCCAAAGTCACACAGCTGACAAGTGGCGGAGTCGGGATTATATAACAGAGTATGTAAACAGTTTCCCTGCCCACAGTGAATTTATAGTCTAGGGGCGAGACAGACATGAATATAAATGGATGAAGAGAAGCAGAGAGAGAAGCAGCATGGCTCAGTGGAAAGAGCCCGGGCTTTGGAGTCAGAGGTCATAGGTTCGAATCCTGGCTCCGCCACATGTCTGCTGTGTGACCTTGGGCAAGTCACTTAACTTCTCTGAGCCTCAGTTATCTCATCTGTAAAATGGGGATTAAGACTGTGAGCCCCACGTGGGACAACTTGATCACCTTGTATCCCCCCCAGCGCTTAGAACAGTGCTCTGCACATAGTAAGCGCTTAACAAATGCCATTATTATTATTATTATTATTATTATTATAATGAATTAAATTACAAATATATCCAAAGAGCTAGCGGGTTGAGGGAGGGGTGAATAAACAGTGAAAATCCAAATGCAAGGGCAATACAGAAGGTTGTAGAAGAAGAGGAAATGAGGAATGAGTTGGGGACGATCTCATGGAGGAGATGTGTTTTTGTTAAGGGTTTGAAGGCGGGGAGAATTATCATCTGTAAGATTGGAAGAGGGAGGGTGGACCAGGCCAGGGGAAGGTTGTGGGTGAGGGTTTGTCAGTGATGATTGAAGGGCAGTGACTAGATTGGCATTAAAAAAGCTAGAAAAGCTAAAAATTAGAAAAGCTAAGTGCTCAGGAGGTAAGGTAGGAGGGGGCAAGGTGACAATACTTTCAAGCCTCTGGCAAGGAGTTTATGTTTGTTGCAGAGGTGGATGAGCAACCACTGGAAGTTTCTGAGGAGTGGGGAAACGTGGATTGAACGTTTCAGTAGAAAAACGATCCTGGCAGTGAAGTGAAATATGGACTGAAATCTGGAAGAGACAGTAGACAGTGGGGTTAACAAGGAGGCTGAGGCAGAAATCAAGGCAGAATAGGATAGATTAACATGCTAACATTTGGAAGGAGAGGAAAGAGATGATTTTTTTTCGATACTGTAAAGGCTGAACCAGCAGGATTTGATGACAGCAGGAATATGTTGGTTGAACGAGAGAGATGTAGCGAGAAAAACTCCTAGGTTACGGGCTCGTGAGACAGGGAGAGTGGTGATGCTGTCTGCCATGATGGACGGGAACGTCAAGGAGAAGACGGGGTTTGGTGGGAATATGAGCTCTATTTTCGACATGCTAAGGTTGAGGTGTCTGTGGGACATCCAAGGAGAGACGTGCCTGAAGGCAGGGAGACATATGTGCCTAGAGAAAGAAAGAGATCAGGACTAGAGAAAACTTCTCTAACTAGTCGCTGATGATTATTTACTCTGATCTTTCTTCAAAAATGAACTCTAATGACACCCTGAAAAAAAGTGGAATCCCCTAGCCATGAAATAGTACCAGTTCTACCTTCATTTATTCCAGTGCCCTCTGTGTTTGGCTACATCAATATTAACCCAACATCATTCCTGTTTAACCCACTTTGCACTGGCACAGTGTATAGCCAGACTTTCATTCATTCATTCATTCATTCATATTTATTGAGCACTTACTGTGTGCAGAGCACTGTACTAAGCGCTTGGGAAGTACAAGTTGGTAACATATAGAGAGGGTTCCTACCCAACAATGGGCTCCCATTCTAGAAGGGGGAGACAGACAACAAACATATAATAATGCATTTAACGGTGGTATTGGTGGTCTTTATATTTGGACACCTATATTGAATATAATTACATATCACCCTCAGAAGCTCATTTTCATACATCTAGAATGAATATTAAATTGGAGCATGCTCACGGTGGCCAGGGAATAAGTCTGTCATCTTGTTACATTTTCTACTCTCCCAAGTAATTAGTACAGTGCTCTGCACGGGGTAAACCCTCCGTAGATATGATTGCCTGGCAAATTTCTTCCCGATAGCCAACTTTCGCTCCCACCACATCGATTCCTTTGCTTTATTCTCACGGAAGACCGAGAACCATCTGGTATGTCCTTTTCTACAAAAACCTGCCCATGATTTCATTATTCGATCTCCTCCTCTCCTCCTCTCCCCCTCGTCCCCCTCTCCATCCCCCCATCTTACCTCCTTCCCTTCCCCACAGCACCTGTATATATGTATATATGGTTGTACATATTTATTACTCTATTTATTTATTTATTTATTTATTTTACTTGTACATTTCTATCCTATTTATTCTATTTTGTTGCTATGTTTGGTTCTGTTCTCTGTCTCCCCCTTTTAGACTGTGAGCCCACTGTTGGGTAGGGACTGTCTCTATGTGTTGCCAATTTGTACTTCCCAAGCACTTAGTACAGTGCTCTGCACATAGTAAGCGCTCAATAAATACGATTGATTGATTGATTGATTGATTGATTGATTGATCTACCCTGTTTGGTTAAACAATCCCAGTTACCCTAACCTTTCTCCATCGATTCTATTTTTGAGCCTTCTAATTATAATCAGCCAGGTTCCCCACAGTCAATTTCAGTCGAAATGAATTACTCGACCCGAAGCTAAAGGATCTGCTGGCTCTGACCCTGCAGGGCTATAACACTGCCATCACACAGAGCGAAACATGGCAGTCAGAGTGTTGAGAACACATTCGCTCACTACACGGAGTGAGGCGAGGGTCAACTTGGGTCTTGGGCGCTTTGCTTGGCAGCGAACCCAAGAAAAGAAGAAGTGTTTGTGTACTTGATTATTGAAATCAAAGTTCAATCTCCTGGAGTTTCCCTCCCACTCTCCTCACCTGCACTGCCAGTCTTGGTAATGGTGAGGTATGGAAGCAGCTGAACCCAAAGCAATTTATCTGCACAATATAATTAGGTTTATAATAATGATGGCATTTATTAGGTGCTTACTATGTGCAAAGCACTGTTCTAAGCGCTGGGGAGGTTACAAGGTGATCAGGTTGTCCCACGGGGGGCTCACAGTCTTAATCCCCATTTTACAGATGAGGTAACTGAGGCCCAGAGAAGTGAAGTGACTTGCCCAAAGTCACACAGTAGACAAGTGGCGGAGCCGGAATTTGAACCCATGACCTCTGACTCCAAAGCCTGTGCTCTTTCCACTGAGCCACGCTGCTTCTCTATAATAATAGCATTCGTTAAGTGCTTACTATGTGCCAGGCACTGTTCTCAGTGCTGGGGGGGATACAAGGTAATCAGGTTGTCCCACGTGGGGCTCACAGTCTTAATCCCCATTTGACAGATGAGGTCACTGAGGCCCAGGGAAGTTAATTGACTTGCCCAAGGTCACACAGTAGACAAGTGGCGGAGCTGGGATTTGAACCCATGACCTCTGACTCCCAAGCCCGGGCTCTTTCCACTAAGCCACGCCGCTTCTCACCATTGTGTCATAAAAACTTACATTTTTAGGAACCAAAACTGGGAATGAAGTGGCTCTGACGTTCTATCGGTAGGCATGTCATCTTCAATCTATTTAACTTTTAAAAACAAACATTCATTCATTAATTCAATCATATTTATTGAGCGTTTACGGTGTGCAGAGCACTGTACTAAGTGCTTGGGAAGTACAAGCTGGCAACATATAGAGACTGTCCCTACCCAGCAGTGGGCTCACAGTATAGAAGAAATAATGATATGTTTGTATTCAGTATCAGCTATGACTGATCAATCAATCAATCAATCAATCGTATTTATTGAGCACTTACTGTGTGCAGAGCACTGTACTAAGCGCTTGGGAAGTACAAGTTGGCAACATATAGAGACAGTCCCTACCCAGCAGTGGGCTCACAGTCTAGAAGAAACAATGATACGTTCATATTCAGTATCAGCTATGACCGATGAAAACATTTTAGTCCTTCTAGACTGTGAGCCCACTGTTGGGTAGGAACCGTCTCTTTATGTTGCCAACTTGTACTTCCCAGGCGCTTAGTACAGTGCTCTGCTCACAGTAAGCGCTCAATAAATAGGATTGAAAGAAAGAAAAAAATGCTTCCAAATGCAGGTAGCATAGCATGCTAAAGGCAATTATTGAATGGATTATATGATTAAGATAAACATATCCAGATCTCAAGCCATCATTTCTCTCTAAATAAGGATGGCCGTAATTTTCAGGGTGATTTCCACTGAAAACCATCGCACGTTGAATTGAACATTTCACGTGAAAATTTGCAAATGGCAAGTTATCTTTTATCTTGCTATTTCTAAAATAACATAAATGCACAGGTCACTCGGTATTATTTGAATTTTCTGTGTGAGATGTCTACTTTGAATGAACAGATGTTTCATAATTGCGTAGTGAACCTCTTGAAATAGAAACTGTGGATTAGCAGAAGAAATAAAAGTCAATCCAACATTCTCAAAGTCAGTCAAATTGCATCTCGTTGTATGTATTTTAATAGATTCTTTCCTCCAGTTATTTTAGAAATTAGATATGCAGATTATCTATTAAATAATTGATGAAGCCCCTTGTTTTGCTTCTCGTTAGAAAAGACACTTCTCTTTGTAAATATATCTAGACAACAGTTCTCTTCACAGCAAGATTTCGCACAGCATTTTAAAAGATATTTTAGCTCCTGTGGTGACAAAAGCCTATTTAGAAACTGCAAGCGTAATTTACTAATCTGATTTATGAAGCAATTTATTCAATCTAGTACATTAGTATAACATAGGGATGGATTTTTGCTGAGAAAACAAGGATCTTTAATAATTGCATAACTCTACGTTATTACATTTTATGATGGAACGAAGCAGTTTGGGGTAATTATCCCCAGTGTTTTATTAAAACTTTATGCAACTGTTAGAGGTTAATGATGCTGTTATTTTCTCCATTGTCAAAGGATGCTCTATGGAGAAGTCTACCAATTTCAGTGCCTAGAATTTTTCATTAGCTAGATCATCCATTTCTGTAACAGCAATATAAGTAGCTTTAGATTTCTGCTTTTAATCTATCATATGGTAATATTATGACAACGTTCCCTTTAAAATAGTAATAAAATAATTTCCTTGCTTCAGAGGTTTGCAATTAGTGATGCATTAGTGTTTGATATTTTTGCTTCCACCTAAATGAATCAATTGGTGGCATTTATTATTAAGCACGAAACACCCACCTTCTTGAGCAGTCTCCCCAGCATCACCTGTGAAGGAGTGGGAAGCAGGATCTGGGTTCTAAACCTGATTCTGCCACGTGACTGCTGTGTGATCACAGGCAAGTCACTTAACTTCTCTGGGCTTCAGTTTCTGCACCTCTAATAGAGTGATGCAGTATTTGTTCTCCCTTCCACTTAGAATGTGAGCCCTGTGTGGGACAGGGCTTGGGTCTGATCTGATTGTGTTGTCTATACCCCATTCATTCTATTGTATTTATTGAGTGCTTACTCTGTGCAGAACACTGTACTAAGCGCTTGGGAAGTACAAATTGGCAACATACCCCAGTGCTTAGTATACTGTTTGGCACATACTAAGCACCTAAGAAATACCACTGTTGTTATTATTAAGCCCTACTGAGAGCTCATCTCCTCCAGGAGGCCTTCCCAGACTGAGCCCCCTTTTTCCTCTCCTCCTCTCCATCTCCCCTGCCCTACCTCCTTCCTCTCCCCACAACACTTGTATATATTTGTACAGATTTGTTACTCTATTTTACTTGTACATATTTACTATTCTATTTATTTTGTTAATGATGTGCATCTAGCTTTAGTTCTATTTGTTCTGATGATTTTGACTCCTGTCTCCAGGTCTTGTTTTGTTGTCTGTCTCCCCCTTTCAGACCGTGAGCCCATTGTGTCCCACATGGGGTTCACAGTCTAAAGCAGGAGGGAGAGCAGGTATTGAACCTTCATTTGACAGTTGAGGAAACTAAGGCACAGAGAAGTTAAGCGAGTTGCCCAGGGTCACACAGCTGGCCAGTACCAGAGCCGGGATTAGAACCCAGGTTTTGGCTTCCAGGCCTGTGCTCTTTCCATTAGGCCACGGTGCTGTACTATACGCAGAGAACGGTGCTAAATCTTAGGGATTCCTCCCTACCCTTATTGCTTCCCTTCCCTCAACTCCCTCCGATCGTACTCTCCCTTCCTTCTGCATCGCCAATGCACTTGGACTTGTATCTCATCTAAGCACTTTGATGGTCATCGCTCCTCAAATCCCACAGCACTTATGTACACATTCTTATATTCTGATGCTTCCCCTTGCTGTAATTTCTTTTTAATGCCTTCCTTCTCCCCACTAAACTGTAAACCCCTTGAGGACAGACACCGCATCAACCATTTCCATCGCACTGTACTCTCCCAAGGGCTTGTTGCAGTGTTCTGCACACAGTAAATAACTGATTAATTTGTCTGGGGAAATTACAAGAGATACGTGATCCCTGATTTCAAGGAGCCTGCGAGACATACATGAAATAATTTACAATAGGAGGAAGAGGAGAATTAAAAGAATTTTTAAAAGAATTAAGCACTAGGATAGATACCAGCTATTCAGATTGGGCACAGACAAGTATATGCTTAATAGACTGTGAGCCCACTGTGGGGTAGGGACTGTCTCTATATGTTGCCAACTTGTACTTCCCAAGCGCTTAGTACAGTGCTCTGCACACAGTAAGCACTCAATAAATATGACCAATTGATTGATTGATTTTAATCCTTATGAACAAAAGGGCTCAGGTGGTGTAGAAACGTGAAGGAATAAATTTGGGGCTATGACCTGACTAGAAAAAAAAAAAATTGGGAAATTCTCTTGGAGGAGAAGGAGGTGAAATTTTAAGAAGACTTTAAAATGGGAAGGGCTGTAGTTAGGTGGGTTTGAAAGGGGGAGGGAGTTCTGGGAATGAGCAGAAGTCAGAGGAAGGAGAGACAAGAATTGACACAGTGAGAAAGTGAGCCATAGAGGAATGAACAGTGCAAGCTGGGGTGTGGGAGATGAGACTTGATAAGATGTAGGGAGATGAACTAAAGGAAATGCAGAGTAGAATTTATGGATATAATACCCAGATTGATAATTATCGAATCTGATTCATCCAACATTGCAACTAACACACCAAAAATAGAACCAAAGAATACCCAATGAGAATGTCTGCTTGTGATTGTTTTCCCAATTAGACATCAGTGTTTGAAATCATGCAGTGCAGTCCTTAGGGTTGACAGAAATAGAAGAGACTGTGGTGGGAAGCAGAGCTCTAGTTGGACTTTGTAATTTAAAGAGTCTTTCAAGGCTAGAGATAATGCGAGAGGGCTGCATTTCATTGATTTACTTCACAAAACCTTTCAAAAACCAAGTTAATCTGAGCCATTGGCCAAGTAAAAAATGGGTTATGTCTGTAATGACATTGAGAAAAATTAGTACATTACGAGGGATTTTCTGGCCTGCTAGAGCAAGGAATTGAGATTCAACACTTCAAGGTTTTATTCGATTTACCGTAGGCTCCGCAATAACCTTGTTAGAAGAAATTGGAAAAGTAAGAAAAAGTCTGTAAATCTCGGTACATCTGTAAAATGGGTGCAGTGATTTTTGCTAAATTGATGATTGTCTCAGTTTTTGTTTGGTAAAGATTGATATATTAAGAGAATCACCAGATTTTTGGCACATAAGTGGGGAATAGCTGTCGAAGGCTTGATTCCTTTGGCTTTTCAGCATTCCAATTTTTTTTTTTTTCTGAGCCACACCGATTATCTTGTGCCTGTCACTTCTTTAGCACATAAGGTCTTTCCTCTGCAGTCTCTCCATCTGTTCTGACACAATTAACAAAATGGGGCAATAGACTAAAGCTACTGGTGAAATTCTTAAGACAGCCAATTTGCTCTGATTCATCTGCCTGAAGGTCTTTTGTGAGTACTACAAAATCCCCCATAGGTGTGTTAGTATTGCACCTTGCAATTCTTCTGCATTAGCTGGACGTTGCCAACTTGTACTTCCCAAGCGCTTAGTACAGTGCTCTGCACACAGTAAGTACTCAATAAATACGATTGGTGATGACCGCTAAAACCATAGAAGAGAAGTCTAATGGAAAGAGCACAGGAATGACAGGCTGGTTTTCATCTGGGTTTCAAACCCGGCTCCACTACTTGCCTGTTATGTGATTTAGGGCAAATCATTTCTTTCCCTCCTGTCCTTTTTCTTTTTCTCTCAGCATCACTCCCTGTGAAGAAACAGCATGAACAGAAACACAGAAAATAGGAAGATTCAGGTGCTTGAAAAATCTAACATTGGTATAAAAAGTATTATTTTTCGTTATAATCTACAAATTAAGGGCCTATCCAATTGAAAAGTATAAGTTGCTTCCTGAACTATTTGTTTGTCCCCTAGAATACAACCCTTTTTCCTGATTGCAGCAGAAACAATCACAAAGCACAATACCAATATTGTGAAGGGTAGAGAATAGAAATTTATCTAATCTTAAACTGGATAATATTTTCTGATTTTTCTAAAAGGTACTTAAATGGCCTCCCTTTCCCATTCCCATTTCTGCTTAGTTCTGCTTCAGCTCAAGGCTGAAAAAGAAATTGCCTGTCTGAACCAGAAATGGAAAGAAAGAAATCTTATGACAAATCCTGTTCCGTTCTAGCAGCGTTTCCAGCCTAATTTCACTGGCCCAAGAGACAAAGAGTTCAAACAGGCATTCAAACCTTTGGTCCCAACTGAGATTTGTCCAGCATTAATTTCAAACCATAATCTGCTGATCTCAAGGACCTTTGTATAATAAAAACTCAAGAGATTTTTTTTTTGGTGAAAAAGATCATTAGGTTGCCACTTTATTAACTTCAAAACAACACAAGCAATTACTCCCCAGACAGTTTCCATCTGGACTCTTCTTTTGACCACAAAGCAAAAATTATGCTTTTTTTTTCCAACTAAAGTTCAGATAACTCCTCTCAATCAAACTAAGCTTCCTTTCTGGATAAATAGAATTAAGATATCAACTCATAAAGTTCATCTTTGGCCACCAAAACCCCGAAGTTTTCTCTTTTTATCTCTTGTTTTGCTACCTGGCTTGCCCTTATTCAGACAATATACATTATACATGTGTATTTGTTAAAATTACTTGTGGGCAGAGATTGTCTCTTTCTGAATTGTACTTTCCAAGTGCTTAATACAGTGCTCTGCACACACTAATCGCTCAATAAATATGATTGAATGAATAATAATAATGATGATGATGGTGATAATATTTGCAATAACAATAACAATCCTTTATCAGTAATATTTATGGTTTAATACTACTACTAATAATAATAATGGTTGGTACTTGTTAGGCACTTACTATGAGCAAAGCACTGTTCTAAGTGCTAGGGAGGTTACAAGGTGATCTGGTTGTCCCACAGGGGGCTCACAGCTTTAATACCCATTTTACAGATGAGGTAACTGAGGCACAGAGAAGTTAAGTGACTTGCCCAAAGTCACACAGCTGACAGTTGGCGGAGCTGGGATTTGAACCCATGACCTCTGACTCCAAAGCCTGGGCTCTTTCCACCGAGCAACGCTGCTTCTCCACTATGTCTCAGGCACTAAGTGCTGGGGTAGATAAACAATAATCAGGTCAAACACAGTCTCTGTCCCTTATGGGGCTCACAATTGAATCAGGGAGGGAGAATAGGTTTTACAGATAAGAGAACTGAGGCACAGAGAAGCTACGTGGCTGGCCTAAGGTCACACAGCATGTAAATAATGGTATTTGTTAAGCACTTGCTATGTGTCGAGCTCTGTAATAAGCCCAGGGGTGGATGCAGGCACAGGTAAGTGAAGTTATTTGCCTAAGGTCACACAGCAGCCAAGTGATGGTGCCGGGATTAGAATCCAGGTCCTTCTGGCTCCCCGTCTGGTGCTCTATTCATTCATTCATTCAATCGTATTCATTGTATGCTTACTGTGTGCAAAGCACTGTACTAAGCGCTTGATTCGCTAAGCCATGTTACTTCGAAGTGGTTGGGAAGTTCAAAATGAATAAAGGCAAGTTATCTGCTTCTCAGCTTCCACTGCAGTGAGAATGACAAATAAAAATGTACACACGTGAAACTTTATCCATTCATTCAGTTGCACTTATTGAGCGCTTACTGTGTGCAGAGTACTGTACTAAGCGCTTGGGAAATACAAATCGGCAACATAGAGAGACAGTTCCTACCCAGCAACGGGTTCACGGTCTAGAAGGGGGAGACAGAGAACAAAACAAAACATGTAGACAGGTGTCAAAATCATCAGAACAAATAGAATTAAAGCTATATCAATCAATCAATCATATTTATTGAGCACTTATGTGTGCAGAGCACTGTACTAAGCACTTGGGAAGTACAAGTTGGCAACATATAGAGACGGTCCCTCCCCAACAGTGAGCTCACAGTCTAGAAGGCTTCTAGACTGTGATGTGCACAGTCAATATGCACATCATTAACAAAATATATAGAATAGTAACTATGTACAAGTTTATAATATTACTGTAACATCTTTCTACTTTTAAGTCAACTAATATTGTTTATTGAGTGCCTTGTCAAAGTGAGGGTTAGAGTCCTAAGTCATGGGAGAGTGGAATGGAAGTTAAGCTCCTATCCTCATGGAATTTACAGTCTCACTGAGGATCGACAGAATCAATCAGTGCTATTTATTGAGCACTCTATGAAGCATTTGGGAGAGTACAATACAGTAGAGTTATAGACTACTATCCATGTCTTCAAGAAGCTTACAATCTAGAGTATTTTAATGTCTGTGTCCTCCCCTCTGGATGGTCAATTCCCTGTGTCTACCAACTCTGCTGTGTTGCATTCACCCGCGTGCTTTGTACAGTGCTTTGCACATAATAAGTGATCTATAAATACCGTTGATTGATACAGTGGAAGTAACAAATCATTTATAATAATAATGATAACAATGGTATTTGTTAAGTGCTTACTGTGTGCCAAGCACTGTTCTAAGCGCTGGGTGGGATACACGGTAATCTGGTTGTCCCATGTCGGGCTCCCAGTCTTAATCCCCATTTTCCAGATGAGGTAACTGAGGCATAGAGAAGTGAAGTGACTTGCCCAAAGTCACACAGCAGACAAGTTGTGAAGCCAGGATTAGAAAGCATGACTTCTGACTCCCAAGCCCGGACTCTTTCCACTGAGCCACGCTGCTTCTCTATGAATAATGAAAGCAGGAAGAGGGCAAGGGTACACATTGTTGTGACTAGACTATGAAAATGTGAAGATAGAAGTAAATAAATAAATAGAACAGTACGTAAATCAATGTTTGCATATTGCTAAGAATAGCTGTTGGGATGGCATCGTCTGTGGTAGAAGAAAACCAATTGAAAGAACTCCTCATTTTTACATCTTTTCTGTTGATATCAAACCTTCTCAGTTTGAGTCCAATTTTCTCCCATATTTGGTCATTTGATGCTGCTTGTGGCCTGCGGGTTGACTGGTGAAAGTTTCCAAGAAGCTGGATTTATTTTCTATAGTAGGCCTGTATCTCATAGACTTCAGAAGGCTGCACAGGCAAGAGGTTTTTAGATCTAAAACCCGGCATGGAATTTGACGCTCCATTGTTTCCTTACTCTGCCAATCTATTGAAACCCAGGATACTTTCTACTTCTATGTCTGCTGTGCACTGTTGGATAGCATGCTTTCGAGGTGCAGAATTTGGGGCAATATTAAGCTCTGAGTTTGTGAGAAACCCTGCATGTAGAGAGCCTCGGGTTTCAACTGGTACAGAACCATGGTTAGCTTTAAGCTTAGTTGTTGTCTGTGTCTATTCTGGAAGTGATTCCAGTAAGAGTCTGGTAATAAGTCTATGGCTGTTCCAGGCTGAATGCCTCAGAATGGTATGAAGATTTCTACCGCCTCTTGAGTGGAAAGAGTTTCCCAGTGGATCAAAACATTTTTATCAACAATCAATTGTATTTATTGAGTGCTTACTGTGTGCAGAGCAGTGTATTAAGAGTTTAGGAGAGTACGATAAATATAAGAGATCCTTTTCCTACCAGCAATGAGCTTACAATCCAAAGGAGGCTTACAAGTCCAGAGGGAGCTTATTTTTCCTCTCTTACAAATCCCCTGAGACATCCCTAAGTGTGGTTTTAAAATATTTCTAACAGGCTTGGACCCATCATACGATTCTGCTTTAGTCCATTTATGATGGAGAGTTAGAAAGGGAATATAAAATACTCCTAACTCAACTGGCCTGATTGTTATCCTGTAGATAACCATGAGAAGAGAGGAAAACAAACTGAAGCTCTTAAAAAAAAATTAGGTAAACACAAATTAAACACCCTTTTTAAAAAAAATTCATATGCCAATGAATGCGATGAGTTTTATCAAATAGTTTTGTACAGATGAATATATGGAGATCCTATATTTAGTGGCTTGCCACGCATTTTCAGTTTTCTTGAAGGCTAAAGTCATGACAACAAATGGAAAAAAGTGAAAATACATTAGTCTAAGAGTACTGCTGGAATTTTCGTATTCAAATTATGCCCCACTATTTATCAAAAGTTTCAGCCTTCCCTAAACTACCCCATTCATGCCTTGAAAATGGAATCAAAGGCAGTTAAGTAAACTCAAATCTTCTCAATATAGAAGGGCCCAATGTAAATCTAGTAGTTTAATAATGTCCATATTAAAAGCTATGTACTTTAAGTACATGAAATTTATTGATTCATGTTTAAACTAATTGATTTCAGTGTGCCTGTAGGAGTCTCAGGAAATTAAATTTTAGCTCCTCAAATAAGTGCTCGTAGAGCTTCTTCCTCAATTAGAGCTCAAGTGTTCTGACATAGGACGTGGGTGTAAAGGACAATCTGGCCTCGTTGAGGACACATTTTGGGGAGTCAAAATTCCTGGTTTCATTCCAAATCTGGTGGAGCCGATCGAATGGTAATGCCGAATGTATTAGTAGGAGAGAAGAGAAGCAGCATGGCTCAGTGGAAAGAGCCCGGGCTTTGGAGTTAGAGGTCATGGGTTCGAATTCCGGCTCTGTCAATTGTTAGCTGTGTGACTTTGGGCAAGTCACTTCACTTCTCTGGGCCTCAGTTACCTCACCTGTAAAATGGGGATTAAGACTGTGAGCCCCACGTGGGACAACCTGATCACCTTGTAGCCTCCCCAGCACTTAAAACAGTGCTTTGCACATAGTAAGTGCTTAATAAATGCCATCATTTATTTTAATTGTGCAGGTATTTTTACTTTTTTCGAAAAGGTTACTTTTCTCGAGCCGCATAGCACGAGTCTGGCCTCTGTACCCCAAATTCTCAGGCATCAACAGGACATCCTTCTGATGGAGAGGCACCATTTGGTTTTTTCCTCACTCCCAACTCCTGCTACCGAAGAGGGTCTCAACAAAGGTCCCAAGAACTGCAGGCTGGTGACAATTTGAGACAGAAACTCTACTGTCAGGTAGAGCCTGGGTCAATCAGAAAGTTTTCGGGAGGACGCAGTCTAATTCTCTTGATCTGATCCCAAAATATCCTTCGCTACACAGCCCCATCCTGTCACTTCTCTACCTTACTGTGCTATTTTGCAAAACTATTCCATGTAGTTGTTACCGTAATACATGACTAGGCGGTCCAGGCATTTAGTTTTTTTAACGGTATTTGTAAGCACGTACTATATGCCAGACACTGTTCTAAACCCTGAAATTACACTCCAGTTGCATTTCAAGTACTTAAAATCAGTTAAAACCCAAGTAAAATCTGAAATAGAAATAACGCTCTAGTCGAGAAGCAGCGTGGCTCAGTGGAAAGAGCATGGGCTTGAGAGTGAGAGGTCATGGGTTCTAATCCCAGCTCTGCCACTTGTAAGCTGTGTGACTTTGGGCAAGTCACTTCATCATCATCAATCGTATTTATTGAGCGCTTACTGTGTGCAGAGCACTGTACTTCACTTCTCTGTGCCTCAGTTCCCTCATCTGTAAAATGGGGATTAAGATTGAGAGCCCCCTGTGGGACAACCTGATTACCCTGTATCCACTGCAGCACTTAGAACATTTCTTGGCACATAGTAAGCACTAAACAAATACCCACATTATTATTATTACTATTAATAATGGCATTTCTTAAGCGCTTACTATGCGCAAAACAGTGTTCTAAGTGCTGAGGAGGTTACAAGGTGATTATTATTATTACTGTGATTTCACAGAACTCTTGCATCGAAGAGGGATCGTCAAATTAAATCAAAGTAAAATCAGCTTTGTTTAAAACCAAATGACAAAATTAAAATAGAAAACCAAACAACCCATGAAATTCAGCAGAAGCCAGAATAGTATTTAATCCTCAAAAGGCGTGGAGGATAATAGAATATTATTCAATCACCGAGATGAAATCTCTAACAGCGCGGGTCTGAGTTCAACCAACTAAAATCAGGATGCTGACTCTAGTCAATCAATAAATCAATCAATCGATCATATTTATTGAGCGCTTACTGTGTGCAGAGCACTGTACTAAGCACTTGGGAAGTACAAGTTGGCAACATATAGAGACAGTCCCTACCCAACAGTGGGCTCACAGTCTAAAAGTCAACTGTCTTATGGTGAAGTCCAGTTGTTGTAGCACATTTTTCTGTGGGTAGTAATAAGCAGTGAGAAGCAGCATGGCCTAGTGGCTAGAGCACAGGCCTGAAAGTCAGAAGGACCTGGGTTCTAATCCCCTCCCCGCCACTTGTCTGCTGTGTGACTTTGGGCAAATCACTTCACTTCTCTGTGCCTCAGTTCCTTCATCTGTAAAATGGGGATTAATGATGAGAATGGTATTTGTTAAACGCTTACTATATGCCAGGCACTGTTCTAAGCTCTGGGATGATAATGACGATGATGATGGTATTTATTAAGCACTTACTATGTGCAAAGCACTGTTCTAAGCACTGGGGGGGTTACAAGGTGATCAGGTTGTCCCACGGGGGGCTCACAGTCTTAATCCCCATTTTACAGATGAGGGAACTGAGGCCCAGAGAAGTTAAGTGTCTTGCCCAAAGTCACACAGCTGACAAGTGGCGGAGCCGGGATAAGAACTCATGACCTTTGGCTCCCAAGCCCGTGCTCTTTAATTCATTCATTCAATTGTATTTATTGAGCTTGGGAAGTACAAGTTGGCAACATAGAGACGGTCCCTACCCAACAATGGGCTCCCAGTCTAGAAGACAGGCTCCCAGTCTAGACTGCAAGCCCTCTGTGGGACAGGGACTGTGTCCAACCTTTTCTCTGTCACCTTTTCTCTGTCCTTGTCCTCTCTGGGGAAGGGGACCAGCTCTGTATCCCAGCGTCTATGAGCACTGAGCTCAACCAAATCCTGACTGAAGTGGAGAAGCTTTTCCATTCCAGTGCCCCAGGTTAAGCACATATTCTTTGAAGAGCACTGTGATAAGCCCTTGGAAGAGTCCAGTAGAGTTAGCAGTCTTGATTCCTGTCCTCAAAGAGGTGATAATCAAGCGGGGGAAACAGGCACTTTACTAAATTATAGATAACTACATTTGTAAGGTGCTACAGAAAAATGGTTTAGCAAAGTGGCCTAGTTGAAAGAGCATGGGCCTCGGGGACAGAGGATTTGGTCCTAGATCTGGCTCTACCACTTGTCTCCTGTGTCAACTTGGGCATGCCACTTAACATTTAGCGTGGCTCAGTGGAAAGAGCCCGGGCTTGGGAGTCAAAGGTCATGGGTTCAAATTCCGGCTCTGCCAATTGTCAGCTGTGTGACTTTGGGCAAGTCACTTAACAATAATAATAATAATGATGGCATTTGTTAAGTGCTTACTATAGAGCACTGTTCTAAGCATTGGTGGGGATACAAGGTGATCAAGTGGTCCCACGTGGGGCTCACAATCTTAATCCCCATTTTACAGGTGAGGCAACTGAGGCTCAGCGAAGTTAAGTGACTTGCCCAATGTCACACAGAGACATGTGACAGAGTCGGGATTTGAACCCATGACCTCTGACTCCAAAGCCCGTGCTCTTTCCAGTGAGCCATGGTGCTTCTCAACTTCTCTGGAACTCAGTTATCTCATCTGTAAAATGGGGATTAAAATTGTGAGCCCCACATGGGTCAACCTGATCCTCCCGAGGGCTTAGAACAGTGCTTTGCACAAAGTGAGTGCTTAACAAATACTAAAATTATGCTATTATTATTATTCTCTGTGCTTTGACTGTGAAATCCTATCCCGTCTGGACTACTGCACTAGCCTTCTCTCTGATCTCCCATCCTCGTGTCTCTCTCCACTTCAATCCATACTTCATGCTGCTGCCCGGATTATCTTTGTCCAGAAACGCTCTGGACATATTACTCCCCTCCTCAAAAACCTCCAATGGCTACCGATCAATCTGCGCATCAAGCAGAAACTCCTCACCCTGGGCTTCAAGGCTGTCCATCCATCCCCTCGCCCCCTCCTACCTCACCTCCCTTCTCTCCTTCTCCAGCCCAGCCCGCCCCCTCTGCTCCTCCACCACTAATCTCCTCACTGTACCTCGCTCTCGCCTGTCCCGCCATCGACCCCCGGCCCACATCATCCCCCGGGCCTGGAATGCCCTCCCTCTGCCCCTCCGCCAAGCTAGCTCTCTTCCTCCCTTCAAGGCCCTGCTGAGAGCTCACCTCCTCCAGGAGGCCTTCCCAGACTGAGCCCCTTCTTTCCTCTCCCCCTCGTCCCCCTCTCCATCCCCCCGTCTTACCTCCTTCCCTTCCCCACAGCACCTGTATATATGTATATATGGTTGTACATATTTATTACTCTATTTATTTATTTATTTATTTATTTTACTTGTACATTTCTATCCTACTTATTTTATTTTGTTGGTATGTTTGGTTCTGTTCTCTGTCTCCCCCTTTTAGACTGTGAGCCCACTGTTGGGTAGGGACTGTCTCTATGTGATGCCAATTTGTACTTCCCAAGCGCTTAGTACAGTGCTCTGCACATAGTAAGCGCTCAATAAATACGATTGATTGATTGATTGATTGATTGAAATGTTTTGTTTTGTTGTCTGTCCTTCCCCTTCTAGGCTGTGGGCCCTTTGTTGGGAAGGGACCATCTTTGTATGTTGCCAATTTGGGCTTCCTGAGCACTTAGTAAGTAAGCACTCAATAAATACGATTGAATGAATGATTAAGAGTGTGAACCCCTTGAGGGACATGAGCAGTGTCCACCCTGGTTATCTTGTATCTACCCCAGCGCTTAGTACGGTCCCTGGTAGGGCTTAGTACAGTCCCTGTACACAGTAAATCCTTAACAAATATAATTTAAAAAAAAAAATCACTAGGCTATGGGTCTGAGAGCTGGAAGACCTGGATTCTAATCCCAGCACTGTCACATGCCAGCTGTTTAATCTTGGGCAAGTCGCTTCACTTTTGTTCATTCATTCATTCATTCAATCGGATTTATTGAGCACGTACTTTGTGCAGAGCACTGTACTAAGTGCTTGGGAAGTACAAGTTGGCAACATAAAGAGACGGTCCCTACCCAACAGCGGGCTCACAGTCTAGAAGGGGGAGACAGACAACAAAACAAAACGTATTAACAAAATATAATAAATAGAATAGTAAATATGTACAAGTAAAATCAATTGAGTAATGAATCTGTACAAACATATATACGGGTGCTGTGGGGAGAGGAAGGAGGTAGGGTGGGGGGCAGAGAGAGAGGAAGGAGGGAGCTCAGTCTGGGAAGGCTTCCTGGAGGAGGTGAGCTCTCAGTAGGAGTGTAAGAGAGTGTGGCTCAGTAACCTCAACTGTAAAATGGGGATTAACACAGTGAGCCCCATGTGGGACAGGGATTCTGTCCAACCCAATTTGCTTGTATCCACCCCAGAGCTTAGTTCGGTGCCTGGCACATAGTAAGTGCTTAACAAATATCACACTTATGATTATTATTATTGTTAGAGTGCTTTGCACATAGTAAGTGCTTCATAAATGCAATTATTATTATTATTATTATTATTATTATTATTATTATTATTATTTGTTGGTCATATTGAATTACATGTCCTCAGCTGAATCACTGGTCATAGAGAAGCAGCGTGGCTCAGAGGAAAGAGCCTGGGCTCTGGAGTCAGAGGTCATGGGTTCAAACCCCGGCTCTGCCAACTGTCAGCTGTGTGACTTAGGGCAAATCACCTAACTTCTCTGGGCCTCAGTGACCTCATCTGTAAAATGGGGATGAAGACTGTGAGCCCCCCGTGGGACAACTTGATCACGTTGTAACCTCCCCAGCACTTAGAACAGTGCTTCACAAATTGTAAGCGCTTAATAAATGTCATCATTATTATTATTAGCATCATTTAGGCAAAACTGGATTCTCTATATTTTTGACTGCTTTGACATCTGCAGATAAAGCCAGTATTTCGTTTTAATGTCAGAATAACATGGAGGCCTAAATAGACTTAGACGTGAAGGTATTGAATAACACTGCCCGCATTGGGTTTTTTTTATGGAATCTGTTAAGCACTTATTAAGTTCTCAGCACTGTACCAACTTTTGGGGTACATACACGAAAATCAGGTTAGAAACAGTCCCGGTCCCACACGAGGTTCACAGTTTTAATCCCCATTTTACAGATCGGTTAAATGAGGCACCAAGAAGAGAAGTGACTTGTCCAGGGTCACACAGCAGACAAGTGGCAGAGCGGGTATTAGAACCCAGGGCCTTCGGGTGCTTTATCCACTAGGTCATGCTGCTTCTTGTCTTTGGCATTTTTCCTTCTTTGAACATATTTGCTCTGGAGCACGGATATCTTAGCCCATTTTGTTTAATTAAGAAAAACCTGCTCAGACTGATCTAAAAGATCCAATTATAGAAGTTGGTGAAAATCAAACTTGAATTGAATGAATAAATGGGGATATTATATTACTGAAGTGCCTGAAGGTGAATGGTTTCACATCGCTGTATGTTTTTAATGACGATAAGTGCTAATTTGGTACCCAGAATAAAAAGGTGAATTTGAGGTATTCTGAAGAAACAGGCAGGAAATGCAGTGCATACTTTCGTTCTATTCACCCCATTCTATCCTTTCTTGATATGTAAAAATGTGCCCAAGGACATTCAACAGCCTGCTGGCAATATAGGTTTAAACAAATTCATTCATTCAATTCATTCAATCGCATTTATTGAGCACTCACTGTGTGCAGAGCACTGTACTAAGCACTCGGGAGAGCACAATATAACAATGAACATACACTTTTCCTGCCCACAGCAAGTTAACAATCTAGAAGGAGGGAGGCAGATATTAGTATAAATAAATAAATTACAGATATGTACATGTGTTGTGGAGCTAGAAGGGGGGAGAATAAAGGGAACCAGTCAGAGTGACCACAGAGAAACAGCGTGGCTCAGTGGAAATAGCCTGGGCTTTGGAGTCAGAGGTCATGGGTTCAAATCCCGGCACCACCACTTAGCTGTGTGACTTTGGGCAAGTCACTTCACTTCTCCGACTTTGGACTAGTCCACTTCTCTGGGCCTCAGTTACCTCATCTGTAAAATGGGGATTAAGACTGTGAGCCCCCCGTGGGACAACCTGATCACCTTGCAACCTCCCTAGCGCTTAGAACAGTGCTTTGCACATTGTAAGCGCTTAATAAATGCTATAAAAAAAGAAGGGAGTGGGAGAAGAGGAAAGGGGGACTTAGGGAAGGCCTCCTGGAGGAGATGTGCCTTCAGTAAGGCTTTGGAGGTGAGGGAGTCATTGTCTGTCAGATTTGAGGAAGGCGGGTGATAGAGAAGCAGCGTGGCTCAGTGGAAAGAGCCCGGGCTTTGGAGGAAGAGGTCATGGGTTCAAATCCTGGCTCCGCCAATTGTCAGCTGTGTGACAGGGCAAGTCACAACTTCTAGACTGTGAGCCCACTGTTGGGTAGGGGCTGTCTCTATATGCTGCCAACTTGTACTTCCCAAGCGCTTAGTACAGTGCTCTGCACACAGTAAGTGCTCAATAAATACAATTGATTGATTGATTGATTAACTTCTCTGTACCTCAGTTCCGTCATCTGTCAAATGGGGATTAAGACTGTGAGCCCCATGTGGGACAACCTGATGACCTTGTAACCTCCCCAGCACTTAGAACAGGGCTTTGCACATAGTAAGCACGTAATAAATGCCATTATTATTATTATTATGCGGGCTAGAGACGGGGCATGGGTGAGGGGTTGGCAAGTGAGATAAATGAGAATGAGGTACAGTGAAAAGGCAGGCAGTAGAGGAGCACAGCCTGAGGTCTGGGTTATAGTGGGAGAATAGCGAGGTGAGATAGGATGGGGCAAGGTGATCGAGTGCTTTAATGCCAACGGTGAGTTTTTATTTGATGTGGAGGTGGCTGGGCAACCCGCTACAGCTTTTTGAAGAGTGAGGAGACATGTCCTGAATGCTTTTGTAGAAAAATGATCCGGGCAGCAGAGTGAAGTACGGACCGCAGTGGAGAGAGACAGAAGTCTGAGAGATCAGCGAGGAGGTTGGCACAGTAATCCAGGCGGGATAGGATGAATGATTGTGGGTGAGGGGTCGGCAGGTGGTGGCAGTTCGGATGAAGAGGAAAGGTCGGATTTTAAAGGTGTGAAGCTGGGACCAACGGGACTCAGAGATGGATTGAATAAGCGGGTTGAATGAGAGAGTTGTTTGTGACTGTCTTTTGTCAGTTCAACAAAAAACAAATTTGATGGTTTTCTATATTTGAAATGGTTCTTCTTTTGCTCTATAAACTGTTTCATGGAAAAAATAATAAAATGATTTTAGATGGCACAGAGGTTAAGACAAAGTTTTCTTCAGGGCAGAGATATTAGAAATTGTAAATGTAAAAGCATTCTACCTTAAGAAATCAGGGAGTTCTACCACTATATCAAGTCAATTATTCATTCATTCATTCAACCGTATTTACTGAGCGCTTACTGTGTGCAGAGCACTGTACTAAGCGCTTGGGAAGTACAAGTTGGCAACATACAGAGACAGTCCCTACCCAACAACGGGCTCACAGTCTAGAGGGGTGCATGTAATTATTAATAAAGACTTTAACAGCTCGCTGAGAATATGCTTTTCCCCTTAATCTATATCTTTTCAGTATCAAAAGAAGAAAAAAAGAATATATGCGAAATAATTTCTATTATGGTATGAATACTAAAGTTTTAGAGCATTTGTTAAGGTTATTGGATAGAATTGGATATGTAGTAGAAGTCCTATTATGTCAGGAGAGTATAATTGATCTTAAATTTTTATTTTATGGTATTTGTTAAGCTTTTTCTTGGTGCTAGGCAGCTCACACACTTCACTCCTCTAATCCCAGTCTACTCACTGCACTTTGATCTCGTCTATCTCACCACTGCTCTCCTGCCTCTGGCCTAGAGTTCCCTCCCTCTTCATAAGACAATAACTCTTCCCACCTTCTAAACTTTATTCAAGGCCCATTTCCTCCAAGAAGCCTCCCCTACTAAGCCCTCATTTCCTCTTCTCCCACTCCTTTCTGCATAGTCGCCTTTGCACTTATATTTTCACCCTTTATTCACTACTACCTTAGCCCCAAAGCCCTTGCATACAAAGTAGCAATTTATTTATTTATATTCACGTCTGGATGCCTCTAGACTGAAAGCTCATTGGGGACAGGAGTATTTTTACCAATTCTGAAAATCAGGTTGGACAGAGTCCATTTCCCACATGGGGCTCACAGTCTTGAGGCCCAATTACCTAATTGAGGCCCAGAGAAGTAAAGCGACTTTCCCAAGGTCACACAGCTGAGCCAGGAATAGAACCCAGGTCCTCTAACTCCCTGTACTTTTTCCATTAAGCCTTGCTGCTTTCTTTCATTCATTCATTCATTCAATCAATCATATTTATTGAGCGCTTCCTGTGTGCAGAGCATTTAATTCCACAGACTAGTAGTCATTGTAGTTTCAGAAGAAGCTCAAATTTCACTTAGAAAAATATAATAATAATATTAATAATGATGGCATTTAGTAAGCGCTTCCTATGTGCACAGCACTGTTCTAAGTGCTGGGGAGGTTACAGGGTGATCAGGTTGTCCCACTGGGGGCTCACAATCTTAATTCCCATTTTACAGATGAGAGAACTGAGGCCCGGAGAAGTTAAGTGGCTTGCCCAAAGTCACACAGCTGACAGTTGGCGGAGCCGGGATTTGAACCCATGACCTCTGACTCCCAAGCCCGGGCTCTTTCCACTGAGCCACGCTGCTTATGGAATAAAAGGAAGAACCCAGACTCTTTTTCATTGCCTTCCTTGACTAAGACCTCATTTGCTCTCTTCATTCTCCCTTCTGCGCTACCTGTGCACTTCTATACCTCGTAAATACTTGATATTCAACCCACAGGATTTATTAACATATCCCTACCACTTTCCTTATTTGTTATTTATCTTACCGTCCGTCTCCCCTCCTAAATTGTAAGTTCCTAACTCATGTACTCTCCCAAGCTTCTCACACAGTATGCACTCAACAAATTTCATTGATTAATTGGCAAAGGCCCTTAAACTTGTTACATCTGGGTTTCCCCAATTTTGAAACAGGGCCTTTTAACAAGGACAGTACTGAAGTGCTATCATCATCACCATCATCAATCGTATTTATTGAGCACTTACTATGTGCAGAGCACTGTACTAAGCGCTTGGGAAGTACAAATTGGCAACATATAGAGACAGTCCCTACCCAACAGTGGACTCACAGTCTAAATGGGGGAGACAGAGAACAAAACCAAACATACTAGCAAAATAAAATAAATCAAATAGATACTATTATATTACTATTACTAATAGTAGTATTGTAATAATATTACAATAATAGTAACAGTCTTTGTTAAGCGCTTACCATGTTCCGGGTGCCGCTTTGAGTGCTGGGGTGGATACAAGTCAATGGGGGTGGACGCGGTCTCGATCCCCATTTTACGGATGAGGGAACTGAGGCCCGGGGAATCAATCAATCGTATTTATTGAGCACTTACTGTGTGCAGAGCACTGTACTAATCGCGTGAAGTGAAGTGACTTGCCCAGGGCCACACAGCGGATCGGTGGCGGAGCCGGGATTAGAACCCAGGGCCTTTTGACACCCAGGCCGGGGCTGTTTTCCCAGGAGGGACGCTTCCGGATCTCAGGGGAGAGGTGGGTGACACCAAAGGGACCCCCACAACTGCCAGGGCTATCACTCCAAAATGGAATTATGTAATTTCTTTTTTATCAACTTCTATTTGCAAACACTGCCAGTTATCTTTCCAAGGGCCAAGCTCCCTAGCAAATATTTTGTGTTTTGCAAGGCACTTTTTAAATGCTTTGTAAGCAGGTTGTCGGTTTCCCTCCAGGTCATATAAGCATATGCCTTAATTGAAATCAAATAGCCTACAGTACCCAAAGAAAAACTAGAAACATTTACGGTAGAGCTGATCAAAGGTTGTCTCTGCTTTCCTTTCATAAGGCAACAGTTGAACTCTATGTAGAGGTTAAAAAAGGACTCTGGCATTCTTCAGTCTTCTCATTTTAGCCTTTTCAAGAACGTTTGCTCTTTGGACGGAATGTAATTGTGTCTGTGAAGTAGGACAGCACTTTCTGTGTGCAAAATACTGCACTAAATCCTTGCGAAATTATCTTTATACACCATCCCTCCCCTACTAGAGCTTGCAATCTCTCCCCCTTGGTTTTGAAAACCATTTGGAAAGTGGAGATTGAGAGGAGAGGGGCCGGTAAAAGACAAATTTCCTCTCCTGCAAGGAGGGTGTTTTCCTCCAGGAGCCTACGAGTGAAACTGAAACATGAATTTTAATGGCAGAGCTGCCGGCATAGTGATTCTCTTACAAGAAGTCTGAGAGTTTAATACTAATACTAATTATGGTATTTGTTAAGCACTTACTATGTGCAAAGCACTGTTCTAAGTGCTGGGGAGGTTACAAGGTGATCAGGTTGTCCCACGTGGGGCTCACAGTCTTAATCGCCATTTTACAGATGAGGGAACTGAGGCTAAGAGATGTTAAGTGACTTGCCCAAAGTCACACAGCTGATAATTGGCGGAGCCGGAATTTGAACCCATGACCTCTGACTCCAAAGCCCATGCTCTTTCCACTGAGCCACGCTGCTTAAAGTATCTGAAGGACTCCCAAGGGCTTAGTACAGTGCTCTGCACAAAGTAAGTGCTCAATAGATATGATTGATTGATTGATTGACAGTCACGAAAGTGAGTCTGGGATTTGGGGGAGTTGGAGATGAGGGGGATGTTGGAAGAGTCCTAGCGTCAGTTTTGGGAGTAAGGGTAATAACCCCCTCCCTCAAGGGCTGGAGCTGAAAGCATCGTGTCTCAGTGGAAAGAGAATTGTCTTTGGAGTCAGAGGTCATGAGTTCGAATCCTGGCTCGGCCACATGTCTGCTGCGTGACCTTGGGCAAGTCACTTAACTTCTCGGGGGCCTCAATTACCTCATCTACAAAATGGGGATGAAGACTGGGAGCCCAACGTGGGACAACCTGATCACCTTGCATCCCCCCCAGCACTGAGAACAGTGCTTTGCACATAGTAGGCGCTTAATAAATGCCATCATCATTGTTATAGAGTATTAGACTTATTGTGAATGGTTCCGACTGTCAGGACATCTCTTTGACTGATAAGCTCAACTGTTTTAATTCTGACAACTTAAAACCTGATTTTTCTCCAAGTATTTTGAACAATGTATTGCCGACTTGTATTTCCCAAGCGTTTAGTACAGTGCTCTGCACACAGTAAGTGCTCAATAAATACGATTGAATGAATGAATGAATGAATGAACATCTATCATGCAGGGCACCGTAAATTCATAGTTAGCAACACCAAAATTTGAAATATATTGTCAGTAATTTGAAGAATTTCAATTTTAAGCCTAATGAAACCCTCCCCCTCATTCCCCAGCATTGTTAAGACACAGCACCAATGTAACATGGAGGCATAGAAAAATAATGTAGAAATTTGAAAGCACACTTCTATGGAATCATAGAACTTGACCTGGTGAGTTGATGAAGAAGGGCAAAGTATCTGGAAAGCCAAACCATTTAGTTTAGTTGGTAAAAAAAAAAAATAATGAGTTTACATTCAGTCATCTGTGTCCTAAATTAATTAATTGATGAACTTGTATCTACCCCAATGTTTGATACATAGTAAATGCTTAACAAACCATTATTATTATAGACGGTAAGCTCCTCATTGGCAGGGAACATGTCTGCTAACTCTGTTATACTAGAGAAGCAGCATGGCTCAGTGGAAAGAGCCCGGGCTTGGGAGTCAGAAGTCCTGGGTTCTAATTCCGCTCCACCCCATGTCTGCTGTGTGACCTTGGACAAGTCACTTAACCTCTCTGAGCCTCAGTTCCCTCATCTCCCCCTCCTCCCACTCTCCATCTTCTCCACATTACCTCCTTCCCTTCCCCACAGCACCTGTATGTATGCATATATGTTTGTACAGGTTTATTACTCATTTATTTTACTTGTACATATTTATTCTATTTATTTTATTTTGTTAATATGTTTTGTTTTGTTCTCTGTCTCCCCCTTCTAGACTGTGAGCCCACTGTTGGGTAGGGATCGTCTCTATATGTTGCCAACTTGGACTTCCCAAGCGCTTAGTACAGTGCTCTGCACACAGAAAGCACTCAATAAATACAATTGAATGAATGAATGAATGAATCTCTAAAATGGGGATTAAGACTGAGCCCCACGTTGGACAACCTGATCACCTTGCATCCCCCCCAGTGCTTAGAACAGTGCTTTGCACATAGTAAACGCTTAACAAATGCCATCATTATTATATTATTATTATTATTATTATTATTATTATTATTATTATTATTATTATTATTATTATTATACTCTTTGAAGGGCTTAATACAGTACTCTGCACATGGTAAGCACTCAATAAATACTATAGAGCAATAATAATAATAATAATAATAATGATTGCGGTACTTGTTAAGCCCTTATTATGTGCCAGGCACTGTACTAAGCACTGAGGTGGATACAAGCAAATAGGTTGTGAGCCCCACGTGCGACAACCTAATTACCTTGTATCGAGCCCAGCGCTTAGAACAGTGCTCGGCACATAGTAAGTGCTTAACAAATACCATTATCATCATGATGCTCATCGTCCAGATTGGAGTCGGTCTCTTTGGTTGCTTGTGATAGTTGTTTCGTTTTCATCCATGGCGGAGTTTGGTCTGGAACTGGATTGAGTTTTTAGCATCTCTTAATTCATTCATTCATTCCATCATATTTATTGAGCGCTTTTATGTGTGAAGTACTGTACTAATTGATTGGGAGAGTACCATACAAAAATAAACAGACACATTCCCTGCCCAAAACGGGCTTACCCTGTGGACTCCTCAGCCTGTGAGGATCCCCACTTGGCAGTAATAATACTGATGATAATAATAATAGTGATACATTGTGCTATTAGCTAAGCACTTTGTACCAGCGCTGTACTAAGCACTGGGTGCTTAGTACAATATTACAATATAATCTGATCTACGAAGTTCCTGTTCTACATAAGACAGGTAAGAAGGAGGGAGAAGGGGTATGCAATTCCTATTTTACAGTTGAGAAAACTGAGGCACAGAGATGCGGTGACTTGCTCAAGGGTAAAAGCAGGCAAGAATCAGAGCCAGGATTAGAACCTAAAAAACTGTGTCCAACCTGATCTATCTTGGCCTTTAATACAGTGCTTGGCATATAGTAGACACCTAAAAAATACAATTACTATTCATTCATTCATTCATTCAATCTTCTAGATTGTGAGTCCGTTGTTGGGTAGGGACAGTCTCTATATGTTGCCAACTTGTACTTCCCAAGCGCTTAGTACAATGCTCTGCACACAGTAAGTGCTCAATAAATACGATTGAATGAATATTTATTGTGCACTTCTTGTGTGTAAAGCACTGTACTAAGCATTTGGGAGAGTATATGATAACAGCAGACATATTCCTGGCCACAGCGAGTCCACTGTCTAGAGGCAGAGACAGAGCGTGGCTCAGTGGAAAGAGCCTACGCTTGGGAGTCAGAGGTCGTGAGTTCTAATCCTGGCTCAGCCACTTGTCTGCTGTGTGACCTTGGGCAATTCACTTAAGGTCTCTGGGCCTCAGTTACCTCATCTGGAAAATGGGGATGAAGACTGTGAGCCCCACGTGGGACAACCTGATTACCTTGTACCTACCCCTGCACTTAGAACAGTGCTTGGTACATAGTAAGCACTTAACAAATACCATCATTATTAAATAAATAACTAAATTAGGACTAATTTTGAGTTTGTCAACAACTCCCAAATCCGTAAATACTTTGCAAGACAAGCATAGTGCTTTCTCTCTCTACTTCAAATTTAATTCATCTCAAACATCATTAGGAATGCATATGATTGATAGTGTTAATTCCTTGATCGACGGATATATCAAGTTCATAGTTTCTAAAGCCGAAGTAGGCCATTTAAACCATTTTGGAAAAAGGCCAAACCTTGGAAAATTGCAATTGGCGAAAAATATTTTGAAGTACAGTTAAGTTCAGCCCAAACCAGACATGTGAAGCAGTGAAGCAGTAAGGTGTAGTGGTTAGAGCATGGGTAAGGAAATAAATAAGTTACAGATATATGCAGATATATCCATATAGGCTGTGGGGATGGGAGGAAGGATGAATAATGGAGCAACTGAAAGCGGTGCAGAAGGGAGTGGGAGGAGAGGAGAGGAGGGCTTAGTCAAGGAAGGCTTCTTGGAGGAGATGGGCCTAATATTACTAGCTCCCCTGGCTCTCAGGTGCGCGATCTTTTTATTAGGTCAAACGACCCATTCGGTCCATCCTTTGCCTACAGTGCCGTAGATGTGGCATTCAGAATGGAGATACAGTAGGTCATTTTATTTGTGGAAGCTCTGAGACCCACAAGTTTTGGGAAAAAAAAAGTGAGTTATTTCAGACGAGCTATTGACAAGGTGATCTTTAGGGAAAATCTTATTATTAGTTTAAATGTATGCAGCAGGGCATCTCTGAAGGCCTGTGCATTTTGCATCCTCAGCACTTTTGCATAGCAAAAGGTATTTCTCCCTGATTCTATTACGGATTGAGGATTTTAAACATGTACCTCAATATCTTGTAGAACTATGACAATAGGGATGAAACAACAATGGAAGTGTTTTGGATTTTTTCAGGCAAAATATATCGTTTCTATAAATGAATGCAAACTCATATTCGCTCTCCCTTAATACTTTGCACTTTAACAAGAGCAGGGCAGGAGATTTCACGCAAACCAACTCATTTTTGGCACCGCTATTAAGTGGAAATATATTTTTAGTTGTCATAATGGGAAACCTTGTCAAAGGTTTGGCCTTTTGACTTGATGAACTAAAAGTGGAAAATGGAGCTATTTTTCCGGGAAAAGGCACTAAATTAAATTATCCATTTCTTAAATGGCAATTTTTTTCTTAATGGATTTGGGTGGCAAACAGGAGCAGAGACCTAAAAACTATATTTTACTAACAATAATGCATAGTTTATTAACAGGGAATGTGATCATCACTCTAATCTAGTAATTTTATTGTATTAATAATGATATTTGTTAAGCATCAACTATGTGCCAAGCAAACAGGAGCAGAGACCCAAAAACTATATTTTACTAACAATAATGCATAGTTTATTAACAGGGAATGTGATCATCACTCTAATCTAGTAATTTTATTATATTAATAATGATATTTGTTAAGCATCAACTATGTGCCAAGCACTGTACTAAGGGTTGCAGTACATACAAGATAATCAGGTTGGACAGGATAATCAGGTTGGTCCCTGGCCCATAGTGGGTTCACAGTCTAAGTCTCTTATTAATTTCTTAGCAAACCTTTGGAGCAAATATACTTAATTTCATTCTGCTAAATCCTCCCACTGTGCAATAGTATGCAGCTTTGCCTCTTAGCACCTATTTCCTCGATTTTCAACAAATTACATTTTATTCTAAGGATTTATTGTGCTAGTTATGGAAATTGTATTAAAATCATTAGAGGAGCATTTAGAAAATTAGGACTAATTTTGAGTTTGTAAACAACTCCCAAATCCATAAATACTTTGCAAAACAAGCGTAGCGCTTTTTCTCTCTACTTCCAATTTAATTAATCGAAAACATCATCATTAGGGAGGCATATGATTGATAGTGTTAATTCCTCGATCGATGGATATATCAAGTTCATAGTTTCAAAAGCCAAAAGAGGCCATTTAAATTATTTTGGAAAAAGGCCAAACCTTGGAAAATCTCAATTTGTGACAAATATTTTGAATTATAATTAAGTTCAGTCCAAACCAGACATGTGGATCAGAGAAGCAGTAAGGTGTAGTGGTTAGAGCATGACCCAGCCAGTCGGAGGTCATGGGTTCTAATCCCAGCTCCACGACTTGTCTGCTGTGTGACCTTGGGCAAGTTGCTTCAGTTCCCTGTGCCTCAGTTACCACACCTGTAAAATGGGGATTAAGACCGTGAGCCCTGTGCGGGACAGGGACTCTGTCCAACCTGATCAACAGAGCACATAGTAAGCGCTTAACAAATGCCATAGTAATTACTATGATTATTATTATCTGAAACCACTGCATTGATAAATAGATAATAAACAATGACACTTTTTCACAGACTTAATTCAGTGTCTTGAGGTCAGGGATCCTACCCGCCTTTTAGCTCTATTTTCCCCTCACAAGTGTTCAGTTGTGTAAGCTGCTTGGACGCTCAATAAATTCCAGTGATAGAGTATGCAAATCAATGGATAGAAAATTCATTATGTGCTGCTATGGAAATTAAGAATCGTGCCAGAGAAAAATCCCTGTCCATAAAAGCTCAGCCTAATGCTTTCTAGCAGGCGTGCAATATTGATATTAGATGAAAACTTTTGTTTGAACTTGAAAACAAGGCTGCTAACATTCATTCTGGTGAGAAACAGGAAGGAATCATGACCTTTCCTTTTATTCTTTTCTTTTTTTTTCAAATTACTAAGCTGCTTGCCTCAGGTGAACATGTTTGTTGAATGCTTGCACTGTGCTAAGTGTTGACATGGGCTCAGAGGGGCAAAGGTTTGTAATAGTTAAAGCCAACTTGAGGTATAGGAAATACAATATAGGAAATGATAGCGATGGCACTTATTGAACGCCCACTGCATGCAATGCACTGTAATCAGTGTTTGTTTCTAGACTGTGAGCCCGTTGTTTTCTAATAATAATAATAATGATAGCATTTATTAAGTGCTTACTATGTGCAAAGCACTGTTCTAAGCGTTGAAGACTGTGAGCCCGTTGTTGGGTTGGGGCCGTCTCTCTATATGTTGCTGATTTGTTCTTCCCATGCACTTAGTACAGTGCTCTGCACACAGTAAGCACTCAATAAATAAGATTGAATGAATGTAGAAGCACCCAGTAATTTGAGGGTAATTCTTTGCCCACGGTTCATTCTAACAAGGGAAACAAATATATTTACAAATAGAGTAACCATGTAATTAATTTGAATGTTGGGTTCCTCCTTTGGACTGAAAGCTCCTTGTGAACTTCCTATCAACTCTATTTTTTAATAGCACTTGTTAAGCACTTACTATGTACTAATTAGGGGATTCGTTAAGCATCTTCTATGTGCCAGCTACTGTGCTAAGCACTGGGGTGGATAGAAGCAAATTAAGTTGGACACAGTCCCTGTCTCATGTGGGACTCATAATCTCAACCCCCATTTTACAGATGAGGTAACAGAGAAGTGAAGTGATTTGTCCAAGGCTACACAGCAGACAAGCGGTAGAGTCGGGATTAGAACTCATGACCTTCTGATTCCCAGGCCTGTACTCTGTCTATTTTATCGTGCTGCCAAGCACTTCATTAAGCTCTGGGTAGATACAAGGTTTTAGGTTGGACATAGTCCTTGTCCCATAGAAGGCTCAGTCTTAATCCCCATCTTATAAATGAGTTAACTGAGGCACAGAGAAGTTAAGTGACTTGCCCACAGTCAAGCAACATTCAAGTGACAGGGTCAGGATCAGAACTCAGGTCCTTTTGATTCCCAGGCCCACGTTCTATTCGTTCATTCATTCAATCGTATTTATTGAGTGCTTACTGTGTGCAGAGCACTGTACTAAGCGCTTGGGAAGTACAAGTTGGCAACATACAGAGACGGTCCCCACCCAACAGCGGGCTCATATCACCTGACTGTGCTGCTTCTCTGTTGCACTGCACTGTATCAATCACCAGCGTGGCTCAGTGGAAAGGGCAGGGACTTTGGAGTAGAGGTCATGGGTTCAAATCCCAGCTCCACCACTTGTCAGCTATGTGTGACTTTGGGCAAGCACTTCACTTCTCTGGGCCTCAGGTACCTCATCTGTAAAATGGGGATGAAGACTGTGAGCCCCCCGTGGCACAACCTGATCACCGTGTAACCTCCCCAGCGCTTAGAACAGTGTTTTGTACATAGTAAGCCCTTAACAAATGCCATCATTATTATTTAGGCCACGCTGCTTTCTTAATTTAATTCCATAGAATAGTAGTCATTTTATTTGTACAGTGTAATTTCCTGACAGTCTCGACTTACAGGAAGAGAGAGAGTGATGCATGTTCAGCATGCAGTAACTGCTTAATCATCATCAATCGTATTTATTGAGCGCTTACTATGTGCAGAGTACTGTACTAAGCGCTTGGGAAGTACAAATTGGCAACATATAGAGACAGTTAATAAATACCATTTATTCATTGACTTATTGAATGTACACAGTTTCCTCATGTAACCTAGCTTCTTCTCTCCCCACCTCCCTTCCAACAACACACTTAATTCTCCACTGTGGGATTTTCCTTACACCTTTAACACTGTCTCTTTCTAATCCCAGGCCTGTGGAGGACTGGGGCAGAGCCCGAATAGATTGTCTTGTAAATACCCCAGAGTGTAGTACAGTATTTGGCACACATTAAGCCCTCAACAAATAACACAATCATTAGCATTACTCCTGTTATGGTGGATATTTAGTTCAGTTTCTTCGTATCTGCTTTATTTGCAGTGTTTATTAGTCCCTTTATGTTTCCTCTTTCTCCAGTGCAAGCCACTGAACATATTAAAACCCTCCTAATTTGAAAATATATTTTAATAAATACCAAATGTATCATTGTAACACAAAGCAAAATTTTTAGAAGGACATTATAAGGAGAATAGGGTGGCTCGGTGGAAAGAGCCCGGGCTTGGGAGTCAGAGATCATGGGTTCAAATCCTGGCTCCGCCAATTGTCAGATGTGTGGCTTTGGGCAGGTCACTTAACTCCTCTGGGCCTCAGTTACCTCATCTGTAAAATGGGGATTAAGACTGTGAGCCCCCCATGGGACAACCTGATCACCTTGTAACCTCCCCAGTGCTTAGAACAGTGTTTTACACATAGTAAGCACTTAATAAATGCCATTATTATTATTAATACCCCAGGTCTTAGAACAGTGCCTGGCACATATTAAGTGCTTGACAAGTACCATTATTATTATTATTATTATTATTATTATTAGAGTATTACCTTGGATTGTGAAATTTATGTGGGTATATGGACAGAGAGAGCACTGTCCTTCATTATCAAAGATAGAACTACTGATGAAGGAAGTCCTTTAAAGCCATCCATCACCTTGCCTCCAGCCCACACTCTTTGCTCCCTTGATGCCAACCATCTCACTGGCCCTTCATCTCTCCTGTCTTGCTGCTGACTCCTGGCACCCCCCTCCCCATCCCCCCGCCCGCCTTACCTCCTTCCCCTCCCCACAGCACCTGTATATATAGATAAATATGTATATATGTTTGTACGTATTTATTACTCTATTTTATTTGTACACATTTATTCTATTTGTTTTATTTTGTTAATATGTTTTGTTTTGCTCTCTGTCTCTCCCTTCTAGACTGTGAGCCCACTGTTGGGTAGGGATCATCTCTATATGTTGCCAACGTGTACTTCCCAAGCGCTTAGTACAGTGCTCTGCACACAACAAGCACTCAATAAAAACAATTGAATTGAATTGAATTGAATTGGCAAGTGTCCTACCTCTGGCCTGGAATGCCCTCCCTCCTCAAATCCACCAAATAATCACTCTCCCCACCTTTAAAGCCTTACCGAAGGCCCATCTCCTCCGAGAGGCCTTCCCAGACTAAACCCCACTTTTTTCCTCATCTCCCACTCCCTTCTGCATTGCCCTGACTTGTTCCCTTTGCTCTTCCCCCCTTTCCAGCCCCACAGCACTTAGGTATATATCTGTCTTTTTATTTATTTGTATTGATGCCTGTCTCCCCCCGACCCTAAACTGTAAGCTCGTTGTGGGCAGGGATTGTGCTATCCCATGTGCTTAGTACAGCGCTTTGCACACAGAAAGCCCTTAATAAATAAGACTGAAGGAATGAAAAAGTCCTAACTGTGCAAGCAACCTTGACTGAAAAGGCTGATGGAAGGATTGGCGTGCGTTCTCACATTATTTACCAGTAAGTTTAAATATTTTGGCTAGTGCATTTCTCCCACATCAGATCTCCCTCTGCATCCTTACATCAACAATCTTTATGAGCGGCTTCAAAAAAGCAACTCCTTTTTCTGATTTCTGCACACCCGGCTGGTGTTCCTAATGGGGTGGCCTCCCCGTAGTCTCTGCTGTTACATCACATCATTGTGAAACTTGGTGTTTCAACCAAGACTGCAGCTAACATTGTACACCACTTTCAGTTCCCCATACAGAAGCCACTTGGCTCTCCTATTGGCATTCATCATTCATTCATTCAATCGTATTTATTGAGCGCTTACTGTGTGCAGAGCACTGGACTAAGCTCTTGGGAAGTACAACTTGGCAACATATAGAGACCGTCCCTACCCAACAATGGCATCCTCCTTGCATATCTTACTTCTAAAGCTACCCAGAAGAGTAGAATGTTATTTCAGTGCTGACGAGCTGAATTGCCTTCCTTGTTTTTAGTAATCTTGTCCGGGCATTTGGGAATGAGTGTAGCTCTTAGATGATGATGGTGGCATAGTTCCAGGAGCAGGAATTAGTCTTTTTAAGTCGTTCATTCGGGCCCCACAGCCATATGGATTGTAGAACACCACAGTCGTCCTGCGGATCCTCTGATTGCTGCGCTTAGAACAGTGCTCTGCACATAATAGCACTCAATAAGTACCACCGATTGATTGATTTTGAGCTGGAAGCTCTGTTATCAACATCTTCTGTCTTGTATTCTTCTGAAATTCTTGCTGCTCAATCTGATTCTGTTTTCTATATTATAAATAATAATATTTATGGTATTTACTAAGCATTTACTATGTGCCAAACACTGTTCTAAGTACTGGGGTAGATACAAGGTAATCAGGCTGTCCCACATGGGGCTCACAGTCTTAATCCCTATTTTACAGATGAGGAAATGGAGGCACAGAGATGTTAAGTGGCTTACCCAAGGTCACACAGCAGCCAAGTGACAGAACAGGGATTAGAACCCATGTCCTCTGACTCCCAAACCCGTGCTTTTTCCATTAAGTCGCGCTGCTTCTTTAAGTGTACATTGTTGAGTGGTATATGTCTTGTCTTATGCTTTCGAGTCCTTTCCGACCCATAGCGATTCCATGGATACATCTCTCTCAGAACACCTCCTATTCCATCTGCAATCGTTGTGGTAGCATATCCATAGAGTTTTCTTGGTAAAAATATGGAAGTGGCTTGCCATTGTCTCCTTCCGCACAGTAAACTTGAGTCTCCATGCCGCTACTGCCCAGCACAGGGGAATTTTGACTTGTAGTAGATTGCTTTCCACTCACTAGCCACTGCCCAAGCTAGGAATGGAATGGGTAGGCCTCTGCTTGACTCTTCCTCCAGTAGTTGAGCCTAGTAGAGTACTGGAAATGCTCTAGGTGAGGCCCTGAGAAGGTGCTAAGGTAGTAGAATATGATAATCATTTTAAGCTCTGTTTTCTATATTATAAATAATAATATTTATGGTATTTACTAAGCATTTACTATGTGTCAAGCACTGTTCTAAATACTGGGGTAGATACAAGGTAATCAGGCTGTCCCACTTGGGGCTCACAGTCTTAATCCCTATTTTACAGATAAGGTAATGGAGGCACAGAGACGTTAAGTGGCTTACCCAAGGTCACACAGCAGCCAAGTGGCAGAACAGGGATTAGAACCCATGTCCTCTGACTCCCAAATGGGTGGCTGCCTTTAAGCCTACAATATATATTTATTTATTAGTTTATTTATTTTATTTGTACATATCTTTCTATTTATTTTATTTTGTTAGTATGTTTGGTTTTGTTCTCTGTCTCCCCCTTTTAGACTGTGAGCCCACTGTTGGGTAGGGACTGTCTCTATAAGTTGCCAATTTGTACTTTCCAAGTGCTTAGTACAGTGCTCTGCACATAGTAAGCACTCAATAAATATGATTGATGGTGATGATGATGATATATAATAAGAATTCCCCTCTATTAGAGGTTGTACTCTTTCCACTAAGCCACGCTGCTTCTTTAAGTGTACATTGTTGAGTGGTATACTGCCAAGGTAGTCTTGTCTTGTCTTATGCTTTCGAGTCCTTTCCTACGCATAGCGACCCCATGGATACATCACTCCCAGAACACCCCCTATTCCATCTGCAATCGTTGTGGTAGCGTATCCATGGAGTTTCTTTGTTAAAATATAGAAACAGTTTGCCATTGTCTCTTTTCGCACAGTAAACTTGAGTCTCCATGCCACTGCTGCCCAGCACAGGGGAATTTTGACTTGTAGTAGATTGCTTTCCATTCACTAGCCACTGCCCAAGCTAGAAATGGAATGGGTAGGCCTCTGCTTGACTCTTCCTCCCGTAGTCGAGCCTAGTAGAGTACTGAAAATGCTCTAGGTGTGGTCCTGAGAGGGGGCTAAGGTAGTAGAATATAATAATCATTTTAAGCTCTATTTTGCTGATGAAGATCTTTAGGGGTGAGTAAGATTTCCCTGGTGCAAGTTGATACGACTTCGATTTTCTTCAGGCTTCTTGTCTGGTCTGGATCTGAAAAGTATTTCCTAATTGGTAAGTCTTCTTGGTGAACTTTAAGACTTCTGTTTTAAGGTACAGATGGCAATTAGCCCAACAGCTGTTTGATGGGGTAATTCACTTTTGTGAATGACAGTCTATTAACATGAGCATGGGGGGCATGTAGAGAAAAGGAGAGTTGTAATGATTGAGACAGTGAAACAATAGAACATAGTAAAATATGATTGCAACAATAAGTGCCTAACTAGATGCTATTTTCTAAGCCCCTTCATGCCTTGACACTGTTTTTCACATCAACGATCTGAGTTCAAATCATGTGTTTTCAGTGACAGCTGTAAGATTTCATAAGTGAAGTGAAACGTGACAGATTCAAACATAGGAGCAACTCTAGATTTTTTTAAAAGCACTGACTGAATGAGGATGGAAATTAATCAAATTTTTTTTAAAATGTGGTTTAAAAAAATAAGCTTTCCTTTAAGCAAAACCTAAATCATACTTCAGATATTTATTTCAATGCTTATAGTCCGTCATTCTGGACAAATGATCTTTGATATTCATTGATATGGGTACAGTGGCATTAGAATTCAGAATTGTGGGAATACTGTGGGAAGGAGCATGGCTGAGTGGAAAGCGAACCGTCGTGGAAACCAGGCAGGGTACCTGGGTTCTAGACCTGGCTCCACCACATACCTACTGTGGGGGGTTGGAAACTTCACTTCTCTGGGCCTCAGTTTCCTCCTCTGTAAAATGGGGATTGAAAACCTGATTTCTCTCCTACTTAGACTGTAAGCCCCATGTGGGGTGGGACCTCTGTCCAAACTGATTATCTTGTATCTACTCCAGTGTTTAGTGCAGTGAAGCAGCACTAGAAAAGCAGCGTGGCTCAGTGGAAAGAGCCTGGGCTTGGGAGTCAGAGATCATGGGTTCTAATCCCGGCTCCGCCACTTGTCAGCTGTGTGACTTTGGGCAAGTCACTTCACTTCTCTGGGCCTCAGTTACCTCATCTGTAAAATGGGATTAAGACTGTGAGCCCCACATGGGACAACTTGATCATCTTCTAGCCCCCAATGCTTAGTACAGTGCTTCGCACATAATAAGCACTTAACAAATGCTATTATTATTATTATTATTATTATTATTATTATTATTATTATTATTATTACAGTGGTTAGCACATGATAAACACTTAACAAATATTAATATTATCATTATAAATCGTTATATTTGCAAAGAGGCATACTCCTTAAGCACAGAAAAGCGGGAAAACTCTTCAGTTTTCCATTCTTAACAGTGCCAATAGCATCTATCTTATAAGCCATCAAAGGAGGAATTTTAGGAGACAGAATACTTTTTTCTAGAACATTGTATCACCTCTAAAACAGGAGAAGCATGAGAAGCAGCAGGGGTATGGACCATCTCTATTTGTTGCCAACTTGTACTTCCCAAGCGTTCAGTATAGTGCTCTGCACACAGTAATCACTTAATAAATATGATTGAATGAATGAATGAATAGAGCTCGGGCCTGAGAGTCAGAAGGTTATGGTTCTCATTTTGGCTCTGCCACTTCTCTGCTGTGTGACCTTGGGAAAGTCACTTCACTTCTCTGTGCCTCGGTGACCTTATCGGCAAAATGGAGACAAAGACTGTGATACCCACCTGGGACAGGGACTGTGTCCAACCTGATTCCTCTCTAGACTGTAAGCTCATTGTGGGCAGGGAATGTCTGTTGTTGTATTGTACTCTCCCAAGTCCTTAGAACAGTGCTCTGCATGTAGTAAGCACATACTAATAGTAATAATAATAATAATAAAGACATTTATTAAGCACTTACTATATGCAAAGCACTGTTCTAAGCACTGGGGAAGTTACAAGGTGATCAGGTTGTCCCACGGGGGGCTCACAGTCTTCATCCCCATTTTACAGATGAGGTCACTGAGGCACAGAGAAGTGAAGTGAGTTGCCCAAAGTCACACAGCTGACAATTGGCTGAGCTGGGATTTGAACCCATGACCTCTGACTCCAAAACCCGTGCTCTCTCCACTGAGCCACGCTGCTTCTCCTAGATATGAATGAATGAGTGAATGAATTAGCCTACCATGCAGAAATAAGATTTTGGGGTGGCATATTCAGAGAAGAGGGTTCGGAAAGATTGTGAAACCAAGAGGCAGAATCACAAACACCACTCGGTACTTCCGATGTTCCAGCGGAGCAAAGGGCTGTGTTTCTGAATGGCCACCCACTGATCCTTTCAACCGCACTTATGATTAAAATCTTACCATCCATTTAATCATCTTCACTCTTGTCGGAGAGCTTTTTGTAATCATTGTAAGACACGAGTTTATATGATAGCTAAGAAAAGTAGAGATGAAATAGAAGTAAAAGATGAAATTACAATCAATCAATTAATCAATCAATGGTACTTATCTAGTGTTTACTGTGTGCAGAGCACTGTACTAAGCACTTAAAGCACTTACATGTTGCCAACTTGTACTTCCCAAGTGCTTAGTACAGTGCTCTGCACACAGTAAGCGCTCAATAAATACGATTGATTGGTTAAAGAGTACAGTACAACAGAGTTGGTAGACACGTTTCCTGACCACAAAGAGCTTACAGACTAGAGATTCAATTAACCACGCAGGGCTTGGGGGCAGTTTCTGGTGCACAGTAAGACTTTGACAAATGTACAATTATTATTGTTAGAGAAGCAGCATGGCTCACTAGAAAGAGCCCGGGCTTTGGAGTCAGAGGTCATGCGTTCAAATCCCAGCTCCACCACTTGTCAGCTGCGTGACTTTAGGAGAGTCACTTCACTTCTCTGGGCCTCAGTTCCCTCATCTGTAAAATGGGGATTAAGACTGTGAGCCCCCCGTGGGACAACCTGATCACCTTGTAACCTCCCCAGCGCTTAGAACAGTGCTTGGCACATAGTAAGTGCTTAACAAATACCGTTATTTATTATTATTATTATTATTATTATTATTATTATTATTATTATTATTATTATTATTAGTTGCTACTATTATAAATGTTAATATAGTGAATCCCCCTTGAAGCCTTTCATTATGGGTTACACAGCATCTGCTTTGGTGGTTTAAAGATTACTTCATCTCTGAGTCGGTGTTGCACTCTGAATCCTTTAAAATTTTTCTATATGCATTCAGTAGCAATAAGCCCACCAGAACATAGGTTTGGGAGTCAGAGGACGTGGGTTCAAATCCTAGCTCCGCCACTTGTCGGCTGTGTGACCTTGGGCAAGTCACTTAAAATCTCTGTGCCTCAGTTACCTCATCAGTCAAATAGGGATTGAGACTGTGAGCCCCACATGGGACAACCTGATTACCTTGTATCTGCCCCAGTGCAGTGTTTGGCACATAGTAAGTGCTCAACAAATACCATAATTATTATTATTGTTATCCCCTATCATGATGAACAAATGACTGACAGTGATGGCAAATGTTTCTGATTTATTGGACAAGGGACTAAACATTGTCCTGCTATATATTTAATCAATCAATCAATCAATCAATCGTATTTATTGAGCTCTTACTATGTGCAGAGCACTGTACTAAGCGCTTGGGAAGTACAAATTGGCAACACATAGAGACAGTCCCTACCCAACAGTGGGCTCACAGTCTAAAAGGGGGAGACAGAGAACAGAACCAAACATACCAACAAAATAAAATAAATAGGATAGAAATGTACAAGTAAAATAAATAAATAAATAGAGTAATAAATATGTACAACCATATATACATATATACAGGTGCTGTGGGGAAGGGAAGGAGGTAAGATGGGGGGATGGAGAGGGGGACGAGGGGGAGAGGAAGGAAGGGGCTCAGTCTGGGAAGGCCTCCTGGAGGAGGTGAGCTCTCAGCAGGGCCTTGAAGGGATATTATTGAAGGGATAAATATTTACAAATATTTAGAATTGAAACCTAGAATAGAAAGATGAAAAAAGTAAAGCTTAATGCATATGACATTTTCTGTGCCCCAGTCAATCAATCAGTGGTATTTATTGAGCACTTACTCTGTGCAGAGCACTGTTCTAAGTGCTTGGGTTTTTAGACTGTGAGCCCGCTGTTGGGTGGGGACTGTCTCTATATGTTGCCAACTTGTACTTCCCAAGCGCTTAGTACAGTGCTCTGCACACAGTAAGTGCTCAATAAATATGATTAATTGATTGATTGATTACAATACAACAGAATTTGCAGACATATTCCCTTCCCATAATGAGTTTTCAGTCTAGAGGGGGAGACAGACATTTAATGTGACCAAGTAATTTTTAATGAATAGTTAAAAGATATGTGCATGAGTGCTGTGGGATTGGCGGTTGTTACATGGCAAGCTGTTGGTAGTGTCAGGATTGGCCCTACTGAAAGCTCACCTCCTCCAGGAGGCCTTCCCAGACTGAGCCCCCCTTTTCCTCTGCTCCCCTTCCCCTCTCCCCGACTCCTTCCCTCTTCTCTACCCCCTTCCCCACCCCACAGCACTTGTGCATATTTGTACATATTTATTATTCTGTTTATTTTTTCAATGATGTGTATAGATCTCTACTTCTATTTATCTATTTTGTTGCTACTGATGCCTGTCTACTTGTTTCGTTTTGTTCTCTGTCTTCCCCCTTCTAGACCGTGAGCCCATCGTTGGGTAGGGATTATCTCTGTTGCCGAACTGTACTTTCATTCATTCATTCATTCAATCACATTTATTGAGCGCTTTGAAGTCTTTCTTAGTACAGTGCTCTGCTCACAGTAAGGGTTCAATAAATATGATTGAATGAATGTAGAAATGAAGGATTGGAACTCAGGTTCTCTGTCTCCCGGGCCCATTCTCTTTCCACTAGGCCACACTGCTTCTCTTTGCCTCCCCTCCACCTCTTCTTGTTTCCACAGTCTCTCCGAGTCCAACCCTAGTGCTCTGCACTCTCAACTGTGCCATAAATTTATCCCCCATCGTCCAAACAAAAAGTTGGCAATCAATCAATTAATCAATGGTATTTATTGGATTCTTAATCTTTTCAGAGCACTGTTTTAAGCACTTGAGAGAAGACAGTAGCTATAGTAGACATAATCCCTAACAGCCCTGCTTGCTTGGGTTTTTCAAAGAAACAGTGACAATTGTCCAATAGTTCATATGTTTTATCATTACAGTTGAGGTGAAATATTATTTTAAATATTTAATTTATATATATATAATATTTAAAATATTTTATATGTAATATTGAGAAACAGCATGGCTTAGTGGCAAGAACACGGGCTTGGGAGCCAGAGGCCATGGGTTCTAATCCCGACCCTGCCACTTGTCTGCTGTGTGACTTTGGGCAAGTCACTTAACATCTCTGTGCCTTAGTTACCTCATCTGCAAAATGGGGATTAAGTCCGTGAATCCCACTGGGACAACCTGATAACACTGTAGCTATCCCAGCGCTTAGAACAGTGCTTGGCACATGGTAAGGACTTAACAAATGCCATCATCATCATTATTATTATAATTTAATCTTTAATGGTTTCACAACACGAACTAAAATACTTTACACATTCCAAAAACATTTTCACTCTCTTTCACATTAGACATTTGACAATGGAATAAAATATTCACAATTATTAAGCTCCCATAGGAAAAAAACAAATAAAAAATTTTCCAAACTGATTTCCTTAATACAAGTTCTGTATTTTGCCACTTTTGTTAAGTTTTATATTTCTAGCACTTTGGCTAGAATGTATTCCAACTTAAATGCAGCAATACCTCATTCACTATAATCATCTTTCCATGCTTGTCATAATTACTACATGATTGCCTTTCCAGCATTTAAAATCACTCATAAAAATGATAAATACCGATGAATATATTTTGCAGAATTAATAGACCTCAATTTTGTCGTTCATATTCATCTAATCAGAGGGTATATATACTAGGGATTACATTTAAACAGCATATGTCATAACTGGAGGGGAATAACTGTGTTCTGAGTGGCCTGTTTGTTACTGTTACTGGTGAGCAGAATAACCTTATACTATGAGAAACAAGAAAGGCTACTGTAATTTTTGTCAAAGGATTCCCCAGGGGGGTCTATTATGTTGTAAATGAGAAAGTCTGTTTACCAGCATAATCAATCAATCAATCAATCAATCAATCGTATTTATTGAGCGCTTACTATGTGCAGAGCACTGTACTAAGTGCTTGGGAAGTACAAATTGGCATCACATAGAGACAGTCCCTACCCGATAGTGGGCTCACAGTCTAAAAGGGGGAGACAGAGAACAGAACCAAACATACCAACAAAATAAAATAAGTAGGATAGAAATGTACAAGTAAAATAAATAAATAAATAAATAAACAGAGTAATAAATATGTACAACCATATATACATATATACAGGTGCTGTGGGGAGGGGAAGGCGGTAAGGCGGGGGGATGGAGAGGGGGTCGAGGGGGGAGAGGAAAGAAGGGGCTCAATCTGGGAAGGCCTCCTGGAGGAGGTGAGCTCTCAGCAGGGCCTTGAAGGGAGGAAGAGAGCTAGCTTGACGGATGGGCAGAGGGAGGGCATTCCAGGCCCGGGGGATGACGTGGGCCGGGGGTCGATGGCGGGACAGGCGAGAGCGAGGTACAGTGAGGAGATTAGTGGTGGAGGAGCGGAGGGTGCGGGCTGGGCAGTAGAAGGAGAGAAGGGAGGTGAGGTAGGAGGGGGCGAGGTGATGGACAGCCTTGAAGCCCAGGGTGAGGAGTTTCTGCCTGATGCGCAGATTGATCGGTAGCCATTGGAGGTTTTTGAGGAGGGGAGTGATATGTCCAGAGCGTTTCTGGACAAAGATAATCCGGGCAGCAGCATGAAGTATGGATTGAAGTGGAGAGAGACACGAGGATGGGAGATCAGAGAGAAGGCTAGTGCAGTAGTCCAGACGGGATAGGATGAGAGCTTGAATGAGCAGGGTAGCGGTTTGGATGGAGAGGAAAGGGCGGATCTTGGCAATGTTGCGGAGCTGAGACCGGCAGGTTTTGGTGACGGCTTGGATGTGAGGGGTGAATGAGAGAGCGGAGTCGAGGATGACACCAAGGTTGCGGGCTTGTGAGACGGGAAGGATGGTAGTGCCGTCAACAGAGATGGGAAAGTCAGGGAGAGGACAAGGTTTGGGAGGGAAGACAAGGAGCTCAGTCTTCGACATGTTGAGCTTTAGGTGGCGGGCGGACATCCAGATGGAGATGTCCTGAAGGCAGGAGGAGATGCGAGCCTGGAGGGAGGGGGAGAGAGCAGGGGCAGAGATGTAGATCTGGGTGTCATCAGCGTAGAGGTGATAGTTGAAGCCGTGGGAGCGAATGAGGTCACCAAGGGAGTGAGTGTAGATTGAGAACAGAAGGGGACCAAGCACTGAACCTTGGGGAACTCCCACAGTAAGAGGATGGGAGGGGGAGGAGGAGCCTGCAAAAGAGACTGAGAAAGAACGACCGGAGAGATAAGAGGAGAACCAGGAGAGGACGGAGTCTGTGAAGCCAAGGTCAGATAACGTGTTGAGGAGAAGGGGGTGGTCCACAGTGTCAAAGGCAGCTGAGAGGTCGAGGAGGATTAGGACAGAGTATGAGCCGTTGGATTTGGCAAGCAGGAGGTCATTGGTGACCTTTGAGAGCGCAGTTTCCGTGGAATGAAGGGGACGGAAGCCAGACTGGAGGGGGTCGAGGAGAGAGTTGTTGTTGAGGAATTCTAGGCAGCGCGTGTAGACAACTCGTTCAAGGAGTTTGGAAAGGAATGGTAGGAGGGATATGGGACGATAACTAGAAGGTGAGGTGGGGTCAAGAGAGGGTTTTTTTAGGATGGGAGAGACATGGGCATGTTTGAAGGCAGAGGGGAAGGAACCAGTGGAGAGTGAGCGGTTGAAGATGGAAGTTAAGGAGGGGAGAAGGGATGGAGCGAGAGATTTCATAAGATGAGAGGGAATGGGGTCAGAAGCACAGGTAGCCGGAGTAGCACTTGAGAGGAGGGAGGAGAGTTCCTCTGAGGATACCACTGGGAAGGATGGGAGAGTAGAAGAGAATGTTGAGAGCCGGGGGGTTGGAGAAAGGGGGGAAGAGACTTTGGGGAGGTCGGACCTGATGGATTTAATTTTGTTAATGAAGTAGGAGGCCAGATCGTTGGGGGTGAGGGAAGGAGGAGGGGGAGGAACCGGGGGCCTGAGAAGGGAGTTGAATGTACGGAAGAGCTGGCGGGGGTGATGGGCATGGGTGTCAATAAGGGAGGAGAAATAGTTTTGTCTGGCAGAAGAGAGGGCTGAGTTAAGGCAGGAAAGGATAAACTTGAAGTGAACGAGGTTGGCATGGTGTTTAGACTTTCGCCATATGTTGTAGCCAAATGGTCAACCATCAAGTCACTTTGCTTTATAGTTGCGTAGGAAGAACTGCTTTGGGGAAAGGTCTCAAAGACTTTGGAAAAATGAAAACAAAATCCAGATGCGGTTTCGCAAAAATCAACAGTATTCATTGAGTGCTCCCTGTATGTGGAGCCCTACACAAACCAATTCAAAAAGTATAATGGAATTAGTAGACATGAACCTTAGCCTCAAGAGGCTCACAGTCTACTGGGGGAGACAGACACAGAAATCAATTCCCAGTAGCAGGAAGCAATAGAATGAAAAGAAATGTCACCCGCTCTCATCTCATCCGTCATTTACCCTTTCTCATACCTTCCCTTCTGCCTAGAATTCCCTCTGGCTTCGCAATTTCTCATTTCCTATTTCTTGTTTCATCCCACCTTCTTCCTCACAGCACTGCCTCCCGACAAACTTCTGTTGTGTTGTGCTCTCCCAAGCTCTTAGTACAACGATCTGCACAAAGTTCTCCGTAGTATCATTGCTTGTCTCATTTTCTAATATACCAGCACTCTCCCCATCTTCAGAGTCTACCAAAATCCCCAGGATTCCTTTTCTTTTTATGTTGGACTCTCCCAAGCACCTAGTACAGTGCTCTGCACCCGATAAGCACTCAATAAACACATCTGACTGACAGACTAAGTTTACCCTGCCCCATCTTGAGCTCTACTGCACTTTTGTAGGTATCCCAATATTCAGTTGCGTCCTTTACCTGTAATTTATTTTAATGCTTGTCTCCCCAATTCAACTATAAGCTCCCTGAGGGCAGGGATCATGTTTTAACATCTGTATTGTACTCCTTCAAATGCACAGTTCAGTCCTCTGCATAAAGTTCTCAATAATACCATTGATTGATTGCTTGACTGGAAAGGAGAACCAAACGTATAGTTAGATATTCATTCATTCATTCAGTTGTATTTACTGAGCGCTTACTGTGTGCAGAGCACGGTACTGAGGGCTTGGAAAGTTGTGAGGGGGAGTGGGAGGAGCTAATAATAATGATGACATTTGTTAAGCGCTTACTATGTGCCAAGCACTGTTCTAAGTGCTGGGGTAAATACAGGGTAATCAGGTTGTCCCCCGTGGGGCTCATTGTCTCAATTCCCATTTGACAGATGAGGTAAATGAGGCACAGAGAAGTTAAGTGACTTGCCCAAGGTAACACAGCAGACAAGTAGTGGAGGCGGGATTAGAACCCATGACCTTCAACTCCCAAGCCCGGGCTGTTGTCACTAGGCCCGGAGAGAATCTATAATGTGAGAGAGAACCTGACAATATTTTACCTACATTAATCCCGTCTTGCAAATAAGCAAAACACATATACCATATCATACTTTTTTGGTTGTTCCTTGCCAGCTTGACTGTGTCCTAGGAAACAAATGAAGCCTGCTGGAGAGAAGTGATCATCCTTTTCCGATTATCTGACAGTATCATCTCTAGTCTTATTAGAGGGAATGGCTCTTTGCAATACTGAACAAAACAATCAAAGAGAATAAATGAATTTGAGCTTCTGCTGAAAATAAACTGGTTTTGTATTGAAGGACTAAAATTATTTCAAATGGCCACAAGTTGATTCTATTGCATTTCAGTAATTTTCTAAACTATGGCCTTACCTAGACTCTGAGGAGAAAACATTCCAGTAACAATTATTTCACATTCCTTTTTTTCTTTCTTTCTATGGCCTTTGGCTGTTTAAGTTATTGTTGGATTGAATTTTGGGTGTGTTTTTTTCCCTCCTTCCGACAGAAATGTTCCGTTCCATGAATCCAGGTAGCACCCATTATTTCTCCCATCTATAATAATAATAATAATAATAATAATAATAATAATAATAATAGCATTTGTTAAGCGCTTACTATGTGCAGAGCACTGTTCTAAGCACTGGGGGGATACAAGATGATCGAGTTGTCCCACGTGGGGCTCACAGTCTTAATCCCCATTTTACAGATGAGGTAAATGAGGTTCAGAGAAGTTAAGTGACTCGCCCAAGGTCACACAGCGGACATGTGGCGGAATTGGGATTCAAACCCATGACGTCTGACTCCAAAGCCCGGGCTCTTTCCACTGAGCCATGCTGCTTCTATAGAAATAAATCTATAAATCAATCAATTGTATTTATTGAAAATGTACTGTGTGCAGAGCACTGTATTAAATGCTTAGGAGAGTAAAGTAGAATAAATTGCTCGCATCTCCTCCTGCCTTCAGGACATCTCCATCTGGATGTCCGCCCGCCACCTAAAGCTCAACATGTCGAAGACTGAGCTCCTTGTCTTCCCTCCCAAACCTTGTCCTCTCCCTGACTTTCCCATCTCTGTTGACGGCACTACCATCCTTCCCGTCTCACAAGCCCGCAACCTTGGTGTCATCCTCGACTCCGCTCTCTCATTCACCCCTCACATCCAAGCCGTCACCAAAACCTGCCGGTCTCAGCTCCGCAACATTGCCAAGATCCGCCCTTTCCTCTCCATCCAAACCGCTACCCTGCTCATTCAAGCTCTCATCCTATCCCGTCTGGACTACTGCACTAGCCTTCTCTCTGATCTCCCATCCTCGTGTCTCTCTCCACTTCAATCCATACTTCATGCTGCTGCCCGGATTATCTTTGTCCAGAAACGCTCTGGACATATCACTCCCCTCCTCAAAAACCTCCAATGGCTACCGATCAATCTGCGCATCAGGCAGAAACTCCTCACCCTGGGCTTCAAGGCTGTCCATCACCTCGCCCCCTCCTACCTCACCTCCCTTCTCTCCTTCTACTGCCCAGCCCGCACCCTCCGCTCCTCCACCACTAATCTCCTCACTGTACCTCGCTCTCGCCTGTCCCGCCATCGACCCCCGGCCCACGTCATCCCCCGGGCCTGGAATGCCCTCCCTCTGCCCATCCGCCAAGCTAGCTCTCTTCCTCCCTTCAAGGCCCTGCTGAGAGCTCACCTCCTCCAGGAGGCCTTCCCAGATTGAGCCCCTTCTTTCCTCTCCCCCTCGTCCCCCTCTCCATCCCCCCGCCTTACCGCCTTCCCCTCCCCACAGCACCTGTATATATGTATATATGGTTGTACATATTTATTACTCTGTTTATTTATTTATTTATTTATTTTACTTGTACATTTCTATCCTACTTATTTTATTTTGTTGGTATGTTTGGTTCTGTTCTCTGTCTCCCCCTTTTAGACTGTGAGCCCACTATCGGGTAGGGACTGTCTCTATGTGATGCCAATTTGTACTTCCCAAGCGCTTAGTACAGTGCTCTGCACATAGTAAGCGCTCAATAAATACGATTGATTGATTGATTGATTGACAAGATTCCTGCCCTCAAGGTGTTTAAAATCTAGTGCAGTTTGCATTTGGCTTGGGCAATAGAGAGGAAATGAATGTGGCCAACTCAGCGTAGCCCATCACAACTAGCAGGCAAACAAATCCACCTTTTGTCCTGCTGACAATGTTATGACTTCCTTCTCCTAATTCCAAAGGGAACTGAGTTCATTTTTTTTTTTACCTATTTTAAAAATCCAGATAATTTGCATTGATTGAGAATGTGAACCTGAGTATAGCCTATAAAAATTAAAAGTGTCATCTTAGGTCAGCATAGCTAAATATTTCCTTTCTGAAATTTCAACAGGTATGGAAAACATCTCCCTTGTAATGGTTTTTCTTATATATTGCACTTTGCTAGTGAAGAAACAGTCTACCGCAAAACATAATTGAGGGCCAATTTCAATGTTAAAGACCAAAAAAAAATATAGCCCGTCATGAAACAGATCTGATTTTTGCTATCACATTACATGACTTACTTTTTTATTCTCTCCTTAAATATTTCTTTGCCTCTTCTGCTGCTAACTAGAATTCTATTTATTATATATTATTTTGTCCCTAGGGAGTATTTCTGATTTTACAATGACATTTATGTAACAAGTTAAACCTTCAGGGAAAACCATTCTGTTGGTTACCTACAAACTGATTTTATTAATTGGAATTATTCACGTGATCTCTGTTTTATCATCAAAACAAGGTTGAATCTTCTTTTGGAAAGGTTGTTTTACTGTGTTCATTCTTTCGATCTATTTTGGAATAACTCAGTCTATTTTGACCATTGATAGTGGATGCAGTGTCTATCTAATTATTTCTAACAGAATTTGGGAGGGCTTAGTACAGTGCTCTGCACACAGTAAGCACTCAATAAATACAATTGATTGATTGGGAGCACACTTTTCCTACGAAGATTTGTTCTAAAGAATGTAATCTAAAGAAGTTTGAGCAATTTTTGTTCTTTAATATAGAGGACTATTACTATATTGCACTTTATTAAACTTGTCCTACCCCTACATTTCCACGAGCACAACGTTCTTTCAAATAATTATGATAAATTTGCTATACGACCCAGTATAAAATCCATCATTTATTCCTCTCTTTAAAAAGAAAAGTTCAGTTGTACAAAATGGAGAGAACTGCCCTTTCTCTCAGTAAATATTTCCCTGCTGAAAATGATGACACGCAAATGTCACCAATATCTACACCATCCTAATATTCGTTCACTTATAATAATAATAATAATAATAATAATAATAATAATAATAATAATAATGTTGGTATTTGTTAAGTGCTTACTATGTGCCAAGCACTGTTCTAATTGCTGGGGGGAATACAAGGTGATCAGGTTGTCCCACGTGGGGCTTACAGGCTTCATCTCCATTTTACAGATGTGGTAACTGAGGCCCAGAGAAGTTAAGTGACTTGCTCAAGGTCACACAGCAGACAAATGGCGGAGTCAGGATTAGAACCCATGACCTCTGACTCCCAAGCCCGGGCTCTTTCGACTGAGCCATGCTGCTTCACGCTGCTTATTACTTACCTTCTACAACATGGAACAACCCCTTTTTCCTGGAAACATAATATGATGATGATCCTCATCGGTATTTATTGAGCACTTACCACATGCAGAGCGCAGTAAGTGCAGTACAACAGAGTTGATAGGCAGCTTAACCAACCTGGCTTCCCTGACACTGTGCTTTCCTGGTTCCTCTCTTATTATTATTATTATTATTATTATAAGTAGTAGTAGTAGTAGTAGTAGTAGTAGTAGTAGTAGTAGTAGTAGTAGTATTACTACTACTACTACTACTACTACTACTACTAAACATTTATTAAGTGCTTAGTATGTGCAAAGCACTGTTCTAAGCACTGGGGAGGTTACAAGGTAATCAGATTGTCCCACGTGGGGCTCACAGAGAAGCAGCGTGGCTCAGTGGAAAGAGCCCGGGCTTTGGAGTCAGAGGTCATGGGTTCAAATCCCGGCTCCGCCAATTGTCAGCTGTGTGACTTTGGGCAAGTCACTTCACTTCTCTGGGCCTCAGCTATCTCATCTGTAAAATGGGGACCAAGACTGTGAGCCCACCGTGGGACAAGCTGATCACCTTGTAACCTCCCCAGCGCTTAGAATAATGCTTTGCACATAGTAAGCACTTAATAAATGCCATTATTATTATTATCATCTCCATTTTTACAGATGAGGTAACTGAGGCATAGAGAAGTGAAGTGACTTGCCCAAAGTCCCACAGCTGACAATTGGCGGAGCCGGGATTTGGACCCATGACCTCTGACTCCAAAGCCCGGGCTCTTTCCACTGAGCCACGCTGCTTCCCCTTAATCTCTCTGACTGATCCTTCTGAGTCTCTTTAACAGACTCCTCCTCTGCCTCCACCGTCTAACAGTGGGCATCCCTCAAGGTTCAGTTTTGGGCCCCCTTCTATCTCCATCTACACCCACTCTCTTAAAATTCCTTCACTCTCATGCCTTCAAAAATCATCTCTATGCAGAAGATTCTCAAGCCTACGTCTCCAGCCCTGATCTTTCTCCTTCTCTGCAGTCTTGTATTTGCTTCTGCCTTCAGGACAGATGTCCTACTTGATGTCCTGCTGACACTCAGACTTCACACGTCTGCAACAGACCTTGTCTCCCCCCCAGCGCTTAGAACAGTGCTTTGCACATAGTAAGTGCTTAACAAATGCCAACATTATTATTATTATTATTATTATTGTCATCTTCCCTCCCCTCCTCCTGACTTTCTTTCCCCCTTCAAACCCTTAATTAAGCCCCATCTCCTGCAAGAGGCCTTCCCTGATGAAGCCTCCCTTTCCTCTTCTCCCACTCCCTTCTGCGTCGCCCTGACTTGCTCCCTTTATTCATCATCATCATCAATCGTATTTATTGAGCGCTTACTATGTGCAGAGCACTGTACTAAGCGCTTGGGAAGTACAAATTGGCAACATATAGAGACAGTCCCTACCCAACAGTGGGCTCACAGTCTTCCAGCCTCACAGCACTTATGTACATGTCTGTAATTCATTTATTTATATCGATGTCCGTCTCTCTAGATTGTAAGCTTGTTGTAGGCAGGGAGTGTCTGCTTTTGTTCATTTGTTCTCTCCCAACCACTTACCACTGTGTGGTACACAACCACTGTGTGTACAGTGCCGTGCACACAGTAAGTGCTCAATAAATTTATTCATTCATTCATTCATCCAATCGTGTTTGTTGAGGGCTAACTGTGTGCAGAGCACTGTACTAAGCACTTGGGAATTACAAGTTGGCAACATATAGAGACGGTCCCTACCCAACAACGGGCTCATGTGATTAATCGATTGATTGAAGCAGCATAGTCAGGATTAGAACCTAGACTTTCTCGCTTCCAGGACCATGTTCTTTCCACTACACAATGCTGCTTCACTTTATGCAATTTGACAGTACATTTGGATTTCATTTGTCTTGCCTGTGAATCCTCAGTTGGAAAGAGGCTGATATTTTCATATGTCAGGTTTTACATGCTTCATCACAGGCGGACACGGTATTCACGCACAATCAAATCTCACACTTTACAAACCCGCCGATCTACACTAGGACATCTGTCCCTCCCAATGACACCTCCTCCTACAACTAATATCTGTGCCTTTCCTTTCCATTGACCCCCTGCCAGTATTTCACAAAAGCATCTGAAAGGCAGTCCCTTTCGATTTTTAGTGAAAATTAAACTCAATCAGATTAATAGCTGAGAGGCTGTAGTTCCTTTTCTTTTTTGTCTTTTTTTGGAGCATGCAATTCTTTCAGCAGGATACTACTAGTGACAGAAGATTTGAAATATGGAAGAGAGTGTCAAAGCTGATAAATCTAAATTATAGGTACCATGTCATAGGACAGGCAATATAAATATTGTTTCATGCAACAGTCACTGTAGAAGAAATGATCCCACTGATCCAGAAATGTTTAACATTTTTCCTTCTGAAGTTTAGTCTGTTATTTTACATATATATTGATATATTTTTATCTAGATAGAAGCAGCGTGGCTCAGTGGAAAGGGCACGGGCTTTGGAGTCAGAGGTCATGGGTTCCAATCTCAGGTCCACCACTTGTCTGTTGTGTGACTTTGGGCAAGTCATTTAACTTCTCCGTGCCTCAGTTACCTCATCTGTAAAATAGGGATGAAAACTGTGAGCTCCTTGTGGGACAACCTGATCACCTTGTAACCTCCCCAGTGCTTAGAATAGTGCTTTGCACATAGTAAGCGCTTAACAAATGCCATCATTATTATTATTATCACCCAACTGCCCACTGCTATGCCATGTCATTTGAGGTTTTGCTCCATTACGACCTTGAAGTGTTTCTTCTGTTCATCCTGTTTGCATTCACCTCAACTCAGCCTCATCCCAGCTCTGCCACTTGTCTGCTGTGTGACCTTGGGCACTTCACTTCTCTGTGTCCCAGTTCCGCCATCTGTAAAACGAGGATTGAGATTGGAAGTCCCATCTGGGACAGGGACCGTGTCCAACTCAATTTGCTTGTATCTTGGAGAAGCAGCGTGGCCCAATGGAAAGTGCATGGGCTTTGGAGTCAGAGGTCATGGGTTCAAACCCCGGCTCTGCCAATTGTCAGCTGTGTGACTTTGGGCAAGTCACTTAACTTGTCTGTGCCTCAGTTACCCTATCTGTGAAATGGGGATTAAGACTGTGAGCCTCACATGGGACAACCTGATCAACTTGTATCTACCCCAGAGCTTAGAACAGTGCTTTGCACATAGTAAGCACTTAACAAATACCAACATTATTATTATTATTATTATTATTATTATTATTATTATTATTACTCTCTGTGCCTCAATTACCTCATCTGTAAAATGAAGATTAAGACTGTAAGCCCCCTGTGGGACAACCTGATCACCTTGTAACCTCCACAGTGCTCAGAACAGTGCTTTGCACATAGTGAGCACTTAATAAACGCCATCATTATTATTATGTGGGACAGGGACCGTGTCCAACCCAATTTGCTTGTATCTACCCCAGTGCTCTTAGTAAAGTGGCTGGCACATAGTAAGTACTTAACAAATGCCATAATCGCTATTATTATTATTATTATTATTATTAGCATAGTTCTTTGGGTATTGCTCTAAAAATCTTTTTGCATGCTGCTTTAGAGAAGCAGAGTGGCCCAGTGGAAAGAGCACGGGCTTGGGAGTCAGTGGTCGTGGGTTCGAATCCTCACTCCGCCACTTGTCAGCTGTGTGAACTTGGGCAAGTCACTTCAAATCTCTGGACCTCAGTTCCCTCATCTGTAAAATGGGAATTAAGACTGTGAGCCCCACGTGGGACAACCTGATCACCTTGTATTCCCCCCAGTGCTTAGAACAGTGCTTCACACATAGTAAGCGCTTAACAAATATTATCAATATTATTATTATTATTATTATTACTATTATTATTATGTGATGAGCAGTGTTTTAACTGCTGGTGTATTTTATCACATTCTAGGATCCATTTAGAGGGGTCTTATCTTGCCTTACTGAGGATCCTGCAGTCACGGAGGCTCTCTGTCATTCTTGATGGGAGACACCATCATTATCATCAAAAATCACACTTTGGTGAAATTGTCTTTAAAGTTGACTATGGTGTCTGGAGAGCACAGGTCTTTGAACCATATAAAGTCAGACACTGCCATTGCTCTCCATGCTTTTATTGCGATCTAAATCTTATTGTCATAGGCTCCACTCTCTGACTTTGACTTTCCCAAAGGATATGCTTGCTTTATTGATCTGGTCTTCTCCGACTCTGTTGATACTTGTATTATTGGGCAGTGTTTTCCCCAGGGAGCAGAAAACAATGAATGCCTTCATTCCTGCGTTGGTGATATTAATTCCCAGTTGTTTGACAGTTGCAGGTGTTGCCCTTCTCAAAGCCTCTTATCTCCCTACTGAAAGATTTAACCACATCACAGTTTCCCTCAGTTCTGAAAGACCGACCAAGCATTACACTACAAATAAGAACAAATGCTAGGGAGACAGTTATCTGATATCTAGTTTTATTATTCAAATGCCCTAGCCTGTAAGTATATTTCATTTTAGAGAAAAGATTCCTATTTCAAAACTATGAGAAATTGGCAAAGGAAACATTTTTCAGTCCCAAAGCAATGAAAAATCAGGGTTGTTTATTCTTCTACATTTCACGAAGAAGCAACCAGACATCACACATCATTTTTTCCTCAAAAAAAGAAAATCATTGACCATCATTCTCTTCTTTCTCCTTATACTGAAGAGAATGATGTAGCCCACCTTGACTTGGTAAAACCTGTTTTGCCAGTTTTCACTTTGAACCTCACTATTATTTGAAAGATGGCAGGTGTTTTTCACCAAAAATGGAGCTGGATTTTACTGGCTCAGTGTCTTAGTTTGTATTTTTTGTGACGCATTACCAAGCCCATTGTTGTAGGCATCAGTTGCCTGACACATTGCCAAAGTACAAAATGAATCTTGTGCTTGATGAGATGTCATCTTTCTAATCTTTCCTTCCAAGGAAATGGAAAAAAAATCCAAAATTTTTCCCAATCCAAATCATTTCCCCAACTCTGTCCCTGATATTAAGGTTGCGAGGGCTGCCAAAACATTTCCACTTTCACATTTCCTGAAAAACTTGTCCCCATTTATTTTTCTAGAGCTTTACCATCACTATTATTTTTTTTCTCTCCTCACATATAGAGTAATGTTCCTCTTATGATGTTCCTCATATTATGTTTCTCATGAAGGAAATCCTCTGAGAAATATTCAGAGGTAGGCTTCTTTATTGCTTAGCATCATTGTGCTGTGGTAAATTTGAAGCTAGAAAGTCAAGATCAAGGGTTTCTAATCTGGGCCCTGCCACAAATTTCCTAGGGGAGCTTGAAGAGTCATTTCAGTTCCCTTTCCCAACAATGTCTCCATTTTTAAAACGAAGGATAACCCATCAATCATCTCATACAACTCTGTAATTGGTTTCATGGGAGCTCTGTGGGGGTTTAGATTATTTTATTTGGAACAGATTCAGTTTGGGGATTTTATAAATGCTGATGATTCATTAAAATATTGCTTTTATTCAGTGAATAATATTTGTATAAGTTTAAAATGTACCCTGATTATATTGGTGTCAATTCTCCCTTTCTAGTTTTTTTTTTTTTTTTAGTTTTTCTCCAAGAAGCATTTAAATTTGGCATATCCATGCATTCATAAGCTCCAGATTGAATGTTCTGGTTTTCACTTTCATTTCCAATTCAATAGCATCATATGTAACATAGTTATATGTTCTTATTTATAAGAGTTCAAGAAGCCATGGCGGTATAAGCAGCTGAGGGAAACAGGTCATTTTTTGCAAAGGCAATCTGTAAAGTAAATTCAAAATGTTTTACCTAGTAAGTAGAGCAATGAATCTGGAGCGGGAGAAAATTCATTTTGCTATCTCCTCCATGTTTAAGGGATTATTAGAAAAAAAGTCATCCTCTTTGCTATTTTTATCCTCAAATAAAATCCTTGTAATAGATTTCTATTCGGGGATGAGTTTTCTGATATTGAAATCCTTCAATTACTGCAGGACTGATACAGATTCTGTCTCCCTAAAGTACATAACTAGTAACTCCATAACTAGTAGCCACAGAAGGCTTCTTTCTAATTATGTTTTGTGAGGAATCACTCTCCTATCAACTGTAGTCACTATAGTAGGTCACCTCAAACCATTAATGACATTGATGAGTACCGAGAGTTCACCTCCTCCAGGAGGCCTTCCCAGACTGAACCTCCCTTTTCCTCTGTTCCCTACTCCCTCCTTCTGTTCTACCCCCATCCCCGCCCCACAGCACTTGTGTATATATGTACATATTCATTATTCTATTTATTTTATTAATGTGTTTATACCTATACTTCATTCATTCATTCAAGCATCAATCAATCAATCAATCAATCATATTTATTGAGCGCTTACTGTGTGCAGAGCACTGTACTAAACGCTTGGGAAGTACAAGTTGGCAACACGTAGAGACGGTCCCTACCCAACAGTGGGCTCACAGTCTAGAAGGGGGAGACAGAGAACAAAACAAAACATATTAACAAAATAAAATAAATAGAATACATATGTACAAGTAAAGTAAATAAATAAATAGAGTAATAAATCTGTACAAACATATGTACATATATACAGGAGCTGTGGGGAAGGGAAGGAGGTAAGGCGAGGGGGATGGAGAGGCGGAGGAGGGGGAGAGGAAGAAGGGGGCTGAGTGTGGGAAGGCCTCCTGGAGGAGGTGAGGTCTCAGTAGGGCCTTGAAGGGAGGAAGAGATCTAACTTGGTGGATGTGGGGAGGGAGGGCATTCCAATCAATCAATAAATCATAAAATCAATGAATTTGATAAACCAATAAATCATAAAATCAATGAATTTGATAAACCAATAAATCATATTTATTGAGCGCTTACTGTGTGCAGAGCACTGTACTAAGCCCTTGGGAAGTACAAGACGGCAACATATAGAGACGGTCCCTACCCATACGTCTATTTGTTTACATTGATGTTATTGATGCCCGTCCACTTGGGTTGTTTTGTTTTGTTGTTTGCCTCCCCCCTTTTAGATTGTGAGCCTGTTGGGTAGGGATTGACTCCATTTGTTGCCGAATTGTACTTTCCAAGCGCTTAGTACAGTGCTGTGCACACAGTAAGCACTCAATGAATAAGATTGAAAGAATGAATGAGTATAATGCTGTTGATTTCTAGTCTCTCAGACAAGGGGATAATACTGTTTTGGGGCCCAGGGTTGAAGAATATCTGGTCTAACACATCTGACTGGGGATTCCTCCACCAGGGCAGACTAATTTGTAATCAAGTCTGGCATTGCTGATTTGGGGTGGTTACGCTAGCGCATCTAGGCCCGGTGTGCCTTGAATTCCATCATGGAGGTCCCTGACAGGAATGACAAATGAGCCGATGACTTGAGATTTCAAGCTTTCAAGTTTCAGAAGAAGTAAGAAGAAGAAGCTCAATAAATACGATTGATGATGATGATGATGATGAAGTACTGACAATGGTGAAACAGTTAGGCTCATTAGGTCTACGCTGTTGATAGTTTTGTTGATTTCCATCATGCGGGGTTCAAATCTTCCAATTCTCAGCTCTCCTCTGTCTCAGGTAGTCCCACTGTGCCTGCCATTCATTCATTCAGTCGTATGCAGCATGGCTCCATGGAAAGAGCACGGGCTTGGGAGTCAGAGGTCATGGGTTCTAATCCCGACTCCTCCACATGTCTGCTGTGTGAACTTGGGCAAGTCACTTAACTTCTCTGAGCCTCAGTTACCTCATCTATAAAATGGGGATTAAGACTGTGAGCCCCATGTGGGACAACCTGATCACCTTGTATCCCCCAGCACTTAGAATAGTGCTTCCCACATTGTAAGTGCTTAACAAATGCCATTATTATTATTATTATTATTATTATTATTATTATTATTATTATTATTATCATTATTTATTGAGCGCTTACTGTGTGCAAAGCACTCTCTTACCTCACCACCCTACTTTCCTCCCTCCTACATCACTTGATCTCTTACCACTCAAGCTGATATGTTCTAGCCCACCCCCTCACCCCCTAGCACTTGAGTACATTACTTCACAATCCATTGCTTCACCTACCTGTAATTTATTTTGTTCTCAGGCTATCCCACTCTTGGAAATCCCTTGGAATCAGGGATCATGTTTCCTAACTCTCCTATATTCTCCCAAGATTTTATTCAGTTTTTTGCCCAGAGAAAGTACTGAATATATTGATTAATTAACCATGGTTTATACAGTGGGAAACATCTGTCTTGTATTTTATTATCTGTTTCCTAATAATAATAATAATAATAATAATAATAATAATAATAATAATAGCATTTGTTAAGGACTTACTGTTTGCCAAGCACTTATTTAAACAGCCCCTAACACTTCTGCCATACTTTGTATCATAAATTTAATTGTTATGCTTCATTTAGTTTTTCCTTTTCTTTTTTCCTTTTTCCTCTCCTTCTCCTCCTCCCCTACCCATCACCCTCTCCCTCTGCCCTACCCCCTTCCACTCTCCATAGCATTTGTGTATATTTGTACATATTTATTACTCTATTCATTTTATTAATGATGTGTATATAGCTATAATTCTATTTATTCTGCTGCTATTGACACCTGTCTACTTGTTTTGTTTTGTTGTCTGTCTCCCCCTTCTAGACTGTGAGCCCGTTGTTGGGTAAGGACCGTCTGTAGATGTTGCCAACTTGTAATAATAATGATGACATTTGTTAAATGCTTCCTATGTGCAGAGCACTGTTCTAAGCGCTGTGAGGGGGATACAGGGTGATCAAGTTGTCCCACGTGGGGCACACAGTCTAAATCCCCATTTTACAGATGAGGTAACTGAGGCTCAGATAATAATAATAATAATAATAATAATAATAATAATAATAATAATAGCATTTATTAAGCACTTACTATGTGCAAAGCATTGTTCTAAGCGCTGGGGAGTTTACAAGGTGATCAGGTTGTCCCACGGGGGGCTCACAGTCTTAGTCCCCATTTTACAGATGAGGTAACTGAGGCCCAGAGAAGTTAAGTAACTTGCCCAAAGTCACACAGCTGACAAGTGGCGGCTTATCTTAACTAAGATAAGTGACTTGCCCAAAGTCACACAGCAGACATGTGGTGGAGTCGAGATTTGAACCCATGACCTCTGACTCCAAAGCCCGTGCTCTTTCCACTGGGCCATGCTGCTGAACTTCCCAAGCACTTAGTACAGTGCTCTGCACACAGTAAGCGCTCAATAAATATGATTGAATGAATGAACAAACAAATTCAGTTCACTGTATTTTAGCAAAATAAGCACAATTTTAGTGTTGAAACTGTACATGAATGTCAATCACTTTTTAATTGACCGTGAATTGGTTAATGAGTAATTCAAAGAAAGTCGCAGTTCTATCAAAGCAGGATCTTTTTCAAAAGAATTTTTTGTCTCCAAAAGTGAGGGAGAAAACACGTTTTTTTTTTTTTTCCACTGTTTAGTAAGCTCAAACAGAGGAGAACAAAAAAGACTACTTGACAGATTCCCAACACAAACGTCTTCCCCAGAGAAGCCCGTCTATCAGCTAAAGGTTAACGTAGGAGCTGTGGAACCACAACACAGAGTGTGTTCAGTGTAGTGCTACATTTCTGATTGCTACATAGTGAAAAATAAACATGACATTTTGCAAAGGTTTTACCTGGTCTTACAAAGAGGTCAGGCCTAGAATTGATTTTAAACTATTACGTGTCTAAAGACACTTTTAGACACTTTTAGACTGTGAGCCCACTGTTGGGTAGGGACTGTCTCTATATGTTGCCAACTTGTACTTCCCAAGCGCTTAGAAGCAGCGTGGCTCATTGGAAAGAGCCCGGGCTTTGGAGTCAGAGGCCATGGGTTCGCATCCCGGCTCCGCCACATGTCTGCTGTGTGACCTTGGGCAAGTCACTTCACTCCTCTGAGCCTCAGTTCCCTCATCTGTAAAATGGGGATTAAGACTGTGAGCCCCACGTGGGGCAACTTGATCACCTTGTATCCCCCCCCTCCAGTGCTTAGAACAGTGCCCTGCACATAGTAAGCGCTTAACAAACGCCATTATTATTATTATTATTAGTAGTAGTAGTAGTAGTAGTAGTAGTAGTAGTAGTAGTACAGTGCTCTGCGCACAGTAAGCGCTCAATAAATATGATTGATGATGATGAAAAAGACCCCATTGTAAACCCCTAAATGCTTAGTGCAGTGTTCGGAACATACCAAGTGCTTAATAAATACCATTGATTGATTATTCAGGTGTGCTTCTATTATAAGAGTTTTGAAAACCACTTTCTTATGAGATCTTTGTATCCCCACCAGCGCTAAGAACAGTGCTTTGCACATAGTAAGCACTTAACAAATGCCATTATTATTATTATTATTATTATTATTATTATTATTATTATTATTCTTCAATGGGCATGCACTTGTCAAGAAATATGTAAATTTACACGCATACACACACAAACACGTAATCCTTTTTAAAAAATCCTGCTTTTCAATTCAGTATTTGTGGTGGTTTCTCTTAATATGAGATTACATTAGAACCTTACAACTCTGGCATCTTTTCTATCTTTTTCATGTTAATTGTGCCCCCCCAAAAAGAAGCTTTTTTATTGCTTTTCTATATATTCATTCATTCATTCGATCGTATTTATTGAGCACTTACTGTGTGCCGAGCACTGTACTAAGCATTTGGGAAGTACGAGTCGGCAACGTATGGAGATGGTCCCTACCCAACAATGGGCTCACAGTCTAGAAGGGGGAGACAGACAACAAAACAAAACATGTAGACAGGTGTCAAAATTGTCATTTTTTTAAGAGAGCTGAAGGCAGGATGGCAAACCAAAGGGGAAAAAAAAGTATTATTTTATCAAGGTTTCTGTAAAATAACTTTATCAGGAGTATATTAAATAAGCAGTTTATCAAATGCAGTTGTTCAATTTATATTAACTCATCTTTAATTTAAAATTTAAAATTACTCTATATAACATTTGTCAACAGTTTACCAAAGTCAGTGGAAGCATGAGTTGTAGCTTTTTGAAAATTAAATGTCAATTATCCCAAGACCCCTATTCAAACAACTCTCTCCCTCCTACTCATGAGCCCACTGTAAGCAAGGATTGTCTCTTTTTGTTGTGGAATTGTACTTCCCAAGCGCTTAGTACAGTGCTCTTCACCCAGTAATCGCTCAATAATATGATTGAATGAATGAATGAGTGAATATTCCCTTTTTCTACAACATCCTAGCTCATACTCTCTGTTCCTCTCAAGTTAACCCACTAACTGAGCCTCTTTCTTGCCTCTCCCGCTGCTGGTAACTCCCTCATGCCATTCCCCTGCCCATCATGATAATATCACTAGTAATAAGAATAATAAGAAGAAGACTAGAGAAGCAGCGTGGCTTAGTGGAAAGAGCCAGGGCTTTGGAGTCAGAGATCATGAGTTCAAATCCTGACTCCGCCAATTGTCAGCTGTGTGACTTTGGCCAATCACTTAACTTCTCTGTGCCTCAGTTCCCTCATTTGTAAAATGGGAATTAAGACTGTGAGCCCCCCGTGGGACAACCTGATCACCTGGTAACCTCCCCAGCACTTAGAACAGTGCTTTGCACATAGTAAGCACTTAATAAATGCCATCATTATAATAATAATTATTATTATTAAGTGCTCACCATTTGCCAAGCCCTGGGACTGAATGCCCAGTTGGGAATTAGAACAGTCCCTGTCACTCGGGGAGCTCACAGTCTACAAATGGAAAGGAGGAGAGGGTCCAGACCAGAGGTAAATATGGAGAGATGAAAACAAAATACTGAGACCACATAATGAAAAAAGCAAATCCCAGGAGGGTGTTGTGGCTAGAAGAACAGATTCCCCCTAGATCGTAACCTCTCTGTGGACAGGGAACATCTGTCAACCCTGTTATTTATTCTCCCGAGCGCTTAGTACACTCTGCAGACACTACCCTTAGAGCTCACTTCTCTTACCCTTGGCTCGGAAATCCCTCCTCCACCATATGTGATCATCACTCTCTCTATCTTCTAAGCCTTTACTAAAATCCCATCTGTTCCAAGAGGCCTTGGCTGACTAAGCCCTCATGAGATAACTGAGGCACAGAGAAGTGAAGTGACTTGCCCAAGGTCACACAACAGTCCAGTGGCAGACTAGGGATTAGAACCCATGACCTTCTGAATCCCAGGCCTGTGCTCTATACGCCATTCAGGGTCGTGCTCTATACATTATGTCAGTGCTATTTATCGGAAACTTGCTTGCGCCATGCTGCTTCAGAAAAATTATCTATTAATTTATCTGAAACATTTTTGAAACTTTTGGCATTTTTTTGACCACATAATTGTTCTGGTAACAATTTTGATCATTATCACCCTCCGTGTGAGAGGATTCTTTTGTTCATTTTTAACTTTTGATCAGTGCTTCGTGGGATTTGTGTGAAGCGGGCAGGATAAAATATCCTTCTTCCCTACTAGCCTCTCCCACCTAGGTTTGAGTAGAATCAATACATTCCTTCCTCTCTCTATGCAGATGTAGAATGAGGCTTGTGGGGTTTTTTTATATATGGTATTAAGTGCTTACTATGTGCCAAGCATTGCGCTGTGCTGGAATAGATACAAACTAATGAGGTTGGACACAGGCCCTGTCCCACATGGGATTCATAGTCTTAATCCCCATTTTATAGATGAGGTAATTGAGGCACAGAGAAGTGAAGTGACTTGCCCAAGGTCACAGAGCAGACATGTGGCAGAGCCGGGATAAGAACCTAGTCCTTTTCATTCATTCATTCATTCATTCATTCAATCGTATTTATTGAGCGCTTACTGTGTGCAGAGCACAGTACTAAGCACTTGGGAAGTACAAATCGACGACATATAGAGATGGTCACTACCCAACAGCAGGCTTACAGTCTAGAATGGGGAGACAGACAACAAAACAAGACAAGTAGGTGGGTGTCAATACCGTCTGAATAAAAAAAAATATAGAATTGTAGCTATATAGCTTTTGACTCCGAAGTCCATATGGTATCCATTAGGCTATGCTGATTCTCTTGGGCATGCTGTACCTCAGGTTTTAGGGAGAAAGCCAAGTTCTACCCAATTATTCTACATTTTCAGAAGCTTTCTAGCTTTACTTATAGCGCTAGGTCTTCTGCTTGCTAAGCATCGATTTCCATGACTACTTTTCTTCAGATTTCAGAGAAATTAATGGTCCTCAATGATCCTGGAATAGGAAATAAGGATTTGTAACATTCCTTGATGGTACATAACCTGTTTGTCACCATGCTTCTTTTAAACTACCTTATTCCATTTGAAAGCCTTTCAGTATTTCAGAAATCAGCCCTATTTTACATTTAGTTTCCCATCACCTTTCTACCAGAATGCTATTTTCTGTCATCTAAAATCTGCTCAGGCCTATCCTATTCATATTACCGCGTAAACGCCTTCCAAGTAAATGTCTTTCCCTGTGTCATGAAAAGAGTTCTGTGTTATACTTAAAGGCTTCTTAGGATATCTTGAACCAGCATAAATGGACATCAACTAAAATTTTCATTATTTTACTCAGAACTATAGATTACAGTCAAAGAGCTGAGTGTTACTTCAAAACTTTCCACTTGAAAGGAGAACATCTAAACTACCTGGATTCTATCTTAGGTTGTGAGCCCTGAGTGGGAAGGGTCTGTATCTGATCTGATTATTTTATATCTACTCCAGTGTTTAGCACAATGTTTGGTAAACAGTGCCTTAATGAGCACTGTCATTATCACGAAGGAAATTATCCATTTCCTTTGGCAGCTTGCCCCAAAATTCAATCCCCTGATAGCTCTTTTTTTTGTGTGTACTTTCTGTGCTCTCTTATTGCAAAATAGTACTAGTGAACTTAGGCAAGATCTGTTAAAGGGAAAAAACAACCCAACAACTCAGTGTACATCAAAAAGTGTTCATATGAACACATAAGGCATCCTTCATACCCATTTTTAAAACAACTTAAAACATCTTCCTGTCTTCTTTTGACAAGAAAAGCAGCATGGCATTGTGCATAGAGCCCAGGCCTGTCAATCAGAAGGTCATGAATTCTAATCCCGGCTTTGCCACGTGTCTGCCATGTGACCTTAGGCAAGTTACTTCACTTACCTGTGCCTCACTAACCTCATCTGTAAAATGGGGATTGAGACTGTGAGCTCCATGTGGGACAGGGACTATGTCCAACCTGATTTGCTCATACCCACCGTAGTGTTAATACAGTGCCCGACACATAGTAAGCACTTAACTAATACCATTATTATTATTTCAATTATTATTAATAATAAAATAAGGCCACTTCTCAGTCCTTTGTAGAAATGGAAAACAGATAGTCAATGTTATCATGGATGCCTTTCACATAGTTGAAGAGCATATGATGATAACAATGATGGCATTTGTCAAGCACTTACTATGTGCAAAGCACTGTTCTAAGCACTGGGGTGCTTAGATACAAGGTGATCAGGTTGTCCCACGTGGGGCTCACAGTCTTAATCCCCATTTTACAGATGAGGGAACTGAGGCTCAGAGAAATTAAGTGATTTGCCCAAGGTCACACAGCAGACATGTGGCGGAGACCGGATTTGAACCCATGACCTCTGATTCCAAAGCCCAGGTTCTTTCCACTGAGCCACACTGCTTCTCACTGAGCCATGCTGCTTCTCAATAATAATGATCATCATAGTGATGATGATGATATTTGTTGAGCACTTACTATGTGCCAAGCCCTGTTCTAATAATAATAATAATGATGATGGTATTTGTTAAGCACTTACAATGTGCCAAGCACTGTTCTAATAATAATAATAATGATAATGATGGTATCTGTTAAGCGCTATGTGCCAAGCACTGTTCTAATAATAATAATAATGACAATGGTATTTGTTATGTGCTTACTATGTGCCAAGCACTGTTCTAATAATAATAATGATGATGATGGTATTTGTTAGAGGCAGCTTGTCTAGGCTGTCAAGCCTTTCTTAATTTCTAGACTGGGGTTGTGGGGTAGGGACTGTCTCTATCTGTTGCCGATTTGTACTTCCCAAACGCTTAGTACAATGCTCTGCATACAGTAAGCGCTCAATAAATACAATGGAATGAATGAATAGTTAGCTCCACCCAGAGAGTAGAGAAGCGGCATGGTCTAGTGGAAAGAGCAGGGTGCTAGGAGTGAGGAAAGTGAGGGAATTTGGGCACTTTTTCCATGGATAGATGGGGAAATTTCTAACACACTAAGGTGTCTGGGAGAAGTTGAATGGTAAATAGGCCGGTAAGACAGAGCTGTGGAAAGAGTCCCAGGATGGGGATAGACAACGAAATAAATCCAAATGAGGGACAGTACAATATGGAACTTGGATTAGTTTGCGCTGAGTAAAGGTTTATTTTTATATTTCCCTTTAGGGAGGGGAATTTGAGGATTCAATTTGGTAAATTAATACTATATTTGTCCTAGAAAGAAAGCTGGTAATCATGACACATTTGCAAATGGATTACTTGGTAAATTGGAAACCAAATCAAATATGAATAAGCGGGAAACTCTTGGGGATCCTGAAAGTGGTGTGAATCTCAAGGTGCAAAATATATTAATATAAATATCAATATTGATATTAATAAACCACCTTCCCACTAGACACCTGATAAATCAACTCTCCATCCTCTCTATATTTGTTCTGGATAGGAGAATTTGCTCCTTATTACTTCTTTTTCTTGGTAGAGTCCAATTTTAACTTAGCCAACATTTGTAAAGCCGATGAACATAATTCTCGCCAACGTACAACATGGATCTGCTGTCCCATTTGATAAGCTTTTCTTAGGAAAGAACCCTTGAAGTTCATTTCTGCTAAAGATAAGTTACGACGGGTTCACAATGTATATCACGTCTCTTCAGTACAATTTTCTCATCACAATTTCCCAAATCATTGCCATTTTTATATGGGGCTTAGGAGTAGAAGAGATGTTGAAGTGTCTTGATTTCATCACAATTACAGTGTTCTGTTGTCTCGGTGTTCTTAGTTACTTTCTTTGAGGGAAGAGAGTAGTTTTGGAGATGTCCCAACAGTAGTTGCCCTCAACTGTTCTTTCTGTAGGAGAAAAGACAACCAATTTTTGACAGGGAGGGTTGGGACACATACCTTGAATGATTGTCCTAAAAGAATTTCAGCTGCTTCCAGTATAAGAATTAGTTGTTTGGAGTTTAACAATTTCCAGAGAGGAGGAGGAATTCATTTCAAAAGTAGATGTAGGAATTCCCTCAAATCCCACCAAATATAGACAGTTTTGTGAAGAACCCCATTCCCAATTCGACATAGAAACAAAGAATCACTTAGAATCAGTGAATCAATGATATTTATTGGGTCCGTACTGGGAATAAAGCACTATACTAAGAGCTTAGAAACTGTTTCTGGCAGAGAAGATAGACACTAAAATATCAGTCATACTTATTGAGCACCTACTGTGTGCAAGGCACTGTACTAAGAGCTTGGAAGAGTACAACACAACTAACAGGCACATTCCCTTCCCATAATGAGCTTATAGCCTGGAGGACAATATGGGTAGGAGGAAGTTATAGAGTCGAAGCAGCGTGGCTCAGTGAAAAGAGCCGGGGCTTTGCAGTCAGAGGTCATGGGTTCAAATCCCTGCTCTGTCAGCTGTGTGACTTTGGGCAAGTCACTTAACTTCTCTGGGCCTCAGTTACCTCATCTGTAAAATGGGGATTAAAATTGTGTGAGCCCACTGTGGGACAACCTGATCACATTGTAACCTCCCCAGCGCTTAGAACAGTGCTTGGCACATAGTAAGCGCTTAACAAATACCAACATTATTATTATTATTATTAGGAGGAACTTACAGAGTAGAAGCAGCATGGCTCAGTGGAAAGAACACGGGCTTTGGAGTCAGAGGTCATGGGTTCAAATCCCAGCTCTGCCTGTTGTCAGCTGTGTGACTTTGGGCAATCACTTAACTTCTCTGGGCCTCAGTTACCTCATCTGTAAAATGGGGATGAAGATTGTGATCCCCCCCTTGGGACAACTTGATCATCTTGTAACCTCCCCAGCGCTTAGAACAGTGCTTTGCACATAGTAAGTGCTTAATAAATACCATTATTGTTATTATTAGCGTTGCAGGGGATGAATGACTACACAAGTGCTTAGGTAGGATGGGAGGGCTGAAGTGGAAGATAGGGAGACAATAGGATGCATAGATGAGAGATTAAGTAGGATATGAGGATATGTGATTTTAGAAGGGCCAAATCCTTGTGACAGGGATTATTTTTTACAACTCTATTGTACCATCCCAAGTGCTTAGAACTGTTTTTCACCCAGTAAGCCCCCAAGTAATATGCTAGTTTGTGGATTAGTTGAAGGGCTTTGAAGACAGGCAGAGTAAGGAAGGTCTATGGTTGTGAAGGACAAGAGTTTGGAAGGGAAAGGTAGAAGAAAGGGCCAAAGTTAGTAGGTTAATTTAAAAAATAAAAAGGATGTAAGCTAGAGGGTAATTGGCCAAGAGAGCAGCTAAATAGAGTAGTTGTATATATAAGCAGTTAAATAGCATAGTTTTATGTATGAGGGTAGCACAATATAGAATGCAAGGTTTCATATCTGAAAATTGTCTTGCTGCATCATTTAGAAGACTGAAAATTAAAATAGCATAATAGCATCAATATAGGTTTATATCCTGCAGCAACTGTGTCCATTATAGGAATTTGCTATAAAGATGTTCAGTGTTTTTCAATTTAGGCGAGTGATATTTTAGTGCTGTATTGGGCATGGTTTATGAAAATTATGTTATATTATCCAGGGATTTTTACTAGCGATTACATAATTGACATTTTTATTTTCCTCTAATCTAGTGAGTCAAGGTGGAGTTGCCCTGGTGTCCGACATGTGTCCTGATCCTGGAATTCCAGAAAATGGGAGAAGAACAGGCTCTGATTTCAGGTGGGATATAAAGGAACTGTGGAATTATATGTTCATTAGTCACTTTGAAATATTGTGCTCAGTGTATTGCTACCATTCCTAAATAGATGATTCCATTCTAATGTATACTCCTATATATATATAACTATATATAACTATATATATATATATATATAACTATATATATAACTATAACTATATATATACACACACATATATATATATACATATATACATATATATATAGTTATATAGTTACATAGTTATATATAGTTATATAGTTATAGTTATATATAGTTATATATGCACATATATAAATATACATTTATATATGTATACTTAGATATGCATATATATAAATTTTTATATATTAAATTTATATATATTTATATATAGTTACGTAGTTATATAGTTATAGTTATATATGCACATATATAAATATATATTTATATGTGTATATTTAGTTAGATATGCATATATATAAATTTATATATGTGTACACACACATAAACATATGTATATGTTACTCAGTATATTGATTATTCATTAGTCACTTTGAAATACTATACTCAGTATATTGCTACCATTCCTAAATAGATGATTCCATTCTAATGTATACTCCTATATACATATATATGTATATACATATGTATACTCCTATATGCATATGTGTGTACACACACACACAGACACACACACACAGACACACACAGACACACAAATATATATATAGGGGAATACTATACCCCATTAAGTTGCATGTTCATAGGGTACTATGTCAGTATAAAGATAATTGTTAATAATGATCTGTTATCATAGTGAACTGAATTTTAGATTGTTACTGAAACACTCTTAGTGGCAGGATTAAATTTTAGGATTTTTCTGAATATGCATATTCTACAATACAATAGGGTTATATCAGTTGTATCATGATTGCTTGTGTTGCGGGATAAATTTCTCAGGCACTTTCATGCAAATAGTAATAGGCAAGTCCTGCAGTTAGGTAAAAAGTATGCTTTTGAAATTTCAAGTGTAACAACAGCTATCTTAGCCTTGACTCTCCACTTTTGCCCTTCCCTCCTTCAATCTCAGCCTCCCCACATCAGCCAAAGACACGAAACCGAAGACCCGAATGAAACAGAGTCAGTTTGGGAAAGCCAGGGAAGCGGTGGAGGGGAGTACAACCACATCTCTGATTCGCCTGATCCCCATTCTGGAGGATGTAATAATGGAGTGGCAAGCTGGGAAGAGAACGAGGGAATTAGGAAGTTAAGGGAAGCAAGAGGGGACTAGAGACAAGGTGGAAGTTTGAATTTAAATTGTGCAGTAGAAGACAGGAAAGCATTGAGAGCAGGGAGGATAAAAAGGTTGAGAAAGGAATTGATTGATTGTTATGGATAAGATTTAAAGTCAGGGCAAGGCATTCATGTGTTAAGTCAACATATAGTGGATTTGTATCTGTGGGGTACATGTGTTGAAATGCAGGTAAAGCTTTTAATTCTTATAGGAGTAAAACATACTTTTTGCGGAAGTCATCTTTGCATTTGTCTTTTTATTTCATCTTTTTCTGTTGAATAAATAGGATTGATTAGGATCACTTAAATACATGTCCAGGTGTCATTCCAAATGAAATGAGTCTATACTCAGTTAGCTAATCTAGCCAATCCTCTTCCTGGTGGAAATTCTTCCAATAAAGCCAGGAAACGGGTGTGCCCATCCATGCCCATTTTGGGAGCAGAATTTCCAAACTGTGCTAGCGTAGGTCAGTGGGAATTCCTGAGTCATGGAGTGGCTCAGAATGGACCCAAGAGGCCCATTCCAAGTAGTAAGCACCCCTATGTGGGGGTAGGCTCTGGTACCCCCCTTTCCTTTATTTTGGGCATTCAATCAGTTCAACACTTCAAGGTTTTCTCAGTCTGAGAGAGGCTGAGAGATTCTTAGGCCTGCACAGTCTATTATTACTAGCCTGGCTATGATATTTGTTATGTGCTTACTGTATGTCAAGTGTTGTCCTCAGTGTCGGGGTAGATAGATACAGGTTAATCAGGTCAGTCACAATTCCTGTTCCTCATGGGCCTCACAGTGTAGGTCGGAGGGAAGCACACATTAAGTTCATTTGGCAGGTTCTTCCCAGATGGCCAAAGAATCTGCATAAGTGGTCCCCGGGAATGCAAAGCAAGACCTCACACATTTCAGGGAACTGCATTCATTCATTCATTCATTCATTCAGTCATATTTATTGAGCGCTTACTGTGTGTGGAGCACTGTACTAAGCGCTTGGGAAGTACAAGGCGGTAACATATAGAGACGTTCCCTACCCAACAATGGACTCACAGTCTAGAAGGGGGAGACAGACAACAAAACAAAACAAGGTAAGAAGTGATGTGATAGGCTGCCAAATAAGAAGTAAACTGCTAACATAATTGGGACTAGTAATTTGTGCAAATAACAAAGAATGAGAACAAGAAAATAATAAATATCAATATTATGTTTTGTTTTGTTGTCTGTCTCCCCCTTCTAGACTGTGAGCCCGCTGTTGGGTAGGGACCGTCTCTATATGTTGCCAACTTGTACTTCCCTAGCGCTTAGTACAGTGCTCTGCACACCGTAAGCGCTCAATAAATACAACTGAATGAATGAATTAATTAATAAAATTTGTATTTGCGCGTTTTGGACCAATTATGCATTTTTTTTTAAAGTTAATGTCCTATAGATTAGGTGTGTCAAAATCATCCTTATGGATAGTCCACTTGGACAAATAGTGATTTGTATGCAGGCTAGTCTTCAAAAAGGATGCATATCACTAATGAATTATGTGTGAATTAGTTGGCAATCTGAGTGATTATTAAACAGAACAGAAGGAAATGAAATTGGTGAATCTAATTACTTCTATTGATTTTTTTTTTTTTTTTTGTATACGCAGTGCTAGTTAATAGGTAGGGCTTCCGTGGAAGCAGAGGCAGTGGTCCAGAACTTGGAATAAGAAAAAAAAAAAAGGAAGAGAGAAACATCTCTCTCTCTCTCTCCCTCCCTCCCTCTTTCTCTTCTTGCCTCCCTCACTCCTTCGTCTCCTCCTTTTCTCCCCTTACCCAAATGATGTTCCCTCAGATATTCCGATTGAATGAATTGCCCAAGGTAACAAAGCAGAAAATTGCCAGAGCCAGGATTAGAGCTCAGGCCCCCTGATTCCCAGGCCCAGACTCTTTCTGAATTGAAACATTCATTGTTGTACAGTACTTGTTCCAGGGAAGAATCCATTTTAATAACAAAACTGTTTTACATTGGATGATATCTTTCTTTCCAGGATCTCAAATGTTTAATGAGAAGCAGCGTGGCTCAGTGGAAAGAGCCCGGGCTTTGGAGTCAGAGGTCGTGGGTTCAAATAATCCCAGCTCCACCAGTTGTCAGCTGTGTGACTTTGGGCAAGTCACTTAACTTCTCTGGGCCTCAGTTGCCTCATCTGGAAAATGGGTATGAAGATTGTGAGCCTCTCGTGGGACAACCTGATCATCTTGTAATCCCTAGTGCTTAGAACAGTGCTTTGCACATAGTAAGCGCTTAATAAATGCTATTATTATTATTATTATTATTATTATTAAAAGCAGAACCCCGAGATGATGATGATGATGATGATGATGATGATGATAATAATAATAATAATAATAATAATAATAATAATATTTATTAAGCATTTACTGTGTGCAAGGCACTGTTCTAAGCACTGGGCACTGTTCTATGCACTGGATAAAAAAGCAATTCTAAGTTCAAAGCAAAAGATAAAAAAGCAATGGGCAGAAAACACGTCTACCAACTTTACCATTCCACCAACTCTATCAGATCTACCACTCTACTGAGAAGCAGCATGGCTTAGTGGATAGAGCACGGGCCTGGAATCAGAAGGTAATGGGTTCTAGTCCCACCTCTGCCACTTGTCTGCTGTGTGACCTTGAGCAAGTCACTTCACCTCTCTGTGCCTCAGTTACCTCATCTATAAAATGGGGATTGAGAATATGAGCCCCAAGTGGGACAGTGACTCTGTCATTCATTCATGCACTTGTAGTAATTGAGCACTTACTGTGTGCGGAGCACTCTACTAAGCATTGGAAAATACAATTCAGTGACAGAGACAATAATAATAATAACAGTAATAATAATTATGGTATTTGTACATATACTTGTACATATTTACTATTCTATTTATTTTGTTAATGATGTGCATCTAGCTTTAATTCTGTCTGTTCTGACAATGTTGACACCTGTCTACATGTTTTGTTTTGTTGTCTGTCTCCTCCTTCTAGACTGTGAACCCATTGTTGGGTAGGGACCATCTCTATATGTTGCTGACTTGTACTTTCCAAGCACTTAGTACAGTGCTTTGCACACAGTAAGTGCTCAATAAATATGAATGAATGAATGAATATTTGTTAAGTTCTTACTGTGTGCCAAGCACTGTTTTAAGCACTGGAGTAGATACAGGGTAATCAGGTTGTGCCACATGAGGCTCACAATCGTCATCCCAATTTTCCAATCCCTGCCCACAATGGGCTCACAGTCTAGAACCTGATCAGCTTGTATCTACCCCAGTGCTTAGAACAGGGCTTGGCACATAGTAAACACTTAAATACGATCATTATCATTACAATCCCAAGAGCTTAGTACAGTGCTCTGCAATACAGTAAGTGCTCAATAAATGCCATTGATTGATTGAATTTAAAGTATTCAGTGAGTTTACAGTCTAGAGGGGGAAATAGACATTAACATAAATAATTTATAATATATAATTTAAAGTTACGGACATAACTGCTTCTGGGATTGAGAGTGGGACAAATATCAACTATCCAATGGTCAGAGATCCAAGTTCATAGATGATAATAATAATAACAACAACAACAACAATAATAATAATAATAATAATAATAATAATAATAATGGTGTTAAGCACTTAACTCGGTGCAAAGCACTGTTCTAAGTGCTGGGGGGATACAAGCCGATCAGGTTGTCCCATGTGGGGCTCACAGTCTTAATCCTCATTTAACAGATGAGGGAACTGAGGCCCAGAGAAGTGAAGTGACTTGCCCAAAGTCACACAGCTGATTTGAACCCATGACCTCTGACTCCAAAGCCCGGGCTCTTTCCACCGAGCCATGCTGCTTCTCTGACCCAGCTGACCCAGAAGGAAAGGTTGAGGAAAACAGGGCTTAATCAGGGAAGACCACTTGGAGGAGGTGTGACCTTAAGATACTGTAGATGACTGCAGCACTACGGTAATAGTGACAACAGTAGAATTTTTTTTTAATCCCTCTCCTTAGTGAGCTTACCCATTCACCTTCTAGGCCACTGAATCAGTCTGGGTTAGCCAACATGGCATCTTGTTCTTCTTCTTGCCCTCGCTAAGTGCACTTTGATTCCAAGCTCTTAAAACATCTCTCTAAGGTATTCATCCTTCTTCAAGATCCTATGTAGGGCAGGAAACTTGATACAGTTCAAAAGTTTGTTTCCACTACTTTGTGACATTTCTTTCTCCTTCCATTAGGATCTTGAAAAAAAAACCAGTTTGTGATTACTTTCCCCTAGGCTGCTGCCCCCTCAAGATCTCCAACTTGTCCTTGTTAGTAAGGCGACGGAGCCTATTTGAGATTTCTACTTTTAGAACTGGGAAATTGTTTTCCAGATTTGTATTGGATGTTGTAATGAACTTGGAAAAATGGGTGTTTTGATCTAAAGAGAAAAACTAGCGATGCTATTGGAGAAGAGAACGTGGAATTCTTTTTTTTTGGTGAAGCAATTGGAAGGTACACAGAAATGTGTTATAAGGTAGCAAGTGTGATACTTCATGTGGAATAGGAAAAGGAGGCAGGAATGAGAATTGGTGTCTATACCTAGTCGAGATTTTTGAAAGGGGGGAATTGAAGGATCTTAGCCGGCAAGAAAGTGGCAGGAGCAGAGCAGACTCTTCAGTAATGCTTTCTCCCTTCTTGCCAACGCATATTTGGAGCTGTACCCCTTGAACACTTGATATTCACCTCACCCTCAGCCCACTAAGCATTTATATAGATAGCCATAATTTATTGATTTATTTTAAGGTCTGTCTCCCCATCTAGACTGTAAACTCCTTGTGGGCAGGGAATGTGTCTACCAACTGGATTGAATGTACTCTCCCAAGTGCTCAGTAAGGGGCTCTGCATGCAGTAAGTGCTCAGTGAATAATAATAATAATAATGACGGTATTTGTTAAGTGCTTACTATGTGTCAAGCACTGTTCTAAGTGCTGGGGTAGATCCAAGGTAATCAGGTTGTCCCACTTGGGGCTCACAGGAGAATCAATCAATCAATAAATCAATCGTATTTATTGAGTGCTTACTGTTTGCAGAGCACTGTACTAAGAGCTTGGGAAGTACAAGTTGGCAACATAGAAGCAGCGTGGCTCAGTGTAAAGAGCCTGGGCTTTGGAGTCAGAGGTCATGGATTCAAATCCTGGCCCCATCCACTGTCAGCTGTGTGACTTTGGGCAAGTCACTTAACTTCTCCGTGCCTCAGTTACCTCATCTGTAAAATGGAGATTAAAACTGTGAGCCCCCCATGGGACAATGGGACAACCTGATCACCTTGTAACCTCCCCAGTGCTTAGAACAGTGCTTTGCACATAGTAAGCGCTTAACAAATACCACCATTATTATTCAGTGCTTAGAACAGTGCTTTGCACAGAGTAAGCACTTAACAAATGCCATCATTATTATTGTTATTATTTTTATTATTATTATTCCAGATGAGGTAACTGAGGCCCAGAGAAGTGAAGTGACTTCTCCAAAGTCACACAGCAGACAAGTGGCAGAGGCAGGACTAGAACCCATGACCTCTGACTCCCAAGCCCGGACTCTTTCCACTGAGCCACGCTTAATGTGTCCAAGATACAATAACAATAACAGTTATCCAGTTCCAAAGAAAGTTTGCCTATTACAGCACACTAGGTGCAAGTTGTCAGAAGATGCAAATCAATACCCGATAAGAAATATCATAATTAGAAGTTAAATTAGTGAGGTAAAATTCAGTAAGGTCTGTTCCTAGAGAACTAGATTTAGCCTCTGAATCAGCATTAAAAATAGCATGAGATATCAGAGTGCAATGAGCTCTGAACTCCAGTGACCCCCATTTCCAAGCCACTAAGAAAGGTTGTTCAATCTCCATTTCTAAACAGCGGCAACACATTTTGGAGTGGTTTCTTCGGCAATTAGACCAAAGCACAGGATCTTTGCCATGTGACAGATGCATAGCAACGTGCAGAGAGTAACACCAGGATCTCTAGTCTATGAAATGATAATTTGGGGATTTGTTAAGCATTTACCATGGGCCAAGCCTTGGGGTAGATCTAATAAAATCAAACCAGACAAAGTCCCTGTCCCACTGAGGGCTCACAGCCCAAGGGGGAAAGGAAAACAGAGAAACAGTGTGGCTCAGTGGAAATCAATCAATCAATCAATCAATCAATCAATCATATTTATTGAGCACTTACTGTGTGCAGAGCACTGTACTAAGTGCTTGGGAAATACAAGTTGGCAACATATAGAGACAGTCGCTACCCAACAGTCGGCTCACAGTCTAAAAGGGGGAGACAGAGAACAAAACCAAACATACTAACAAAATAAAATAAATAGAATAGATAGGTACAAGTAAAATAAATAAATAAATAAATAGAGTAATAAATATGTACAAACATATATACATATATGCAGGTGCTGTGGGGAAGGGAAGGAGGTAAGATGGGGAGTTGGAGAAGGGGACGAGGGGGAGAGGGGGAAAGAGCCTGGGCTTTGAGTGTCAGAGGTCATGGGTTCTAGTCCCGCCCCACCACGTCAGCACTGTGACTTTGGGCAAGTCACTTCACTTCTCTGTGCCTCAGTTCCCTTATCTGTAAAATGGGGATTAAGACTGTGATCCCCACATGGGATAACCTGATCTCCTTGTATCCCCCCAGTGCTTAGAACAGTGTTTGGCACATAGTAAGCACTTAACAAATTCCATTATCATTATAATTAAAACAGATATTTAATGTTCATTTTATAGCTGAGGCAACTAAGGCTCAGAAAAGTGAAATGACTTACCCAAGGTCACAAGCAGGCAAGTGGCAGAGTCAGAATTAGAACACAGGTCCTCTGAGTCCCAGGCCCATGATCTTTCCAGGAGGCCAGGCTGCTATTGAAAGGTCTTTAGACAACTTCAACTTGTACTTCCCAAGCACTTAGTACAGTGCTCTGCACACAGTAAGCACTCAATAAATACGATTGGATGGATGAATGAATGAATGAACTTTAAAGAGGTCAGGGCTCAGGTAAGTGTTGAGCACATTTGCACATTCTGAGAAATTAAGTGAGATTCTTAGGCTACTCCTTGTTGAAAGAGTTAAACGAATCAGGGTTGGAGGAACATTTGAAGCTAATATCCTATTTGTGAGTGTGAATATAGTGGAGACAAACAAGATGTGAACTCACACACCCCGTCACAATTAATGCAGATAAATGCTGCACTTCTACGTGTCCCAGATAGAACCTTCTCTGTTTTCCACTCTGCCTCTTGGTATCAATTGCTGTTTATTCATTCATTCACTCGTATTTATTGAGCGCCTACTGTGTGCAAAGCTTACCTGGTTTGTCTTTGGAAAGAATTGCAGGGAAGTTTTGGGACCCCATTGTTGGGTAGGGAGCGTCTCTATTTGCTGCCGAATTGTACTTTCCAAGCGCTTAGTCCAGTCCTCTGCACACAGTAGTGCTCAATAAATACGATTGAATGAATGAGTGACCCAAAATTGAGTAGTTACAGAGGAGAAGCAGTATGGCCTAGTGAATAGAGCACTATCTATCTCTAATCCTGGCTCTGCTGCTTGTCTGCTGTGTGGCCTTGGGCAAGTCACTTCACTACCATCCTTCCCGTCTCACAAGCCCGCAACCTTGGTGTCATCCTCGACTCCGCTCTCTCATTCACCCCTCACATCCAAGCCGTCACCAAAACCTGCCGGTCTCAGCTCCGCAACATTGCCAAGATCCGCCCTTTCCTCTCCATCCCAACCGCTACCCTGCTCATTCAAGCTCTCATCCTATCCCGTCTGGACTACTGCACCAGCCTTCTCTCTGATCTCCCATCCTCGTGTCTCTCTCCACTTCAATCCATACTTCATGCTGCTGCCCGGATTATCTTTGTCCAGAAACGCTCTGGAAATATTACTCCCCTCCTCAAAAACCTCCAATGGCTACCGATCAATCTGCGCATCAGGCAGAAACTCCTCACCCTGGGCTTCAAGGCTGTCCATCCCCTCGCCCCCTCCTACCTCACCTCCCTTCTCTCCTTCTCCAGCCCAGCCCGCACCCTCCGCTCCTCCACCGCTGATCTCCTCACCGTACCTCGCTCTCGCCTGTCCCGCCATCGACCCCCGGCCCACGTCATCCCCTGGGCCTGGAATGCCCTCCCTCTGTCCATCCCCCAAGCTAGCTCTCTTCCTCCCTTCAAGGCCCTGCTGAGAGCTCACCTCCTCCAGGAGGCCTTCCCAGACTGAGCCCCTTCTTTCCTCTCCCCCTCGTCCCCCTCTCCATCCCCCCATCTTACCTCCTTCCCTTCCCCACAGCACCTGTATATATGTATATATGGTTGTACATACTTATTACTCTATTTATTTATTTATTTATTTATTTTACTTGTACATTTCTATCCTACTTATTTTATTTTGTTGGTATGTTTGGTTCTGTTCTCTGTCTCCCCCTTTTAGACTGTGAGCCCACTGTTGGGTAGGGACTGTCTCTATGTGATGCCAATTTGTACTTCCCAAGTGCTTAGTACAGTGCTCTGCACATACTAAGCGCTCAATAAATACGATTGATTGATTGATTGATTCACTTCTCTGTGCCCTAGTTTCCTCACCTCTAAAATGGGGATTAAATCCTACTCCCTCCCACCCAGACTGTGAGCCCCACATGGGACGGAGATTGCGTCCAACCTGACAACTGTATAGCTATCCCATTGCTTAGAACAGTACATGGTACACAGTAAGTGCCTAACAAGTATAATAATAATAATAATATAAATAATAGTAAGACTGAAGTCCAATGCTTCCAAGGTAGCAGTCTTGGAGAAGAAGTCTCCCGAGGCAAGGAGGGATTGGCTACCAATGCCCGGATGAGAAAAAAATCAATCAATCGTATTTATTGAGTGCTTACTGTGTGCAGAGCACTGTACTAAGAACTCGGGAGAGTACAGACACATTTCCTGCCCGCAATGAGTTTACAATGTAGGAGGGAGTGCAGACAATATGGAGTAATTGGGGCAGGAATTAGGAGGGTTAATGAGACAACTGGAGCTGGTACAGGAGCCCGCTTGGACCAAACGAGTGATAGGCTCCCAAAACTACAAATGAAAAATGTGGTGTAAGCCCCTTGTGGATTGGAGCTACCAATTCTGCTGTAGTGTACTCTCTCAAGTGGTTAGTACAGTGCTCTGCACACAGTAAGCACTCAATAAATAGTGCAGCGTGGCTTAGTGGAAAGAACCCGGGCTCAGGAATCAGAGGTCGTGGGTTTAATCCCAGCTCCGCCACTTGTCAACTGTGTGACTTTGGACAAGTCACTTAACTTCTGTGTGCCTCAGTTACCCCTTATGTAAAACGGGGATTAAACTGTGAGCCCCACGTAGGACAACCTGATTACCTTGTATCTCCCCCAGTGCTTAGAACAGTGCTTGGCACATAGTAAGCGCTTTACAAAAGTCATCATTATTATTATTGATGGTGTGGGCATTTTTAAACTGAACACCCGGGCGAAGGCTAGAGGGTGCAGGATAGCGTTATGCCCAGACTGAAGCAACTCTCCAAGAAAGATGCTCTAGGCCTAAAGGCTGCTGAGCTTAATGACTGTAATAATCATGGTTTTTGTTAAGCGCTTACTATGTGCCAAGCACTGTTCTAAACTGTGGGGTAATACAAGATAATCAGGTTTTCTCACATGGGGCTCACAGTCTTAATCCCCATTTTACAGATGAGGTAACTGAGGCCCAGAGAAGTTAAGTGGCTTGCCCAAAGTCACACAGCAGACAAGTGGTAGAGCCGGGATTAGAACCCATGACCTCTGACTCTGTGTTCTTGCCATTAAGGAAGGCTACTTTTCCAATGTTATTGAGTAGGAAGGAAGTGTATCACTTGAGAAGTAGTGTGGCCTAGTGGAAAGAACATAGGCCTGGGATTCAGAGGACCTGAGCTTTAATCCTGGCTCCAACACTGGTCTGCTGTTTAACCTTGGGTTAATCACGTTACTTCTCTGGGCCTCAGTTGGCTCATCTGTAAAATGGGGATTAAATGCTCCACCCTCTGATTTGGACTGTGAGCTCTGTTGGAAAGATATTTGTTCAACTGTTGAATTTTACCTATCCCAGTGCTTAGTACAGTGCCTGTCACATAGTGTTTAACAAGTACCATTAAAAAACTGAGGAAAATAACAAGGATAGATTAACCTGCTCTTCAAATGGAAAGCCCTCTTTGAAGTGGAAATCGACAAAAAATGTCAACATGTAAAAAAAATTCCAAAGATGTTAGAAATCTAAAAATAGGTGGATTACCTCATGAGGATGTGGGCATAAATGCTTTTCTGAGACTTGATAGAGAGAAGAAAATCAATGTCATGCAATGCCAAAGAATGAAATCTATAGGAAACACATGGATGAGAACATGGGTTGACAATGTATTTATGGAGTACCACAAAAAAAAAAAAATGAGGCGATAAGAGGGTTTCTCTTTGGTTAAAGATATCAATTTTAAACAGAGATAGAATAGTAGAATTTTTCTCTATTCCACCTGACAAGAATGAGGAAGGAATAATGAAACTGAGAAACTTGGAAAATCTAGGACAAGCAGTAATAGCAAGAAAGTTCAATTTTCTTCATGTACATTGCCTGAGTAACTCATTCAGAAGATAAGGGGAGCTAATAATTTTGGGTAGGATTAATGGGATGTTTGCTGCAGTCTTAGAACCAATCGTAAAGGATAATGTGCTGCCTTTGATATTGAGTAGTGGATAGGATCAGCTGCAGAAAGTATATAAGGGAAAGCCATTAATTATATTGATGAGCGCTTACTAAATACCAAACACAGTATGAAGTGCCGGGATAGATAATATCTTATAGGTGCACATTTGCACATTCTGAGAAATTGTGAGATTCTTAGGCTACTCCTTGTTGAAAGAGTTAAACAAATCAGAGTTGGAGGAAAATTTGAAGCTAAAATCCTATTTGTGAATGTGAATATAGTGGAGACAAACAAGTGTGATAATTGCATCGGACTTTAGAGACCCACCCACAGCACAGAAATATTTAATAATCTTGCCTCATCTGGTTTCTGGTTTATTGTGGCCCTGGACAGCCAAACATGTGGGTAAAATATGTGTTAATTAAGAATTAAATTTTTCAGAACCAAAGTAGACATTCTGAAAGAGGAGCAAAGAGAATCAGCCTGAGAATCAAAGGACCTGGGTTCAAATCCTGATTCATTCACTTGCCTGCAGTATCACTTTTGGCAAGTCATTTAACTTTTCTCTGCTTCAGCTTTTTCATCTGTAAAATGAGGATCTGTAAATAGGGAGCACCATGTTGGACAGGAACTGATGTGATCATCTCATATCTACCATGTCACCTAGTAATAATAATAATAATGGTGGCATTTGTTAAGCGCTTACTATGTGCAAAGCACTGTTCTAAGCACTGGGGGGGGGATACAAGGTGATCTGATTGTCCCACATGGGGGCTAACAGTCTTAATCCCCATTTTACAGATGAGGCAACTGAGGCTCAGAGAAGTTAAGTGACTTGCCCAAGGTCACGCAGCAGACATGTTGTGGAGCCAGGATTTGAACCCATGACCTCTGACACCAATGCCCATGCTCTTTCCATTGAGCCACGCTGCTTCTCTAGTACAGTGATTAGCACTTGAGTACTCAAGAAATACTATAATTATTATTTACCAACCAGAGTTTCATTCATTCATGAAATCATATTTATTGAGCACTTACTGTGTGCAGAGCACTGTACTAAGCACTTGGGAAGTACAAGTTGGCAACATATAGAGACGGTCCCTACCCAACAACAGACTCACAGTCTAGAAAGTTTGCTTCTTATGGTGACATTGGAAAGGCATGATTATAGAATGTGTCTTTGTAATATGGAAAATGAGGTTCTCCACTAAGTCACACGAATGTCTCTGAAGGAGCTTTGAGATTATCCACTGTTAGTAAAATCCTTCTCCTGTTGTCTTTCCTTTTCTATGGAGCTTGTCTGAAATACTTGACAGGAAACAAAGAATTCCCAAAGTATCAGAAGCTAAAATTCCATTTCTATGGAGCTTGTCTGAAACACTTCTGACAGGAAACAAAGAATTCCCAAAGTATCAGAAGCTAAAAAGGACCTGTTATAACGGTCTCTTGGATTATTATTTTTTAGCAGGGACCGGGCTGATTGCAAGTAGTTCGGGAAGGAGTGATACTTACTCATTATTTTTCATTTTCTTTCCAATCCAAAATAAAGCTGTTGATGTGGCCATTATCTGGGAACATGATTTTTATTGTAAAGCTGTAGGAAGACTTTTTCCCAGGAGGCATGAATGAGATTTGGAACGAGTTGTGACAGATAAAGCATAGAAATTAAGACGCGTCTAAAAGTGCATCATCCTAAAATTGATTAAGATTTATTCAGTTGTCCCTCCAAACACTGATGGTGGTGGTGGAATAGATTTGAAGTGATATCTGTGCTTTGAGATTCTGCAAAATCTGAATAGTTCTGGTTGCTAAAAAAGCAAAACAGAACACTGCATTTCAACCATAGCATTAAGATGGTAAATATAACTATTGGTCTATTGTATCAGTCAATTGTATTTGTTGAATATTTATTTATGATGTGCAAAGCACTATACTGAACACTTCGGAGAGTGCACAATAATAGAGTAGGTAGACATGCTCCCTGCCCATAAGGAGCTTACAGTCTAGAGGGGAGACAGATATTAAAATAAATTATGGATATGTATATAAGTAATAGTAATAATATGATAATAATAATGGTATTTCTTAAGCACTCTCTATGTACTGTACTAAGCGCTGGGGTGGATACAAGCAAAACGGGATGGACACAGTCCCAGTCCCATGTGGGGTTCACACTCTCAATCCCCATTTTCAAATAAGGTAACTGAGGTACAGAGAAGTGAAGTGACTTACCCAAGGTCACACAGCAGACAAGTGGCAGAGCCGGGATTAGAACCCATGAGGTTTGAGGGTGGTGTTTCGTAAACAGATCCAAGTACGAGGGTGATGCAGAAGGGAGAAGGGAGGAGAGGAAATGAGGGCTTAATTAGGGACACCCTCTTAGAGGAGCTGTGATGCTAAGTTTCTAAATTGGAGCTCAAACTAATGTGAAAAAATAAAAGCCCCTTTAGACGTGTAGACAATTGCACCCGTTTTCTGAAATGTGTTCTGAAGTATTCGTCAGATTTTTCCTTCCCTTCTCCCCAGTTTCCTTAATATTATTCTGTCAAGTGCTCCTGTATTTACCTCTTAAAATAAGCCCCAGCATTTGTAGATTGTACGAATTGGAGCTCTCAGGAAATTAGTTGTGATTTATGACTGAAAGTTAATATAATGCTCCTTACTCAAGCCTAAACGTCCTCTCCAGAGTTTGGAGAAACTAGGCGTTTTTACTTGAAGAAAGAAGACACTTTGCCAACCGGGCAAAATAATTGAGATTTCAGCATCAAGCAATGGTATTTACTGTGTGCAGAGCACTGTACTAAGCTCGGGGAAAGTACTGTGCACAGAGTTGGTCGACACATTCCCTCCACACAGGCACAGGAAATGGAGAGTAATGTCAAAGCTCTAATTAAATGAGTTAGTCTTTTTATACTTCTAAAAGTCTAAAAAGTGCTTAGTACAGTGCTCTGCACACAGCAAGCGCTCAATAAATATGATTGATGATGACTTCTAAGGAGCGCGATCATGAATTCTTGGATGTTGTGGGAATGTGAAGAAAGGAGATAGCCAGTTGTTTTTTTCCCCTCTGTATTCTGTAGTTTCAAAAACAACACAGAAGTAGGGTGTAATATTTTAAGTGAATGAAATATATTTCTTCAGAGCAAATATTAGGCTCTCAGTAATTTGGGGAACATTTGAGTCTAAAGCTTCCTTAATGTGAATTAGTTATCTTATTTTAGCTTTGCCTGTCGGAGTCACTTAACATTGTAACCAAAAACAGGGTTTCTGCAGAAATATTCTTTTGCAGCTGATACACCCAGGTAAATAGATGTTTAATGCGGAAGGGATCCTTGTATACATGCTGAAGCAGCGTGGCTTAGTGGCAGGAGCCTGGGCTTGGGAGTCAGAGGTCGTGGGTTCTAATCCTGCTCCCCCACTTGTCAGCTATGTGACTTTGGGCAAGTCACTTCACTTCTCTGGGCCTCAGTTCCCTCGTCTGTAAAATGGGGATTAAGACTGTGAGCCCCATGTGGGACTATCCAATAACCTTGTATCTAACCCAGAGCTTAGAACAGTGCTCGATGCATAGTAAGCGCTTAACAAAAACCATCATCATTATTATTATTATTATTATTATTATTACATAGCTAGGTTTCCAGTGCAGTCTGAAATGTAATGTCCAAGAAAGGATTTTAAGTTGATGTTGATAATGAAGGGAGACGAAAAATGGCCCAATCACAAGAAGTAAGCTAAAATTAATTGCTGGTGTCAGTTAATAATAATAATGATGGCTTTTATTAAGTGCTTACTATGTGCAAAGCACGGTTCTAAGCGCTGGAGAGGTTACAAGGTGATCAAGTTGTCCCACAGGGGGCTCACAGTCTTAATCCCCATTTTCCAGATGAGGTAACTGAGGCACAGAGAAGTTAAGTGACTTGCCCAAAGTCACACAGCTGACGATTGGCAAAGCTGGGATTTGAACCCATGACCTCTGACTCCAAAGCCCGGGCTGTTTTCCACTGAGCTACGCTGCTTCTCAGTTCCCCCTCAAAAACTAGAGAGTCTAGTTTCAGTGAGGAAGAGAGAAATCCTCCAGGACAAAAATGCCTCATTTAATAATTGTGATATTTTAAAGCACTTACTATATGCCAAGCCCTATCGTGGCCTGGTGGATAGAGCACGGACCGGGAGTCAGAAGGGCCTGGGTTCTAATGTAGTTCTAGACAGTCTTCTAGACTGTAAGCCCACTGTTGGGTAGGGACCGTCTCTATATGTTGCCAACTTGTACTTCCCAAGCGCTTAGTTTCAACAACAACTCTCTCCTCGACCCCCTCCAGTCTGGCTTCCGTCCCCTTCATTCCACGGAAACTGCGCTCTCAAAGGTCACCAATGACCTCCTGCTTGCCAAATCCAACGGCTCATACTCTGTCCTAATCCTCCTCGACCTCTCAGCTGCCTTTGACACTGTGGACCACCCCCTTCTCCTCCACACGTTATCTGACCTTGGCTTCACAGACTCCGTCCTCTCCTGGTTCTCCTCTTATCTCTCCGGTCGTTCTTTCTCAGTCTCTTTTGCAGGCTCCTCCTCCCCCTCCCATCCTCTTATGGTGGGGGTTCCCCAAGGTTCAGTGCTTGGTCCCCTTCTGTTCTCAATCTACACTCACTCCCTTGGTGACCTCATTCGCTCCAATGGCTTCAACTATCATCTCTACGCTGATGACACCCAGATCTCCATCTCTGCCCCTGCTCTCTCCCCCTCCCTCCAGGCTCGCATCTCCTCCTGCCTTCAGGACATCTCCATCTGGATGTCCGCCCGCCACCTAAAGCTCAACATGTCGAAGACTGAGCTCCTTGTCTTCCCTCCCAAACCTTGTCCTCTCCCTGACTTTCCCATCTCTGTTGACGGCACTACCATCCTTCCCGTCTCACAAGCCCGCAACCTTGGTGTCATCCTCGACTCTGCTCTCTCATTCACCCCTCACATCCAAGCCGTCACCAAAACCTGCCGGTCTCAGCTCCGCAACATTGCCAAGATCCGCCCTTTCCTCTCCATCCAAACCGCTACCCTGCTAATTCAAGCTCTCATCCTATCCCGTCTGGACTACTGCACTAGCCTTCTCTCTGATCTCCCATCCTCGTGTCTCTCTCCACTTCAATCCATACTTCATGCTGCTGCCCGGATTATCTTTGTCCAGAAACGCTCTGGACATATTACTCCCCTCCTCAAAAACCTCCAGTGGCTACCGATCAATCTGCGCATCAGGCAGAAACTCCTCACCCTGGGCTTCAAGGCTGTCCATCACCTCGCCCCCTCCTACCTCACCTCCCTTCTCTCCTTCTCCAGCCCAGCCCGCAACCTCCGCTCCTCCACCGCTAATCTCCTCACTGTACCTCGTTCTCGCCTGTCCCGCCGTCGACCCCTGGCCCACGTCATCCCCCGGGCCTGGAATGCCCTCCCTCTGCCCATCCGCCAAGCTAGCTCTCTTCCTCCCTTCAAGGCCCTGCTGAGAGCTCACCTCCTCCAGGAGGCCTTCCCAGACTGAGCCCCTTCCTTCCTCTCCCCCTCGTCCCCCTCTCCATCCCCCCCTCTTACCTCCTTCCCTTCCCCACAGCACCTGTATATATGTATATATGGTTGTACATATTTATTACTCTATTTATTTATTTTACTTGTACATTTCTATCCTACTTATTTTATTTTGTTGGTATGTTTGGTTCTGTTCTCTGTCTCCCCCTTTTAGACTGTGAGCCCACTGTTGGGTAGGGACTGTCTCTATGTGATGCCAATTTGTACTTCCCAAGAGCTTAGTACAGTGCTCTGCACATAGTAAGCGCTCAATAAATACGATTGAATGAATGAATGAATAATGCCAGCTCTGCCACCTGTCTGCTGTGTGACCCTGGGGCAAGTCACTTAACTTCTCTTGCCTCAGTTACCTCATCTGTAAAATGGGGATTGAGACTGTGAGCCCCACGTCGGACTGGGACTGTGTCCAACCCGATTGGTTTGTAACCACCCCAGCGCTTAGTACAGTGCCTGACACACTGTTATCACTTAACTAATACCATAATCATCATCATCACAAGCACGAGGGTAGATACAGATGATGTCAGACACAGTCCATGTCCCACAAGTGGCTTACAACCTAAGTAGGAAAGAGAACAGATATTTAAAAATGATGAAACTTGAAGGACACTAGTGCAAGCAATCACATAAATATTGGAGCAACTCTGCAGATATTTATTTGATTTTAATGGTATTATCACAGGTTTCCAACTATTATTTCTGTAGTTATGCAAACATATATGACTACAGAAATAATAGTATGTATATATGATTCTATTTTAGCAGAGATATTGTGTTGAAGAAACTTGCATTTTCAGAAAAGAAAGAATTGCTTTAAAAACTGTTAATGTGAAACTAGGAAAAGCCAAATATCCATTTTCAAGCAGTGGCCTTAACACAAACACACACACACACACACACACACACACACACACACACACACACACACACACACACCCCTAAAATGAAAATGCAAAAGAAAAAACAACCCACAAATATAAAATATTGCATTATCCCTTTTCTATGAGTTGTAAATTTGGGAATCAGATTGTGAGCCCCAAATGGGACGTGAACTATAACCAACCTGATTATCTTATATCTTCAACCAACCCCTGTGCTTAGTACAGTGCTTGACACACAGTAAGCACTTAAGAAATACTATTATCATCATCAATTGGTGTGGAAACACTAGCATTGCAAATTTAACAAGGATGAGTTGACTTGCATTGTCTAGGGATGGAGATTATGCATTTATAAGGCCTATGTTTAAATATTAAGCACCTTGTGTATCATTTATCTATTTTGCATTAATCAATCAGTGGTGATTTTGGAGGATTTACTGTGTGCAGAGCACTGTCCCAAGCACTTGGGAGAGTACAACACAGAAACATTTTTCGAAATTACCTATAAATCTATTAGCGCATTACAAAGGACTGGAGAAGTTAGGCATTGGGACAAATGAATTGATAAAGACAGTAGTTCTGATCAAAGTATGAAACTTCCCATTTTAATGTCACAGGTTTAATTAATATATTTGAATATTTCTGACATTTAACTTTGGTATGTACTTGTTCTGAATTTACACGTAGGTTAACAATGTTTGAGTGATTTATGGAACTAGTGTCCTAGAGTGGCAAGAGATAATAATAATAATAATAATTCTGGTATTTGTTAAGTGATTACTATATGCCAAGCACTGTACTAAGCACTGGGGTGGATCCAAGCAAATTGGGTTGGACACAGTCCCTTTCCCACATGGGGCTCGCAGTCTTGATTCCCATTTTACAGGTGAGGTAACTGAGGCACAGAGAAGTTGGAAAAGATGTATTAGTTCCACTAACAATTTATGAATTAAACTATAACCTATGCCAGATAGTAACCAAATCCTGTACTGTCTGTACCCATATCTATAGCTACATCTATAGGTAGAGACATAGGTATATGAATGTATTCATTTTACTGTGATTGGATTACCTAGTGTGATGGAATAAAGATAGACTTTTTGTGTTTAGAGATAATAAAAATGAAATCTGTAACGTTTTAGCCTTCCTAACTCAGCAGTTCCCAATTTTTTCCATAGAAAGGGCAACACTTTTTCTCAAATGAACAATTGGCCACTTTACTTTCTTAATTCCATCATCAATATTTCACTGTGGTTCAAATTCATAACAGGTAATGACAAATACTAGGTTGGTGGATTTTGGGTGCCTCTTCTCACGCACTTGGTGGGTGTTATTTTGTGTCTTGTTTGCACTAGGGTTGGTGCCAGTGTGCAGTTCTCCTGTGAGGATAATTATGTGCTGCAGGGCTCCAAAAGCATCACTTGTCAGAGAGTCACTGACACGCTGGCTGCCTGGAGTGACCATTCACCCATCTGCCGGGGTAAGTCTTTGCTAAATGTGTTATTTTTCCACATACCTAATGACAATAATAATAATAATGGCATTTATTAAACACTTACTGTGTGCAAAACACTGTTCTAAGTGCTGGAGAGGTTACAAGGTGATCAGGTTGTCCCACAGGGGGCTCACTATCTTAATCCCCATTTTACAGATGAGGTAACTGAGGCACAGTGAAGTGACTTGCCCAAAGTCACCCAGCTGACAATTGGTGGAGTCACATTTGAACCCATGACCTCGGACTCCAAAGCCCAGGCTCTTTCCACTGAGCCATGCTGATTCTCTGCCAATATTAATTGTGCTAAGTATAATAATAATAATAATAATAATAATAATAATAGCATTTATTAAGCGCTTACTATGTGCAAAGCACTGTACTAAGCACTGGGGAGATTGCAAGGAGATCAGGTTGTCCCATGGGGGACTCACAGTCTTAATCCCCATTTTACAGATGAGGGAACTGAGGCCCAGAGAAGTGAAGTGACTTGCCCAAAGTCACACAGCTGACAATTGGCAGAGCCAGGATTCGAACACATGACCCCTGACTCCAAAGCCCGGGCTTTTTCCACTGAGCCACGCTGCTTCTCTAGTATTTTGCTAAGCGTTTAGAGGTGGATAGAATACAGTCAAGAGCAGATATAGTCCCCATCCTACTTGGGGCTCACAATCTAAGGGAGGGGGATGACTGGAATTTAATCCCCATTTTACAGATGAGAAAGCTGAGCCACATAAAGTGAAGTGACTTCTGAAGGTCATATTGCTGGCTAGTAGAGAAGGCTGGATTAGAACCCAGCTCTCCCAACTCATAATCCTCTGCTAGGTGCACTAGACCATGATACTTCAAAATTAAGGACCCTTAAAATAAAGAGAATAATGAGGTTGGTCATCCCACACTGGAGAAGCAGTATGGCTCAGTGGAAAGACCCCGGGCTTTGGAGTCAGAGGTCATGGGTTCAAATCCCAACTCCGCCAACTGTCAGCTGTATGATTTTAGGCAAGTCACTTCTTCGTACCTCAGTTCCCTCATCTGTAAAATGGGAATTAAAACAGTGAGCCCCCAATGGAACAACCTGATCACCTTGTAACCTCCCCAGCGCTTAGAACAGTGCTTTGCACCTAGTAAGCGCTTAACAAATGCCATCGTTATTATTATCCCATGAAGATTTCAAAATATGTGGGTAGCAGAACTATTTTATCTTTAAAAAATTGGCAGGCAGACATTCTGCAGGACATCTGTGTTAATAAAATATTGGGAAGGATAAAATGATTTTGAGAATTCTACATTGTGATAGAATCCAGCCAATCCAGATTCCTTTGAAAAATGAAGTTTTTGAATAAAGAGGAAAACAAATGATCAGCCTCTTATTTCAGTGATGAAGGATCCTTACAACTATTTTCTCTGGGGTAGTTTTCAACATCAGCACTTGAGCAGTGATTCAGAGAGTTTAATGGAAAACTACAGAATTGTGTTGGTTTGATTGCCAGTGTCTATCTTCAATAATAATAATAATAATAATATTAATGGCATGTATTAAGCACTTACTATGTGCAAAGCACTGTTCTAAGCACTTGGGAGGTTACAAGGTGATTATATTGTCCCGCAGGGGGGTCACAGTATTAACCCCCTTTTTACAGATGAGGTAACTGAGCACAGAGAAGTTAAGTGACTTGCCCAAAGTCACCCAGCTGACAACTGACAGAGCGGGATTTGAACCCATGACCTCTGACTCCAATGCCCGGGCTCTTTCCACCGAGTCACACTGCTTCTCCTCAATATTCTTGCTAGAGCCCAATTGTGGTTTTTATGGTGAAAACTATTAAAAATATGCGAAACCAAAGCAAGTGAATATAACTGTTTGTATCAGTACTAGTTTGTATTATGTATGAAACAAAAAGCCTACTAAGAATATAGGAAAGTAGTTTAAAAAGTATAGAATGGTGCAAGTTTTTCTGACATACAAACAACGTGATTAAAGGAAAATGTAACTTTCAGAATTTTGACCATCCAAGAAGTTTATAATATTTCATTATGGTCACAGAATGTGTCCGCTAATATTGTTGTGTTGTACTCTCCCGAATAGCTCTGCATGTAGTAAACACTCAATATATTCCACTAATTAATTTATTGATTTAGCATGCTCACCTAGTATCTTAGAACTTTTTTAAAGGAAATTCAGATTACTCCTCTACAATGGTATTGAAAAGAACAGGTTCATTTGGAACATTTTCTCACTCCTACTTGCCCTCTGTCAGGTGAATGCATTTGTATTTTGCAGTTATCTATTCTTATAATCTTGATTTATAATCTTGGTTTTAAAAAAGAGGCAGTGATAGAATTGAAATGGCTAATACAGCCAATGAATCAAACTTCCCGCAGCACACCAAATTGTTTCTACTTTAAGATCTTCCATTTCAGCTTCTTGGTATTTTTCCCCTTTTATTATTTTCAGAATTGTGGTTCTGCTTCTTCTAACCCTGTTCAGATCTGGTTTGCAGTTTTCAAAATAATTGTTCATATCTGGGTTTCAAATTTCGAAAGAATGGATCGGCCGTCCCAGGTATCAGAAAAGTGGTTCACAACCTAATAGAGTTTGTTTTCAGGTCAGGAGTGGATTTGTGCTCCAGAGTGGGATTGATGGGGAATACCAGACTGGAATATCAGGAGCTCAGAACTTTATTCTTCCTTCCCTCTGATAACCCAACCTTACTACTACTAATCAATCAATCAATCAATCAATCGTATTTATTGAGCGCTTACTGTGTGCAGAGCATTGTACTAAGCGCTTGGGAAGTACAAGCTGGTAACATATAGAGACAGTCCCTACCCAACAGTGGGCTCACAGTCTAGAAGGGGGAGACAGAGAACAAAACCAAACATACTAACACAATAAAATAAATAGAATAGATAGGCACAAGTAAAATAAATAAATAAATAAATAAAGTAACAAATATGTACAAACATATATACATATATACAGGTGCTGCGGGGAAGGGAAGGAGGTAAGATGCGGGGGATGGAGGGGGGACGAGGGGGAGAGGAAGGAAGGGGCTCAGTCTGGGAAGGCCTCCTGAAGGAGGTGAGCTCTCAGTAGGGCCTTGAAGGGAGGAAGAGAGCTAGCTTAGTATTATTATTACTAATAATAATAATGGCATTTGCGTAGGTCAGTGGAGAGGTCATGGGTTCCAGTCCCGCTCTGCCAGTTGTCAGCTGTGTGACTTGGGGCAAGTCACTTAACTTCTCTGTGCCTCAGTTACCTCATCTGTAAAAACGGGGATGAAGAGTGTGAGCCCTCCCCCCATGAGACAACCTGATCACCTTGCAACCTCCCCAGAGCTTAGAACAGTGCTTTGCACATGGTAAGCGCTTAATAAATGCCATCATCATCATTATTATTATTACTATCTTCAATCATATTTATTGAATGCCTACTGTGTGCAGAGCACTAAACTAGGAGCTTGTGAGAGGACAGTGTAACAGAGTTGGTAAACAAGCTCCCAGCCACAACAAGATTACAGTGTAGCGGCTAATGGTTGAAGTGAACATTTGAGGAATAAATGTTGGAAGCAGGGGCTGATTGTTATTTAAACCCATTATTCACCCCTCCCTTATAAGAGACAGCATAGCATAGTGGATAGAACACGAGTCTGGGATTCAGAAGGAGCCTGTTGTTGGGTCCGGACCGTCTCTATATATTGTCAATTTGTATTTCCCAAGCTCTTAGTACAGTGCTCTGCACAGAGAAGCGCTCATTAAATACGATTGACTGAATGAATGAATGGATTCTAATTTCCGGTCTGCCATGTGTCTGCTGTGTGACCTTGGCCGAGTCACTTTACTTCTCTGTGCCTCAATTACCTCATCTGGAAAATAGGGATTGAGAGTGTGAGCCCCCGGTGGGACAAGGACTGTGTTCAACTTGCTTATCTTGTATCTACTCCCAGAGCGCAGTATAGTGTCTGGCACATAGTAAGTATTTGTACTTCCCAAGCGCTTAGTACAGTGCTCTGCACATAGTAAGCGCTCCATAAATACGATTGATGATAAGTACAAAAAAATAGGATAAAAAAATGATTACCCCTTCCTATCAACCCAAAGTAGTACTGTCTCTTGAGAGCCTTCAGTTCTTTGGGAAGAGAAGGATTCCCCCAGGATACAGTGTTGGAACATTGACTCGGCTGGATTTAATAATAATAACAATGATATTTGTGGTTTTTGTTAAGCACTTACTGGGTGCCAGGCACTGTTCTAAGGTCTGGGGTAGATACAAGGTAATCAGGTTGGACACAGCCCATGTACCCCATGGGGATCACACTCTTAATCCCCATTTTCCAGATAAGGTAACCGAGGCACAGAGAAGTGAAGAGACTTGCCCAAGGTCATACAGGACAGAAGTGCCTGAAAGCTCACCTCCTCCAGGAGGCCTTCCCTGACTGAGCCCCCCACTTTTTCCCTCCCTTCCACTCTGCCCCCCTTCCCTCCTTCTGCACTACCCCCTTCCCCTCCCCACAGCACTTGAATATATTTGTGCAGATTGATTACTCTATTTATTTTATTAATGATGGGTATATAGCTATAATTCTATTTATTCTAATGGTATTGACACCGGTCTATTTGTTTTGTTGTTGTTTTGTTTTTTTTTTGTCTGTCTCCCCGCTTCTAGACTGTGAGCCTGTTGTTGGGTAGGGACTGTCTCTATATGTTCCCGATTTGTACTTCCCAAGCACTTAGTGCAGTGCTTTGCACACAGTAAGCGCTCAATAAATACGATTTAATGAACGAATGAAAAGTGGTGGATTCGCTCCCAAGGCGATGCTCTCGTCACTGGGGCATGCTGTTTCTTTACTGTGTAAAGGGCAGTGTGTACAGATATGAAAGATATGAGAAGCAGCATGGCTCAGTGGAAAGAGCGCGGGCTTTGGAGTCAGAGGTCATGGGTTCAAATCCCGCCTCCACCACTTGTCAGCTGTGTGACTTTGGGCAAGTCACTTAACTTCTCTGTGCCTCAGTTACCTCACCTGCAAAATGTGGATTAAGACTGTGAGCCCGATGTGGGACAACTTTTTCACCTTGTATCCTCCCCAGCACTTAGAACAGTGCTTTGCACATAGTAAGCACTTAACAAATGCTATTATTATTATTATTATTATTATTATTATTATTATTATTATTATTATAGCAATGAGTTAATAGCGGCAATGGCAGTAACTAATTCAGTTTGTGGGTCATTCGACTGACCTGTTCATTCATTTCCAAAGGCTCCATTCTGTAGTAAGTCAAACAAAGGTATTCCCTGATTACTTACTGTGGGCAGGACACTCTACTAAGCACTTGGAAGAGTGCAGTAGAGTAAGAAAAATAAGTGTCTCTCATTCTGAAGCATTTTGGAACATGACTTCATTGTCGTTTCTGTCCATTTCCAGCTAGAACATGTGGTTCCAACCTGCGGGGACCCAATGGTGTCATCACATCACCCAATTATCCAGTACAGTATGAAGACAATGCCCATTGTGTTTGGGTCATCACTACCACAGATCCTGAAAAGGTATGTTTTTATTCTGACCTCCGACTCCATCTCCAAAATAGTGAACATCTAGAATTGAATGATAACATCTTTTAAGTAAGCTTTTATTTGGAAACCTCATGATTTTGAAACATACAGCAAGCAAAATTAAGGGCCAAGCTGCACTCCTCAGTGTAGAAGCGTTTTTGAAATTTTGTTTTGTTTTTGAACGCTTTTAATGGTATTTGTTAAGCGCTTACTATGTAGCAGATACTGTTCAAACTCTGGGGTACGTACAAAGTAATCAGGTTGGACACAGACCATATCCCACATGGGGATCACAGTCTTAATCCTCATTTTATAGGTGAAGTAACTGAGGCACAGAGAAGTGAAGTAACTGGCTCAAAATCACACAGCAGACAGGTGGCAGAGCTGGGACTACAACCCTTAATCCCAGAATCGTGCTTTCTCCACTAGGCCATTCTGCTCTCTATTCTTTGGAAAAGAGCAAGCGCTTAGTACAGTGTACAACACACAGTAAGCATTCAATAAATACGATTGACTGATTGAATGAAAAAGAAACAAATCTTGGATTTTTAACTTCTTTTGAATTCACAGAGTCAGTTGTCCCAAGGACCTTAATCTGCGTATATTTTGCTTGGAAGCAACATATTTCTTTGAAAGATGCTTGCCTTACTCTGCTTTTCATGACTTTGTTATCTTAGATTTGTCCTATTGCATTATTAATCAAAGTTGCTCTTGAAAATTCCAGCTACTCTGGAAGGAGCGGTTTGTGTACATAGTAATGCTACAAATGCATGCATGATGATTAGTTTTGTTTAAGAGTTGTTGGTTTTATTTTGCCCTTCATGACCTCCATTTTTTTTAAAACAATATCAAAATTATGCTCACAAAGTTTGGTATCGCCTGTGTCAATCCTAATCAAAAGGTCTCGCTTCTGGAGTAGGCGAAAAGTAGTTTTCTATTAGCAGCAAAATTTGGAAGTGGATGAATTTTTTACTACTTTTCTGCATCATACAATATGTGAATTAATATGAAAAACCCATTTCATTTAACAGAAATAATTCATTTCAACCCAAATGAATATGAATCAAATGTAACATTAGAGAAATGTAGTATTTTTTGTGGTAGTATTTTAGAAGCATTTTACTTCAGTGTGCAGGGTTTTTGATTGTACAAATGTATTGTAATAATGACAGAAGATTATAATGTTGTCTTTCTATATGTAGTTTGTAATCATGATAAAGCAAATTACAGGCACAGCTAGCTCAGTTCATTTTCTTTTGGTGCCTGTTAAATAAAGGCCGTTTTATAATAATAATAATATCTCTTAAGCACTTACTATGTACCAAGCACTGTTCTAAGCACTGGGGGGCATACAAGGTAATCAGGTTGTCCCACATAGGGCTCACAGTCTTAATCCCCATTTTCCAGATGAGGAAATTGAGGCACAGAGAAGTTAAATGACTTGCCCAAAGTCACACAGCTGACAAGTGGCTGAGCTGGGACTAGAACCCATGATCTCTGACTCTCAAGCCCATGCTCTTTCCTCTGAGCCACGCTTCTTCTCCATTTTATTTTCTTTTTATTCAACATAAGAGTCGAGACCCCCATGGGGAAAGTAGAAAGAAGCAGCAGGATACATTTCTAGAAATGTATGCATTAATATACATAAAAAGCAAGAGGAAAAAAGATGCACAAATAAAGCATCTATTTTCTGAAAGCAAAAATGTCTGCTACGGGTTTATGTAGATAGAGGGAATGGAAAAAAAAAGGAGGAAAGAAAGAGAAAAGGACCTCAAAATTATTTTAGCTTCATGTATCATATTTGGAGGTAAAGGAGTACTTGTCTTAGCTAATATTGGAGTCATGTTGTGTCTTATTACTGGATCTTATTTGGGTTTGGGCTGTTGTCCTGCATATGGATATTGCAGTGTAAAGTTTTTCAGCTAGAACTAGTTCTATCCCAGCTGCCCAAATGATGAAGCACCTTAACACTTGGGGCTCTGAAGTGCTAAGGAAAAAGGAAGTGATCTCTTGCAGTGCTAAGGGAAGAGGAAGTGATCTCAATCTATTTTGTTTATTATCTATTTATTTCTGATTTACTTCTGATTCTTGGATTAAGGAGACGTGACCTGACATACTCAAGTCTTCATTTATTTGTGGAATAGTTTGTGTCTACACTTAATCAATCAAACGTATTTATTGAGCGCTTACTGTGTGCAGAGCACTGTACTAAGCACTTGGGAAGTACAAGTTGGACAACATATAGAAACGGTCCCTACCCACCAAAGGGCTTTGATGATGATGATACTCTCTCCCACTCTCTGTTCCTCCAGAAGAGTGAGAAAAATGGAAGGGTCTGGGGGCAAGGGAGAGAAAAAAGAAAAGAAAGAGGGAAGGATTGAAGGATGGAGAGAAATAAAGAAAAAGACGAAAGGAGAAAATATAGGAAAGGATGTAGGAGGGAGAAGGGAGATGTAAGGAAGAGAAGCAGAAAAAAGAAAGGAAAAGATATTGAAAAAGAGAAAAAGGGAGGAGAGAAGAAAGTGCTTTAGTTACTGAGGAAGCAATATTGGACAGGAGATGTTAATTAAGAATTATGAAGTCCTCCTCTCATTCTGAATTTAAAAGATACTATCAATCGTTGATATTTGCTGAGTTCTCACTGAGTGAAGAGCACTGTACTAAGAGCTTAGGAGAGGTCAGTAAAGCAGAGTTGGTAGAAACATTCCCTGCCTACAACAAGCTTACAGTCTAGAGAGGGAGACGGACATTAATAAAAATAAACAATTTATAATATACAATTTATAGATATGTAAGTGCTGTAGGGCTGAGAGTGGAGCAAATATCAAATGCCTAAAGTGCACAGGTGATGCAGAAGGGAAGGGAAAGTTAGAGAAAAGAGGATTTAATAGGGGAAAGCACCTTTGAGGAAGTGTGACCTCAATAAAGCTTGGAGTCATAATCATATGACAGTTATGAATTCCACTGTCTTTGCCATGCAAATGGAAAAAAAAATACAATAATAGCTTCCCAGTTCCAGTTCCTATCTCATTAGTTCAAATTCCAGAAGACTGAGAAAGAATGTCACAATGGGTGTAAATTACTAATTGTTCCAATCAATCAATCAATCAATCGTATTTATTGAGCGCTTACTATGTGCAGAGCACTGTACTAAGCGTTTGGGAAGTACAAATTGGCAACACATAGAGACAGTCCCTACCCAACAGTGGGAGTCTCTTTCTTGGGAAGCAGATTAAATTTTACTTCATTCATTCATTTGTTTTTCAGTACTACTGATTTTTTTTAATTTTCTGAGTGGGCTTAAATAGACAGCAAATTACAAAATGCATTTCTGGAACTGAGGAGAAAATTGAAACACAAGATGTTGGTTATACAGAAATCTGTAGAGAACAATCAGGCAGTGGTATTTATTGAGCACTTACTGTGTGGTGAGCATTATATAAAGTGCTTGGGAGATACAGTACAATAGATTTGGTAGATATTACCTCTGCCGACAAAGTGCTTACAGTCTAGAGGGGAAGAAAGACACTGAAATAAATACAGTGAGAGGAAACTTCAGGGTATAAAGATATGTCCATAAGTGCTCTAGGGCTAAGATGGGGTGAAAATCCAAGTGCAAAGACATTGCATTCATTCATTCATTCAATCGTATTTATTGAGTGCTTACTGTGTGCAGAGCACTGTACTAAGCATTTCGGAAGTACAAGTTGGCAACATTGCAGAAGCGAGGACAGGCGGGATAAATGAGGGCTTAGTAGGGGACGACCTCTTGGAGAAGCTGTGATTATAGGATGATTTTAAAAACAGTGGTCTGTTTTCCTTTATAATAATGATGGCATTTATCAAGATATATTTGAGTTACAGTTAATCATGAGCCGCAGAAGAAGGAGCAGCGTGGCCTAGTAGAAAGAACACAGGCCTGGGAGTTAAAGGACCTGGGTTCTAATCCCAGCTCTGCCAATTACTTGCTGTGTGATCTTGGGCAAGTGACTTGACTTCTCTGTGCCTCCATTTCCTCAACTGTAAAATAGGGATTGGTCACCTGTTCTCCTTCCTACTTAGTCTGTGAACCCCATGTCAGACAGGTACCCCTCCTTCCCTTCCCCACAGCACCTGTATATATGTATATATGTTTAAACATATTTATTACTCTATGTATTTATTTATTTTACTTGTACATATCTATTCTATTTATTTTATTTTGTTAGTATGTTTGGTTTTGTTCTCTGTCTCCCCCTTTTAGACTGTGAGCCCACTATTGGGTAGGGACTGTCTCTATATGTTGCCAACTTGTACTTCCCAAGTGCTTAGTACAGTGCTCTGCACACAGTAAGCGCCCAATAAATATGATTGATGATGATGATGATGATGAGGTACCATGTTTAGAACAGTATTTAGAACAACGTTTGACATATAACACTTAACAAATACCATAAAAAAATACTGTCATGCACTGCTTCCGAAACTTCTGATAATAGTCCAATGAAACGACACCAGTATAAGTGATCACAGTGTATATATCACCATGTTTTCTTTTGCCTGCTCATTCAGGAATTTTAATTTCCACTCTATTCCTCTGCCATTTTTTTAATTTCATATTTTACCTAGTCCCCCTACTTTGAGAAAATCTCTATGCACAGGTTATCAATATAAAATGTTTTTTTTTTTTTCCCTGAAGCAATTTAGGAATTTTTTTTTTTTGCTTTTGTTGAAAGAGGGATCATTTTATCCAGTCAAACTTTTAGAAAAGAAAATAAAAGTCAGGGTTTATATACTGATATGAACAAATATCCTTAGTTGAACAACACTTAGACACCTGAAGGCACCCCAATTAAGCAGAATTACCAACCAAATTAAGCAGCAGTCATTGCCATTAAGTGTAATTAGGCTTAATTTGATTCCTTGGGAGACATTCCCAATAAGCGGGTTTCCCGATTAGGCGTGCCCTGATTAGGTAAAGGCATATTGAGTAGCAGGCATTGGAAGGAAGAGCAGTTACATAATGAGAGTTGGTAAATAAAAACATTGATGAAATATATTGACTGAGGATATCTAGTCAGTTGTGTTTTTTGTTGTTTTTTTCCGTAGTATTAGCAAGTTAAATGGTTCCATATCATAGTGGATTCATTCATTCATTCAATCGTATTTATTGGGCGCTTACTGTGTGCAGAGCACTGTACTAAGTGCTTGGGAAGTATACATTGGCAACATATAGAGACGGTCACTACCCAACAACGGGTTCACAGTCAATTTTTCAATCAACCAATCGGTGGTATTTTATTCATTCATTCATTCAATTGTATTTATTGAGCGCTTACTCTGTGCAGAGCACTGTACTAAGCATTTGGGAAGTACAAATTGGCAACATATAGAGACGGTCCCTACCCAACAATGGGCTCACAGTCTAGAAGGGGGAGACAGTGAACAAAACAAAACATATTAACAAAATAAAATAAATAGAATGAATATGTACAAATAAAATAAATAAGTAAATAGAGTAATAAATATGTACAAACATATATACATATATACAGGTGCTGTGGAGAGGGGAAGGAGGTAAGGCAGGAGGGATAGGGAGGGGGAGGAGGGGTTACTATGCTTACTATGCACTTACTGTACTATACTATACTTACTAGCACTTAATATGAGTGCTTACTATGTACAGAGCACAGTACTAAAGCGCTTGGGAGAATGCAATGCAAAGGAGTTGGCAGACAGGCTCCCTGCCCTTACTCTAGAGTCTAGAGTGAGAGTCTAGAGTGGAAGAAAGATGACTCCAAAGTTATTTCAGTCTTCCCTCAGATGCTTCTAAATAGGAGAATAATTCATACTGTACTAGATTCTCTGGTCCAGTGGGGAAGGCCTTGCTACATTATTCACATGGCCAAAGCCAACCCAAGTCCTGGTTTATTGGGAATCCCTACAGTAGTTAAGCCACAGTCAAGAGGATAGAAAAGCTCTGTGGTCTAGGGGAAGGCTCACAGGAATGGGAGTCAGAAGGCTCACTTTTAATCCCTGATCTGCCTCTTGCCTGCTCTGTGACCTTAGGTAAGTCACATAACTTCTCTGTCCCTCAGTTGACTCAACTGTTAAATGGGGATTCAATACCTGTTTTTCCTCCTACTTGGACGCTGTGGCGCAGGGACCGTGATGAACTTGTATCTATCCCAGCACTTGGAACAATGCTTGAAACATAGTAAACACTTAGCAAGTACTATGATTATCGGGAAGCAGCATGGCTCAGTGGAAAGAGCCCGGGCTTTGGAGTCAGAGGCAGTGGGTTCAAATCCCGGCTCCGCCACTTGTCAGCTGTGTGACTTTGGGCAAGTCACTTCATTTCTCTGGGCCTCAGTTCCCTCATCTGTAAAATGGGGATGAAGACTGTGAGCCCCTCGTGGGACAACCTGATTACCCTGTATCTACCCCAGCGCTTAGAACAGTGCTTTGCACATAGTAAGCGCTTAACAAATACCAACAGTATTATTATTATTATAGTTACTCTCAGGGCTTCTATTTCCTCGCCTGTAAAGTGGGGACTCGATATGTGTTCTTCCTCCTGTATCCAAACTAATTTTCTTAGCACAGAGCATGGAACACAGTAAGTGCTTAGCAAGTACCACAATTCATGCTACTACTGTGAGCTCCAGATATGCTAACCTTCCGGTGTTAACCTCACTGTGCCTCGTTTTTGCCTGTTCCGCCGTCAACCCTTTGCCCACGTCCTATTTCTGGCCTGAAATGCCCTCCCTCTTCAAATCCGCTAAACTAGCACACTTTCCCCCCTTCGAAGACCTACTGAACACTCACTTTGTCCAGGAGGCCTTCCCAGATTAAGCCCCCTCCCTTTTCCTCTTCTTCCTCCCCTCCCCATTGCCCCAACTCCCTCCCTCTGCTCTACCTCCTTCCCCGCCCCACAGCACTTGTGTATATATATACATATTTATTATTCTATTTATTTTACTAATGGTGTATATGTATATATATAAAATGATGATGATAATAATAATGATAATGATGGCATTTAATAATAATAATAGTAATAATAATAATAGCATTTATTAAGCATTTACTATGTGCAAAGTACTGTTCTAAGCACTGGCGAGGCTACAAGGTGATCAGCTTGTCCCACGGGGGGCTCACAGTCAATCTCCATTGAACAGATGAGGTAACTGAGGCACAAAGAAGTTACGTGACTTGCCCAAATCACACAGCTGACAATTGGCAGACCCGGCATTTGAACCCATGACCACTGACTCCAAAGCCCATGCTCTTTCCACTGAGCCACGCTGATTCTTTGATTAAGTGCTTACTATGTTCTAAGCACTGGGGAGGTTACAAGGTGATCAGGTTGTCCCACGGGGGACTCACACTCTTAATCCTCATTTTACAGATGAGGTCACTGAGGCCCAGAGAAGTGAAGTGAGTTGCCCAAAGTCACACAGCTGACAGTTGGCAGAGCTGGGATTGGAACCCATGACCTCGGACTCCAAAGCCCATGCTCTTTCCACTGAGCCATGCTGCTTTTCTGTATTATAGAGAAGCATGCTGCACATAGTAAGCACTTAACAAATACCATTATTATTATTATAATTATTATTATTATATCCATAGAGTTTTCTTGGTAAAAATACGGAAATGGTGTACCACTGCCTCCTTCCATGCAGTAAACAAATCCCTGCCCTCAACTCTCCCATGTCGCTGCTGTCCAGCACAGGGGAATTTTGACTTGGAACAAATTGCCTTCCACCCGCAAGCCACTGGCCAAGCTAGGAATGGAATGGATTGGCTTCGGCTCGACTCTCCCTTCTGTAGTCGTGACTGGTAGAGGACTGGAAACCCTCCAGGTGCGACCCTGAGAGGGATCCCAAGTTATCAGGCTGGTGGAAATGATTCCAGCCAACCAAAAGCAAAGGTGAATGCACTGAAAATGGACTAAATCATCCAATAAATTGATTGAACATGGAATACATTTTTGCACCATTCAGTGCTTTATCGGGAAACTATTGAGAACCAAAAGCAAAGTTGAATGCACTGAAAATGGACTAAATCATCTGATAAATTGATTGAACATGGAATACATTTTTTGCACCATTCAGTGCTTTATGGGGAAACTATCGAGAACCAAAAGCAAAGTTGAATGCGCTGAAAACGGACTAAATCATCTGATAAATTGATTGAACATGGAATACATTTTGCACCATTCAGTGCTTTATGGGGAAACTGTTGAGAAGAGAGCCACTCGATTTCCAACGTTATCATATTCTTCCATCGGCTTTTTCGGAACTTTTTTGTTGTTGTTGTTCAGCAAGCATTGCTAACTTCAGTTTGTTCCCTTCCTGTTTTAAAGTATTTCTCTTTATGCTCTGCTTCTTTTGAAGGTTAGTTTCTGCTCATACCTTAATAAAGCTTGCCACTGTTGTTCTTTCCTCTGGGTGCAACTACTGTACCTGCTGACGGTTCTCCCGCTGTGCAGTTCATTACCGCTTTGCCGCCCAGAAACTGTTTCTGGGCAATATGGTTCTAGTGGCTCTTTTATAGCTCCTTTTAAGGTTTCAGGACTTCTGATAATATTGCAGCTATTCTGCAATGTTTTCTCCATTGTTCTGCAAATGGGTCACTGGATTGTGGGAATGCTTTATTTTTTACTAGCGTTTTTCTATAAATTACCGATATTACAGTGGGATCTCTGCTGTATTCTTCAAGTTATTCTACTGGAAGTATCCGACGTTAGTAACAATATCTTCTTTGAGAGCTGTGTCACTTCAGCAAGTCACTTATCTTTTCCATGCCTCAGTTCCTTCATCCGTAAAATGGGGATTCAATACCCGTTCTCCTTCCTACTTAGATAGTGAGCCCCAGGTGTAACAGGGAAGTATCTGACCTGGTTATCTACTCCAGCACTTGGTATAGCCTTTTTCACATAGTAAGCACTTAGTACCGCAATTATTGCTATCATTATTAGGATTGTTACTTATCGCCACTTACTGTGTGTAGAGCAACTCTACTAGGAAGGTGAAGAACAAATGAAAAAAAAAATACACTCTCTGCCCTTGAGACACTTTGAATCAAATGGGGGAGAGCAAAGGTAGGGATCCTAATCTTAAAAGTGAGAAGAGAGATATAAATAATGGATATTACCTCCTTCCCTTCCCCACAGCACCTGTATATATGTATATATGTTTTATACATATTTATTACTCTATTTATTTATTTATTTTACTTGTACATATCTATTCTATTTATTTTATTTTGTTAGTATATCTGGTTTTGTTCTCTGTCTCCCCCTTTTAGACTGTGAGCCCACTACTGGGTAGGGACTGTCTCTATATGTTGCCAGCTTGTACTTCCCAAGGGCTTAGTACAGTGGTCTGCACACAGTAGGCGCTCAATAAATACGATTGATGATGATGATGATATGTATTCGAACATGAATAACAAATAACAGATAAATAGATGTTCTGAAGTAGTGGAGATGATGTGATTGGGAAGAGAGTAAGCTTCCATGAACATCATTTCTATTGCAATTTCCCAAACACCTAACACAGTGTTCTGCAGTCACTGCTCAGTGGCACAACATTTTTTCAGTGCTATTGGGAGTAGCACAAAAACACAGAGAAAACACAAAAACACTACTTCTTTCCTGTTGAAGTTCTGCTTACTGCCCCTCTCCTGTCTCATCTCCTCTTCACTCCTCGTGATTTCTCGCTCGCTATATACCAGCTATTGCTTATTCTCTAGTCACATGATCCCTCCAAGAGGAACTGGGTTAATAATAATAAGGATGGCATTTGTTGAGCGCTTACTATGTGCGAAACGCTGTTCTAAACCCTGGGGGGGGGGGATACAAGGTAATCAGGTTGTCCCACTTGGATCTCACAGTCTTAATCCCCATTTTACAGATGAGGTAACCGAGGCCCGAGAAGTGAAGTGACTTGCCCAAAGTCACACAGCTGACAAGCGGCGGATCCGGGATTAGAACCCATGACCTCTGGCTCCCAAGCCTGGGCTCTTTCCACTGAGCCATGCTGGGTTACTGTGAGCCTTCTTCAATACTGTATTCTAAAATCTCATTTTTGGTAATCGAACTAGTATTTGATGTCAGATGTGATTCGTTGGTGAGGGTGAAATTCATCTAGAAGTTAAATGTGTCTCTGGCTTTAGAGAGCATCAGTTTGGTATGAAGCTTGATGCCTTGTTTTGTTTTGTTTCTTATGGTATTTGGTAAAGTGCTTACTATGTGCCAGGCATTGTGCTACGCCCTGGCGTAGCTACAAGATGATCCGAGTTCGATAGAGTCCAAGTCCCATATAGGGCTCACGGTCTTAATCCCCCTTCTAGACTGTGAGCCCACTGTTGGGTAGGGACCGTCTCTATATGTTGCCAACTTGTACTTCCCAAGTGCTTAGTACAGTGTTCTGCACACAGTAAGTGCTCAATAAATACGATTGAATGAGTGAATGAATCCCCATTTTACAGATGAGGGAACTGAGGCACAGAGAAGTGAAGTGATTTGTCCAAGGCCACAGAGAAGAAGCAGCATGGCTGAGTGGACGGAGCATGGGCCTGGGTGTCAGAAGGACTTGAGTTCTAATCCTGGATCCAGCACTTATTTGCCTTGTGACCTTGGGCAAGTCATTTCACTTCTGCTGGCCTCAGTTATCTCATCTGTAAAATGGGGAGTAAGACTGTAAACCCCAAGTGGGACATGGACTGTGTCCAATCTGATTATCTGGTATCTCCCGCAGATTCTAGTACAGTGCCTGGCATACAGTAAGCATTTAACAAATGACATTTTTTTTTAAAAAGGTTATACAGCTAGTTTTAGAACCCAGGTACTTCTGACTCCCAGGTCGTGCTCTATCGTTCATTCATTCATTCAATCATATTTATTGAGCGCTTACTGTGTGCAGAGCACTGTACTAAGCGTTTGGGAAATACAACTTGGCAACATATAGAGACGGTCCCTACCCAACAGTGGGCTCACAGTCTAGAAGAGGGATACAGAGAACAGAGAACAGAGACAGAAAACAAAGCAAAACATATTAACAAAATAAAATAAATAGAATAAATATAAAATAAATAGAATAAATAGTAAAATAAATAGAATAAATATCCACTAGACTACACTACTCCTCAGGTGGTTGTTGTTATTGACTCTCCTGACTAAGGTTTCAGAGGAAGACAGCTCTTCATCCGATCGGTGAACAGTTTTCAGACCCGGTTCCAGTCAATCTGCCCCCAACAGACTCTCCTAGGACTTTGAAAGGATTTTACTTGTTCCTGATGTATGATCAGGCAAAGCCCCTGTTCTAATCAGTGCCAATTTTAGGTAACTGAAATTTTGATTAACCAACACCACCTGACCATGCCAAAAGACAAAGATTGCAATACATAATTCATTCATTCATTCAATCGTATTTATTGAGCACTTACTGTGTGCAGAACACTGTACCAAGCGCTTGGGAAGTGCAAGTCGGCAACATATAGAGGTGGTCCATTCCCAAAAACAGGCTCACAGGCTAGAAGGGGGAGACAGACAACAAAACAAAACCTGTAGATGGGTGTCAAAATCGTCAGCAAAAATAGAATTAAAGCTATATGCACATCATTAACAAAATAAATAGAATAGTAAATATGTACAAGTAAAATAAATAGAGTAATAAATCCATACAAATATATACAAGTGCTGTGGGGAGGGGAAGGTGGTAGGGCGGGGAAGATGGGGAGGAGGAGAGGAAAAAGGGGGCTCAATCTGGGAAGGCCTCCTGGAGGAGGTGAGCTTTCAGTAGGGCTTTGAAGGGAGGAAGGTGTGTGGAGGGAGGACATTCCAGGCCAGGGGAAGGATGTGGGACCGGGCCGGGCCAGGAGAAAGGCTGGAAAGTGGCTTTAATCAATCTATCAATAATTTATTGAACACACTGTGTGCAGATCACTGTAAACTCATTATGGACAGGGAATGTGTCTGCTAATTCTGTTGTGTTATACTCTCCCACGCACTTAATACAATACTCTGTACATAGCAAGAATGTAATAAATGCAATTGATAGACACTAAGTGCTTGGGAAGAGAATATAATATAACAGAGTAAGTACTCATGTTTCCTACCCATATGGGGCTTACAGTGTACAGGGCAAGAAGAGGCAGGTTGGCTGGATATTCAACAAAGTAACTATCAGATTTTAGTGTTTAATGTGCATTACAGCTTCATCGAGAATGTCTTAAATCAGTTACAGTTCTGATCGCCAACATTCTTTGCAGTATCAAGCTAATCTTTTCTTAGTGCTCACAAATCATAGAAAATTATGGAGGAAGAACAACCAATTTTAATACAGAGCCAAGATGTTGCAGCTTAATGGAAAGCAATTTTTCCCAATATCCACTTTTAAATGTAGAGTTCTTCTTCAGTTAGGAAGTTCCTATTCGCAAAATGGCTCTGTGTTTCAAGTGTCATTTCATCAAGATATTAGTTGATGCATGCATACATGCATAGTTATGGAATTCACTGCTACTTTCTGAATTATGTATGATGAGAGTATTTGGATCATTATTTGGGAAAAAGATTCCCAACTGTCCTTTGTAGAGTACCAGAACTTATGCATAAAAATGCTATTTTTAGATTCAGTAAAATTTAATTATTTAAAAGAGGAGTGTAGTTGGCTTTTTCACATTAGAAAGGTCTCTCCCTCCCTCATCTCTCTGCTTCCCTTGGTAAAAATGCTCTTAAATTTTCTCCAATTTCATAGTGGCAGGTACAGAAAGCAACATAATGTGAATTCCCATTATTATTGGATGATAATAATTCCAATGCATAAACCAGAGGTCCAGTTACTTCAAGGCACCAGAAAGATGATAAATGATAGGTAATAAAATCATATAAAATAAATAAATAATAATAATAATAATAATAGATGATAAAACGATAAAAAAAGATTCTCTTTTCAGTGAAACCATCTCTTCAGGGCAGGCTGTTGGGTTAATTTGGAACTCTCTATGTACTTTATACATGCAGACTATTTGGCCCTGGAGTGTATTCAATCAGAAGTTTGTATCCAGCCCCTCTCTCAACTTAAAAAATATCTGGCCACGCAAAGAAGAGAATTTAGAACCCAGTATGGCCCTCCAGGCTAGAGAAGCAGCGTGGCTTAATGACAAGATCACGGGTTCGAGAGTCAGAGGTCGGGCGTTCTAATTCTGGCTCCGCCACTTGTCAGCTGTGTGATTTTGGGCAAATCACCTCACTTCTCTGTGCCTCAGTTACCTCATCTGGAAAATGGGGATTAAGACTGTGAGCCCCAAGTGGGACAACCTGATTACCTCATCTCTACCCAAGCGCTTAGAACAGTGCTTGGCACCTAGAAAGTGCTTAGCAAATACCGTTGTTATTATTATAATTATAAATGAAATTGATGTGCAACCTATATTTGCTCTTTAATCATTTTTTGTCATGCGTTCTGCCAATTTGCTCATACGTCAATTTAAGACAGAAAACAGTATAAGCAAAAAGGAAACTCCATATATGAACTCTCCCTACTACTCTCTTCCAGTATCTTCCTCCACTACAGTTTAGCTTTCGCTTTTCATTCCTTCCAAGCTAACCTACTCATTGGGTTGCATTCTCAACTCTCCTACTGCTGGCCCGTCCATTCGCTCCCACTCTATCCACTGCCTGGAATTCCCTCTGCCTTCACCCTGCTGTCCCTACATTCCATGCTTTCTGAATTCACCTGACCTTTCCCGATTATTTCAATCTGATATTGCTCTATAAGTTGGGTCTTATTATTCACAGAAAAAGAAGGAAATTGTCAAATTCATAAAATGGCCTACCTGCATTGTCCTTACTATTCTTGGAGTTCTATTAAAGGCCAATATGGCAAGAAATCTGTTTTATTTCAATCTGACATTGCTCTATAAGTTGGGTCTTACTATTCATAGAAAAAGAAGGAAGTTGTCAAATTCATAAAATGGCCTACCTGCATTATCCTTACGATTCTTGGAGTTCTATTAAAGGCCAATATGGCAAGAAATCTGTTTTATTGACTTTGGCACACACTTTCACATTTTAGTATAAGCCAGCCTACTCTGAAGACACCAAGATTGTTTTTATTGCTCGCACTATGGGCAACCTTTAAGCCACGCATTGATTGAAAACTGCAGTATACTGTTGCATAATAATAGTAATGATTACGGTATTTGTTAAGCTCTTTCTATGTGCCAAGTGCTGTTCTAAGTGCTGGGGTAGATTCAAGATAATTGAGACATTGTTCATGTCTCACATGGGGCTCACAGTCTTAATCCCCATTTTACAGATAAGGTAAATGAGGCCCAGAGAAGTTACCCAGCTTGTCCAAGGTCACACAGCAGACATCAATCAATCAATCAATCAATCAATCAATCATATTTATTGAGTGTGCACTGTGTGCACAGCACTGTACCAAGCGCTTGGGAAGTACAAGTTGGCAACATATAGAGACAGTCCCTACCCAACAGTGGGCTCACAGTCTAGAAGGCGGAGACAGAGAACAAAACATATTAACAAAGCATATTAACAGAATAAAATAAATAGAATAAATATGTACAAGTAAAATAAATAGAGTAATAAATACATACAAACATATACACACACATTTTATATATATATATATATACATATATATATATATATATATATATACATCTATCTATCTATCTATCTATATATATATATATATATATACAGACTCTGCTCACTATGTGCAGTCCTAGACTAAGTGCTTGGAAGAATACAACACAAGACAAGCAGTGTTGCTTAATGGATAGAGCACAGCCTGGAAGGTTGAAGGACTTGGGTTCCAAGCCCGGCTCCGCCACATGTCTGCTGTGTGACCTTGGGCAAGTCACTTAACTTCTCTGGGCCTCAGTTACCTCATCTGTAAAATGGGGATTAAGAAGGTGAGCGCCATGTGGGACAGGGATTGTGTCCAACCTGATTAACTTGTATCTACCCCAGTGCTTAGAACACTGCTTGGCACATAGTAAGCACTTTACAGATACCATAATTATTATCATTATTATCAGTAATGATAATAATAATGATGATGGCATTGATTAAGTGCTTACTATGTGCCAAGCACTGTTCTAAGCACTGGGGTAGATACAAGGTGATCAGGATGCCCCACGGGGGGCCTCACACTCTTAATCCACATTTTACAGATGAGGTAACTGAGGCACAGAGAAGTTAAGTGACCTGTCCAAAGTCACATAGCTGACAACTGGCAGACCTGGGATTTGAATCCGTGACCTCTGACTCGCTCAGAGGTGTTGTGTTGTATTCTTCCAAGCACTTAGTCTAGGACTCTGCACATAGTGAGCAATCAATATGTATGACTGATTGATTGATAGAATGAGCTCACGCCAGAAGTGCAAACGGTCAGCTGCTCTGGGGCTGCCCATGCTTTTACCACTGAGCCACGCTGCTTCTCTACTACAGGCAAATTCCCTGCCCACAATAAGCTTAAAGAATTGTAGGAATTAGTCCCAAATGGGACAGGAGAGAGAGGAAACCAGGTCACGTTAGGGATCACTGGGTTGTCTGGGCCAGTTGTGGGTCACTGTTGGATTGAGATGCACCTCAGAGCAGCAAAGACAAGCTCATCCCCAAAACTTTGTATAGGATGTTACTAAATTGAGAAGCAGTGTGGCCCACTGGAAAGATCCACTGGGAATCAGATGACCTGGTTTCTAATCCCCACTCTGCCGCTTGTCGGGTACGTGACCTTGGACAAGTCACTTAACTTCTCTCTGCCTCAGTTTCTCCATCATAAAGTGGGGATTCAATGCCTTTTCATCCTCCTACTAAGGCTGTGAGACCATTTGGGTCAGGACTGTGATTATCTTGTATCTTTTAGACTGTGAGCCCACTGTTGGGTAGGGACTGTCTCTATATGTTGCCAACTTGTACTTCCCAAGCGCTTAGTACAGTGCTCTGCACACAGTAAGTGCTCAATAAATACAATTGATTGATTACCCCAGCTCTTAGTAGAGTGCCTGGCATAGAGTAAACCTTTAACAAATATTATTTTATTATTATTATTACATTATATTATGTAGTATACACTGAGTAAAGTGTAAGCGCCTTGTGGGTTGGGAACATGTCTACAAACTCTACAGTATTGTACTCTCCAAAGCACTTTGTACAGGGTAGTGCTTTGCATACAGTAAGCACTTACCAAATTCCATTGATTATGAGCAATAATGACGTCATATGGATTGCTGAGTCTCATCCTCAAATATTTGGCTGCCAGAAACTGGCCCTCGGCTCGGATAGAGGAAAGAACACCTCTAGACTGTAATCTCATTGTGGGCAGGGAATGTATCCATTATATTGTACTCTTCATGGTGCTCAGTTCTGCGCTCTGCTCACAGTAAAGTCTCTGAGCCAGCTTTTGTCTGAGAATCAATTTTGGTGAGGGAATTCTGGCATATATTTGCTATAAGGTAGATCATTTTTTCCTTAGCTAGCAATATAGAGAACAATAAAACTGTTGAGAAGGAGGAGAGGATAAATTGAAGATCAAAATGAGGCATTGTTAGCATTGTGGCCCAGGTAGAATTTCTACCTCACATAGTCAATTTGCTTGAATATAGGTTTTTTTGGAAAAGCAGCTAACAATCTGACACCTCATTGCAGTTCTTCTAATTCGTGTGGGGAGCAGTGGGCAATTATCCAGTGGTAGCTCTGGCTTTATTTCTATTTATTCTGATGACTTGACACCTGTCCACATGTTTTGTTTTGTTGTCTGTCTCCCCCTTTTAGACTGTGAGCCCGTTTTTGGGTAGAGGCCATCTCTATATGTTGCCGACTTGTACTTAGCTCTGCGCACAGTAAGCGCTCAAAAAATACGATTGAATGAATGAATGAATTTTCCCAGTTTTTGCACCTGTTTCCTGAACCTCTTTTCTTCCTCCATAGTAATTTCCTTTACAGTAATCAAGTTCAAGTTTGGGGCTCAAGACAGAGACATGGGAGATGAGAAAACCGAGGATGGTTAAATTACTCTTGGGAAAAGTGAAATGCTGACAAATAGAGGAAGGAACTATCATATGAAGAGAGTGGAAGAAGGCAGGAAAACAAGCCTTTAACATAATGCCAAATAACTTTATATTTTCCTTACCTCAGCCTTTCACCGTGAGACAGATTATTTGATGCATTATGCTTGCTTATCCTATTTACTTCAAACAATAAAGCAGTCTTCAATTTTTCAAGATCCTTTAGAAGAGGGAAAGAAGAAAAAGACAAACATTGAGGAGGTTGCAGAAGAGATAAGTGCTTTTTTAGAGGAATGATAGTTGAAGTGTAGAAATGTTCTTAATTTTAAAAACAACCTAAAATGTGGGGGAGAAATATGATTTTATTGTTATCAAAATTTTTATACAGTTCACAGCAGGTTTTCAGCATTCTTTACATCTGGAACAAATGTAATGGAAACTTCCAAGGCATCTGTAGCAAAAGTTAATTAGGGCACCTAATTTAATTAATTCCCTGTGCTCCATTACTAAATGAGACATTGTTTCATTAATAATATTAAATTAGCAGAGACTGGTAAAAACAAGTCAGGGTAAATAGAAATTGGGAACTGCATTTTGGATTCATTTTATATTTTCTTTTTTTTTAACAAAATAGCTACAATGAAATTTAATTTTCTTTTAGTTTGAAATCATTTTTGAAGTATATCAACATCGTAAATGAAAGTCCTATTTAAAGAAACCATTTGATGATGCAAATAAATGTTTAAAGCATCCTCTCCAATATAATGTGGGGAAAATGATTATTTTATTAAAAATGCATAAGTAGGCTTTTTTTACTAAAATAGTGTAAAGGACTATTTTGTATATCATTTTGCAATACATGGAAAAAAGAAAACTTAACTTCTCAGTTTAAGCACTGGGATAGATTCAAGTTAACCAGGTTGGGCCCAGTCCATGTCCCACATGGGGTTCACAGTCTTAATCCCCATTTTACAGATGAGGTAACTGAGGTACAGAGAAGTTAAGTGACTGGCTCAAGGTCACTCAGTTTACAAGTGACAGAGCTGGGATTAGAACCCAAGTCTCCTGACTCTGAGGCCCGTGCTCTTTCCACTGGGCCGTGATGCTTTTCTTGTCTCCCTCATTAAATTCTAAATTTCCAAAGTTTCACCTTTATGTTTATTGTATTGTATTTATCTAGTGCTCCGTACAAAGGATGTACACAGAGACGATGAATTATGCAAATTCAGGAATAAATACTATTGATGCTCTTTGAGATCACTCTAGAATAAAAGTATTGCATAAATATCATTAAAAGAAATCCACCCAAGTATCTAAAACTAATAAATCAGGTCAGGCTTTTTAAACGAGGTTTAAACCGCACAGTGTATATATTATCACCATTACCCAAAATTTCAAATTTCCCGAGATAATTTGTAACTACCTTTAAGTTTATTGTATTTAGTGCTCCGTACAAAGGACGTACATAGAGATGATGAATTATGCAAATTCAGGAATACATACTATTGATGCTCTTTGAGATCACTCTAGAATAAAAGTATTGCATAAATATCACTGAAAGAAATCTACCCAAGTATCTAAAACTAACAAGTCAGGTCAGGCTTTTTAAACAAGGTTTAAACTGCAAGGTGTATATATTATCACCATTACCCAAAATTTCAAATTTCCCGAGATAATTTTAACTACCTCTTATTCTATCATTAATTGGTTGATTCCAGTTCTGAAACTCAGCAATTACAGTGGTTTGCTTTATTAAGTTGACCACTCACCCATAAAATGTGAACAAACCCTGAATATTATCAGGTCTTGTACTGCATTTAAAGCCATAATTTGCTTCCAGGGTAACACTTATTATCTGAAAGATTGTTTTCAACTCTAATGGGTCAACGCTTCCCTCCTAAAAGGTGTTAAGTGAAAACATTTCAGGAGTATCAGGAACATTAAAAGCCACCAAAAGTGTTAGATTCATTAAGCAAGGTTAGAGAAGCAGTGTGGCTCAGTGGAAAGAGCCCGGGCTTTGGAGTCAGAGGTCATGGGTTCAGATCCTGGATCTGCCAATTGTCAGCTGTGTGACTTTGGGCAAGTCATTTCACTTCTCTGGGCCTCAGTTCCCTCATCTGTAAAATGGGGATGAAGACTGTGAGCCCCCTGTGGAACATCCTGATCGCCTTGTAACCTCCCCAGTGTTTAGAACAGTGCTTTGCACTTAGTAAGGCTTAATAAATGCCTTTATTATTATTATGAATGTTAGAAGGCACATAACTAGTTTACAAAGCTGAATCTACAGGAAGGTAGATATAATATTAATAATGATAATGATAGCTGTGGTATTTCCTAAGCATTTACTATGTGTCAAGCACTAAACTAAGAGCTGGGTTAATACAATATAAGCAGATGGGACACAATCCCATTCATTTTTCACTCAATCACATTCATTGAGTGCTTACTATGTGCACAGCATTATACTAATTGCTTGGAAAGTACAATTCAGCAACAGAGACAATCCCTACCCAACAACGGGCAAGAGGGCACTTATGTATATTTGTACATTTTTATTACTCTATTTTATTAATGACATGTATATGTCTATAATTCTATTTATCTATATATCTATTTTCGTGGTAATGATGATTGTCTACTTGTTTTGTTGTCGATCTCCCCCTTCAGACTGTGAGCCTGTTGTTGGGTAGGGATTGTCTGTATCTGTTGCCAAATCATCATCATCATCATCAATCATATTTATTGAGCACTTACTGTGTGCAGAGCACTGTACTAAGCGCTTGGGAAGTACAAGTTGGCAACATATAGAGACAGTCCCTACCCATCAGTGGGCTCACAGTCTAAAAGGGGGAGACAGAGAAATTGTACTTTCCAAGTGCTTATTTCACTGCTCTGTACATAGTACGGTCTTAATAAATACGATTGAATGAATAAATAGTTTATCCCTATTTTACAGATGAGTTCATTAAGGCACAGAAAAGTTAAATCTTCTGCTATATTCCTCTGATTCTCCATGCCTTCTCTGTTGCTACCATTACAACCTGAATCATGGGCTGGTAGACCCAAGGATCTGGACTATATTTTAGGATTCCTATGTTCATTCAGCTCATGAAGCAACATGAAAATTAGATATGTCTAAATATACTTAGATTCATTTCAAGGGGATTTATGCAGGTAAAAGTAATAAACTGATCCATTGGCAAAATTTGTCAATCAATAACAAATCAGTGAAATTGAGAATAAACCTATTTAAACATTTTTAATGGCATTTTTTAAGCATTCACTATGTGCCAACAACTGTACTAAGCATTGGGTTCGATAAAAGATAGTCCCTGTACTACATGGGGCTCGAAGTCTTAATCCCCATTTTACAGATTATATAACTGAGCCACTGAGAAGTGACTTGCCCAAGGTCACACAGCAGACCTGTAGCAGAGGCAAGATTAGAACCCAAATCCTCTGGCTCCCAGTTCCTTGGTTTTTCCACTAGGCCACTTTCTTCCTATCATTCCCCCAGCATTAAAAACAAGGAAGTAAAACTGGTTTGGCTCAAGCAAAAATCCAGACATAACTGAAAGCAGAACAAAGATGATTAACTTTTAAAGAGAAAATTTAAGAGTGCTAGGAATGAAATCCTCAGAGATTTTGGAAGCACAGTTTAAGGCAATGAAATGGGAGAATTGATTCAGGAGAAAATAATGGAACATATCAAAAAAACACAAAAGTAAATGTAAACTTTCAAAGAATTTTGCAGTGTTTAACAGTATTGAGATAAAGGAATTTAACAAGTTATCAAGAAAAGGTATGAATAAGATTTGGATAATTTAATGGAAATCATTGAAATCAATCTAGACAATCCATTCATTCAATCATATTTATTGAGCGCTTACTGTGTGTGGAGCACTGTACTAAGCTCTTGGCAAGTACAATTTGGCAACATACAGAGATGGTCCCTACCCAACAAAGGGATCACAGTCTAGAAGGGGGAGAAAGACAACAAAACAAAACAAAACATATAGACAGGTGGCAAAATCGTCAGAACAAATAGAATTAAAGCTATATGCACATCATTAACAAAATGAATAGTAAATATGTACAAGTAAAATAGAGTGATAAATCTGTACAAACATATACAAGTGCTGTGGGGAGGGGAAGGAGGTAGGGCGGGGGGGGATAGGGAGTAGGAGAGGAAAAAGGGAGCTCAGTCTGGGAAGGCCTAATGTATCTATGTATCGTGGGGTGGAATAAGGCATCATTAGAGCCCCAGGATGAGAAATTGAATCTATTCTCAGTAATGGTAAGACTACTAGAAGCTATGCAGTTATTTCAGGGACAGTTAATTATTTAAAAGCCTTATGACCGAATGGTGATGTCAAGAAATGGTAGGGACCATCAACGGATACAGCCACAGTCACTTATATTATACACGATGGGCACTATTGTGCATTTTGCAGCCTTTCCCTCTTTCTCCACCCTGACCATGCACCTCCCTCACCTCTCAAAGGAACATTCGGGGAATCTTGATAGTGCAAACGGAGACTAGGAGGGCTGTCTAGTTTGGGTTCTCTTTTCCTCAATGTGCACATCAATCAATCAGTCAATCAATCATATTTATTGAGCGCTTACTGTGTGCAGAGCACTGTTCTAAGCACTTGGGAAGTACAAGTTGGCAACATATAGAGACAGTCCCTACCCAGCAGTGGGCTCACAGTCTAGAAGGGGGAGACAGAGAACAAAACCCAAACATACTAACACAATAAAATAAATAGAATAGATATGTACAAGTAAAATACATCAATAAATAAACATGCTTTTAGAACCATCTTATCTGTAACTATTTGGGGTCTATACTGTCATTTTGTGTGTCTCAGACTCCAGGACATATTTCTAAGCAAATACCATGCACATACTAAGCACTTGGGAGAGTTCACTACAATATAATTGGCAGATATGAGCCCTGCCCTAAAGGAGCTTACAGTCTAGCCTTGGAGAGAGAACAATATCAGTCAATCAATCAATCATATTTATTGAGGGGTTACTGAGTGCAGAATTCTGTTCTAAACGCTTCGGAGAATGCAATATAATGAAGTTGCTGGATATGTTCCCTGCCTACAAGAGACTTACACTGGAAAGGAGAAGATAGATATTAAAATAAAAGACAGTCATGTACAAAAGTGCTGTGGGGCTGAGAGTGGGGTAAATATCAAGTGATTAATGGGTTCAGTCAGTCTGCAGTTGCATCTGCATCATAAATCTCTGGGGAGAAGAATAATGATGGTATTTGTTTAAGTGCTTACTATGTGCTAGGTAGGGCCCATCTCCATATGTTGTCGACTTGTACTTCCCAAGTGCTTAGTACAGTGCTCTGCACACAGTAAGCGCTCAATAAATATGATTGATTAAATGAATGAAGAACTGTTCTAAGCACTGGGGTAGATACAAGACAATCACGTTGTCCTACGTGGGGCTCACAGTATTAATTCCCATAAAACAGATGACGGAACTGAGGCACAGAGAAGTGAAGTGACTTGCCCAAGGTCACACAGCAGACAAGTGGTGGAGCCGGGATTGGAACCCACGTCCTCTGACTCCCAAGCCTGGGCTCCTGCCACTAAACCAGGCTGCCCTTAGTAGCAGCAGTAGCTAAGTAAGGATGATATTGGTGGGAGGAAAGAATGCATTTTATCAACCACTACTTTGCCCTTATTGGTTATTGAGGATGTAATAATAATAATAAAAATAATAATAATAATAATAATAATGTCATTTGTTAAGCTCTTACTATGTACCAAGCACTGTTTTAAGCTCTGGGGGGAGGGAGCTTACAGTCTTAATCCCCATTTTACAGACGAGGGAACTGAGGTGCAGAGAAGTTAAGTGACTTGCCCGAAGTCACACAGCTGACAAGTGGCAGAGCTGGGATTAGAACCCATGACATCTGACTTCCAAACCCGGGTTCTTTCCACTGAGCCACGCTGCTTCTCTACAATAATAATGGTATTTGTTAAGTGCTTACTATGTGTGAAGCACTGTTCCAAGCACTGAGGGGGATACAAGGTGATCAGGTTGTCCCACCTGGGGCTCACAGTCTTCATCCCCATTTTACAGATCAGGTAACTGAGGCCTAGAGAAGTGAAGTGGCTTGCCCAAGGTCACACAGCTGACAAGTGGCTGAGCCGGGATTCGAATCCATGACCTCTGACTCCCAAGCCCACACTCGTTCCACTGAGCCATGCTACTTCTGGATGCTCAATGTATTTATGAAGACGTAACATTATTTATTTATATTACTATCTCTCTCTGGCTCTAGATTATGAACTCTCTGTGGGCAGGGAATGTATCTGTTTATCATTATACCTTACCCTCCCAAGCCTTTAGCCCAGTGCTCTGCACACAGTAAGCACTCAATCAATACAGTTGACTGACTGACTGATTCAGGGCACGATTGTGGGAATGTTCAACTGTATGTGAATAAGTGTGTCTGCTCCTCATTCTTTCCTTAGTTTCCTACTCCTGTTTACCTGATCTTTTTCTGTCTGTTATTCCACTTCTCTACACTTCATCCATCTGCCTTTCTATATCTTTGTCTCTCTCTGATTCAGTATGTCTCTGTCTATCTTTAGTCTCACTCTCTGCCTTTTATTTTTCTCTCTTCATTTCCTATCTTTTTTTCCACCGACTTTGCTTGAACCTCTTCCCCAATTCCCTGGAATCCCATCCCCATTCACCTTTGCAGCTGAGAAAATGAAGTCACCACGCATGCACCCAAAATCATGGTTTGATGTGATAGTTATCAATCAATCAATCAATCAATCAATCGTATTTATTGAGCGCATACTGTGTGCAGAGCACTGTACTAAGCACTTGGGAAGTACAAGTTGGCAACATATAGAGACAGTCCCTACCCAACAGTGGGCTCACAGTCTAGAAGATCACCATTATCATCATCAACATCAGCACCGCAGTAGTAAGAGTAGTAGTAGTAATATTAATTAAGCTCCCACTCAGTGCACTGAACTAAGAAATTGAAAATGAAGTGACAGGTTCATTGTCCACAAGGCAATTCAGCTGAGGCAATTCAATAATTATGATGATGATGGCATTTATTAAGTGCTTACTATGTGCAAAGCACTGTTCTAAGCACTGGCGAGGTTACAAGGTGATCAGGTTGTCCCATGGTGGGGGCTCACAGTCTTAATCCCCATTTTACAGATGAGGTCACCGAAGCGCAGAGAAGTGAAATGACTTGCCCAAAGTCACACAGCTGACAAGTGGCAGAGTCAGGATTTGAACCCATGACCTCTGACTCCAAAGTCCAGGCTCTTTCCACTGAGCCACGCTGCTTCTCATGAAGACTGTGAGCCCGCTGTTGGGTAGGAACCGTCTCTATATGTTGCCAACTTGCATCTCCCAAGCGCAGGTTCCTTCCCTCAAAATATCTCCGGGGTAATTTTTAAATATTTTGTGCACACCCACAAATACTGGTCACCTGTCAAACAAACTGGATCCTGATTGAAATGATCAAAGCAGCCGATCTATTCCCCAAAGCCAGTGCAAGGCGCAGCTTTGTAGTAGTCACGATGAAGCCAAAGGGATTCTGCCATTCTTTCTCTGAATTCATTTCACTGCATGCCGTAATGGAAACAGATTGTGTTTGATTTTGATTTTAAGTTCTGAACCTTTTGATGTACTCGTTGCTAGACACTTTTATAAGCTCCCAGCTCCTTCCAGTGCATCTAAATGTGCCCTTTGAAGTGCCAGGGCTATTCAACCTGGGAAAGTCAAGAAAAGTTCTGTCTGTTTTTCTACCTCTGCCATCCTCAGGCTCTGAGATTTCCTATCTTGGAATAAAGGATGTCTCAGGAATTGGGATATCTGCTTCGCATCCTAAGTGGAATACAAAAACATTTCAAAATTAAGATTAGTTAAAATGAATAAAGGCCCCTAACAGTTTGCACACTTATATGAAAATCGTGAATATGAATTCTTCTTCCTGATATTTTGTGTAGTGGGTCAGATCAGAAATTTGGTGGGACAATAATATATCAGGGGGATGAATAGACTCACCACTACCTAAAGCAGGAGATGGAATTCAAATGTTCTTTTCTTCAGGGCTAAGTGTGGGAAGATAACATCTATTTCAGACTTCGTTTTCTTTGCAAATGGAGTTTTCATAAAAACGTGGCATCAATTCATTTGCTTAAGCAGTCCTTTTTAAAATGTATTTCCATAAACAGCGAAATTCCCATTATAATGGAGGGGGGAGGGAGCCACAAATATTAATGATATTATGGTGAGATCCTAATGAAAATAAGCCATTGTGTACTCTGCCTGCATTGTGTTCATTGGACTTTTATGAAGACCGTACTCTTTGCAGAGCCCTATAATTGGTACTTAGCATAGAAGTGGAAGAGATGGGCCCTACTCTCAGAGCTTAGCATCTAATTGGGGGAGGCAGGAAAAAAATCAAAAAATACAGGCACTTGGAAGATGCGTAAACACCTTGAGACAGACTGAGTAATGAATGAATAAATAGAGTAAATCTGCAGACTATTAATGGGGGATAGGGCTTCTGGGCTGATGTGGCCAGGGAGATGGGGATGAGCTGGGACGTGCTTCCAAAAGCTTTCCTCTCACCTGATAGCCAGAGTCCATTCTTGAGCAATCTTCAGCACAGTCTTCAAGGCTTATAACAGTGCTCAGCACTAAGAATGGTGCTCAGCGCTTAGAACAGTACTTTGCACATAGTAAGCGCTTAGTAAATGCCATTTAAAAAAAGAAAAAAAAAACGCTGCCTTCAGCCAGTCATATTGCTCAATAGAGAAGCAGTGTGGCTCAATGGAAAGAGCACAGGCTTGGGAGTCATAGGTCATGGGTTCAAATCCCAGCTCCGCTACTTGTCAGCTGTGTGACTTTGGGCAAGTCACTTCACTTCTCTGGGCTTCAGTTACCTCATCTGGAAAATGGGGATTAAGACTGTGAGCCCCACGTGGGACAACCTGATGACCTTGTATCTACCCCAGCGCTTAGAACAGTGCTCATAGTAAGCGCTTAACAAATAACATAATTATTCAGTGCTTAGAATAGTGCCTGGCATATAGTAAGCACTTAACAAATACCATAATTATTATGTGAACTTTCCCTCTCGTGCTCCCACCCATATCTCTATCTCCACTCCCGTGGCTCAGAGGGCTTCTACCTCCACACATCCACCAAGCTAGCTCTCTTCCTCTCTTCAAAGCCCTACTGAGAGCTCACCTCCTCCAGGAGGCCTTCCCACACGGAGCCCCCCCCCCCATCTCCCCCGGCTTACCTCCTTCCCCTACCCACAGCACCTGTATATATGTAGATATGTTTGTACATATTTATTACTCTATTTTATTTGTACATATTTATTCTATTTATTTTATTTTGTTAATATGTTTTGTTTTGTTGTCTGTCTCCCCCTTCTAGACTGTGAGTCCTCTGTTGGGTAGGGACCGTCTCTACATGTTGCCAACTTGTACTTCCCAAGTGCTTAGTACAGTGCTCTGCACACAGTAAGCGCTCAATACGATTGAATGAATGAATGAATGGAAAGAGCACAGGCTTGGGAGTCAGAGGTCATGGTTTCAAATCCCGGATCCTCCAATTGTCAGCTGTGTGACTTTGGGCAAGTCACTTAGCTTCTCTGTGCCTCAGTTACCTCATCTGTAAAATGGGGATTAAGACTGTGAGCCCCCCGTGGGACAACCTGATCACCTTGTATCCTCCCCAGTGCTTAGAACATTGCTTTGCATATACAAGTGCTTTACAAAATGCTTTACATTATTATTATTATTATTATTATTACTACTTCCCTGAGTCTCAGCAGTTTACTCATCTCCCCCTGTTGCTTGCTGCTCGGTGCCTCCTCTCTGACCCTCTATTCCCCTCTTCTCTTGGCTGGGACTCAGGAAATGTGGCCAGAAGATTCTGGGTTTGGCTCCTTGGGATAGAGGCTAGGTGTTTTGCCATTCTCCTACCACCACAAAACTCAGGCAGAGAGCCAGAGCAGGCACAATCCACCAAACTCTCTGGCCAGGGGTTGCCCTGGGCCTATTCCTCGGCTGGACCCATATGAGACCCCCTCACCGCCAATCACCCACCCCTGCCACTCTGCATCTCCCATTCCCTGGTCCCCAACATTTAACACCTTGTCTTGTGCGGACGAGGTGTCATTGTATATGTAAAAAACACGTTAAAGCACACCTCCGCCTCCTAAACAGTGAACAGGATCTAATTGTGGTGATGTTCGGGTCATAAAATGTGCATATATGATTTTATGATTCAATATATTAGAAATTTTCAAGCCTTGTAGAAATATAGATCCATAGAGTTTTCTTGGAAAATACAAAAGTGGTTCACCATTGCCTTCTCCTGCGCAGAGAAATCTGAAAGCTGGACAGTTAAAAAGCAGGATATCAGTTCTTTTGAAATGTGGTTTGGGAGATGACTTTTGTTAATACTATGGACTGTCCAAAATATAAACAAATGGATTTTGGAGCAAAATAAGCCAAAGTGGTCTTTGGAAGGCCAAATGACTGGACTTAGGGTAACATATTTTGGGCAAATAATCAGGAGGACAAATTCTTTAGAGAGACACTAATGCTAGGAAAAGTCCAGAGAAAAAGAGGAAGAGAAAGACCAGCAGCTTGATGGATAGAGACCATAACAATGATAACAGAAGAACCATTAGAAACCACTGCAGATTATGGCAGAAGACAAGACGTTATGGAGAAAATATATCCATAGAGTCACTATGACTCTGAAATGACTCAATGGCACTTGATAATAGTAATAAGAATATAGATGGTGATTAGGTGACTGTGTGTTGGCCTTGCAAATTAACACTAACCCAGACCTGAAAAAATGCAATCTAAAAGAAATATAGGGCAAACAAGACTTTTTTTATGCAAATATGAGCCACTGGCTACATTTGCACATTATCTATTATTTTAATCTATTACATCTATTATTATCCATTATATTATCTATTACATTATAGTATGTTCTCTAAACTGTAAGCTTGTTATGGGCAAGGAGCGTGTCTGCTAATTCTGTTGTAGTCTCCCAAGCGCTTAGTACAGTGTTTTTTGCACATAGTAAGCACTCAACAAATAGCTTTGATTGATTGATTCATCCCCTCCGCTCGGCCTCCTTCTCTGCTTACCATCTGTGACAAGAAGGGTGAACCCCAGGTTTGTCAGGGTCCTGAGATCCTGCCTTGAGCACCCAAAACTCCAGAGTGGGGAGAAGCCACCTCGAACTTCATGGCTTCCCCTGGAGGGGAGAGCTGAGCTGGACTTGAACTCAGCCCAGAGACAGTGTTGCTTCAACTCCCCCCACCCCCAAATCAAATACCCCCATAAGATTTGGGGAAGTAGGAGGGGAAGGGGGGATTGATAGAGGGGAAAGTTCCCATTGTTGGAATTTAAAAAGTCAAATCTTTCAAAAGTAATAATGATAGTAATTGTAATATTTCTGAAACACTTTCATCCTATTCATTTTGTTAATGATGTGCATATAGATTTGAGACCTGTCTACCTGTTTTGTTTTTTCGTGTTCTCCTTCTAGTCTGTGAGCCCGTTGCCGGGTAGGAACCGTCTCTAGATGTTGCCGACTTGTACTTCCCAAGAGCTTAGTACAGTGCCTTGCACACAGTAAGCGCTCAATAAATACGACTGAATGAATGATTGAATGAATTGAGTGCTACTGTACTAAGCGCTTGGAAGAGTACAATACAACACTAAACAGACACATTCTCTGCCCACAATGAGCTTATGGTCTACAAGGGGAGAAAGACATTAATGTAAATATATAAATAAATTACAAATATGGACATAAGTGCTGTGGGGCTGGGATGGGGATGATGTGCCTAGCTCTTTACTAAATTCTAGGACAAATACAATGTGATCAGGTCGTACACAATCCCTGTCCTATATGGAGTTTCCTTCCTCTCCCCCTCGTTCCCCTCTCCACCCCCCCCATCTTACCTCCTTCCCTTCCCCACGGCACCTGTATATATGTATATATGTTTGTACATATTTATTACTCTATTTATTTATTTATTTATTTATTTATTTATTTATTTATTTATTTTACTTGTACCTATCTATTCTATTTATTTTATTTTGTTAGTACGTTTGGTTTTGTTCTCTGTCTCCCCCTTCTAGACTGTGAGCCCACTGTTGGGTAGGGACTGTTTCTATATGTTGCCAGCTCGTACTTCCCAAGCGCTTAGAACAGTGCTCTGCACACAATAAGTGCTCAATAAATATGAGTGATTGATTGATTGACTGAGTTTACAGTATGAATAGGAGGGAATAGATTTTAATTCACATGTTGCAGATGAAAAAAAACTGAGGCACAGAGATAGCAAATGATTTCCCAGGGTCACACAGTGGGTAAGTGGTGGAACGGGGATGAGAAATGATGGCGCAAGTTCACCCAGCAGGCAACCGGAGGAGTCAGGATTAGAACCTAGGTCCTCTGACTCCCGGGCCTGTGTTCTTTCCCATAAGGCACGGTGTTTCTTGTCAAACATATTTCAGAGAGTGAAGAGGTGGAGGATTCACGTTCAAGATAAAACTAGCAATGGCTGATGTGCCTGCAGCAGAGGGGAGGGGATGGAGGAGACGCTGAGCAAGCGTGATGGCCATTTGAAGGAGGTGGGTGATAGAGGGGCCAACTTGAATGACTGAAGGGGCAGCTATCAGGACACAGGTGATGACCATTGAGTGTAACTTCAAGGCTGCTGCATATCTTTTAAAATGTGAACCTGTTCTTGGCCCCATCAATTCATTTGAAAAGTGAAGGAATAGCTTTTATTAATACATGTATATATGTTTGTACATGTTTATTACTCTATTTTACTTGTAGATATCTATTCTATTTTATTTTGTTAGTATGTTTGGTTTTGTTCTCTGTCTTCCCCTTTTAGACTGTGAGCCCACTGTTGGGTAGAGACTGTCTCTATATGTTGCCAACTTGTACTTCCCAAGTGCTTAGTACAGAGCTCTGCACACAGTAAGCGCTCAATAAATATGATTGATTGATTGAATGATTGATTGATTCCCTCTTAATTACAGTCCTCAAAATAGAAAACCCCTTTAAAACTCCTGGGACAAACATATTAGGCATGTGTCATTATGGTCATCCCCCAAACCCCTCATCTGCGCACAATGTGATACAGAGCCATTTCACTCCTTATAACTTAGGAATTTGAAACCCCAGAATGGTATCCATTTTCAGCTAACCATCCATCCATTCATTCATTCATTCATATTTATTGAGTGCTTACTGTGTGCAGGGCATTGTACTAAGCGCTTGAAAGAGTGCAATATAACAATGAACAGATATATTCCTTGCACACAAGGAGCTTATATGGTCTAGAGGGGGAGACAGAAATTAATATAAATAAATAAATGACAGATGTGTATATAAGTGTCGTGAAGCTGGAAGTGGGGATGAATAAAGAGAACAAGTCAGGACAACGCAGACACAAGCAGGAGATGAGGAAAGAAGAGGACATCCAGGAATCACTGGGAACTGACTCTTGTTTTATGTTGTTTTTTTTTTAATCAAGCTGAAGTGTTCAATATGCACACATACAAGTTAAAATGGTTTATGGTATCAAATGCATTTATTCATTCATTCAATCGTATTTATTGAGCACTTACTGTGTGCAGAGCACTGTACTAAGCGCTTATCAACTTTGAAGTAAGTAGCTTAACTGCAATCTAATGGAGCATTTGGAAGGGATGATTTGAGTTTCCAAGTGTTAAACGCGACGAAACTTTCAGTGTGCGTGTTTCTTATTTTCTTCAGCTTTGTAGAAATGAGGAACTTCAGAATTCTATGAAAAAAACTAAGAAATTGCAGTTCTGTGCAAAGCACTGGAAACAGACTTTGAAAATGCAAGCCGACAGTATTGGTACATGTGGAAAAGTTCTTGCTGTTCATAACTGGCTTGAAGCAATGGATAATTTCGAGCAGATGGTTTACACTTATTTAATAGGTCAATTTTCACTCAGTGGTTCAGTACAAATGCTTATCAGTACATTACATGTTGTTCTGATATAACTACAACTGTACGTTGTGTGGCGTTTTTCAAACATACTGTTGGACAATGTGGTTTCTAAAGTGGAATAAACTGGTGAATTGGAGGAATCAAAAGAAGAGTAAAATTCATCTAAGCAAATTAATTTGACTGGTAAGATAGGGATTCTTCTGTCTTGAATGATTTTGGTACTGAGTTCTCTCCTTTGAGAAGGTTGATATGTCCTGTGGCAGCTACAGGAGGAGTAGAGAAGAATGATCAGTTTTATGCCTTGAACATGAACTGCTGGGCATTTATATTATTTTGATTTAAATTAGAATCCATAATAATGATGATGATGATGACAATAATAATAATAATAATAATAATAATAATAACAATAATGGCATTTGTTAAGTGCTACTATGTGCAAGGCACTGTTCTAAGCACTAATCCATGTTACCTAGTCTCCCCTAGCTATATTTACTGTTTCAGAGAAATAACACAAACTCTGGTCTCTGAAGAAATCTCTCTAGTCCATTTAGTTGCAGATCAGTTACAGATTTAAGCTTTTCTATTGATTTATTTTGACCATATCTAAATTACTCTAACTTTTCCTGGGAGAGGCGCAAATGATATACACGTTTCGTTATGCAGGCTGTAATAACAGGTCAAGGGTTCCAATCCTGGCTCCCCCAGTGATCAGCCGTTTGATTCTGGGCTAGTCACTTGGCTTCTCTGTGCCTCAGTTACCTCGTCTGTAAAATGGGAATTGAGACTGTGAGCCCCATGTGAGACCACCTGATTACCTTGTATCTACCCCAGAGCTTAGAACAGTGCTCAGCACATAGTAAATGCTTAACAAAATCCATCATCATCATCATCATCATCATCATCATCATCATCATCATATACCTACAAATATCATTGAAAATGAAAACAACAAAAAACCCCAGTGCATAAGTATCTAACCACATAAATTGCATAACCATAATATATATATATATTATGATTAAGATATATATAATCTTAGAACAGTGCTCAGCACATAGTAAACGCTTAACAAAAGCCATCATCATCATCATCATCATACACCTACAAATATCATTAAAAATAAAAAATTGCATAACCATAAACTATATATATAGATAGATAGATAGATATTTGTATGATCACACTCCATCTGAAATGGTACAGGAAGCTTCATAATATGCATAATGGAATGGTAGATCAGAGCTGAAGGTACCAAACCCTGCTCTTTTTCCCCATCATGGTGAAGTGAAGCAGGGTGGTGTGGAAGATCTGTTTAACCTCTTCTATTTGGTTGAAACTGCAACTAGGCATTGGCAGGCTATATATCAAATATGCTACCTATTCACTGAGGAACTCTCCCAGATCACCACATTATTAGTCTCTTCATCAGTCTTTGACACAGGATCTATTCAATTCAGATAACTTTGCTCTGGAGTTACACTGTGCCCTTGTGATATTTGTTAAGCACTTACTATGTGCCAAGCACTGTACAAAACATTAATAGATTCAAGATCACAGTCTAAACAGGTGGGAGATGAGGTATTGAATCCCCATTTTACAGACTGAGGAATCGAGGTTCATACTTGCCCAAGATCAAACAGCAGGTAAGTGGCAGAGCTGGGATTGTAAACTCATTTTGAGCAGGGGACATGTCTGCTAATTCTGTTGTATTGTACCTTCCCAAGGGCTTAGTACAGAGCTCTGCAAATAGTAAGCTCCCAATTAATTCCACTGATTGACTGGTTGATTGATTAAAACCCTGGTACTATGCTCCAAGACCACTGCTTCTTTTTGTCTGTTTGGAGTGATAGATTGAGTTCTCTAAGAGTCTTCATTATTTATGGAAGTGCTCATTTATTTTAAGAGAGTTGGTGAAGATAAAATGAAAGGGCAGGTGAGCTATCATTCAAGCAATATGAACAGAATAGATTTATGGTGCTCGCATGTAACTATATAATACATATAACTATATAATATGTAACTACACAATATATTATATAGTTATAGCTATATGATATATATGACTATATGTCATACTATAACTATATGATATATATAACTATATATAGTTATATATATATAGTTATATATATATATAGTTATATATAGTCATATATAACTATATATAATATAGTTATATGTATAGTTATATATAGTTATATATAACTATATACAGTTAAATATAGTTATATATAGTTATATATAGTTATAAAACTATACAATATACAGTATCTATCTATCTATCTATAGATAGATAGATAGATAGACAGATAGATATATTTCAGCTATCCTGTCCATATCCTGGGTGGTTGAAAATAAGAAAAGGAAAGTTGACTTCTCATTAGTAAATAGTTGCATATATGATAACATATGGCCTTCAAATGAATACAAGACTCAATATGCTGTGAGAAGATTACAAACCACAAGAGCTTCATTTGAGTCATTTAATATACAACAGGAGAGCCTTTCTAAAGTACATTAGTCACTTTGAAGGCATTTATCTTGGGGTGTTTCTAATAAGAAAAAAGCATTAACCAGTTAAATGTTTAAATTGACTCAACATGTTTCCTTTTTGCTTCCAGAAAAATAAGCCTAAAGTGTTCATCTGTAATTGTGAAAGCGTTTCAGTACTCTAAGTGATAGTGGGACTAAGACTCTATTCATGTTTCTACTACAGATTCTTGTTTTAAGTGGCGATTCAAACATGTAGCCTGGAAAAATGAAGTCTTTTTATTTAATCCATTCATTCAGTCGTATTTTAGGAACACAAGTGGCAGGGAGAAGAGAATGAGACTAGCACTGCATAATCCACTAGCACCGTGATCAATTCCTTGACATAAATTCTCTGTTCTGAAGTCAGTTTAGGAAGCAGTAAAAAAAGCACAGGCTTGGAAGCCAGAGGACGTGGGTTCTAATTCCGGATCCACAACTTGCCATAGTTTGTGACCTTGGGCGAGTCACTTAGCTTCGCGACTGCAAAATAAGGATTCAGTACTACTTGTTGACTGTGAGTCCCGCAAGGGACAGGGACCGTACCAAGCCAGATTAACTTGTTTCAACCCCAACACATAGTAAGCACTTAACAAATACCATTAAAAAGTTTACATCATCATCATCATCATCATCATCATCACCATTATTAACATGACCAACAGACCCAATCACCAACTCCACCCCATCACTACACGCAGAAGTGGTGGGGATATTCTGTCTGCTCCATATTTATTCTATCACCTAGATATACCTCCAACTTTTTCTAGGTTTTATTCCACTATGTGTGAGAATCTAATTCATTATTCAAAATAATTTACTTTTCCATAAGAATATCCAACAAATTGAGGATTAAAAGTGTGAGTCCCATGTAAATCAGGGACTGTGCCCACCCAGATTTGCTGGTATCCACCCCAATTCTTAGTCCAGTGCCTGGCACATAATAAGCACTTAACCGATACCACTGTTATTATTATTATTATTATTTAAGAAAGTGCATTTCCTCAGTTTGCTACGTGAAGAATGTTAACTCTCTCAATTAATCCATTTTGATTAATAGTTAATGAAAGGAAAATTGTAAAGGGTGTTTTTTTTTTTCATTTTCCCAACTTCTGATTAAGAATAGCAAAATTAAAATAACTGCCCAAGGATTGTGCTTAATTTTCTGACTATCCAATGAAACAGTTGTTAACTGCAGACTTGCCTCTCTGCCAACTCTCTGCATGGGGGTGAAGGGTGGGAGGGAGCCATGGTCTGCAGACCCCATCCCTTCCTGCTTTCCACCATCCTAGGGGAAAGTGGAGAGCATGTACAGCGTGGCTCAGTGGAAAGAGCACAGGCTTGGGAGTCAGAGGTCATGGGTTCAAATCCCGGCTCCACCAACTGTCAGCTGGGTGACTTTGGGCAAGTCACTTCACATCTCTGGGCCTCAGTTCCCTCATCTGGAAAATGGGGATTGACTGTGAGCCCCCTGTGGGACAACCTGATCACCTTGTAGCCTCCCCAGCACTTAGAACAGTACTTTGCACATAGTAAGTGCTTAATAAATGTCATTATTATTATTATTATTGGCCATAATTATTATTCTTATCATATTTATCTTTATTATTATTAAATGCCATAGTTATTATTATCATCTTTATATTTATTATTATTATTATTAAGTGCCATAATTATTATTATCATCTTTATCTTTATCACAAGGAGCCTCAATTCTGCCCCCCAGCATAGCATAATAATAATAATAATAATAATAATAATAATAATAATAATAATGGCATTTATTAAGTGCTTACTATGTGCAAAGCACTGTTCTAAGCGCTGGGGAGGTTACGAGGTGATCAGGTTGCCCCATGGGGGGCTCACAGTCTTAATCCCCATTTTACAGATGAGGGAACTGAGGCCCAGAGAAGTTAAGTGACTTGCCCAAAGTCACATAGCTGACAATTGGCAGAGCCGGGATTGGAACCCACGACCTCTGACTCCAAAGTCCGGGCTCTTTCAGCGTGGGGCTGGTAGTCAGAAGCTCATGGGTTCTAATCCCGACTCTGCCACGTGTCTGCTATGTGATCTTGTGCAAGTCACTTTCACTTCTCTGGGCCTCAGTTACCTCATCTGCAAGATGGGGATTGAGATGTGGACATGGGACAGGGACTATATCCAACCTGATTTGCTTGCATTCACCCCAGTGCTTACTAAAGTGCCTGGAACATAGTAAGTGCTTAACACATACTATAATTATTATTACTATTAGAGCTCCCCACCGACTTTTGGTTTTATTTTGTGAATTATGTATTTTTCCTTGTAGTTTAGGTTGTTTTAATCTCTTATTGTTCCATCGTTATTATTAATAATAATAATGAGAATGGTATTTGTTAAACACTATGTGTCACTTTTTTTTTTTTTTTGTATTTGCTAAGTGATTACTGGGCACCAGGCACTGTTCTAAGCACTGGGGTAGATCCAAGCTAATCAGGCTGGACACAGTCCATGTCCCACATGGAGCTCACAGTCTTCGTCCCCATTTTACAGATGAGATAACCAATGCACAAGGAATTTAAGTGACTTGGCCAAGGTAACACAGCAGACAAGTTGTGCAGCAGCAATTAGAACCCAAGTCCTTCTGCCTTCCAAATTATTATTACTATTATTATGGTATTTGTTAAGATGTTAGTATTTGCCGAACACTTTTCTAAGTGCTGGGGTAATAGTAATAATAATAATGATGGGATTACTATATGCCAAGCACTGTCCTAAGTGCTGAGAGCTTTTCTAAGCACAGATCTAGATAAAAGGCAATCAGGTTGTCCTCCGTGGGGCTCACAGTCTTAATCCTCAATTTACAGATGAGGTAACTGAGGCACAGAGAAGTTAAGCGGCTTGCCCAAGGTCACACAGAAGAGAAGTGACGAACCTGGGATTAGAACCCACATCCTCTGACTCCACTAAGCCACGCTACCTCCCCATGTGACTTTTTCCAGTCATCTCCCCAAACAATATTAATACATTGTGAGTCCCCTGAGGGACAGAAACTCTCTCTAATTCTTACCTGTGTAGTCTTTCTCATTGCTTACAGTGCACTGAACACAGTAAGCACTCAATAAATACGATTGAATGAATGAATGCTAATGCTATAAAAGATTAATAAATGCTATCATTAATCAAGTGCTTAGTACAGTGCTCTGCACACAGTAAGCACTCAATAAATATGATTGAATAAATGAATACTATAATTATTATTATTATTATTATTATTAGAGTTCCCCAATGACTTTTATTTTTGTTTTGTGAATTATGTATTTTTCCTTGTAGTTTAGGTTGTTTTAATCTCTTATTGTTCCATTGTATAATATCTTTTCATGCTGGGTAGAAAGTCTGAAGCTGTGGGGCTGACATGCAAGAAAGTAACTGTATGCGTTCGATTCTTTTTTCATTATTCCCCGCGATTCTCTTGTATTGGTTCAGATTTCATTTCTTCCTCCTCCTTCCCACACATTTCCATTCTAAACCTGAATCATTTGTTTGTAGGATTGATTCCATTTTGGATATCAATTTAAGGAATTTATGGAGAAAAAATTGAAGATGTAGTGTTTGGAAGAACTGTATTTTGACACACTTGAAGTTTCTAAAACTCTTTGGAGTTTAAAACTGAACTACACTTTTGAGTCTTGATTGTAGACTAAGGAGTATAATATGTAAGGGATAATAATAGTAATTCATTATTATGAATTAATTAATCCTTAATACTAATGGAATTTCCTTTGGAAGTCAATTATAATAATAGTGAAACAATTGTTAATTCCCAAGGAAAATGTCATTAGTATTATTATTGATTGTTCATAAGTGTATTTGTTAAGCATTTACTATATGCCAAATACATATTAGTATGACTGATAATGATAATAGATGGCGTTTGCTCTTTTTCCTTATAAATCAATTAATTATTCCATAATGAAAACAAATCTGAAAAACAGGATTTCTAAAACTAGAATTTAAAATTGTATAAATTTAAAATCACAACAAATCTTTGATTTTTCAACATGGAACTCCAAACCAATTATTTTCTGTAATCACACCGACTTTTAAATGGTTAAGTAAAATGCACAGGGCATGTAGGGTCCAGAAATTCTTAAATCATATCGTGTATTCATAAACTTTCTCTTCTTTTTTTCTCTCCTCTAAAAATTACTGAAATTCCTCCTTCTTCCGCTCTCCTTCTTTCTGTCCTTACCTGTCCCCTTGTCATTTCTAAATATGTTCTATCTCATTTAAGAACAACATGCATTAAAAGCACAAATTAGTAACACATTCAGCAATATTTTACCTTATAACGATCTTCTTTTGAAGGAAAGCAATGCAGATGCTTTCCAGTCATATACATGCTCAATTATAGTTTTTGAAATCACATCTACCATGCATAGAAGACTATCTGAAATGTAGAGAAATGAAATTTGACCTCATGCATTGGAAGAGACCCTAAAAGAAACAAGAAAACTTGCCAAACTCTAAGTAGAGGTACTACCTTTTTTTTTTTTCAAGATTGAATATTGGGCCAATAAATATGCTAATGCAATTCACAAATTCTTCTCCGGGAGCAGAGGTGATCTTTTTTTAGTAGCTTTTGGTGGTGAGAGAACAGTAGATAAAATAGGGTATTGGCTTTTGAAGTTTTGATAGTCCATAGGATTGAAACGACTTTGGACCGAACTGAATCTGCTTTCAACTCTATGAAGTTGAAGTCTTCCTTTATTGAAAGTAAACTCCTTTATTAAGCAAAGCAATTTTTCCCTGAGCTAAATAATTTATGAAGTGTATTCTCAGCTTTACAAGTCACATACCACTGCGGTGAAAATCTGTAGCTTTTCCATTATAAGATTCTCTTTACATTTTAATGCAGTTTTTGTCGAATGTTCTCATTGCATATTCATTAGAGGTGATTTCTAAGTGAGCTGACAGAAACTGTTCTGTTTACCGATGCAAGCTGGCTAGAGTTTGAATTAGATCTCAGTATTAACCTACATATGCTGTTACATGGTCTGGTAGCTGCATATTTTAACCAATCACCATTCCATTTTGAAACTAATGAATGGAAATACAGAGCCCTTAGGTATCAATCCATATTGAACGTTTTCCCTAATTCAGATGACTTTCAGTGGATTTCATTGGTTGGGATGTGAACACACTAGTGATTAAAGGTATGTGAAGAACATTCTCACCAACTACAAACTCGATATATTAACGAAATCCAGGGTGTCTAAAAAATGTACAGATTTTCAAGTTTTCAGAGTGAAAGTGATGTAAAGGTGCATTGTGAGAATTTATTTCTAATTTAAATATTGGAAACTTGGCTTAGTTTGATTCTATGTTTTAATAGCTTTGAGATCTTAAGAAAGGGGTCACCAGGTTGGATTATATTTTACCAGTATTATTTTCAGTAATGAGAAAATGATGTGCCTCCATTCTTGATTAAAGTTTTCTGGAGTGTTAAATGTGTGTACGATCTGCCCATTAGCAATTCTGGGTCCACAGTGGCTTATTGACTGGTAACTGTAAGTCAAAAAATAGCTGCATGGGGAAAAACCGGATAAAAATAGTTGCCTGACCTACCTATTTTACTAATAAACATTTTTCTTGTATAAATGAATTAATTTTTCAGACCATGTAAACTATGCCTGTGATTATGGAAGGCAAGAATTCAACACGAATTGACTAGTAATGTTTATTCTGTGTCTATTGTGGGTAGAGCACTGTAGTAGAGAAGCAGTGTGGCTCTGTGGAAAGAGCTCGGGCTTGGGAGTCAGAGATCATGGGTTCTAATCCCAGCTCCACCACTTGTCAGCTGTGTGACTTTGGGCAAGTCACTTCACTTCTCTGGGCCACAGTTACCTCACCTATAAAATGGGGGTTAAGACTGTGAGCCCCATGTGGAGCAACCTGATTATCTTGTATTTCCTCCCCCCCAGCACTTAGAACAGTGCTCAGTGCATAGTAAGCGCTTAGCAAATGTCATTATTATTATTATTTAGTGCTTGTTTGCAGATCAAAACTCTGAGAAGTCACTTCCCCCCTTCACAAACACATACACACACGCAAAAACACACACACACACACGCGCGCGCGCGCGCGCACACACACACACACACACCCCCCCTTTCTCATCATCACCACCACCTCCACATGGGGATTAAATCTCAGTGGAAAGAGCCCAGGCTTTGGTGTCAGAGGTCATGGGCTCAAATCCCGGCTCCACCAATTGTCAGCTGTATGACTTTGAGCAAGTCACTTAACCTCTCTGTGCCTCAGTTACCTCATCTTTAAAATGGAGATTAAGACTGTGAGCCCTCCGTGGGCTCACACCTTGTAACCTCCCCAGTGCTTAGAACAGTGCTTTGCACATAGTAAGCACTTAATAAATGCCATCATTATTATTACTATTATTACCCTCTCCCACTTGCCCCATGACCCCCATGTGGGACAGGGATTGTGCTCAATCTAAGCTTGTCTATTCCCCAGCACTTAGAACAGAGCTTGACACATAGTAAGTGTTTAACAAATACCACAAAACAAACACCTGGAGAGTTTGGAATATTCTGGGAGGGAACTGTGAGCCCATTCTTGGGTACGGACCATCTCCGTATGCTGCCGACTTGTACTTCCCAAGCGTTTAGTACAGTGTTCTGTACAGAGTAAGCACTCAATAAATACGATTGAAGGAATGAATGAACTAGCCTCAAGTCACAAGTCTAGAACAAGAGTCGGATCTCCCTCACCCCTTCCCCACGCCCCTTGGACAGCAAACCTAGCCCACTAACTGGGGATGGAGGTGGAATTGAGCTCTAAAACAGAGTGAAAGGAAGTGAGTGAGTTGAAAACTAGGCATGCGTTGGGTGTAGAGTTGCTGCCTCCCATTCCTGAAGCCAATCAATCAATCAATCAGTGGTATTTCCTGAGTGCTTACTATGTTCAGAGCAGTGTACTAAGCACTTGCAAGTATAGAAAACAGAATTAGCCAGATACTTTTTTTCCCCCAGTTTTATTGCTTGAGCACTTACCGTGTGCCCATTATGAGTTTACAGTCTAGAGGTCCAGGCAGAAAAGATTCTCATGGATGTGGCATTCTATTTCTCTTCATGTAAGCAGTACCTTGGATTAAAAGGCTGCTATACTTGCTTATTTTGGTCATTTGCTTAATTTTGAGGTTCCTTTAGACTAAAGCCTAGTTCCAGATTTTTTCCAAATAAAGCGCTCAAGTAGCATGTGGCCTAGCAGTATGCTGCTTAGCGAGGCAGTGTGGCTCAGTGGAAGGAGCCCAGGCTTGGGAGCCAGAGGTCATGGGTTCTAAATCGGCTCCGCCACTTGTCAGCTGTGTGACTTTGGGCAAGTCACTTAACTCCTCTGTGCCTCAGTTACCTCATCTGTAAAATGGGGATTAAGACTGTGAGCCCCACATGGGCCAACCTGATCACCTTGTATCCCCCTCAGTGCTTAGAACAGTGCTTGGCCCATAGTAAGCGCTTAACAAATGCCATCATTATTATGTATGATGCCATTCACATCTTTAGTTCGGATTAGACATGCTGAACCTCAGGGATAGTAAATATTTCCTTGCAAACCTTATTTTAGCGTTTTCTGCTGTGATCTTCCCCATTTGTATTAGGAATTAAATCTCGACTTTGATTTCATCTTGTTTTAGAATCATCATCATCATCATCAATCGTATTTATTGAGCGCTTACTGTGTGCAGAGCACTGTACTAAGCGCTTGGGAAGTACAAGTTGGCAACATAAAGAGACAGTCCCTACCCAACAGTGGGCTCACAGTCTAAAAGGGGGAGACAGAGAACAAAACCAAGCATACTAACAAAATAAAATAAATAGAATAGATATGTACAAGTAAAATAAATAAATAAATAAATAAATAGACTAATAAATATGTACAAACATATATACATATATACAGGATATATACATATATACAGAATTTGATTCAGTCACAATCGTTGGCCACCCAGTTCTAACGGAAGGATTTTTCATTTCCTTATCTGCCTTGGCTGATAGCAGATCTTTGGTGGTTAGTAGTTGTTTTACCCATAATTGAGTGGCATACAGCAAAGCAACCCATGTTCTGATCAATTGAGGAAAAACTCACATTGAAGACCACAGCTGATTTACTTTCTTTGTCCAACATCAAAATTTTATGGATGATACTTTCTAATTATGTTTTAATAGGACACAGGATAAAAACACTCCAAACAAAAATCACTGCCACTAAATACTTTAACCTTCTGCCTTTCTTAAAACCAGAACTCTTTGAGCTAGATAAGAATGAATAGACCATACTTTTATCGGTGAAATCTTCAGGAAAATACAAAATTGTTATTAAGATAAATAGAATGAAAAGAACAAAATTGGACAATAATCAATCAGCTGAATGTACTGAGCACTCATTTTGCGTGGTGCACTGCACTAAACTCTTGGGCAAATCCACTATAACAGAATACCTCATCATCCCATTTTAGCTCTCAGTGATTAAGTGATCACTGTGATTAGCTCTCAAGAAAGGCAGTACCACTGTCCTATATTATGTGACTCTGGGCAAATTTCTTAACCTCTCTGAGCCTTAGTTTCTTCATCTGTAAAGATAGGGACAAATATATTTCCTCTCCCCACGTCTTAGGTTGTGAACCCTGGGTGGGATATGTATGGACTGTGGCTATCTAATTGTCTGTACCTACCCTAGCACTTGGCAGAGTGCTTTGGTACATAGGAAATGCCAAATAAATGCAATTGTATCATTATTATTATTACTAGTAATGATAATAATTTAACACTACTGTTGGCCAAAAGGGTCCCTCTTACTAAAACCTTGGGTCCCATGTGGGACAGGAACTGTGCCCAATATGATTAACTCCCCCTTTAGACACTAAACTCATCGTGGGCAGGGAATGTATCTGTCAATTCTGTTATACCGTCCCCTCCCAAAGGCTTAGTACAGTGCTCTGACCACAGTAAGTGCTCAATAAAAATGATTGAATGATCGATTGACTGATTAACCTGTATCTATCACAGTGCATAGCACAGTGCTGTTAACACTGTTAACAGCAGTTAACAAATACCATCATAAAAAGACTTAGACCTAACAGATGGTTAAAAGGAATGAGGGGAAGAGGATATAAATAGAAGGAAAGATCAGTCATAAACTGGAAATTTGGTCAGTAAGAATTAACTAAATGAGAGACTCATATTTTTAACATCTTTCTGTCCAAGATAATTATCACCAAACATGCTTTTATATCACTCACCTAGCTTCTATATAAAGAAAGTTGTTAATTTATTGTGTTAGCACCACCTAAACTGCCTCCTATTCCATCCAGATAGAATTGTTGAAAGAATCTTCCCTAGGGTCTCAACACTGTGAGCTCATTATGGGCAGGAATGTGTCTGTTTGTTGTCATATTGTGCTCTCCCATATGCTTAGTACAGTGTTTTGCACACAGTAAGCATTAATAAATACGATCGATTGATTGAAAGAATGAATGTACCTCAAAATACATAGTGAGGCCACACAAAACTGACTCCTCAATTGGTTCGTCTCCAAACAAGAGGAGATAACTGTGGATCCTTAATTCATTCATTCATTCAATCGTATTTATTGAGCGCTTACTGTGTGCAGAGCACTGTACTAAGCGCTTGGGAAGTACAAATTGGCAACATATAGAGATGGCCCCTACCCAACAATGGGCTCACAGTCTAGAAGGGGGGGACTACAGGTCTACAGGTAGAAATTATACAAGGATTTACCCGAAATTTGTAGAAACACTGCTAATTTTAGACTTTGGATGATATATCAGTCTTCCTGGAATTGTCAATAAGGTAACAAGGGCTCCTTGGGATTTATATAATGAGCTATGACAAATGCACAAACTGTCTTCGTGGTCCTTAAAAGCTGGGTCAATTCTGCTAGTTAGAAACACTATGAAAAGTATGAATTATTTACAGAGTAGAACTTATTTAGACTGCTTGGTTCCCTAGCTGGGAACAGATTTTTTTTAATATTTAGCACTTAGAATAGTACAAAACTTAGGTAGGGAGTAAAACCTGGAAAAAAAAAAAAAGATCTCCCTTAACAAATTTTGTGCTAATTTATGTTATTCCTGATATTGTTCTATTAACTTTTATTTTCATTTTTAATTGCTCCCAGATAATAATTCTTTAGATCATAATGAAAGTAATATATATAATGAAGCTAACAGTGGCCATTGTTGGCAACAAACTATTTTTTTTAGAGTAAGGAAGGTCCTAGGCCATGATCTTTCATTGTACCCTTTTCAAAATGACAGCAGTTCTGAATAGAGCAGAAAGAACCGTAACAGCTTGCACATTATTGATCTCATGATTTCCATCTTTGGTTATTAAAAATTTAATAATGAATGGTAAACAACCTTATAAAATGTTAAAAATTGCTTTAGATTGTCATATATTTAATGGAACTGGTTAAGTATGCAGTTAGTTAATTATTTTCTAAAATGCTTGAATTATTTAAAATGTATATAATTTAAGGTAGCAGACAGACGATAGCACATGCATTATTTGCTGTTGAATCAATCAAGCCACCTACCAATCAGTCACCATGCAGAGCATTGTACTAAGCTCTTCTGAGTTGAAAAGATCCATTTTGTAATTTTTCAATTTTATTTCTTTGTAGAGAAGCTTGGACTGAGAAAGTCCAGTCGAAAGAGGTTTTACCATTTATTTTAAAACTTTAACTTAGATAAAACTGAAAATGAAATGATTATTTTGCAACAGAGACACTTCGAAAATCAGACATAAAGGGAAAAGTAAATATCCTCCTAAACATGCTTTTCCAATGCCTGCTGTTCCATATGCCAAATGTAGACAAATTTCAGAAACATGGCTCTCAGGCTTTAAGTGATAAAATCAGATATAAACAACTCATATCTTTGAAAAACTGAAGCTCCTTAGTAATTCAAGCTGATTCACTGATACCGTCTTTTCTGAGTCAAACACTTAATTACAGGACAGGGCTTTGTAACCGTAACAGCAAGCGCTCAATAAATATAATTGATTGATTGAGTCAGAGTACGTTCTGTTCAGATTTGAGGGTTCCAGTAGTTTGGAGGTGAATCTGTTCACCCTCCCAATACCTTTCAACTTAATTGGCACTGATGATGAGGCAGTGAGATGCTGAAAAATATGTTGTTGTTTTTCAAAAGATGCATGACAAGCACAGAGCTTGTGTGGCAGTAAGAATCACAGCCACCCAGTAGTCACTCACAGCTATTACGAGCACAGAAGTCTTAATGCTGCTACTTTCAAGTGATGGCTTTTGGAAGAGTATTTCTTCCAACTGCATTAGATTCAACAGGTCCCTGGGGTGAACTGTGAGAAGAACAGCCATGTTGATAGTAGTCATTGAATATTGTGAATTGAATTCACAAGATTGAATGGGTTCAATTGAATGCACAGGTATTGAACTCAATATCCGCGCTTCCGCCTACATACACTGTGAGCTCCATTTTGAGTCCAACCTCTTTATTTTATATTGTTTCTGCCCCAGGGCTTAGCACAGTGCTTTGCACAAAATAAGTGCTTAATGAATACCACAATCATATCATTATTCTCATTGAAGTACAGAAAGCATAGTTTTGTGAATTTATAAGGAGGAATGTGAGAGTATATAAGGAATACAGAATTACCTTTTCAAAATCACCATTCTATTTAGCTGATTAGAATATTAAATTGTGATGGAAAAAGAAGGAGATCATTTGTTACCTTTGAGAGGGCAGTTATCGTGGAGTGAAAGGGATGAGAGCCAGATTGGAAGGGGTCAAGGAGAGAATTGGAGTACGGTAACTGGAGACTAAGCCTGGTGTGGGCAGGGATTGTCTCTATTGCTGAATTTGACTTTCCAAAAACTTAGAACGGTGTCTTGCACACAGTAAGCACTCAATAAATATGACTGAATGAATGAATGAATGAGACAGTGGCTATAAACAGCTCGCAAAAGGAGTTTGGAGACAAATGGAAGGAAGGAGATGGGATGATAACTGAAGGTAACTGTGGCATAAAGAGAGAGGGGTTTTTTTAGGATAGAGGAGACATGAGCATGTTTGAAAGCAGTGAGGAAAAGAGCCATTGGAGAGAAAACAGTTGAAGAGGATAGTAAGGAAGAAGGAGAAGATAGTAAGATAGTAGATAGTAGATAGTAGTAAGATAGAAGATAGTAAGGAGAAGAGACTGAACAAGTGCTTTGATAAGGTGGGAAGGTATGGGATGAGATGCACAGGTGGAGGAAGTGGATTTTCACAGATGGCGGAAGATGGTCTCTTTGAGATGCTGCTGGGAAAGATGGGAGAGTTGAAGAAGGAGCAGGAGGAGGGAGGACTGGAGAGGAGCAAGGAAGATTTTAGGAAGATCAGGCCTGATGGTTTCAATTTTCACAATAGAGTTGGTGGACAAGAGATGGGGGAGGTGGGAGATCAGGGGGTTTGAGGAGGGAGTTAAAAATAAAAAGTACAAAATGAGCAAGTGACACATTTCCTGCCCATGACGAGCTTGGGCTCTAATGACAGAGACAGAAAGATAAACAAAGTAATCCAAATAAATAATTGAATGCACAGTTGAATGGCATATATACAAACGTGCTGCAGATAGGTGGAAGTGTGTAAGGGCTGGCTATTGCTAGTGGGTTTCTGTGACTTAGGGTCCTGGGTGCTAATCATGAAAACCTTGTTGGAAGAGGTGGAAATTTAGGATGGGAATAGCTGTGGCCTGTTGTACTCAGGGAAGGTAAACATATTTTGCATTTTACTAAAAAAAAAAAAACACAAGGCAATTTAGAAAAGATCAGTACAGTGTGGTTTTAAATCTGTTTTTTGCCTTTATCAAAATATTTAACTCATTCTTGAATATGCTAGTCTACTGAATTCGAGATAATTCTGAAATATAAATAGACAGACTTGTATGGTCATTACCATCATCACTGTGGTGTTTGTTAAGTGTTACTGTGTACTAAGCACTGTACTAAAACCTGGGGTAGATGTGGTTTGGCTCACATGAGGCTCACTTGCCAAGTTAGAGAGAGCACAGGTATCTTATCCCCATTTTCCAGATGAGAAAATGGGCCACAGAAAAGTTAGGTGACCTGCCCTATGTCGCACAGAAGACAGAAAAATGGGCCACAGAAAAGTTAGGTGACTTGCCCTATGTCACACAGAAGACAGATGGCAAAGGCAGGATTAGAACCCAGCTCATCTGATCCCCAGGTCTGTGTTCTTTCCACTAAGCCACGCTCTAACCTAACATAATTCAAACATTTAGTGAGATGTTTTCAGAGCTTGTGTTATTAATTTAGATTCCATTTAAGTCACAGCTAATTTAGAAATAACTATTATTAGATTGTATTATGAAACGTTATCAATGGCTGCATACATATAACAATTTTATCCTCATCAACTAAAATACATAATGGAACAACTTGGCCTAGTGGAAAGAGCACGGGCCTGGGATCAGGGGACCTGGATTTCTAATCCCAACCCTGCCAGTTGCTTGCTTTGTGACCTTGGGCAAGTCACTTCGCTTCTCTGCACTTGCATGGGGCCCCCGAGAAGAAATGTTTCCAGCCATCGGGTTGGAGCTTGTTGAATTGACAGTAGTAGTAGAGCAGAGAAGCAGCGTGGCTTAGTTGAAAGAGCCCAGGCTTGGGAGTCAGAGGTCGTGGGTTCTAATCTCGGCTCTGCTACTTGTCAGCTGTGTGACCTTGGGCAGGCCACTAACTTCTCTGTGCCTCAGTGACCTCATCTGTCAAATGGGGATGAAGACTGTGAGTCCCACGTGGGACAACCTGATTACCTTGTATCTAACCCAGTGCTTGGCGCAGAGTAATCACTTAACAAATACCAACATAATTGTTTATTTAGTAGGCTAATTAGCAGTGGGCCACTACTAAAGTGACTCTTTCTCAGTTTCCAGGTTTACCCATGAAATGCTCACAGCCAAGGTTGAAGCTTGTCTGCCCAGGTGACAAAGCAAAACTGTAATGCAGAAGTGATGAAGCAGCAGTGGGGAGGGAATTAAGTTTGCTTCTTATGCAATTTCTGAGGTGTTCAAGGGAAGAGGAACAGTAATTCTGTAGACACCTTCCTTCTCTCACTCACCACCTTCTCTCTGTTATCTAGAGACTGTTGTGATTTCTTAAGCTAAGATTATCTATCCCTACTTTCTTTTATTGTTTCTTTATGAAAAATGTGTGTAACAATACCCCGAGAAAAGAATGCCCGCAAACCCCTTTAAAGTGAGTCTGTTCACAATGACTAAAATAATTTTAAAGAACTCTCCCCAAATCCATAGGGGAGGATGCAATTTTTTACACAGTAATAACAAAACATTTTTCCCACGGATAGTCAAATATTCCCTGTGTGGCTAGGGTAATTGAAAAACATTCCTTGCTTTTTTGTCCCACAGAGCAGGCTTGAGGGCAGCTTTCTCTTAATCGTGCCAAAAAATAGAGACATTTCAATGTTGCCTTCAGCTCTGTTGACTTGTGAACAAAGATGTAGAGTAGATGATTTATCTTCTCACTCCTTCCGCAGAACAGTTTTACCCATTTACATGTAGTGTTCAGAACTGTGAATGCTAGAATGGAAGATTTATTTGCAATACTGGAGACTCAGTATGGCCCAATGGATAAATCACCTGTTTGAGTGCAGAGACCTGGGTTCTAATCTCAGCTCTGCCAATTGACTGCTGTGTGATGTTGGGCAAACCACTTGACTTCTCTGTGCCTCGGTCGCCTAGACTGCAAAATGCGAATTCAGTTCTTGTTCTCCCTCCAATTTAGATTATGAACCTCATGGTGGACAGGGACTGTTACTGACCTTATATCTACCCCAGTGCTTAGAACAGTGCTTGGCACAGTGTAAGCACTTAACAAATAGCATTTTAAAAAGTGTTTCTTTCACAAGGCTTCTTTCCTATCTCCACGTCGCTGGAAATATGTTGTTGAAAATCTTATGGCCTAATCTTTCTGAACATGAACTCCACTCAACAGAAGGATAGAGTCTTGAGAGGTCTACACTGTAAGTGTGGTTAAACAATACAATGACAATTGGAAGCCTGCCATTTTTTCCTTATACTCTTTGATGTGAAAAAATGGGTCAAAATAAAATACAGACTCAGAAAGAGAAGTCATTTCTCAAAGTGGAAAGGGCAAATGCTTTCAATTGTTTTGGTGCTTTCTTGTAATGTTGGATAAAATAATATGTAGCTGTAGTTATAAGAGTTAATAGGAGAAAGGGTTATGTCATAAAAGTTAATTGGATAAAGCTTGTTGGAGGACATGATATTTCAGGAATGCTTTGTAGGAAGAACTATGGTTTGTTGGATTTGGGAGGGCCCCAGATTATCAATGATATTGAGCACTTACTGTGTGCAGAGTACTGTAGTAAATGCTTGGTAGAGTACAATATAACAGAGTTAGTAGACATGTTCCCTGCCCACACTGAATTTACAGTCTACAGGGGGAGACGGACATTGATAAAAATAAATAAATTACAGATATGTACATAACTACAATGGGGCTGAGGAAGGGTTAATAAAGGGTGCAAATGCAAATTAAAGGCAATGCAGAAGGGTATGGAAAAGAGGAAATGAAGCCTTACTTGGGGAAGGACTCTTGGAGGAGATGTGTTTTAAATAAGGCTTTGAAGGAGAGGAGAATGAGCTGTTGAATATGAAGAGAGAGGGACTGCCAGGCCAGAATGTGGGTGAGGGCTCAGTGGTGACATAGACGAGACCCAAGTAGGATGAGTAGTTTGGCATTCGAGCAGCCAAGTGTGTGGGCTGGGTTGTAGTTTGAAGTCAGTGAGGTAATTTAAGAGGGGGCAAGCTGACAGAGCGCTTTAAAGCCTATGGTAAGGAGTTTCTGCCTGACTCAGAGGTGGATAGGCAACCACTGGAAGTTCTTAATGAGTGGGGAAACATGGACTAAATAGTTTGGTAGAAAAATGATTCATGCCACACAGTGAAATGTGAACTGGAGTGGGTAGAGATAACAGGTAGGGTGGTCAGCAAGGAGGCGGATGCAGTAATCAAGATGGGATGGGATAAATGCTTGGAATAACAATGTAGCAGTGTGGCTGGAACAAAGGAGATACAGCTGGGAGAACAGCCTAGGCAAAACAGCCAAAGACAAAATGCAAGGTTACTTTGAAAATGTTAGTTTGAGATGAAAGAAGAGAGCAGGCTTGCAGAGTAGGAGGATAATGGATCCAATTCCTACCTGTAATTTTTTATCTATATTAATGTCTCCCCATCTCTAGACTGCCAGCTCATTGTGGGCAGGAAATGCATCTGATTATTGTCCTATTATACTCTTCCAAGTGCTTAGTAAAGCATTCTGCAAATAGTAAGCACTCAATAAATATGATCGAATGAATGAATGATTATGACATGTATTAAGCAAACAATCAATCAGTGGTAATTACCGAACACTAACTGTGTTCACAGCACTGTGCTAAGTGCTCAGGAGTGGGCTGTACGGCAGAGTTGATAGACCTGATCCCTCTCCCAAGTGTTTAGTACAGTGTTCTGCACACAGTAAGTGGTCAATAAATACGATTGACTGACCAATTGACTGACTACAAGTGCTCTAGGCTGTAAGTTCCTTCTCTACCAAGTCTATTATATTTCACTCTCTCAAATGCATGAGCGTTCAATAAATGCCTTTGATGGATTGACTGAAAGTGCTTAAGTGAGGCAGAATGTATTTACTATGTGCTGTGTCCCTGGAGTAGAGGCAAGGCTATTCATTCACTCATATTTATTGAGCGCTTACTGTGTGCAGAGCACTGTACTAAGCGCTTGGGAAGTACAAGTTTGCAACATATAGAGACGGTCCCTACCCAACAGTGGGCTCACAGTCTAGAAGGGGGAGACAGAGAACAAAACAAAACATATTAACAAAATAAAATAAATAGAATAAATATGTACAAATAAAATAAATAAACAAATAGAGTAATAAATACGTACAAACATATATACATATATACAGGTGCTGTGGGGAGGGGAAGGAAGTAAAGGCTATGAGATGAGACACTGTTTCTGTTCCCTACAGGGATCACAAACTTGCTTATCCCTATTTTACAGATGAGGAAAAATTCCCAGAGAGATCAGTCAGGAAACAGGTTCACATCCTAACTTTGCCACGAGCCTGTTGTGACACCTTCAGCAGGTCACCTAAACTTTCTGGGCCTCAGTTTTTTCATTCGTAAAATGAAGATAAGATTGTCAGCCTTGTGTAATTTAAGCGCCTAGTATAGTGTTCTCTACAGACTAAGCATTCTGACTGATTCGGACTAAGTCCAAGCTTCTTGCATATATCCCAAAGGCTTGACACTTCATTCAGTTGGGGTTATTGAGCATTTACTGTGTGCAGAGCACTGTACTAAGGACATGGGAGAGGACAATGCAACAATAAACAGACAAATTTTTGGCCCACAGCAAGCTTACAATATAGAGGGGGAGACAGACTTTAATATAAATAAATTACAGATATATGCAAAGGTGCTGTGGGGCTGGGAAGTGGGGAAGAACAAAGGGATCAAGTCGGAGTGATGCAGAAGGAAGCGGGAGAAGAGAAAAGGGGGCTTAGTTTGGAAAAGTCCTCCCAGAGGAGATGTGTCTTAAATGCTTTAGTAATGCCATAATAAGAACAACCATTGTCATTTTGTTATTATTGCCCTTTAGAAATCATTAATATCATCAGAGGGACTTACACATAAAATGATCTTGCAGCGAGTTTGCTTGCTCCTGAAATAACTGCAGATCGAGGACAAAGTTAATCTGTCTACTTCCTAAAGAAAAAGATTTAGAGACTTATTGCCTATCCTCATCAAACTAAAATATGTTGCCATCATCAGGATGTATTGAGCATTCATAAGAAATATAGATTTCAGTAGTGTCTGGAAGCAGTAGTTTGTATTTGAAATACTGTAGCTGATTTTCTTTTACAATGCTGAACTCTACATTATGCTTTGCATTCTCTAAAATGATTTATGAATACTCATTACATATGAGTGATAACTTGGAAAATCACACTAGATCCATCTCATAGGGTAGACATTGTTTCCATCGTATTCCTCAAAAGGAAAATTCAAAGTGCAAACCTTCCTCCATTAATTATGCAAATTGTATAATTTGCAAATTGTATTATTTTTCATCTGTTTCTTGTTTCCCGTTTTGGGCCTATCCCAAGTAGTTGATCTCTGCGTCGTTGTTGTTTCTTGTGGAATAAGGACATATAGTTTATCTCCCACCTTCCATTTCATCAGAATGGCATGCTTAAATGTAGATGTTTCATTAAATTCTATCATTCCAGCATGATTCTTATCCATTTATTTTTTCTTTATGTTTCCTACTGAAAAGTTAAACTGCTTCAGTGTATCAGCATTTTAGTCATGGTAGGTTTCATTTTCCAATTGCATACGCTTTAATCTTCATTATTCATTCCATAAAATGTTTTTTAAGAACTTTCATTTAGTTCTGCTTCCCTTCTATAACGATTTTGCTGGCCTCTCAGTCAATCAAAAGTATTTATTTAAGCATTTACTGTTTCCAGGGGAGACATGATCTCTTCCCTGAAGTATTTTACGGGGTCAATGGGCAAGGCAGGCACAGAATCAGATAGCAATGGGAGAGAGAGAGAGAGAGCAGGAATGGCTAGATGAGAAATAGGTGAACAGAAGTACAACAAATACATAGCAACAGAAAGCTCACTGTGGGCAGGGAATGTGTCTGTCATATTGTTATTTTGTACTGTCTCAAGTGCCTAATGCAGTGCTCTGAACAGTGTTAGCAATCAATAACTACAATCGACTAAGAAAAACAAAACGAAAAACACACGAGTAAAAAGGAAATGCAAATTGGAATGGGGAGAGAAACGAAACAGAAAAAAAAAATCAAAATAGAAAGGGAGATTAGGACTGCTTCCTGATGATGTCCAGTGTCACCAGAGAAAATTTAAATAGGTTTAAAAAGTGTATATCATGTGTAAAATGATGACCAGAAAGAGGGTAAAGGGTGGAGATGGAATTGTCCATGACTAAAACTGGGCTACTTTCTGCATTAAGTTATTCTAGAAAATGACCCAGCCGAAGCTGAATATCTGAGGGAAAAAAGTCTATGATTAGATAAAAATATTTTTTACATAGATGTTTTTATGCTAAAGACATGTTTTTGGCCCTACTCAATTTCTGAAAGAAAGGCTATGTTAATATATTAAACAGGCTGTTTCTCTCTCTCTCTCTCTCTCTCTCTCTCTCTCTCTCGTGACCTAATACTTAATTTGTGATTGCCATTTCTTCTACTAAGCACTTAACTTTCTCTCTCAGGCTTAATGGTGGTAGCTCATACCAGTGCAATTCAGTTCACTCTTTGTTTTCTACTCACCTCCCATAATCATCAGGGAAAAATTTCTACCTAGTGCAAGAAGCACAGTTCCTAGGAGCCTGAGGACCTGGAATCTAATCCCTGGTCTACCATTTGCCTGCTCTGTGACCTTGGGCCAATCAACTAATTTCCCTGGATTTCAGTTTCTTAATCTGAAAAATGGGGAATAAAATACCTATTTTCCATCCTTGTTACCCTGTGAACCCCATGTTCAGGGTCTGTTTGACTGACTTGATTGTCTTAAGCATAAACTAACTACTTAAACTACTAGAGTTACTATAGTAAATCCTATTAAACTGACAGTTTTTTTTCCAAACACTATTCTTATAATAATAATAATAATTCATTCGTTCATTCATTGTATTTATTGAGCGCCTACTGTGTGCACAGCACTGTACTAAGCACTTGGGAAGTACAAGTTGGCAACATATAGAGACTGTCCCTACCCAACAATGGGCTCACAGTCTAGAAGGGGGAGACAGACAACAAAACAAAACGTGGTCAGGTGTCAAGTCATCAGAATAAATAGAAGTACAGCTAGATGATGATAATGATGGTATTTGTTAAGCGCTTACTATGTGCAAAGCACTGTTCTAAGCATGGCGGGGGGATACAGAGTGATCAGGTTGCCCCACATGGAGCTCACAGTCTTAATTCTCATTTTACAGATGAGGGAACCGAGGCACAGAGAAGTTAATTTGAGTTAAGAAGTTAAGTTGAGAAGCAGCGTGGTCAGTGGAAAGAATCCAGGCTTGAGAGTCAGATGTCATGGGTTCTAATCCCGGCTCTGCCACATGTCTGCTGTGTGATTTTCGGCAAGTCACTTCACTTCTCTGTGCCTCAGTTCCCTCATCTGTAAAATGGGGATTAAAACTGTGAGCTCCACGTGGAACAACCTGATTACCTTGCATCTCCCCCAGCACTTAGAACAGCGCTCAGCACATAGTAAGCACTTGACAAATGCCATCATTTATTATTATTAAGTGACTTGCCCAAAGTCACACAGCTGTGTTTGCAAATGAAAACCTTCCAAATACATCTGTGGAGATTGTCAAGTTGATGTCCCACTTTGGCGAATGTCCACTTGGGATACTAGTGAACAAGTGAATTTTTGTGTACTACTTTTTTGGTTTTATACAACTTTCTCTTTGAATTTTGAGATAAATATTTCTCTTTTGCTGCCAGCCCCCTGATTAAATGTGAAATTTGACCAGATAGCTATCTATTTTTCTCATCTCACGGGTTTACAAAATGGGACTCTTTCACACTCCCAGTGAAAACATAGGTTGATGTCATATAATCCTCCTGATGCCAGCCATCAGAACTGTCAGCCTCAACTTTCAAGTGTTAATGGATTATTATTTCCTTGATTTAGTGCAGAACATTCATTAAAATAATCTAAGCTATGTTATGAGGTCAGGATGTTAGGATAATGTATTACCTTCAATTTCTTGTGATTATTTTCTACTTTATTCTTTTAAGTTTGGAGAGTGTGGTCACTTCCGTATTGCCAAACTGTTCATAAGAGAAGAGATTAAAAGTGAGGTTCACATCCAATGGACATTTTAATACACAGGCTGGATCATCTAGTTTTCCTCACCTATTTCAAACCAGCTTGCTAAAAACAATGTATTCGTATTTGGAAAGCATTTCAATTTAAATTGGTTTTAGATTATTTTCATTCAATCCAGCTATATCATTACCGCCCTGTATTCAAGTGATTCATGTTTTAATGAATTTGTTCTAAATTGTCACCTTAGCTGGAGTTAATTAGCGTTGAATTTGGAGGATCCAAAATTGCCTGATTTATTTAATGATCAAAAATATTAGCCACAGGCTCTCAGAAACATAAGATTAAGATATAAAGAGAGGGGTTCAATCCTCCCCTTTTCCCTCTTCCACTAGATATCTGACATAATGAAATTAAGCTAGGGAAGTGACTCAAACTGAGATTCCACTTGTCTGACTCTATTAGTAGATGGCTTCTTTTTTTTACATTGCCTGAAAAAGTATTAGAGGAGAACTATACATCTAGAAATAATGACTTCTAAGACTACCCCGTATCTTTGACTGGACTATCCAGCTTTACAGTGTACATATTCAGGATCTGAAAGCAGAAGGTGCACTTTAAAGCAGTGTGGCTCAGTGGAAAGAGCACAGGCCTGGGAGTTAGAGGTCATGGGTTCTAAACCCGGCTCCGCCACCTGTCAGCTGTGTGACTTTGGGCAAGTCACAACTTCTATGTGTCTGAGTTACCTCATCTTTAAAATGGGGATTAAGACTGTAAGCCCCACGTGGGACAATCTGATCACTTTATAACCCCCCCAGTGCTTAGAACAGTGCTTCACACAAAGTAAGAGCTTAACAAATACCATCATTATTATCCAGCACTTAGAACAGTGCTTGGCACATAGTAAGTTCATTCATTCACTCAATTGTATTTATTGAGCGCTTACCGTGTGCAGTAACTGCTTAACAAATACCATCATCATCATAAATCAAAATTACAGATGGCAAATTATAGCATTAGTTTGCCCATAATGATGAAAGTTTGCATCAGTTTCATCCAGGTGGGGAGATTAGTTTGAATTCGATCTGTTTTAACACTCTTTCTGACGGGGTAATAGGGGAAGAACAGTTGGCTGAAATCATTAAAATGCAATTTGGGGGTGGAGCTTCGAAAAGGAATGTGTTGATTGTTTTTCTGGTATAGGTTTCATGAGTAGGTCTTGCCCTCCTGTGTATTTTACGTTCCTTATATGCAGTGATCACATCTACCCCCTCCATAATATTGCACTTTTTTAAGTGCTTAGTACACTGCTCAGCTCACAAGTGGTTAATTGATTGATTGATATTAAATTTACATACATAGATTATAAGTAGCGTGTCCTTGTGGATAGAGTTTGGGCCCGGAAGTCTGAAGGACCTGGGTTCTAATTCCAGCTCTGCCACTTGTCTGCTGTGTGACCTTGTCCAAATCGCTTCACTTCTCTGTGCCTCAGTTACCTCATCTGTAATATGGGGATTAAGACTGTAAATCTCATGTGGGACAAGGAGTGTGTTTAACCCGATTTACTTGTACTCACCCCAGATCTTAGTACAGTGCCTGGAATATAACAAGCGCTTAACAAATACCAGAATTATTATAATTATTTTTTATTGTATTGTATCCAACATAATTGTGGCATAGGTGATATCAGTTTTTACTATTATGGCAGAGTCTTCAAGCTGGATGCAACCCTCTACATCATTTGCAAAGGAATTTGCGAAGAAAAGAGCAACTTTCAGTAACGATTGATCTGGATTTTCTAGGTGTTTCTTGATTCCGATAGTTTTACCACCCCTTGATTTTTTTTTTGTAATATTGTATTTAATTCGCTCACCTTGTCCTAAAAAAGGATTAGTTTCACAGCTTACCAGCAGCATCCCCTGTTTTTCAACATTTGTGAAAATCAGGTTGAGATCATTTTCTCTGACTCTCAGGATATCATGACAGAGATTTGATGTAGAGGTGAAGGGAAAAGGGAGCCCAGAGCCCAACCAACACAACGAGGTTGGTTCTTAAATTTATCCTAAATTAATTGTAAAGAGGACTGTGGCTAAATGAACCCCACAGTACAGTGCTTCACTATCAATGACATTTTCAAAGACTGCAACCCACTTACATACTGGGATATGCCTGCGCCTTTAAGCGTTTAGCATGGACACAATCAGGAAAGGTGGGTTTTCAGGGCGGCCTTGAAGATGGGTAAATGTGGTCTAATTTTGTGATGTCAAATGTATAGCAATCATGGTACTAAGCATATGACTGAGAACTATTTCAACAGATCAGAGCTATATTTTTTTAACTCTCCCATTAGGTGATAAAGCTTGCCTTTGAAGAGTTTGAACTTGAAAGAGGATATGACACATTAACTGTTGGAGATGCTGGGAAAGTAGGTGATACTCGAACAGTCTTATATGTGTGAGTATATCCTTAAGAATTTTCTAATTCAAAACAGTGTTTTGTAGATGCATCTAAACTGCTTAATAATTACCATTATTATTGCTCCTAATTCAACCGGTATCTAGAATTGTCAGGACAATTGAAGTCAGACTTCAAATGAAACAGCAGAATGAGTAAATACAATACACAGAATTCATGCCAATATTTGGAAATTCCCTAGACAGTGTTTACACAATAGACATTTAATTTCATTGTGCTCGAAAAATGCATCTATTTAAAACGTAAACTTGGTTGTTGGGTTTTTTTTTTAATTAGCAAAATGACTACTCCATAAACCATAATATTTAGTGGGCTACACCATGACTTTACAATAACTAAAATTGTAATAGCCAAAAGTCAAAGTGATTTTGTTCCCCAAACTAGCACTGAATTGAAATTAATGAATTTCAGAGGAGTAAATGAGATTTGAGCAATGCCTTAAAGGTTCTGTATGATTCTCAAAGGAGTGATAACATATTCAGTGACACCCTTTTAAGCAGGCTGAATTGATAGACTCACTAGAAGGCTGAAAAATACTGCAAAATTTTGGTATGCTAAAGAAGTACATTCAACAAGCCTAGGACCTGAGGGTCCAAATCTCCATGAAGGATTATACCAAAAGCGTCTCAGTTGGGAACTCAAATCAAATAGTTCCTCGCAGCGATGGTAGTTTGAATCATTTTGAATTAAAATGAACCAGCCAAATGGTTGAATGTTTTTGCGGAATTTATCCAGGGCTTTTGACTTTTCAGGGTCTCTATTCCTCAGCTCCCTGTCGGCATCATGCCTTATAGATTTCCTTTCCCAAATAAATGCCAGTATTCTCTCCCCTGAAAATAGATGGGTTCAAGCATAGTATACTGGATAGAGCACGGGCCTGGGAATAAGAAAGTCCTGGATTCTAATCCCAGCTCCACCACTGGTCTGCGGTGTGACCTTGGGCAAGTCATTTCACTTATCTGGGCCTCAGTTACATCATCTGTAAAATGGGGATTGAGCTTGCATGTGGGGCAGGGACTGTATCCAACCCCATTTACCCCATCTACCCCAGTGCTTAGTACAGTGCCTGGCACATAGTAAGTGCTTAGCAGATACCACAATCATTGTTATTATTATTAATGCAGGAAAGATAGAAATGGGGCCCTGATACCCCTCCATTCATTCATTCAATTGTATTTATTGAGCACTTACTGTGTGCAGAGCACTGTACTAAGCGCTTGAGAAGTACAAGTCAGCAACATATATATGGTATATATGTAGCAGAAAAAATAAAGCTGGGCCTTGGCTTAGACCTGGGGATAGTGACAGAGATAAGGACAAAGTTAGCTTTAGGGAAAGAGCACTTCAGGTGATCTTTATTTCAGAGGATCTGACTAAATTAAGTTGTCCATTCCTCTGCTACAAGGCCTGCATGTTCACAAGTCACTTGGAGCCACAGACCTGACCCTGGAATAAAGCTAATGATAATAATTTATTCTTCTTATTATTATTATGGAATTTATTAAGTGCTTACTATGTGTCAAGCACTGTTCTAAGCAGAAATACATCCAAAATTATTAGGTTGGACAAGGCAGATCCCCCAGGCTTCCTTTATACCCCACCTCTAACTTCTTTTCCCACCCCAAAATCTTGCATTCCAGGGTTGCTGAGGAGATGGTACCTTAGGATGCATATTCTCCAGGTTTCAGGAAAAGCCAGATGAGAAGCATAAGGCAACTTGGTGCCCAGAGACTTGACATGGAAAAAAACTAGGGCAACAGAACTTAGTGGAAAGAAGAGCTCAAGAGCAGGCCATGGAAACAGCATCATTATTCATTCATTCAGTCTTATTTATTGAGTGTTTACTGTGTGCAGAGCACTGTACTAAGTGCTTGGAAGGTACAATTCAGAAACAAATAAAGACAATCCCTACCCAGCAATGGGCTCCCAGTCTACAAGTGGGGAGACAGACAACAAAACAAAACAAGTATACAGGCATCAATAGCATCAATATAAATAAATAGAATTATAGATCTATACACATCATGATTAAAATGACTAGAATAATAAATACGTACAAATATACACAAGTGCCGTGGGGTGCGGAGGGGGGTAGAGCAGAGGGAGGGAGTTGGGACAATGAGGAGGGGAGGAGGAGCAGAGGAAAAGGCAAGTTCAGTCTGGGAAGGCCTCCTGGAGGAGGTGAGTGTTCAGTAGGGCTTTGAAAGGGGGGAAGTGTGCTCATTTGGCAGCTGAGAGGAGGGAGGGCATTCCAGGCCAGAGGTAGGACATGGGCAGGGGGTCGACGGCGGGACAGGCGAGAACGAGGCCCGGTGAGGAGGTTAGCAGGGGCAGAGGAGCGGAAGGTGCGGGCTGGGCTGGAGAGGGAGAGAAAGGAGGTGAGGTAGGAGGGGGCGAGGGGATGGAGAGCTTTGAAGCCGAGAGTGAGGAGTTTTTGCTGGATAATGAAGTACTCATGGTTCATTGGTAAATAACATTAATAAAATGAATGTAATGTAATGAATAAAATTACATTAGCATGTTTTAATGCAGTAGTGATCTGCAATTCCAGTTATGAGAGGCAGAATAGCCTATCCAGATGAAAACGGGTTTGAAAGTCAGAGGACCTGGGTTCTAATCCCAGCAGTGATACTTATCTGCTATGTGATCTTGGGAAGTCACTCAACTCTTTGGTGAGTCAGTTCTCTCAACTGTAAAATGGAGATTCATTCATTCGTTCAATCGTATTTATTGAGCGCTTACTGTGTGCAGAGCACTGTACTAAGTGCTTGGGAAGTACAATTTGGCAACATATAGAGACGGTCCCTACCCAACAGTGGGCTCACAGTCTAGAAGGGGGAGACAGAGAACAAAACAAAACATATTAACAGAATAAAATAAATAGAATAAATATGTACAAGTAAAATAAATAGAGTAATAAATATGTACAAACATATGGACATATATACAGGTGCCGTGGGGAAGGGAAGGAGGTAAGGCGGGGGGATGGAGGGGGGAGAAGGGGGAGATCAAAACTATGATCCCCAAGCGGGACATGAACTTTGTCCAACCTGATTATCCTGTATCTAGTTGAGCACTACAAGGCCTGGTACAAAGTAAGCTCTTAATAAATCCATTAAGGCTGAAATGAACAAACATGGGACTCACAGTCTAGGTAGGAGGGAGTAGGATTTAATCCCCATTTTACAGATGAGGGAACTGAGTCACAGAGACGTTAAGTGACTTGCTCAAGGTTACACAGCAGACAAATGTCAGAACAGGGATTAGAATGAGGATCCACTGACTTTTAGGCCTTTGCTCTTTCCACGAGGATTTGTGGTCCTGAGAGATTATAGACTGTGCGGGGAATTTAGGCGACACAGAAGAAAGTGGGAGAAGAGAAAATGAGGGCTTAGTTGAGAAAGGCCTCTTGGAGGAGATGTGTTTGGAAGGTGGGGAGAGTGATCGTCTGTCAGATATGAAGAGGGAGGGAGTCCCAGGCCAGGGGAAGATTGTGGTCAAAAGTTGGTAGTGAAATAGACAAGAATGAAGTACAGTGACTAGTCTGGCATAGAGAAGTAAAGTGCGGTGCGGGTTTGTTGTGGAATATCAGGGCGATCAGGTAGAAAGGGGCAAGATGATTTAGTGCTTTAAAACCTATGGCAAGGAATTTCTGTTTGATGTACAGGTTCTTGAGGAGTAAGGAAGCATAGACTGCATGTTTTTGTAGAACATGATGCAGGCAGCTGAGTGAGGTATGTGGTAGAGCTGGGATTGACAGGGGATTAAAAAAGGCTTGTCTCTTTAAAGTTTTGAACCCACCCCCTTCCTGCGTCTCTGTTTTCTGCCACCCCTGTATTTCATCTTCAGTAACTTTTCAAACCCAATGCCCAACGACTCAAACTTGGAAAAAGTTATTTGAATCAATCAAAATTGAGGGAAAATGCCTGACAAATGACGAAAAGTAAACTTCATCTATAGTGATTTATTTTCATACGTGATGCACTTCATCTTGCCAGAAAGAACAACCCGCAAAGCGTAAATGATAAACTAAGATATGCAGATCTTTAATTCATTTTAATTTCATTCATTCATTCATTTTCTGCATTTTAATTCAATTCTTGAATTGGATTTAGCAACAATTTAAGTTCACAATCTATAATTGTTCTATTAAAGCGCTTAGTACAGTGCTCTGCACATAGTAAGCGCTCAATAAATACGATTGATTGATTGATTGATTAAAGTCCTTATTTGGTGTCCTGACTACCACTGCAAAAAGACTACTAACTCAAAAACTTTGCTTATTACTTAGTATTTAGGAGTACGGTCATTTAATTGCTCAGTGTAATGATATTTTGTTTAGATGCTCGAATAGATATGTCCTTCATTACCTTATCCAAGGAATTCCTTTATTTAACTCGAGGACTGCAGGTAAACTGGTAGTAGTGGACAATGTTATTCCAAATTTGATATGACGCTCGACTTAGAGAAATATAATAGATTGCATTTCTTTGTGATTTCATTACACTGAAGACTCCTTGCACAGAATTGTAAAATAAGCAGTGCTACTACTATCTCCATCATCATCAACAACATCATCGACAACATATACTAATTGCAAAGTACTGAGCTAATTGTACTTTTCTCAGGAGAGTACAACAAAACCAAATCATACACATTCACCACCCTTCTAGAGCTCTCAGTGCAATGCAAGAGGGCAGACAAAAGGTTTCTACAAATATTAAAACAGGAATAAGAACAAGGATATCCCAGGAAATCACGCAATCCATATTCAATTAATAATACTAATACTAATTATGGTATTTTTTAAGCACTTACTATGTACCAAGCACTGTTCTAAGTGCTGGGGTAGGTACAGAGAAGCAGCGCGGCTCAATGGAAAGAGCACGGACTTGGGAGTCAGAGGTCATGGGTTCAAATTCCGGCTCCGCCAAATGTCAGCTGTGTGACCTTGGACAAGTCACTTAACTTCTCTGTGCCTCAGTTACCTCATCTGTAAAATGGAGATTAAGACTGTGAGCCCGGCGTGGGACAACCTGATCACCTTGTATCCCGCCAGTGCTTAGAACAGTGCTTTGCACATAGTAAGTGCTTAACAAATGCCATCATTATTATTATAATTACAGGGTAATCAGGTTGTCCCACATGGGGCTCACAGTCTTAATCTCAATCCCCATTCTATAGATAAATAATAATAATAATGTCATTTATTAAGCACTTACTATGTGCAAAGCACTGTTTTAAGTGCTGGTGAGGTAACTAAGGCACAGGGAAGTTTAGTGATTTGCCCAAGGTCACACAGCAATCAATCAATCAATCAATCGTATTTATTGAGCGCTTACTGTGTGCAGAGCACTGTACTAAGTGCTTGGGAAGTACGAGTTTGCAACATGATTTACTGTTCAACTATGTCTCTAAAACATGGATAAACATGAACAGGAGTCCTTGTTTAAAAAGTAACGATACAGTTGCAATTTTTAAGGTCTTATCATAGCCTTGGAGCCATTTTTAATTGATATATGTTGTTAATTACGCTGTGTCTTTCAATGCAGATTGACTGGAACATATGTACCTGACCTTATTGTGAGTATGAGCAACCAGATGTGGCTTCATCTCCAATCAGATGACAGCATTGGCTCACCTGGCTTTAAAGCTGTTTACCAAGGTAAGGGCCAAAATGGATTTAAAAAGTGTGTGTTTGCATATAACACACTATTCTGTTACTATTCTATTTATTTTGTTAATGATGTGCATCTAGCTTTATTTCCATTTATTCTGAAGACTTGACACCTGTCCACATGTTTTGTTTTGTTGTCTGTCTCCCCCTCCTAGACTGTGAGCCCCTTGTTGGGTAGGGACTATCTCTCTATGTTGCCAACTTGTACTTCCCAAGCAGTTAGTACAGTGCTCTCTACACAGTAAGCGCTCAATAAATACTATTAAATGAATGAATGAATGAATGAATGAATATACGGAGGAGAGCTTGTACGCATGTAACACATTCACTTTAATGTTAACAGAGTAGACTGTAAAATCCTTTTGAGCAGGGAACAAGAAGCAGCGTGATCTCAAGGATAAAGCACAAGCCTGGAATCTAGATGATCCGGGTTCTAATCCCTGCTCCACAACTTAATAATAATAACATTTATTAAGCGCTTGCTATTTGCAAAGCACTATTCTAAACTGGGGAGTTTACGAGGTGATCAGGTTGTCCCACGGGGGCTCATAGTCTTAATCCCCATTTTACAGATGAGGTAACTGAGGCACAGAGCAGTGAAGTGACTTACCCAAGTCACACAACTGACAATTGGTGGAGCAGGGATTTGAGCCCATGACCTCTGACTCCAAAGCCTGTGCTCCTTCCACTGAGCCACGAGGAGGTAGGGCAGTATACGCAATTTACATAACAGAGAGAACTGAAAAGGGTTATTATGTGACTTAAAATGACAAATGGAAGAAATGAGCAATTGAACCCAAGAGATAGGGCCCTTGAACTTTTATTGACTATTTATTTATTTTCAGGGGGTGAGCAGAGCTTTGATATGACCTTGAGCAAGCTACTGAACTTCTCAGTGCCTCAGTTCTTCAGCTACAAAATAGGGATTAAATACCCATTTCTCCTTCTTACTTAAATAGTGAGTCCCATGTGGGACTGGGACTATATCCAGTCTAACTTGTTTCTACCCAGCACATAATAAGCACTAACCAAATACCATTAAAAAAAAAAAAAAACCTCTCTGTTATACTGTCCCCTCCCAAGAACTTAATACAATGTTCTTCAAACTTTAAACACTAAATTAATACTTTTGATTGATTATATATCATATATGAATTTACTTGTATGTATAGGCATGGAAATCTATGCTTAAACTCATAGGCAGGCATGGCTATATTTCTATATAGTATATAACATACTTGATGAAAGGAACACGGATGAAAATGGTGCCAAACTCCCAGGCTGATTCAAAGAAAGACATGGCTTTCCTAAACAATTCAGAGAGGTTTACAAAATGGCATGACATTATATTCTCCTGGCCTAAGACCTTGGCCCTGTCTGCTTGGTGCAAAAATGTCACCTTAAGAAATGAAGTGGAAATCACAGTAGTTTTAGTACCAACAGTACTGGATTTGTCAGCCGCCTAATAGAATGGAAATAAGATATCCTTCAAGGTATCAGTATGGAAGAACTGAAAAGCAATTGGCTGTGCTTATAGAGAAAGAAGTTTGACCCACAGGTTTGTTGTTCAGGGAAGTTGATTATGGTATTTGTTAAGCACTTACTGTGTGCCAAGCACTTTTCTAAGTGCTGGGGTAGAGAAAAAGCAATCAGGTTCTCCCACTTGGGGCTCACAGTCTTAATCCCCATTTTACAGATGAGATAACTGAGGCACAGAGAAATTAAGCGGCTTGCCCAAGGTCACACAGCAGACAAGAGGTGGAGCCGGGATTAGAACCCACATTCTCTGACTCCCAAACCCGGGCTGTTTCCATTAAGCCACACTGCTTCTTAGAGAAATTCATGGCATAGTGGATACAATATGTTGCCAACTTTTACTTCCCAAGCGCTTAGTACAGTGCTCTGCACACAGTAAGCGCTCAATAAATACGATTGAATGAATGAATGAACACAGGCCTGGAAGTCCAAAGGTCAGGGGTGTTCTAATCCCAGCTGTGCCACATGTCTGCTTTTTGATCTCGGGCGAGTCATTTCACTTCTCTGTGCCTCAGTTAACTCATCTGTAAAATGGGAATTGAGACAGTGAGCCCCATGTGCCACAGGAACTCTGTCCAACCCGATTTGTTTGTATCCACCCCAATGCTTAGTACAGTGCTTGGGTCATAGTTCCCACCTCACACCGCCTCAGGGGCCCAGCCCGACCCCACCTCTTTCCTCAGTTTCCCCTTATGCAAAAAGGAAGGGTGGATACAGGGGACGGCCTCAATGTTCCCAGGGAGGCTCCCAAGCATCTCAAGGCTCCTGCACGGCCAGTGGTTGGAGGCTGTGCCCTGAGTTGGCGTTCTCCTCAGCTGTGGGGTCCCAGAAAAAGCCCCTCTCCCCCCACCTCAGAGAGAGGCCTTCCCAGACTGAGCCCCCTCCTTCCTCTCCCCCTCCTCTCCATCCCCCCCACCTTACCTCCTTCCCCTCCCCACAGCACCAGTGTATATGTATATATGTTTATACATATTTATTACTCTATTTTACTTGTACATACTTACTCTATTTATATTATTTTGTTAATATGTTCTGTTTTGCTGCCTGTCTCCCCCTTCTAGACTGTGAGCCCACTGTTGGGTAGGGACCGTCCCTATATGTTGCCAACTTGTACTTTCCAAGCACTTAGTACAGTGCTCTGCACACAGTAAGCGCTCAATAAATACGATTGAATGAATGAATGAATAGTAAGCACTTAGCAAATGCCATTAAAAAAAAAAGTCTTCAGTCTGCTCTCCTCCCCTGAGCATGTTCCTCCTGTCCCCCCATACTACCTGATGAGAAGCAGCATGGCCTAATGGGTAGACCACAGCTTAGTCTATTTGCAAAAGCATGGGCTTGGTAATCGTGGGTTCTAATCCGCTTGTCTGCTGTGTGACCTTGGGCCAGTCACTTAATTTCTCTTAACTTGTCTTCTGGGTCGTGGGTTCTAATGTGCTTGTCTGCTGTGTGACCTTGGACAAGTCACTTAACCTCTCAGTTACCTCATACGTAAATTGGGGATAGACTGTGAGCCCCACGTGGAACAACCTGATTACCTTGTATCAAGAGAAGCAGCATGGCTCAGTGGAAAGAGCTCGGGCTTTGGAGTCAGAGGTCATGGGTTCAAACCCCGGCTCCGCCAATTGTCAGCTGTGAGCCCACTGTTGGGTAGGGACCGTCTCTATATGTTGCCAACTTGTACTTCCCAAGCGCTTAGTACAGTGTTCTGCACACAGTAAGCACTCAATAAATGCTATTGAATGAATGAATGAATGAATAACTTCTCTGTGCCTCAGTTACCTCATCCATAAAATGGAGATTAAGATGTGAGCCCCCCATGGGACAACCTGATCACCTTGTAAACTCCCCAGCACTCAGAACAGTGCTTTGCACATAGTAAGCACTTAATAAATGTCATCGTTATTATTATTATGATTATTATTACCCCAGCACTTAGAACAGTATTTCTAAACTGTAAGGCTGTTGTGGGCAGCGATTGTCACTCTTTATTACTGAATTGCACTTTCTAAGCTCTTAGTACAGTACTCTGCATAATGTACGCGCTCAGTAGATACAATTGAATAAATGCTTGGCACATAGTAAGTGCTTAACAAATACTGTAATAATAATGATAATTATTATTATTATTATTAGAGCACAGGCCTGGGAGTGAGAAGGATCTGGGTTCCAATCCAAGCTCTGCCACTTGTCTGCTCTGTGACTTTAGGCAAGTCACAACTTCTCTCTGCCTCAGTTCCCTCATCTGTAAAATGAAGATTGAGACCGTGAGCCCCATGTGGGACATGGACTGTGTAAAACCTAATTAGCTTTTAACTACCCCAGGCTTAGTAGAGTGCCTGGCATGTAGTCAGTGCTTACCAAATATCATTTAAAAAAAGAAAGAAGAAAGGGAAAACCCCGGGCAGACAACTATGCTAATGTCAAAGTTCTTTCAGTGGCCTCAGCTGCAAAACTATTGATACAGAAACAATAATCCAGGCTGCACAATACGATCTATATCAACACTGGAAGTGGCATTTGTTCGCTGTATGGATTCCGTAAAATTCTCTTCAAATAATTCGATGGGTTCATGGACACACTTGACTTAGAAGGAGCTGGTCTCTTGGGCACAAGGATTTAATGTGTTCCACGAGGTCAAATTCTATCCAACAGTGACTTCCCTTGATGATCTGGGATTTGCCCTCATTCTGCATCCGGCTCTGATGCACTGTGTGTCTCTCTCTCTATTACACTTCCTTCATGTATGTGATTTTGTGCCGGTATAAATCACTTCCTGTGAATATAAGCATCTGTCAACTATCTAAATCCGCCTATGTGTAGGAATGAAACGCTTAGAAGGTTGTCATTTGGGTTACCACTGATTGCTCTTCCTAGCTTGCAGGGGGTGCCAATTCACAATTATCTGGAAGCACATTTTATCCATGCCAAAGTGCTGTATTATGAGATGAAATAATAATACTAATAATAGTAATAGTAATAATAAGGGCATTTGTTAAGCACTTACTATGTGCAAAGTACTGTTCTAAGCGCTGGGGAGGTTACAAGGTGATCAGGTTGTCCCACAGGGGGCTCACAGTCTTAATCCCCATTTTACAGATGAGGTAACTGAGGCACAGAGAAGTTAAGTAACTTGCCCAAAGTCACACAGCTGACAAGCAGCCGTGCCGGGATTTGAACACATGACCTCTGACTCCCAAGCCCACAAACAAGGTTTTTAAGGGACCACTATGGTTCCCGCCAGAGCCAGCAGAGAGTGGAGCAAGGGTAGCAATTAACTCCCTACCCTTTCCTTCTCCAACAGCTCCTCCCTCTTCTCCCTTGTCCCTGAAACTGCTGCCTTAATCTCTACACCACCTTTCTCCCTGGAAGTTATTTTTTTCATTTATTTGGGATTTTTTTTGTTTCCCCTCCACCCAACTCCTGAAAATATTTTTCTGAGCCCTCTAATTTCCCCAACTCCAGTTTCAGTGCCTATTTCATGTTAACATCAATCAATCCATCAAAGGTATGTATCTGAGCACTTACTGTGTGCAGAGCACTGTACTAAGTGGTTAGGAGAGTGCCATATGATGAAGTTGATAGACATCGGATTTACAATCTAGTGAAGCTAACATCCTTCTATCAAGTCATTTTCTTTATGTGTATATAACTGAGTGAGCACAAAAAGTAAGTTCTTGAATACGGTAAGTACAGTAATTCTTTGAAAAGGTATGGATGCAGATATGAGGAACCAAACACACAGCCTTAGTCTCAAACTAGTCTGGGCCACTCTATTCTTGTAAATATGAATAGCAAATATTTGATTGATTGATTGATTGAGAATGTGATTTAAAATTACTACCTGGCATTTATTCCCCTAATGTGCTTTCCAAAGCAGTATTTTCTTATCACGAAGCATACTTTCAATAATATCGTACAGTGTAATTGAAAATAATTTATACCAAAATTAAAGATGGTCTGCTATTCCTCTGTGATTTCCTTTACCATAAGGAAGAGACGGCAATCTTCGGTGCTTGCTCCAGCACGAACATGTTCAGATTGTTAACCAAATATTTCTAGGTTGCTACTTTTCCAAAACACCTGTGAAAATTCTTTCTAAAATGTGTTTGTTAGTGTTATTGCTGTAAACGTGAGTACCAGGACAAGAATCAGTCTTAAACCCTCAACTTGTGGAGGACTGAATCCTCAGAGTCACTTAGTGTTTCAATCATAGCACTTTTAAGACCTCATCAATTGAGATCATGGAATATGATTATAAGAACATTTAAGTCACGTGCCAGCAACAAGGCTTTTAAATGATAGATATTAGTGACACAATAGTCATTATATAGGAGAGTCTCAAGAAGAGTAATTATCAATCAACCCACCAATCACACCTTTTCAACTTCCCTTAGCCCGTTTTTGACAGTGGGGTGGACAAAGCAAGTCGAGTAGAAATGTTACTTCCTACCCTTGACTCTTCCAAGAGAAGCAGTGTGGCCTAGTGGAAAGGACATAGGATTGAGAGTCAGGGGACTTGGGTTCTAATCCTGGCTCTGACGCTTGCTGGGTGGTCTTGGGCAACTCATTTCACTTCTCTGTGCCTCAGCTTCCCCATCTGCAAATTGGGACTTAACTGTTCCGCCTTCCACTTCGACTGTGAGTATTTCATGGGGCAGGGGCTTTGTCTGATATGATTGTATTGTATTGTGTCTACTCCAGTGAAAACACAGTGCATGGCACATGATAAGTGTTTAATAAATATCATCATTATCATTATTGTTATAATTATTATATTGCTATTGATATAAGCAAATTACATTTTGCTGATCTATCTATATATATATCTATCTATCCATATCTATATATCTATATCTATATCTATCTATCTATCTATATCTATATCTATATCTATCTATCTATCTATATACATCTATCTATCTATCTATCTATATAGATAGAGATAGATAGAGATAGATAGATAGATAGATAGATAGATAGATAGATAGATAGATAGATAGATAGATGCATGAGCTGTAGATTTGGTGGAAATTCAGACACCTATCTGACCCCATCCATCTTCAATTCATTCTCGAGAGCTTCAATTCTTCCTTCTCCTCCTCCTGAGAACAATACACCTCCATCATTGTTTAATCTCATTTGCAGCAGGTGTTCCAGACATTTAACTCCCTTCACAAACCCCCGGTCTCTGTGCCCCCACTATCTCTTTCCCCTAATGACCTGACTATGTAATTGATCAATAAAATAGAAATCATCAGATGTGACTGCCATAAAATCTTCCCGTTCCTTTCCAGTACCTCCCCCTTCCTAGCCTTCTTTGACTTTCCCAATTTTCCCAGAAGTATCACAAGAGACCCTTCTCATGATCACACCTGGAGAGTTTCCAGTACTCTACCAGCTATGGGAGGGAGAGGCAAGCAGAGGCCTATCCATTCCATTCCTCACTTGGCCAGTGGCTAGCGAGTGGAAGGTCATCTGCTACATGTCAAAACTCACCTGTATTGGGCAGCAGCGACATGGGAGAGAGTCGAGGGTGGAGACTCAAGTTTACTGCATGGAAGGAGGTGATGATAAACCGCTTCCCTATTTTTACCAAAAAAACTGAACAGATACACTACTGAAACGATTGTAGGTGGTTGGTGGGGCGTTCTGGGAGTGATGTGTCCATGGGTCGGAGACCACTCGACAGCATAAGACGAGACTAGATATCCAGGGGACATCTCTTACCTCCTCTAAAAATCTAGGCCTCCACCCTTCTCTGATCCCATCCTTCTGTACTTATCAGAACACTTGCCCATTCCTTTCATCCTTCCCTGGCTTCCATCTTTAACCATTCACTTTACAATGGGTACTTCTCCACTGCATTAAAACATGGTCATGTATCCCTTAAGCTAATAAAAAAATGCCCCCAATGACCTCATGACCCCTTCAGGTTATCATCCATCTCTATCCTACCATTTTTCTCCAAACTACTTGAGTTGCCTACAGCTGCTACTCTACTTCCTCTCCTCCAAATGTCTCCTCGATTCCCTCTAATCTGGTTTACACCCTCTTCACTACATAGAAAATGCCTGTGCTAAGGTCAGCAATAACCATCTTCTTGCCAAATCTGATGATCTCTACTCCATCCAAATCCTCCTAGACCTATCAGCTGACTTTGACACCGTGGACCACCTCCTTCTCCTTGAAACATTATCCAACCTTGGCCTTATCCAACCTTGGAGAGACACTGTCCTATCCTGGGTCTTCTCCTAACTCTCCAACTGCTCCTTCTCTGTCTTTTTTGCAGGTTCCTCCTTTTCCTCCCACCCCCTGTCACTGGCTTTCCCTCCACTGCAGTTCTTGTCCCCCTTCTATTCTCCATCTATACACACTCTCTTGCTGAATTCATTCACTTCCATGGCTTCAGCTAAAATTTTTACATGGATAATTCCCAGATTTCCCTCTCCAGCCCTGACCTCTCTTCCTCTCTTAGGTCTCACATTTCCTCTTGCCTTTAGAGCTTCTCTATCTGGATGTTCTGCTCACATCTCAAGCTAAACATGTCCAAAACAGAACTCTTCATTTTTCTACCAAAACTCTGTCCTCCTCCTGTCTTTCTCAGACATCACTACTATCCTCCCTATCTCACAAGCCCCACGACCTGGGCATTCTTCTCTACTCACCATTCTCGTTCAACTGACATAGTCAATTATCACCAAATCCTCTTGGTTTTACCTTCAAAGTATCACTAAAATCTGCCCTTTCCTTTCCATCCAAACTGCTACTATGCTGAACCAAATATATAGCCTATCATGCCTTGACTATTGCATCAGCCAAGTATTATTATTATTATTATTATTATTATTATTATTATTATTATTATTATTATTATTATTATTATTATCTGCTTCGCTTTCCTCTCTTCTTCTATCTCTCCCCACTCCAGTCCTTATTTCACTCTGCTATCTGAAGCATTTTTCTATGAGAATTTCAGTCCAGGTCCCATCGCTCCTCAAAAACTTCCAGGGGTCACCTCCACATCAAACTCCTCACCATTCATTCATTCAATCATATTTATTGAGTGCTTACTGTGTGCAGAGCACTGTACTAAGCGTTTGGGTAGTACAAATTAGCAACATATGGAGACGGTCCCTACCCAACAGTGGGCTCACAGTCTAGATCAGCTTTAATAACAATAATAATAATAATTATTATTATAACAATACTTGTGGTATTTGTTAAATGCTTACTATGTGCCAGCCTGTACTAAGTGCTGGAGTAGATACAAGATAATTGGGTAGAGAAGCAGCGTGGCTCTGTGGAAAGAGCACAGGCTTGGGAGTCAGAGGTCATGGGTTCTAATTCCAGCTCCACCACTTGTCAGCTGTGTGACTTTGGGTAAGCCACTTAACTCCTCTGTGCCACAGTTCCCTCATCTGTAAAATGGGGATTAAGACTGTGAGCCCCACGGGGGACAACCTGATCACCTTGTATCCTCCCCAGCGCTTAGACCAGTGCTTTGCATATAGTAAGCACTTAACAAATGCTATTATTACTATTATTATCATTATATAGTCCCTGCCCCATTTAGGGCTCCCAGTCTCAATCCCCATTTTACAGATGAGGTAACTGAGGCACAGAGAAGTTAAGTGACTTACCCCACATCACAGCACATATAGAGAAACAGCGTGGCTCAATGGAAAGAGCACGGGCTTGGGAGTCAGAGGTCATGATTTATACTATAGTTTATTAACTATAATATAGTTATATTAAATATACCTATATTTATAATATAGTTATTATAAATAAATAGTAATTTATTTATACTATAGTTTGCCTCCTCCTCTAAGTTCCTTGAGACTTGAAATACATCTACCTACTCTGTTGTACTCTCCCAAGTACTTAATAATGATAATAATGGTATTTGTTAAGCACTTACTATGTGCCAAGCACTGTTCTAAACATTGACCACTGTTCTAAGTGCCGCACAGTGCTCTGCAAAGAGTAAGTGTTCATTAATAAATACCAATTAATGATTGATTAAAGGGATTCCTTTTTCTTCGGTGGGTTCTATGAAATGCAAACAAGATGCTCAAATTAGTGCAGGCAAATAAATGAAATCAAAATAAATTTCAGTGGAACGTTATCCATGCAGTCTATGCATCCTCCCTATTTAAACTTTCCTTAAAAGACAAGCAGTATACCTAGAAGAAGCAGTGTGGCTCAGTGGAAAGAGCCCGGGCTTGGGAATGAGGTCATGGGTTCTAATCCCGGCTTCATCACTTGTCAGCTGTGTGACTTTGGGCAAGTCATTTAACTTCTCTGGGCCACAGTGACCTCATCTGTTAAATGGGGATGAAGATTGTGAGCCTCCCCGTGGGACAACCTGATCACCTTGTATCCTCTCCAGTGCTTAGAACAGTGCTTTGCACATAGTAAGCTCTTAACAAATGTTATTATTATTATTATTATTATTATTATTATTATTATTAATCTTCAAAGTTAAACTAAATGCACAAATGATACGATTTAATCATTTTTTTCTTAAAGCATTCTAAGAAAAAAGCAATTTTACACCTCATTGCAACAAGGTTAACTACTTGACAGAGAAAGTTAGCCTTGGCATTATGTTACCAAATGTGCTTCTAACTCAGCTTTAATTAAAGTTTTGCTGAAACAGAAATTTTTGTTTTTACCAGGGCTGCTTTGTTGTGAATATGTGAAAAATATTCAATGCAGGAAACCTGTATGACAGATTTTTAATTAAAAATGGTGCACATTTAAAATTTATCAAGAAGGTAATCATTTTTATTCTGACTACTGAATAGGATGAGCCTATGATTTTTTCAGGCCATCTAAATACTTAGGTATTCCAATAAACTAGAAAAATATGTTCATGTAATAGAAAAAATATTTTAGGTTATATATTATATTTTGTCAACTATAAGAGTAAAGGAGTTCGCCTCTTTATATAAGGCCATGCTGGGCCCTCACTGGGAATGTGGTATGCAGTATCGATTATTTCTTAGGAAGGGCATCATTCAACTGGAGATTTATAGATTGTGGCATGAAAGAAGATCGGGATAATGAAGCAGTTTCTGAAAGAGTTAATGCTCCATTCTTTAAATATTCAGGCTTAGAATGAGGTCTACAAAATTCTAAAGCTCTTGTCTATAAATTTATCACTATCATCCCCACCCCAAAGCCTGTCCTCTTCCAGACATTCCCATAACTGTGAGGAAACAGGATGATTAGGTGAAAAGGCCACGGGCCTGGGAAGTCCTGCTGTGTGACCTTGGGCCAGTCATTTCACTTATTTGTGCCTCAGAGATTCAATGTTAGAAATGGGGATTCAATATTTGTTCTCCCTCCTGCTTAGACTGAACCGCATGTGGGACAGGGATTATGTCCCATCTGATTATCTTATATCTGTTCCAGGCTATAGTAAAGGCTTGGCTTGCAATAAGTACTTAGAAAATACAATTATTATTAGCCACTACAGCCCTAGTGAGACTCTACCTGCTGCTGATACATGTATAATTCACTTGGGATTCTTTAGGTATATTTTACTTAATTCCTTCATCAGTGACTTTTACAGGTAGAGGGGAATCTCTTCCCCAAGTGCTGCTTGTTGGCAAATAGGAAAATGATTGGATTATTTACCTAGAGTAAATGACTCATATAAGGAAAAAACTGAGTAGTTATTCATTTTGAGAATGCTTTGTGTTTGACAGAGAATTAGTGACAGGTCCAGAGAAATCATTGCTGCCTTCTGTTCTGCTATTTCTTTAACACTTTTAAAGCTCTATGCATTCTGGCTAACAGATTAATTCCCTGCAGTATGTTTTTACATAATAGTCTTTTCATTACCATTAATTCATTTACTGTATCACCTTAAAAAGGTCTTCTAGCCCACCTTCAATGATGTAAACATCATTTTCACAATGTTGCTTTAGTTATTTTCACACTCCTGGGCACTGAGCAAGTGTTTTCAAACCATTAAGACAACAGCTTTAATGAAGCCTGACTAGAACTGATGAGACATGATGGGAACTATTTTATTCATTTCTGGGTAGATGAAGTGCTCAAGACATCTCTCTAACAGTATGAGGTGATGAGTTATTTTTAAGCCTTCTTTGTCCTGGCAATATTCATGCTCACCAGAGTACTTTCATTGTGTTCTAAATACTCTTTCAAAGACCACAACTTTTCCCATTCTACAGTCAATTGCATTTCCACAAACTTTTCCAAAACATCAGTTCATTTTTAATTCCCTAGAATTGTCCAAACCCTTCTCCTTTAATAAAAATGGTGATAAATTACAGAGACAGAATTTTCTAGGTTTCTATTTCTTCCCACTGTAATGTTCCGCATCTGCAAATGGTTCCTGGTTCTTCCCCATGCAAATCTTCCATTGAACTGAATTGATGCATCTGAATGTTCTGCCTGTTTATTCTATAACATTCAGTGGATGAGGTGGAGAGGAGAGAACGGTTATTTTATTTTTTTTTTTATTTCTGGAATGTAATTTCCCAGGACTCTTGTAATTATTTTGTGTCCTTCCTAAAATATTGTGTTCATCCTTTTAGGTGAGGTGGAAAGGAAGAAATAAAAAAGGAAATGAAGGAGAAAATTAAGGAAGGAGAAAAAAGAAAGGGGAGAAAGAAGCAAGATTAAGAGAGAGTTAGCTAAAAGGAAATGAGGGAAGAAGAGAGATAGTGGACATTGTTCTTTATTTTATAAAAATGTGCTAAACGCATGAAAAGCAGCATGGCCTAGTACGTAGAGCTAGGAGGAACTGGGTTCTAAACCCAGCTTTGCCACATGTCTGCTGTGTGACCTTGGGTAAGCCACTTTACTTCTCTGGACCTCAGTTACCTCATCTGTCAAATGGGGATTTAGACTGTGAGCCCCAAATGGGACAGGGACTGTGTCCAACCTGAACAATTTGTATCTATGCCAGCACTTAGAACAGTGTGTGGCACATAGTAAGCCATTAGCAAGTACTGTAATTATAATCATTATTATTACATGAACATTTTGCATGGAAAAATCAATTTATGATCTCACCATATTGTCAGTGCTGTGCCACAGACCATCAGACAGTTGCCAGGATCAATCAATCAATCAATCAATCATATTTATTGAGCGCTTACTGTGTGCAGAGCACTGTACTAAGCGCTTGGGAATTACAAGTTGGCAACATATAGAGACAGTCCCTACCCAACAGTGGGCTCACAGTCTAGAAGGGGGAGACAGAGAACAAAACCAAACATATTAACAAAATAAAATAAATAGAATAGATATGTACAAGTAAAATAAGTAAATAAATAGAGTAATAAATATGTACAAACATATATACATAGGTCAGTGATAATGATAATAATAACAATAACAACAATAATAATGATAATAACATAAGTACATGCTCAGTGCTAATCACTGGGGTAGATGCAAGATAATCAGATCAGACCCTGGCTCATATTGGGCTCAGTCTAAGGGGCAGAGAGAACATATACCGTATCCCAATTTTACACATGATGAAATCATTGCCTAGAGAAGTTAAGTGACTTACCCAGTGTCACACAGCAGGCCTGAGTCTTTGCATGTGTGCATGCCATAAATATACAGCCACTGGTATTCCTAGTTTTTGGATGATTCTTTCAGAGACTATTGAAAATGCCCTTAGCTTGTAGTCAGAAAAGGAAACTGAAGAATCGGAAGGGTATTCCGTCTCTAGCTTCCAGATTCCTCATCTCATTCTGCAGCATGGTTCGATCAAAAAGTTAAATGACACTTGATCCGTCACACAGCCCTGTTTAATTTTAATGATGGTAGGTCAGAAAGAGCAGCTTCAAAGATTTTATTGTTCTTCTGGTTGAATAGTTCTGACAAGTCAGTAATTTACTATCTTTGCTTGATGCCCTCCATAGCGTAGGGATTTCTTCATCAGTCATTCCACCCAACTGGATTTTGCTTATATATTCTTTCGTATCTTTATGTATAGAGAGATTTATGTATTGATGCTCTATGGATACTTAGAATTACCTCAGTTTCACAGGAACTGATAAAAACTATGGATGTTTTAATTTTCTTAATGGCCATCATTTGTACGTTAAGAGGTTGTCTATTACTTCCCTTTTGTAGTCACTTCTTGCATTTTGCTCTTTGATAAGTGCATATCATGTCACATGGTCCTACTAAGCAAACAGAAGCACGTGAGGTTTATCTCTTATTTCCTGTAGAATAAATGTATAGTATATATAAATATATATACCAGTCCACATGTTTTGTTTTGTTGTCTGTCTCCCCATTCTAGACTGTGAGCCCATTGTTGGGTAGGGACCATCTCTATATATTGCCAACCTGTACTTCCCAAGCGCTTAGTACAGTGCTCTGCACACAGTAAGCGCTCAATAAATACAATTGAATGAATGAATGAATATCTATCTATCTATATCTATCTATCTATATATATATATATATATATATTCAGTTTACAATCTTACCATATTTTCCAAATTATCTACATAACACTCCAGCTATGTTGGGTTTTGCACAGGTTGCCAAAGAAGATATGTTCCAAAAAAAAAAACAAAAAACAAAAAAAACTATGTGTCACAGATGATATTTCCTGAGTGTAGATGAACAATAATGAGAACAGTTTGACAGTTTGAGAAATATTCCATCATCCTAGATGCTTATCTTGTCTTCAGTAAATGATTGCATAAGAGAAGGATACATCATAGCAAGTGAGTAACGGATTGGATTTTATGAGTTTTTCCCTTGAACAATATGATGATAAATTCACACAATAGCATTTGATTTTTGAGACGGTTTATTATTCACCAGGAGTATCAGACAAGGAAAATGAGTTTGCCCTTCAGTCTTTGAAACCTTTTGTAGCAATGATACCCATATTCTAGGGAAAAAAAAAGCCCTCTACTCTAAATAACCAGCTTTTCATTATTTCCCCAGTTGCTCTCTACTTGTGCTTTTTACATTAGTTTTCACATTCAGAGGCATGTTAAATAGCTAAATTTCCAAAGAGAGGTAATTAATGAGCTGAGCAAATGAAATGAATGAGCTGAAGAAAGTGATAAGGTTCCGTTATTTAAAATAAGTAGACACAAATATAATTCCATTGTTATCACCTTATTCCCTATGTCATTTTATCAAAATAAGATGGGATATTGTCATTTAAACACGTACGCTTTGTGAAACCATACATTTATGCTTTTGCAAGACGTAGCATGGCCTAGTGGAAAGAGCAAGGCCCGAAGTCAGAGAACCTGGGTTCTAATCCCATCTCTGCCCGTTGCTCTGCCAATTGGTTGCTGTGTGACACTGGGCAAGTCACTTAACCTTTCTGTATCTCAGTTTCCACAGCTGTAAAATGGGGATTCAATATCTGTTCTCCCTCCTACTTTGATACTTTATTGCTTGGGAAGCAGCGTAGCTCAGTGGAAAGAGCCCCGGCTTGGGAGTCAGAGGTCATGGGTTCTAATCCCGGCTCTGCCACATGTCTGCTGTGTGACCTTGGGCAAGTCACTTCACTTCTTCTAGACTGTGAGCCCACTGTTGGGTAGGGACCGTCTCTATATGTTGCCAACTTGTACTTCCCAAGTGCTTAGTACAGTGCTCTGCACACAGTAAGCGCTCAATAAATATGATTGATTGATTCTCTGAGCCTCAGTTACCTCATCTGTAAAATGGGGATGAAGACTGTGAGCCCCACGTGGGACAACCTGATCACCTTGTATCCCCCCAGCACTTAGAACAGTGCTTTGCACATAGTAAGTGCTTAACAAATGCCATCATAATTATTATACTGTGAGCCCCATGTGGGTCAGGGACTATGTCCAACCTAATTACCTTGTACTTACCGCAGCACTTAGAACAGTGTTTGGCACAAAGTAAGTGCTTAACAAATACCATTAAAATTATTTTAAAGCAATATGATTATGAGATAATTTGATATCAATCAATGATATTTATTGATGTATTGTTTTCAAGTGGGGAAGCAGCGTGACCTAGTGGAAAGAGCTTGGGCCTGGGAATCAGAGAATGTGGATTTACTCCCAGCTCTGGCATTTTCCTGCTATGCAATCTTGGGAAAGTCACTTAACTTCTCTGTGCTTCAGTTTCCACATCTGCAAAATGTGGATTCAAAAGCTGTTCTTCCTAATCCTTAGACTATGAGCCCTATTCATTCATTCAATCATATTTATTGGGTGCTTTCTGTGTGCAGAGCACTGTACTAAGCGCTTGGGAAGTACAAGTCGGCAACCTATAGAGACGGTCCCAATGGGCTCACCCTATGTGAGACATGATTATCTTGCACTTACCGTAGCGCTTAGTAGAGTGCATGGCACATAGTAAGTGCTTAACAATATTATTATTATTATTATCACTACTATTATCACACAGGAGGTCTGCCACCAGTTGTTTCAAGATTCTTATATAGGTACAGTAATGCCTTTTATCACTTTTAATTTTAACATTAAAATACCAGAGAAACATACTTATGCACAACAATTTTCATTGTCTGAGAAGTGATGTATTTTTGTAGAAGGTTTCTCTGGAGTTTTTCCTTCCTGCTGCTTCACAGTGGTTTTAAGGTGCTCTCAAATTCTCCCTTGTGAAGATGTCCCAGAGGCTGGATGAGATTGCAAAGGAGGCGAGAAGTCAGGGTTGTTGAGATCAATTTAGGAGTCATTTGCAAAGACATGGCAACTTAAAGTAGACATGTGAGTTTGTAAAGTGAAGGGAGTGAATATGTAATCCTGGGGATTGAGAAGTGATCTTGGGGATGAAGTGAGGGTGCCATGAATGAGAATTGAAGGTCTGGAATGGCAGGGGGAGAGCTAAATGAAGTAGTTAAGGAGGGGGAGAAAGTCATGTTGTGCAGCTCAAACAGTTATGGCTTAAGAGGTTAGATTTATGGTGGCCCAGTTTAGGCTGGTTTGGGGATTTTCACCAGGAAAACTCAGCTGCAGAGCACTAATTATGTGACCCCCCAAACAGCCTTATTAAAATCATCACATTTTCCCCAAGAGGCCTACCACAACTAAGCTCTTAGTGTGGTTCAGTGGAAAGAGCACAGGTTTACGAGTCAGAGGTCATGGGTTCAAATCCTGTCTCCGCCACTTGTCAGTTGTGTGACTTTGGGCAAGTCACTTGACTTCTCTGGGCCTCAGTTACCGCGTCTGTAAAATGGGGATGAAGACTGTGAGCCCCACATGGGACAACCTGATCACCTTGTATCCTCCCCAGTGCTTAGAACAGTGCTTTGCACATAGTAAGTGCTTAACAAATGCCGTTATTATTATTATTATTATTTCTCCTACTCCCTTTCTCTCTTCTGCATTACCTACACACTTGGACCTTTTAGACACCTATATTCGCCCCACTGTCAGCCCCAGCATACGTATGTACATTTCCATAATTCATTTAATTATATCAGTTTCTATCTTCCTCTCTAGACAGGGAGGGATCTTGGTGGTAGAGCTGGGAGTGAGATACAGTCAGAAGGTGAGCTGGGAAGGAGAAAAGAAGGTGAGCCTTGAACAGGAAGATGGTAGAAACTGGCAGAGAGTCTTGAAATCAGCAGGGAAGAGGTTTTGCTTGATGCAGAAGTAAATCCATTGCTTTTGAGGAGTGGATTGTGTCACGTGAGATCAGATGTAATTTGCTGCAACTTATTCATCCCTCACACTGAATCGAGCTCTTAGTAAGTGCTCAATAAATACAACTGACTGAATGAATGCACTCAATGATATTTACTAAGCATCTGTTGGGTACTGAATGAGTACATCTCCTTTTCCTTTAGTTTCCATTTTATCAACTGTATTTATCATCATCATCATCATCAATCGTATTTATTGAGCGCTTACTATGTGCAGAGCACTGTACTAAGCGCTTGGGAAGTACAAATTGGCAACGTATAGAGACAGTCCCTACCCAACAGTGGGCTCACAGTCTAAAAGATATTTATAATTATTTCTTCAGCAAAAATGAATGTCAACTGATATTCTAGGCAGTCTGTTATTTACTGCAACATGAAATGCAACTATATGTCCATGACATCCGGAAAATGCATCCTTTGCTGTATCGTGAGCTTTAATGTGATTAGATAAGAGTTCTTCTCTTGGCTTTTCATTTGAAGTTATTGCATCCACTTCTTCTGAAAATTACAATGTAGGAGTTCAATTTGAATAAACGGTTTCCAACCCAACTAGTGGCCGTCAATCAATAAAGACCCAGAAAATGATTTAATGGGTTGTTTGTGAAATATTTTAATGCGGTCACCAGCAAAATTAAAAAGAGCCTGAAAGTGATAATCATCCATTTGGAGAGGTTCTCTTTGTGCAGAGAAATAATATTTATGTAAATGAAATAAAGATTGGAAAATATAGGGAATTTGAATAGTATTAGAGCACTACTTAAAATACAAAATGCATTTTTAAGCATGGGGTAATTGAAAGTAAGTGAATGTAATATTAAAAAAGTCATAGTTGGCATTTAAAGAGAATTCTCACAGCATCATTTGAAGAAGAAAAGAGCTCAGGCAACAATGAAATCATTGAAAACTTTATCAAATTTAATTAAACAGTGAAAATATATTTTGGCAGAGTGACAGTGGCTACGGTGATGAGGAGGTCTGCTTTCTGGCACTTTTCCCCATCGTTAAATAGAAGACCATAGAACGGTTTGGGGCAAAAAGGGTTTAATGATGGAAAGTGTGTTATAGAATTGTAACAATAGTGTTTTGTTTTGTCGTCTGTCTCCCCCTTCTAGACTGTGAGCCCTTTGTTGGGTAGGGACCATCTCTATATGTTGCCAAATTGTACTTGTGCAATGCTCTGCACACAGTAATAATAATAATAATAATAATAATAGCATTTATTAAGTGCTTACTATCTGCAAAGCACTGTTCTAACCACCGGGAAGGCTACAAAGTGATCAGGTTGTCCCACGGAGAGCTCACAGTCAATCCCCATTTTACAGATGAATTAACTGAGGCACAGAGAAGTTAAGTGACTTGCCCAAAGTCACACAGCTGACAATTGGTGAAGCAGGATTTGAACCCATGGCCAATGACTCCAAAGCCCGTGCTCTTTCCAATGAGCGACGCTGCCTCTTTTAAGCGCTCAATAAATGCAATTGAATGAATGAATGAATGAATTTGAAAAAATGCTTTTTTCTCTTTGTCAACAAAAGGATAAGGTATATGGCTGACTGAATCCCCAGGTAGCCCCGACTAACCGAATACTCGTGAAGATAGAAACTTTTCTCATGTACTAATGTCCCTTTTATTCTAATTTCCGAGAAGGGAAATAAAAGGCAACCCTTTTATCTGAAAATTCTACTATCAACCTTTTTTCTGAATATTAGCATTTCATGATGAAAACATGAAAAAGTGTTCTGTAAAATAATCACCCCCAAGATGAATTGAGGAGCAAATGGTTACAAGGTTACTGGAGTTGAAAGGTATTTTTATGAAGCATAAGTCTTCAATATATTTTTTTTTGTTCTTGCCTGAACATTTTGATCAGAGTCTTCAGTTATGACTCTCTTGAAGGTTCTAACCATCAAATATATGAGAAAAAAGAGCAATACCTGGAGATTAAACTGCTCGATAAGATGGTTTTCTTGTCCATCTTGCCTTGTTTTAACCTCCAGCATTTTCTGAACGTTCTCAATTAATAATGATGGCATTTATTAATCAATCAATCACATTTATTGAGCGCTTACTGTGTGTGGAGCACTGTACTAAGTGCTTGGGAAGTACAAGTTGGCAATCAATCAATCATATTCATTGAGCACTTACTGTGTGCAGAGCACTGTACTAAGCGCTTGGAAAGTACAAGTTGGCAACATATAGAAACAGTCCCTACCCAACAGTGGGCTCACAATCTAGAAGAAATACGATTGATTGATTGATTGATTGATTGATTATTAAGTGCTTACTATGTGCAAAGCACTGTTCTAAGTCTTGGGGGGGGGGGATACAAGGTGATCAGGTTGTCCCACGTGGGCCTCACGGTCTTCATCCCCATTTTACAGATGAGGGAACTTCATCCCCATTTTACAGATCAGAGAAGTTAAGTGACTTTCCCAAGGTCACACAGCAGGCAAGTGGTGGAGCCGAGATTAGAACCCATGACCTCTGACTCCCAAGCCCAGCCTCTTCCCACTGAGCCAAGCTGCTTCTCTATTGCAAGTTATGTAACTAATCAAGCAGTGGTATTTATTGAGCTCTTACTGTGAGCAGTGCACTCAATTCTATCAACTGCTTGATAAAAAATGATTTCCTACACTTATTATTTGAAGAAGACTATTTAAACACTTCACTCCTCTGGTGCCAAACTTCTTGGTCTACCTCGATTTCGTCTATCTCACTGCTGACCCCTCTCCCATATCATCCCTCTGGCCTGGAATGCCCTCCCTCCTCAAATTTGACCGATAATTCCTCTCCGCCACTTTGAAGCTTAATTGAAGGCAAATCTCCAAGAAACCTTCCCTAAGTCCCCCTTTCCTCAACTCCCTTTCCTTTCTGCGTCACCCCGACTTGCTCCCTTTATTCATCCCCCCTCCAGCCTCACAGCACTTTCCGAGCGCTTAGTACAATGCTCTGAACACAGTAAGCGCTCAATAAATATGATTGAATGAATGAATGGAAGACTCCCCCTCTAGACCGTAAACTCGTTGTGTGCAGGGAATGGGGCTGATAATTGTTATATTTGACTCTCCCAAGGGCTTAGTTCAGTGCTCAATAAATATGACTGAACAAATGCGATTGAATGAATGAATAAATCACAATTTCTGGAATTGAAAGTATGATTGCTGTTACAGCTGTTTAATACATTTAGGGAAATAAATATGCTAATTAACAGAGGAACATGATAATTCAGGCACATAAATTTTACCTGTCTCCCCCTTTTAGACTGTGAGCCCACTGTTGGGTAGGGACTGTCTCTATATGTTGCCAATTTGTACTTCCCAAGCGCTTAGTACAGTGCTCTGCACACAGTAAGCACTCAATAAATACGACTGATGATGATGATGATGATAAATTTTACCTTTAGTTAGGTCCTCTGCTGAAAAAAAGGATGTATTTCACTGTTTGGGGGCTTCAAAAATCTTGATTTCTCAAATTATTTCCGAGGACCTACACCATCTGGATGATTTTATCCATCTGTCCTACAGACAGGTGCTAATATCACACTTTAATAGCAATTAATTTGGCATATGAATGCTACCCCAACAGTTACTTCTTCAGAGTAATGCTTTTCTAAACACAGTTTTGGTCCTTTATTCCATTTGTAAATTATATCACAAGCATTCATTGTTATCCCTAGAGAATTTACCATTTATCTTTATAGTCCCATGAGTTTGAAAACCGTGTATTTTAAAGAAGAGATTATTAAGTGAACATGAAGAATAAACAAGCGAATGACAAAAACATCTTGTGGTACCAAAACTTCATTCGTACTTTAGAAAAATAGAAAAATGAGTTTGGCTTGAGTTCACCACTAAAATAGCCCGGAGAACTGTTAGCTCCAAATCAATATAAATTTGTGATTTTGGTCTGACAGTTGTTTTTCTTTTCCTTGCAGATGTATGACAAAATGTTTTCCATTAGGGTAATAGCAATTTTTTATTTTAGTGTAACTACGGAGTATAAATAATTTTCCAAAATACAAGGATTCCAATTCAATTGGTTAAATTAATACTGGTTGAAAGTAACTGTCTTTTTACTACCATAGATCTAATTTTTGTTCCAACAAAATAATATAAATTAATACAATTTCTGTCATTTATACATTTTACATTTTTTTAATTCTAGAATTTGTATCATCTAAACTAAATTACTCTAAAGTCCAAAAACTAACTGAGGATTTCTGAACTTTCTATTCATCTCTTTATTTCATTTCATGTTTTTCCAAGTTAGAAGTGAATATGGAATGGTGAAATTTAATATTCCTCCTGAAAAATAGCCAGGTTTCCATGAATCGGCAGGCAGGACTTTTGTATGTGCGTGTGCAATTTCTGTGTGAATGTGTGTGGGAAAGAGTATGTGTTTTGTTTCTCCGTATGTATGTATTTGTCTGTTTTCTGTTTATGTGTGCGTTTGAACCAGTTGTGGAGCAGGGACTTTGTCTGACCTGATTAACTTATATCTACATCAACATTTAGACTAATGTTTGACACACAGTTAAATGCTTAACAAATATAATAAAATCAACAACAACAACAACAACAACAACAACAACAACAACAATAATAATAATAATAATAATAATAATAATAATAATGGTATTTGTTAAGTGCTTGCTATGTGCAAAGCACTGTCTAAGCGCTGTGGAAGTTACAAGGTGATCAGGTTGTCCCACGGGGGGCTCACAGTTTTAATCCCCATTTTACAGATAAGGCAACTGAGGCCCAGAGAAGTTAAGTGACTTGCCAAAAGTCACACAGCTGACAGTGGCGGAGCCGGAATTTGAACCCATGACCTCTGACTCCAAAGCCCGTGATCTTTCCACTGAGCCACGCTGCTTCTCTAACGATGATAATCTAATAATCTAATAATGATACTAAAATAATGATAGTGATGATCTAATAGCTATTTAACCCAGGTAATGATGTGAAGCTCAGTAAAGCAATTTGAAAAAAGGAAAGAGTGACTGTACAGAATGATGCGTTGGATTTAGAGCCCAGGACCTGGCTATTTTAAACGTTTACCCCAGAGCGGCTCGCAAATCAATCATCTGGAGATAGCTGCCTTGCCCTCTTCTGTGGCCTTTCACATTTTCTAGAGCCCCTTCTCTGCCATATGCTATGAGCCATTAATCTAATAGCAGCCTCAGCCACAGCGATGCCAGAAAAAAGATTCCTTAAAGGTAAAACACTCCCAGAGGCAGCTCAGGAATTTGAATTCCAGGAAGGAAACATACACATTCACAAGGAGCTATAGAAGTTAAAAAAAGGTGGGGGAAAGAGAAGGGATGAAAGCAGGTCAGTTTAGAAAAGTTGGAGGGTGGGTAGGTGAGTGTTTTTTGCAAATGTTCAACATTTTCCCACTTATTTGAGATGTAGGATCCAGCGTGGATCAGCTGAGAAGCAGCGTGCCTTAGTGGAAAAAGTACGGGCTTGGGAGTCAGAGGTCATGGGTTCACCAATTGTCAGCTGTGTGATTTTGGGCAAGTCACTTAACTTCTCTGTGCCTCAGTTACCTCAGCTGTAAAATGGGGATGAAGACTGCGAGCCCCATGTGGGACAACCTGATTACCTTGTATCCTGAACAGTGCTTGGCACATAGTAAGCACTTAACAAATGCCATCATTATTATTATTATTATGATTATCCAGAAATATCCATCTCATTTTAGTCATTGAACAGAAGAAAGGTTTGAGATGTGGCTAATAATAAAATATAGACAGTATGGCAGTGTAAATATTTTGGTATCTTGGTATCTTGTAATATTTTGGTATCTTCTAGACTGTGAGCCCGCTGTTGGGTAGGGACCATCTCTATATGTTGCCAACTTGTACTTCCCGAGCGCTTAGCACAGTGCTCTGCACACAGTAAGCGCTCAATAAGTACAATTGAATGAATTGAATGAATGAACGGCAAGTCCTATGTGACGCAAGTTGGCCTTCTGAACTGTGTATCTTGGATTCACCCTAATGTTTAGCATATTGCCTAGCACATGGTAAGTACTTGATAAATAGTATAAATAGCACAATTAATTAGCAAACTTAAGAAAGACTTTGGGTGTATTATTTTCCTGCTAAACTGATGGATATTATAATGCTCTTTGTGGGCAGGGATTGTGTCTAGCAATTCTATTGTATTGTACTCTTCCAAATTGTATTGTACTCTCCCAAGCACTTAGTACAGTGCTCTCCAGAGAGAAAGCACTCAATAAACACCATTGATTAATGAGTAATGCAAAATGATAGCAGACCATTTCTTATATTTTTCTAAAATTTTATTTGAATCTTTCAACCTAGTCCTTAATACGTCGTCATGACTATTCACAGAGAACTGAGAGTTAACCAACCAAGAATTGCTGCTGTCCTACCAGGTTTATCCTCATCAATAATTTATATAGTTATCTAGCTGAAATCCAAAGTTCAGGCATCTGGGGCAAGGACACCGGATAATAATGACAGGCTGTAATGACAGCCTACCTTTTAAATTTGCTACTCCACTGTTTTCTGGCCCTCTCAACTCCATGGACTCTGCCTCCTGCAGTGACCATATTGATTATTTTTCTGCTAAATCCAGTGGCATCCTAGGAAACCTTTAACATTCTCTTCTAGTGCTGTAATAAATTTTGCTTTTTTGGGACTACTTCAGTGATGTCTCAGTTCTTTCGGTGGCTCTCCCTTTGGGGCCATTCTATCCTTACTGGGATTCACTTACCCCCAGCAAATCTTTTTTGTCATTTTATGAGACAGGCGATGCTGATAGAATTTGCATAAGTGGCTTGAGTTTTTTCTTATGAAATTGTCTGGGCGTCCTAACAGTTCTGCCAAGGGGTTGAACTCTGATCCAACATGGTGTCACCACTGCCCATCCCCAGTCAGGGAAGCAGCGTGTCTTAGTGGATAGAGCCCAGGCATGAGAGTCAGAAGGACCTGGGTTCTAATCCTGGCTCTACCACATGTCTACTGTGTAACCTTGGGCAAATCACTTCACTTCTCTGTGCCTCAGCTACCTTGTCTGTAAAATGGGGATTAAGACTGTGAGCCCCATGTGGGATAGGAACTGTGTCCAACCTGATTAAACTGTTTGCCCCCCAGTTCCTAGAACAATGTTTGGCACACAGCAGGTGCTTAACAAGCATCATTAGTAGTATTATTATTAATTATTATCATATGATACATTCTGACATGGCTTCACTCATGGCACAAGTTTAGGGCTGCACTATAGGCAACTCTCTGGGTCCCTCCTATCCCCATGTGAATCTACAGTGGCAGTGGACTGTGGAACCCCTCTCCTTCCACAGCCTAGAGAGTGGGGAGACTGAATTGTGGACTGGAGTGGAAAGAGACAGGAGGCAAGGAGCTCTGCAAGGAGGCTGATGCAGTTGTCAAAGCAGGATACCAATCAATCTGCGCATCAGGCAGAAACTCCTCACCCTGGGCTTCAAGGCTGTCCATCACCTCGCCCCTTCCTACATCACCTCCCTTCTCTCCTTCTACAGCCCAGTCCGCACCCTCCGCTCCTCCACCGCTGATCTCCTCACCGTACCTCACTCTCGCCTGTCCCGCCATCGACCCCCGGCCCACGTCATCCCCCGGGCCTGGAATGCCCTCCCTCTGCCCATCCACCAAGCTAGCTCTCTTCCTCCCTTCAAGGCCCTGCTGAGAGCTCACCTCCTCCAGGAGGCCTTCCCAGACTGAGCCCCTTCCTTCCTCTCCCCCTCGTCCCCCTCTCCATCTCCCCCATCTTACCTCCTTCCCTTCCCCACAGCACCTGTATATATGTATATACGTTTGTACATATTTTTTACTCTTTATTTATTTATTTTACTTGTACATATCTATTCTATTTATTTTATTTTGTTAGTATGTTTGGTTTTGTTCTCTGTCTCCCCCTTTTAGACTGTGAGCCCACTGTTGGGTAGGGACTGTCCCTATATGTTGCCAATTTGTACTTCCCAAGCACTTAGTACAGTGCTCTGCACATAGTAAGCGCTCAATAAATACGATTGATGATGATGATGATGATGAGGATAGAACAAGTGCTTGGATTAATGGGGTTAGCAGTTTGGATGGAGAGCAAAGAGTGGATTTTAATGATATTGTAAAGGTTGAACCGACAGGATTTGTTGATAGATCGGATATGTGAGTTGAATGTAAGAGATGAATTGAGGATAATGCCAAGGTAATGGGCCTGAGAAACAGGAAGGATGGCAGTGATTTCTACAACGATGGGAAAGTAATGGCGAGGAGGGGGTTTCTGTGGGAAGATAATGTTTTGGACATTTTCAGTTTGAGGTGTATCGATGTTCTGAATATAGGGGACAATGTGAGACTGCAGAGGACAACCATCAGGGCTGGAGGTATTGAGTGGGAAATCATCCACATTGAGATGATAGTTGAAGTCATGGGAACAAATGAGTTCTCCAAGGGAGTGAGTGTAGATGGAGAATGGAAAGAGACTCAGAACTGAGCGTTGAGTGACTCCCATATTTGGGGGTGTAGGGAGAGGTGGAAGAGGACCCCATGCAAGAGACAGAGAATGAGCAGAGAGATAGGGGAAGAACCAGGAGAGGACAATGTCGGTGAAGACTAGATTGGATAGTGTTTCCGGGAAAAGATGCTGTTTGGCAGTGTCAAAGGCAGCTGAGTGGTCGAGGAGGATTAGGATGGAGTAGAGGCCACTGGATATGTCAAGAAGTAGAGCAATCAATCAATCAATCAATCAATCAATCATATTTATTAAGCGCTTACTGTGTGCAGATCACTGTACTAATTTCTTGGGAAGTGCAAGTTGGCAACATATAGAGACAGTCCCTACCCAACAGTGGGCTCACAGTCTAAAAGGGGGAGACAGAGAACAAAACCAAACATACTAACAAAATAAAATAAATAGAATAGATATATACAAGTAAAATAAATAAATAAATAAATAAATACAGTAATAAATATGTACAAACATATATACATATATACAGGTGCTGTGGGGAAGGGAAGGAGATAAGATGAGGGGGATGGAGAGGGGGATGAGGGGGAGAGGAAAGAAGGGGCTCAGTCTGGGAAGGCCTCCTGGAGGAGGTGAGCTCTCAGTAGGGCCTTGAAGGGAGGATGAGAGCTAGCTTGGTGGATGGGCAAAGGAAGGGCATTCCAGGCCTGGGGGATGATGTGGGCCGGGGGTCGATGGCTGGACAGGTGAGAACGAGGCCTAAAGGTGAGGAGATTAGCAGCTGAGGAGTGGAGGGGGCGGGATGGGCTGGAGAAGGAGAGAAGGGAGGGGAGGTAGGAGGGGGTGAGGTGATGGACAGCCTTGAAGCCGAGGGTGAGGAGTTTCTGCCTGATGCGCAGATTGATTGGTAGCCACTGGAGATCATTGGTCACCTTTGAGATGGCAGTTTCTGAGAAGTGAAGGGGGCGGAAGCCAGATTGGAGCTTGTCGAGGAGAGACTGAGCTTATGGTGGGCTGGGAATTTTTTGTTTATTATTATATTCTACTCCCCCAAGTCCAGTGCTCTGCACGCAGTAAGTGCACAGTAAATATGGCTGAACGAATGAATTAAAGAATTGGAGGAGAGGAAGTGGTGACAGTGAGTGTAGACAACTAGCTCAAAGGATTTGGAGAGGAATGGTAGAAGGAAGATGAGCGATAACCCAAGTGAGACATGGGGTCAAGAGAGGGTATTTTTAGGATAGGTGAGATGAGGTAGGAGATTGCCTCTTGAGATACTGCTGGGAAAGATGGGAGAGTTGAAGAAGGGGCAGGGAGAATTACAGGGAGATCACATCTGATAGTTTCAAATTTCTCAGTAAAGTGTGTGGATGAACAACCACTGGAGGTTTTTGAAGGGGTGGGGAAACATGGACTGAACAGTTTTGTAATTCGGATGGTGAGGAAAGGGTAGAAAGTAGAACTGACAGGATTTAGTGATGAACTGAATATGTAGGTTGAATGAGAGCGATGAGTGGAGGTTAATCCCCAGATAATAGACTGGTAAGACAGGGAGGACAGTGGTATTGTCTACAGTGTGGCTCAGAGAAGCAGTGTGGCTCAATGGAAAGAGCCCGGGCTTTGGAGTCAGAGGTGATGGGTTTGAATCCTGCCTCCGCCAACTGTGTGACTTTGGGCAAGTCACTTAACTTCTCTGGGCCTCAGTTCCCTCATCTGTAAAATGGTAAAATGGGGATTAAGACTGTGAGCCCCCCTGTGGGACAACCTGATCACCTTGTAACCTCCCCAGCGCTTAGAACAGTGCTTTGCACATAGTAAGCGCTTAATAAATGCCATTATTATTATTATTATTATTATTACAGTGATGGGAAAGATGGGATAGGGAATGGATTGGGGGGAAAGGTGAGGCGATCTTTTGTGGACATATTAAATTGGAAGAGTTGGAGGGACATCCAAGTAGAGATGTTCTGAAGGCAGGAGGAAATCGAAGGCTGCAGAGAAGGAGGAAGATCAGGCTGGAGATGTAGATCTGGGAATCATATGCATAGGGAAGCCTTCCTTCAACAATTTCTACTTTCCCTATTTTATATCCCCTGATTCCCACTTTAGCCTTTCGGTGCAACCTAAGCACTTACGTTACTCCAATGCCTGCAGTTTAAGCATCTTTTGTCTTCCCTTCTCTGCCATATGTGCTTTGAGCGCAGGATTCATATCTACTAATTTAAATGTATCCTAAGGCCTTAGTACAATTCTCTGCTCACAGTAGGTGTTCAATAACTGCTACTGATTAAGATCCCAGCCCTTGTAAATCCTGACCCCCACTTCTGTTGGCACTCTAGAAACTATGGTAAATTAATGTGTGTCTATTTAAACTGTACCTGAGCCAAATATGGCTGGTTTCATGGACGATCTGATGACCACCCGTCAAGGACAGCTGTCTCTATAAGTAAGTGAAAAAAACAACTCTCCTAGCTGTAGACTCAGAACTGAAATGAGAACTATTATTTTTGGCTTAATTTTTCCTATCCCAATAATTACCATATCGTGTACCTTTATGAATGGTACGACAAAATAATTACTACGGCAGAGTTAGCAGCTTTCCCGTATGTTTGGAATTGTCCTCATTTCTTTTCCTGTTCCAATTTAAGGAACGATCTGAGGGGAGTCAATGCACAGTCGTCTCACGTTTTAATAAGCAAAGCCCCAGTGTTCCACCGGAGTAGAGAACAGGTGAAACTGGGGCGAGGCAGATGTGGTGTGCTCTTTAAACTGAAATCTGGCACTGAATTCCTAGCAAAAGCCAAGCACAGGTGTTTCGGCTCAAAGACCAACAGAGATATAGTCCAGATAGGCCCACTCTCGGCTTTATTCAGCCTCTCCGAGCAAGTGATCGCATTGAACTTTGTTGGCTTTGATTGGATTCAGGAGCTAAGAACACCAGTTGGGTGGCAGGCTTTGGCATTACAACAGTAATATATGTTGCCTCTGTTTCCAAGGGAATCATGTTGCAACCTTTCCTAATTGTCAAGCACTTACACAGAAAATCAAATGAAAAAACAAAACAAACAAAACCAAAGAGGACATATATTGTAATACCGTTCAACGATGACTATGTGTGGCAGGCTTTGGCGTTACAACAGTAATATACGTTGCCTCTGTTTCCAAGGGAATCATGTTGCAACCCTTCCTAATTGGCAAGCACTTACACAGAAAATCAGATGAAAAAACAAAACAACAAAACCAAAGAGGACATATATTGTAATACCGTTCAATGATGACTATGTTTTTCATTTGTTTTTGCTTACCTCTTTAAGCAGTTCTTCACACGCAAAGGTGGAGGTGGTTAGGTAATGTCATTCATTTTCTGTGTGACCTTGGGAAAGTCACTTAACTTCTCTGGGAAACGTTTAGCTTCTCTATAAAACGGGGATTGTGACTGTGAGCCCTGTGTGGGACAGGGACAGTATCTAACCCAATTTGCTCGCATCTATCCCAGAGCTAGACTGTAAGCTCGTTGTGGGTAGGGAATGTGGTGGCTTATTGTTATAGTGTTCTCTCTCAAGTGTACATTGTAGTACAAAGTAAGAGCTCAATAAGAAACTTATTTGATATAGCAGAGAATGATATAGTTAAGCTTTTAAATGGCCTGGTAGAATTTTAGGATCCTTTTTCTGCTGCCTGAGTTGCCAAAGGAAAGTTTACTTCTGTTCCCAGAGTTTTCTGCCTATTTATGGAGTGTAGCTGTTATTACCTATTGCATAACAGATGTCTTTAAACGTGATATAGAAAAATAAACCGGACACATCAATAAATCATATTTATTGAGCATTTACAGTGTGCAGAGCACTGTACTAAGTGGTCGGGAGAGTTTAATATAGCAGACACACTCCCTGCCCACTGTGAGCTTCCAATCTAGATTCCTTTTCTTTCTGATTTGAATAAATCTTTATTTGACTAGGGTATTTAGAGTTGGCCTAAAGGAGTCAACCTATTAGCTCCCCTGTAGCAGAGGACGTAGTACATATGGGACTATTATTATTATCACACATCTGCAAATTGCACATAGGAATACTAGGGAAATGGAAGCTACCTTCCTAGCAGGGTATTTGGTGTTTGGAGTCTGCATGCAGACTGGAATTGGGGAAGGAGAAATCTAGACACCTAAGGTAGGTCTCTTTATCACACACTTTGATGGAAGTGGGAAAGGGGTAGTAGTAGGGGACAGGAATGAGAATAAGTATTTTAATTGAAGTTCTGAAACCCAATCCTAATGCTGAGGTGACAGAGGTGGGGCTCAAAGTAACTAAAAATGCTTAGAAAGTCCATTTTTAAACTAGGAATGTAGAGAAGGGGTGTTTTAAGGGCTTGGGAAAGTCAATAGTGGTGGAAAAGCTGAAATAAAAAAAGTGGGGGACGAGAAAAGGAAGGAAAAAGAAAGCTTCATGGAACTAAGGTTGTGGAAGGGGAAAGTCGGTTTTTGAATACATATCTGGAAACGGTGTGAGAATTGAAACCAAACACAAACAGCATTTTGCTTCACATCGTTAGTATGTTTATTTTCTTTCTCCTATCCCAGGTGCACTCTCTCACTTTCTCTCTCTCTCATTTTACTTATACACATTTTCCCTACCTATTTGTTCTTAAACTTGGAGACATTTAAAATCCCACTATCTAATGAGTGCTTGACACTTATTTTTTATTTTTGTTTTGCCTTTAAAAAGTAGAATAGTTTGACAGTGTTTTTAACAAGTTGTCATATTTGAACAGCTCGTACTTAATGCCTGAGGGTGAGGCTACTTAGATGAAATTGCCAGTTTTTATTTTATGGTAAACAAATACAGATTAGCTATTATGTGAAACATATGAGAAAACATTTCAGATTCCAGATTTTCATTTCAGCCTATTGCCTCCATTCCAGATGCATCTATTTCTTACAGTGCGTTTTTGAATGTTTCTTTTTTGCCTTTTGGAAAAAATGATCTCTTTTCCTTGGAGGTAAACTCTTTGCATATCCTTTCTATCAACAGTAGTGATAATAATAATATTTGTTAAGTGCCAGGTCAGGCACTGTCCTAAGCGCTGGGGGAGGATACAAGCAAATTGAGTTGGACGCAGTCCCTGTCCCAAGTGGGGCCTCACGGTTTCAATCCCCATTTACCAGATGAGGTAACTGAGGCTCAAAGAAGTGAAGTGTCTTTCCCAAGGTCACACAGCAGACAAGTGGCAGAGCCGGGATTAGAACCCATGACCACCTGATTCCCAGGCCCATCCTCTATTCACTTTACTGCGACATCCCTGTTTCCTTTATTTCCACATCGAGATTTACTCTAACTCCACAGCGAGAGAGGCACCATCATGTCATCAGAGAAGCAGTGTGGTTCAATGGAAAGAGCACGGGCTTTGGAGTCAGAGGTCACGGGTTCAAATCCCGGCTCCGCCAATTGTCAGCTGTGTGACTTTGGGCAAGTCACTTAACTTCTCTGTGCCTCAGTTCCCTCATCTGTAAAATGGGGATTAAGACTGGGAGCCCCCCGTGGGACAACCTGATCACCTTGTAACCTCCCCAGTGCTTAGAAACCTGATCATCTTGTAACCTCCCCAGTGCTTAGAACAGTGCTTTGCAGATTGTAAGCACTTAATAAATGCCATTATTATTATTGTTATTACTGGTGACCGAATCCATGGTTCCAGATCCCAAATTTTCGAGCTATGACACGGTAAAATGCCATAGATGTTTTATACACTGAAACCCCATACTCAATCAATAAGTCAGTGGTACTTACTGAGCGCTTATTATGTTCAGAGCATTGTACTAAGAGCTTGGAAGAGTACAGTACAACAGAATTGGTGGACATATTCCCTGCCCTTAATGAGCTTATAGTCAGAGACAGGGATTGTCTCTCTTTATTGCTGTATTGTACTTTCCAAGTGCTTAGTACAGTGCTCTGCACACAGTAAGCGCTCAATAAATATGACTGAATGAATGAACGATTGAATGAATGAAATCATCAAAAACATCAGAAGGCAATAACCTTTCATGTTCATTCTTACCTCAGAGGTCAAAGGTATCTTCAAGCAAATTCTTCAATCCCATTCACCCATCCTTACATTTCCTAGTTGATAGAAATAAAACATGACTTTAAACCACAGGGAAATCATAAATGTTGAGCAAATAAAATGCAAACTTACTTTTTGTCACCAATTAACTTCTTGAATATCACTGCATTTGTCACAGTGCGTGTTCCCTGTGACCTACTCTATTAGATTTCTGAACTGCTGGGTAGAGTTAAAAATGAAATTCTGAACTTCGGCAACATATAAATAATTTGGACACAACTGAAATTGAGCTTGAAAAATGGCACTCAAGCTCTAAGTGATGGAAGAAAGATGACTAAGTCAAACATTTCACTTCAGTGGACAGATACATCACAGATTTCTAGAATGCAACATTTTCCAGTTAGCAAAGGAACATGAAAGAGAAAAATAAAAAATAGATATTTCTAAAGCTATTTTAACTGTCAAGAATCAGATTACTTTTATTTTTACTTAAGCAAGTCACACTTTTGTGATCAGCCGATATGGTATTTTGTTTGCATTAGATAATTTTCCTAAAAGTCCACAATTAAGCATGATTTTGTATAACTATTACAAGCATAGACAATTGTTCCACCAACTTGCTATTTTGGGGGTTACGGTCTTTGTCTTCGAAGCCAATGAAATATTCACCAGAGGGTATTCTTCCAACAAAGTGCTCTGATTATTTTGTGTCCATATAGTTTTTAAAAGATTTGGAAAGCCACCTCCTCAAGATTCTGCCTAGTAAGGTAATTTTCTAATAACATTAGTAAAATAAAGAGATTAGTGGCTAGCCATCCAAGTTCTCAATCTTGAAAAAAATTCAAACTTCTAAAGTTAATTATTTTGACACTCATAAATCAAATTCTTAGGAAATTATATCTGTTCCAAGCTGAAGGGAATGTTTAAGAAATTTTCACAGTGTAACCTCTCCTGCTCAATTCATAGAATTTCTGCTCTTCTAACAGTGCTTGAAACATACCATTTAGCAAATGTAATTCTTATTATTATATTGTTGTTTTAGCTTCAGATGGAAATACCTATTCATCCAACTAATGATTCACTTCCAGGGAGCCATTAACTGCCATCTTGTAATTGGTAAATTCATTTATATACCTATAAATGGTGGAATTTCAAATGCTTTCCAGTTATTAAAAAAAATTGATGTCAGGATTTATTTTGCATGACATTTTCATTCTAATTGGCTTTTCTATGGCTCTGAACAAACATTAAGGTCAAAAGACTTAGATGATTGTTTAACTGAAGCAACAGACCATAGATTTATGATTTTTCTGGAGTCTAAACTTAGAGATAGGTGACCCGTTGAGATAATCCTAATACTTGCCTGCATTGTAAATCCTTCTTTCACTCTGTTGAGACATGATGACAGGGTACTGGTAAAGTTGAATTTTGACTCAGATAGTCTTACAAATAAACTAGCAAACGTTAAGACAAGAACTCTTACTTTCAAATAGAGGATTGCACTGTTATGCACATAATCTAAGGTGAACAGATTAATACCAGATGGACAGATTTCTGTCCATCGTAGGACAGAAGATGAAGCCTCTCTGGTGTGGTCAATAGTCCAAGCATGCAGGGAGAAAAGAAGAAATGGAAAAAAAAAGGAGAAATGGAAGATATAAGGAGATAGCAGTTTGAGGGCTCGGGAAAGGGGAGGGGGAGCGAGAGAGAGAAAGAGAGAAAAGGAGAGAGATGGAGGAAGGAAAGAGAGAGAAACAGAGAGAAAGCATGCAGGAAATTTTGCAAATCAAGTGTTAGAACCATTCACGGGCAAGAAGACATTTATATTAATATAGCTACCCTCACTCAGTTATATTATTTTGCATATCAAGGCCTGTCTAAAATATGCCAATGTCAACACACATACTTTCTGCACTTATAAGGGTCTGAAATGTGGCCTGGGTTCTTTTCCCATCCCTGTCACTTGCCTGCTGTGCTAGTCATTCATTCATACATTCAATCGTATTTGTTGCGTGCTTACTGTGTGCAGAGCACTGTACTAAGCCCTTGGGAATTACTAGTTGGCAAGATATAGAGACGGTCCCTACCCAACAACGGGCTCACAGTCTAGAAGGGGGAGACAGACAACAAAACAAAACATGTGAACAGGTGTCATCAGAATACATAGAAGTAAAGCTAGATGCACATCATTAACAAAATAAAATAAATAGAATAGTAAATATGTACAAGTAAAATAAATAGAGTAATAAATCTGTACAATCTGTAAATCTGTCTTTTAAAAAATAGCACTAACTTTCCACCAGTGAAACCTGTAGGAGGAAGAAACTTGAAAGTTGTCACTTTACCCCACTGTTTATGAAAAGCTACAATTTACCTATCCCAGGAAAATGTTTATCCCATAATGTCTTTCTTTTGTGGAATAGACTCTTTCAATCTATTTCACTGCTAAACAGGCTTCAAGCAGAAAAGTACTTACTTTTAAGTGGACTAAGTCCTTCCAGCCATGCCTCTAAGCCAAAATCCGCAATCCATTTTGTTCTTCCTCAAACAAGATCTACAATAGCTTCTATTGTGCTGGATTGCCTACCAGATGACAATCATTCACACTTGAAAACAGTTATTATTATTATTAATTATAATAATAATAATTGAGAAGCAGCATGGCTCAGTGGAAAGAGAACGGGCTTTGGAGTCAGAGGTCATGGGTTCGAATCCTGGCCCCGCCACATGTCTGCTTTGTGACCTTGGGCAAGTCACTTAACTTCTCTGAGCCTCAGTTACCTTATCTGTAAAATGGGGATTAAGACTGTGAGCCCCACGTGGGACAACCTGATCACTTTGTACCCCCCCAGCGCTTAGAACAGTGCTTTGCACATAGTAAGCACTTAACAAATGCCAACATTATTATTATTATTATTATTACTAATAATAATAATAATAATGATTGTTAAGCAGTTACTATGTGCCAAGCACAGTTCTAAGCGCTGGGGTAGATGCAAGGTAATCAGATTAGACACAGTTCCTGACCCACATGGGGTTTACAGTCTTAATCCCCACTTGAATAGATTGTGTCTTTAGGCCTTCTCCTCTCAGGTTAAACACCTTCTAGTCTTTATTTTCCAGAGCAGAACAGGATTCAATATAGTATTTTAGAAAGGTCTGCGGGGAATATTGATTTTTGAGAGCTACTTTTCTGTTTATTCATCCCATTGCCATGATAGCTTTTTGGCTATCAGAACCATTTCAGACCCTCTTGCGGGGTGTGCTTGCCACTATGAATCCTAGATCTTTTTCTCTGTGTGTGTGTGTGTGTGTGTGTGTGTGTGTGTGTGTGTGTATCTACAATTATTCTCCATTTTATTTGTGCAGTTGATTTTCCTGCTTTCTTTTCCTATTGGAGCCTCTCAAACAACAGGGTCTAATTCCCACCAGTTTAGTCTTTGCCAGTGCTTTGCATATAGAAAGTGCTCAACATCTATTATTGCTTCTAGGATTACCATCCTGCTCTTGTTCCTTTATACTTCATTAGGCAGTTTCTGATCATGCCGTCCGTCAATTTATCCGGGTTACTTTGAGATGTTGACTTTTCCGTTCAACAGCTTTAGGCTAAATTGCTGATCCTGAGCTCTAGACTATCACCTGGATTCTGATTCTCCCTCCCATTTAGACCGCGAGCCATATGTGGGACAGGGACTGTTTCTGATTCGATTATCTTGTATATATTGATTACCATTATTGTATTTGTTAAGCCCTTACTATATGTCAAGTACTGTTTTATGTTCTGGGAAGATACAAGATAATCCAGTCATACACAGGTCCCTGCAATTAATTGATTAATTAATTAATTAATGATGGCATTTGTTCAGCGCTTACTATGTGCAAAGCACTATTCTAAGTGCTGGGGGGATACAAGGTGATCAGGTTGTCCCATGTGGGGCTCAGAGTCTTAATCCCCATTTTACAGATGAGGTAACTGAGACTCAGAGAAGGTAAGTCACTTGCCCAAGGTCACACAGCAGACATGTGGCGGAGCTGGGATTAGAACCCATGACCTCTGGCTCCCAAGCCAGGGCTCTTTCCACTAAGCCATGCTGCTTCTCTTGGCCTTGTACCACACAGGGCCCACAGTCTAACTAGGAGAGAGAACAGATATTGAACTCCATTTTACAGATGCAGTAACTGAGGCACAGAGAAAATAAATGACTTGCCCAAGGTCATGAAGTAGGTACGAGGTGGACCTGGAATTGGAACCCAGGTCCTCTGACTCCAGGGCCCAAGTTCTTTCAACGAAGCCGTGCCGCTCCTCTATGTAGTAATAATAATAATAATAATAATGATAATAATAATAATAATAATAACATTTATTAAGCACTTACTATGTGCAAAGCACTGTTCTAAGCACTGGGGATGTTACAAGGTGATCAGGTTGTCCCATGGGGGGCTCACAGTCTTAATCCCCATTTTACAGATGAGGGAACTGAGGCACAGAGAAGTTAAGTGACTTTCCCAAAGTCACATAGCTGACAACCTGTATATATGTATATACGTTTGTATGTATTTATTACTCTATTTATTTTATTTGTACGTATTTATTCTAATTATTTTATTTTGTTAATATGTTCTGTTTTGTTGTCTGTCTCCCCCTTCTAGACTGTGAGCCCGCTGTTGGGTAGAGACCGTCTCTATATGTTGCCAACTTTTACTTCCCAAGCGCTTAGTACAGTGCTCTGCACACAGTTAGCTCTCTTCCTCCCTTCAAAGCCCTGCTGAGAGCTCACCTCCTCCAGGAGGCCTTCCCAGACTGAGCCCCTTCCTTCCTCTCCCCCTCGTCCCCCTCTCCATCCCCCCATCTTACCTCCTTCCCTTCCCCACAGCACCTGTATATATGTATATATGTTTGTACATATTTATTACTCTATTTATTTATTTATTTATTTTACTTGTACATTTCTATCCTATTTATTTTATTTTGTTGGTATGTTTGGTTTTGTTCTGTCTCCCCCTTTTAGACTGTGAGCCCACTGTTGGGTAGGGACTGTCTCTATGTGTTGCCAATTTGTACTTCCCAAGCGCTTAGTACAGTGCTCTGCACATAGTAAGCGCTCAATAAATACGATTGATTGATTGATTGATAGTAAGCGCTCAATAAATACGATTGAATGAATGAACTGAAAGCCATGGAATATCAGGGGGGTGGGGGTAGAGAGGATGGTTGGAACACGTATAGAGTCGGGTAGGGTTAGCTTTATGTTTCTCAGCAAGAAAGATGGTTGAAAACATAACTTTGGACATTCCTAGAGAAGACAGCCAAGTCCTCTGATGGTCATCTAAATTGGGCTATAAAGTAGGTATGCTCTTATCCAACCAATTCTACGTAGGCATGCTCAGGGGTGCAATAAGGAATTTAAAAGAGGTGCCAAACATTATACTAAGCATTAAGGAGAGTACAGTAGAGCAAGTAGAGACAGGCCTGCCCTCAAAGGGATTACAATTCTTCTGGGAAGCTTTCAGCTCAACTGGAGAAGCAGCGTGGCTCAGTGGAAAGAGCCCGGGCTTTGGAGTCAAGGTCATGGGTTTAAATTCCAGCTCTACCAATTGTCAGTTGTGTGATTTTGGGCAAGTCACTTAACTTCTCCATACCTCAGTTCCCTCATCTGTAAAATGGGGATTATGACTGTGAGCCCCCCGTGGGCCAACCTGATCACCTTGTAACCTCCCCGGCGCTTAGAACAGTGCTTTGCACATAGTAAGCGCTTAATAAATGCCATTTAAAAAAAAAAAAACCCTGGACGGGAGCTTTGAATCACTCATTCATGAATACGATACACTGATTGCCATGCTCTGGAAGCCAGCCCACAAAAAGACACGGAGATCATCATGAATCATTTTCCAGAATCAGGAAAGGGCTGTGGATGGACAATCGGTTTAATTGTCCTTCAGCTTGAAGTTGACACTGCAGACAGTGAAACTGAAGCCCTGAGTGTGATTGTCATTGAGAGCGAATCCCTTGAACATGTCCTCAGTTGGAAATAAGCAATGCACTATGCATGTTTATTTTCAGTAATTGAGTCTAAGTTTTCAGCTACAATGTAGCATTGTCTGTAACTTTGTTTTTCTGTATTCTCTCAGTTTTAACCCTAACCCTCACTGAAGCTCTTGTTTGGGTAATAATAATGATAAAGGCATTTGTTAAGCACTTACTATGTGCATATTTGTGCATATTTATTACTCTATTTCATTAATGATGTGTATATATCTGTAATTCTAATTATTCCAATGGTATTGACATCTGTCTATTTGTTTTGTTTTGTTGTCTGTCTCCCTCTTCTAGACTGTTGTTGGATAGGGACAGCAGCAGGCTCACGTATGTTGGTCTCATATGTGACTCACATATAGGTCTCTATATGTTGCCAAACTGTATTTCCCAAGCGCTTAGTACAGTGCTCTGCACACAGTAAGCGCTCAATAAATATGAATATATGAATGAATGTGTCACTGGGGTGGATCTAAGCAAATCAAGTTGGATACAGTCCCTGTCCCATGTGAGACTCACATTCTTAATCCTCATTTTACAGATGAGAAAACTGTGAATCAGACAAGTGACATGCCTTGCCCAAGGTCACACAGCAGACAAGTGGCAGAGGTCAGATTAGAACCCAGGTCCTTCTGAGACTCCGAGACCTGTGCTCTATCCACTTGGCAGCACTGGATATCTTGCTGATATTTGCTCCCTTCACATGTCCACTCCAGTGTAACTGCTTTAGTTTCCCATTGAATCCTTTTACCCCTCTAAACTGTAAGCTAAGGGGCTGGGAATAATAATAATAATAATGATGGCATTTGTTAAGCGCTTACTATGTGCAAAGCACTGTTCTAAGCCCTGGGGGGGCTACAAGGTGATCAGGTTGTCCCACGTGGGGCTCACAGTCTTAATGCTCATTTTACAGATGAGGTAACTGAGGCTCAGAGAAGTTAAGTGACTTGCCCAAGGTCACACAGCAGACATGTGGCAGAGCTGGGATTCGAACCCATGACCTCTGCTTCCAAAGCCCGGGCTCTTTCCATTGAGCCATGCTGCTTGTCACTTTTCATTTTGTTGTATTGTTCTCTCCAAAGTGTTTAGTTCGGTGCTCTGCACGTAGTAAGCGTTCGATATATACCATTGATTGATTGATTGTACATATTGATTGTATATATTGATTGTACAAATTTATTACTCTATTTATGTATTTATTTATTTATTTTACTTGTGCATATCTATTCTATTTATTTTATTTTGTTAGTATGTTTGGTTTTGTTCTCTGTCTCCCCGTTTTAGACTGTGAGCCCACTGTTGGGTAGGGACTGTCTCTATATGTTGCCAACTTGTACTTCCCAAGCGCTTAGTACAGTGCTCTGCAAACAGTAAGCGCTCGATAAATACGATTGATTGATTGATTGATTGATTGATTGTTAACCACCACTTCTCAGTGAATGCACTGCTGTCTAGCATGGCAAATAAAATTAAAAATAACACCACCTTGAGGGAAGGGTGTTGGCCTTGGAATGGGAGGTGAAAGAGAGGAAAGAAGATGATGAAAACAGCTATCGGCGTCAGCACCATCCCTGCTTTCTGCTCTGCTCTGAAAATACTTTTTTCCAAATTTGCCATCAAAAATAACACCTGGGGTTGGGGGAGATGGGGAGGATGTGAAGAACAACGGTTTGCTACAGGGGCAAAAATACAAGAACATCTTCTTTCATTCATTCACTCGTATTTATTGAGCGCTTACTGTGTGCAGAGCACTGTACTAAGCGCTTGGGAAGTACAAGCCCACTGTTGGGTAGGAACTGTCTCGATATGTTGCCAACTTGTACTTCCCAAGCGCTTAGTACAGTGCTCTGCACACAGTAAGCGCTCAATAAATATGATTGATTGATATAGAGATGATCCCTACCAATCAGCGGGCTTACCGTCTAGAAGGGGGAGACAGACAACAAAACATATTAACAAAATAAAATAAATAGAATAAATATGTACAAATTAAATAAATAAATAAATAGAGTACGAACATATATACATAAATGCAGGTGCTGTGGGGAGGGGAAGGAGGGCGGTGATATGATGGAGTATCCTCTGTAAAACCCCCTAGATTAGATAGCAAATTCACAAAAAAGCATTATTCCTTAGGAGATTTAAATATCATACTCTGAATATTTGCCAACTCGATCAAATTTGTTAAGGACACTGAGGGGAATAATGGAATGCTTCTTTTGTAAGTGTCATTGTGATAACAGCTTCTGGAATTAAACAAAAGTCATTATTTTGCAAAGAAAGAAAAAACCCCAATGACACTAGGGTCATATAAATCTTCATTTGATGCTCCAACAAATCAGAATTATGTGTTCTGTGCACGCTGAGCTTTTTTAAATTGAAGGTCTGATCACATTATACACATGTTGCATTCTATAGGAGAGATTTGTCAGATAGTGCTTTTCTCTTAGTGATGTGATTTATTATTTTTAGTAAGTGTGCCTCGAAGTATCACGGACCATTTTGATCCATAAAGCATCTGCCAGTACACAGAGTGAATTATAAGAAGAATATTCCATGATTGGAGTCGTGTTAGAGTATTTACATACACTTAAAATGAATAGAAAACCCTTTCGATGTGCAATGTACTATTTAAATTCAGAGGAGGAAAATGATGACAAAATATCATAGAAAGTCCATGTTTGAGCTCCCAGTTTAGAATGACCAGTATAGAAATGTAGAACACTTCACATTTTGCACAATTTACGAAAACATAATCACATTTATAAAACTGAAACCTAGACTGTGACTACTTCCATTTTTTCTCAAATTTTTTTTATAAATTAAAATTTAATAGCTTAACATGGTTCAGAATAATATCATTAAAGCCAGCTCAGACGGACAGTGCCTGAAAAATGATCCACAAATATGTATGATTTCTTAAACTTGGAGTGAACGGGATGAAAAACAAATATGTCCAGCCAAACGAATGAGCTTCGCAGTGGAGGGCATCGAAATTCCCTCTTGTAGCATTTGATCTTGCCTTATTGTTCATTCTTTTGCATTGAAGCAAGTCTTAAGGACAATAATGTTGATTTATAGGCTTGGAGTCAGTGTAACGATTTGTACTATCATATTTCCTGCCTATTGATAGGCAACCTCATGAAGAAAAGAAGGCCACAAATCCTAGCCCTTTCCTCTCTCTTTTTCTTTCTTTTATGACATTTGTTAAATGCTTACCAGGCACTACTAAGCAGTAGATTCAAGCTAATAAGATTGAACAACAGACCCAGTCCCACACAGGGCTCACAGTCCAAACCCCCATTTAACAGATGAGGAAACTGAGGCACAGAGAGTGGCTTGCCCAAGGACACACAGCAGATGAGTTACATGGCCTAGTGGTTAGAGCACGGGTCTGGGAATCAGAAGGTCATGGGTTCTAATTCCGGCTCTGCCACTTGTCTGCTGTGCTACCTTTGACAAGTCACTTCACTTTCGCTGTGCCTCAGTTACCTCATCTGTAAAATGGGGGTTAATAATAATAATGGCATTTATTAAGCGCTTACTATGTGCAAAGCACAGTTCTAAGCGCTGGGGAGGTTACAAGGTGATCAGGTTGTCCCCTACGGGGGGCTCTCGGTCTTAATCCCCATTTTACAGATGAGGTAACTGAGGCACAGAGAAGTGAAGTGACTTGCCCAAAGTCACACAGCTGACAATTGGCGGAGCAGGGATTTGAACCCATGACCTCTGACTCCAAAGCCCGCGCTCTTTCCACTGAGCCACGCTGTTAAGACTGGGAACCCTATGTGGGATAGGGATTGTGTCCAATCTGATTAGCTTGAATCCACTTTAGTGCTTAGTAGTGCCTGTTGAATAGGGACCGCCTTTATATGTTCCCAACTTGTACTTCCCAAGTGCTCAGTACAGTGCTCTACACACATTAAGCACTCAATAAATATGATTGAATGAATGAATGAATGAATGAATTTAAAGTTAAAAGTTAAAAGTTTATGTTGTATGGTAAATATAACTATGGGTCAATTGTATCAATTATATTTGTTGAGCACTTACTTTGTGCAGAGCACTGTACTAAACACTTGGGAGAGTACAATACAATAGAATTGGTAGACAGGCTCCCTGCTCACAAGGAGTTTACAGTCTAGAGGGGAGACAGATATTAAAATAAATTATGGATATGCATGGAAGTAATGGTGATAATGATGACAATAATGATATTTCTTAAGCATTTCTTACTAAGTGCCAGGCACTCTGCTAAGCGCTGGGGTGGATACAAGCAAATTAGGATAATAATAATTATTATTATGGGATTTATTAAGTGCTTGTTATGTGCAAAGCACTGTTCCCATGGGTCCACTGTCCTGGTCCCATGTGGGGCTCACGGTCTTTAGAGCCCCATTTACTTTTAGACTGTGAGCCCACCTTTTAGACTGTGAGCCCACTGTTGGGTAGGGACTTTCTCTATTTGTTGCCAACTTGTACTTCCCAAGCGCTTAGTACAGTGCTCTGCAAACAGTAAGCGCTCAATAAATACGATTGATTGATTGATTGATTGATTGATTGATTATGCAAAACACCAGAAGTTTGGGTATGGAAGTGGATTTGATACCAGCCTTAGCAGCGAGGAGAAACTAACTAGAAGTTATTTGTTAGGGTCCACTGAATCTCTCCTGCTTTAATTTAAGCCCATTTTCCCTTATGTGACAAAATGCATGCCGAAAATTCTACCTTTTCCTGCCATGTGTTAGAATATGTTCCAGCGATAATTCAGTTCACTAGCTAGCTATCACTTTTAATTAAAATAATTGAGAATATAATTATTTAGAGTTTGAGATACTCTGTAACAGTAAATTAATAGGATCATTTGAAAAGGATTTAAGACTGCTGTGTAGGTATTTTAGTACTAATTGAGATTGAACAAAGGGTAAAATTATTATTTTTATCTTTTAATCCTTATGTGCTGCTGAATATATTATGGAAATTGTTAAAACAATGCACAGCATGGCATAATATGTTAAGATTTCATTCAAGCAGTGTGGCTTAGTGGCAAGAACCCGGGCTTGGGAGCCAGAAGTCGTGGATTCTAATCCCGGCTCTGTCACTTGTCTGCTGTGTGACCTTAGGCAAGTCACTTAACTTCTCTGTGCCTCAGTTCCCTCATCTGTAAAATGGGGCTGGAGACTGTGAGCCCCACGTGGGGCAACTTGATAACCTTGTTTCTACCCCAGCACTTAGAACAGTGCCTTCTAGACTGGGAGCCCGTTGTTGGGTAGGGACCATCTCTATATGTTGCCAACTTGTACTTCCCAAGCGCTTAGTACAGTGCTCTGCACACAGTAAGCACTCAATAAATACGATTGAATGAATGAATGCTTGGCACACAGTAGGTGCTTACCAAATACCATAATTATTATTATCAGTGCTTAGAACAGTGCTTTGCACATAGTAAGCGCTTAACCAATACCATCATTATTATCCCAAGCAAATATAAATGCAGCATTTGGGAAGAAGCACAGCCTAGTGGACAAAGCATTCATTCATTCATTCATTCATTCATTCAATCGTATTTATTGAGCGCTTACTGTGTGCAGAGCACTGTCCTAAGCACTTGGGAAGTACAAGATGGCAACATATAGAGATGGTCCCTACCCAACAACGGGCTCACAGTCTAGAAGGGGGAGGATGGTCCTGGGAGACAGAGGACCTGAGTTCAAATCCAAGCTCCACCACTTGCCTGCTATGTGACTTTGGGCAAGTCACTTAACTTCTCTGTACTTCAGTTTCCTCAACTGCAGAACGAGGAGAAGATACCTGATCTCCGTCCTACTTACCTGTGTGGGACAAGGACTGTATCCATCCTGATTAACTTACATCTCCCCCAGCTCTTAGAACAGTGCTTGACACATAGTAAGCACTTAAAAGTTCCATTGAAAATAAAAAAAAAATAAAGGGTATATATAGGAGACAAGATAGAAATTCCATTGAGTGTGCTTCTTTTATGAGAAGAACATTACCAAGATATGTAGGCTTCAAGTATACTTAATTAATTATCATATAGGGTAAATGGTGATTAAAAAAATCCTTTCATCTTCATGTCAAAAACTTCTTACTGTATTGCTCCCCAAAACTAAATGGATGTTGTACACAAGCAATTTGTCTACATTGTGGACCATTCATTCATTTTTCATTCAAATGTATTTATTTAGCACTTACTGTGTTGTTTAGAGCACTGAATTAAGTGTATGGGAGAGTCCAATACAATAGAGTTGATGATAATAATAACAATAACAACAACAATAATAATAATAATAATTATGACATTTATTAAGCAGTTAGTATGTGCAAAGCACTGTTCTAAGCACTGGGGAGGTTAAAAAGTGATCAGGTTGTCTCAAGGGGGCTCACAGTCTTAATCCCCATTTTACAGATGAGGTAACTGAGGCATAGAGAAGTTAAGTGATTTGCCCAAAGTCACACAGCTGACAAGTGGCAGAGCCAAAATTTGAACCCATGACCTCCGACTCCAAAGCCCGGGCTCTTTCCATTGAGCCATGAAACACTCCATGCCCATGAGGGGCTTGGACTATATAGTGGGGAATTTTCTCATCCCTCTAGACTGTAAGCTCATTGTGGGCAGGGAATGTATCCATTTATTGGTGTAGCATACTCTCCCATACACTTAGTACAGTGCTCTGCACACAGTAAGCACTCAATAAATGCAGTTGAATTCATTCATTCATTCAATCTCGTATTTATTGAGCACTTACTGTGTGCAGAGCACTCTGCTGAGTGCTTGGGAAGTCCAAGTTGGCAACATATAGAGACGGTCCCTACCCAACAGCGGGCTCACAGTCTAGTAGGGGGAGACAGACAACAAAACAAAACATATTAACAAAATAAAATAAATAGAATAAATATGTACAAATAAAATAAATAGAGTAAACAAAGAGTAAATAAATGAATGAACATAAGTGCCGTGGGACTGTGCGTGAGGTTGAATATTCATTCATTCATTCATTCATTCAATTGTATTATTGGGCGCTTACTGTGTGCAGAGCACTGTACTAAGCGCTTGGGAAGTACAAGCTGGAAACATATAGAGACGGTCCCTACCCAACAGTGGGCTCACAGTCTAGAATATTCATTCAATCGTATTTATTGAGCGCTTACTGTGTGCAGAATATCAAGTTCTTAAACTGCACAGAACCAAGTGCAGAACCTGGGCCCGTTGTTGGGTAGGGATTGTCTCTATCTGTAGCCAAACTGTACTTTCCAAGCATTTAGTACAGTGCTCTGCACACAGTAAGCGCTCAATAAATACGAATGAATGAATGACTAGGGGAAATGAGGGCGATCTCTTTCTGGAGCAAGGATTTTAAGAAGACTCTGAAGGATTGGGAGAATGGTGCTCTTTCATTTACAAAGCCAGGTAGAGTTCCAGGCCAAAGGGAGCACATGGGCATTCATTCATTCAATCATATTTATTGAGCGCATACTGTGTGCTGAACACTGAACTAAGCACTTGGAAAGTAGAGTTCAGCAATAAAAAGAGGCAACCCTGCCCACACCAGGCTTACAGTCTAGAAGGGGGGGGAGACAGATATCAAAACAAGTAAACAGGCATCAATATCCTCCCCATCAATCAATCAATCAATCGTATTTATTGAGCACTTACTGTGTGCAGAGCACTGTACTAAGCGCTTGGGAAGTACAAATTGGCAACATATAGAGACGGTCCGTACCCAACAGTGGGCTCACAGTCTAGAAGGGGGAGACAGAGAACAAAACCATACATAATAACAAAATAAAATAAATAGAATAGATCCCCCCGCCTTACCTCCTTCGCCTCCCCACAGCACCTGTATATATGTATATATGTTTGTACAGATTTATTACTGTCTTTATTTTATTTGTACATATTTATTTTATTTTATTTTGTTAATATGTTTTGTTCTCTGTCTCCCCCTTCTAGACTGTGAGCCCACTGTTGGGTAGGGGCCGTCTCTATATGTTGCCAACTGGTACTTCCCAAGCGCTTAGTACAGTGCTCTACACACAGTAAGCGCTAAATAAATACGATTGAATATAATCAGAATTATAGATCTGTACATATATACAGGTGCTGTGGGGAGGGGAAGGAGGTAAGGAGGGGGGGAATGGGGAGGATACCAAATATTATCATTATTATTATTATTATTATTACTATTATTATTATTATTATTATTATTATTATTGTTGTTGTTGTTGTTATTATTATTAATCAATCAATCAATCAATCAATCATATTTATTGAGCGCTTACTATGTGCAGAGCACTGTACTAAGCGCTTGGGAAGTACAAATTGGCAACATATAGAGACAGTCCCTACCCAGCATTGGGCTCACAGTCTAAAAGGGGGAGGCAGAGAAAAAAAACCCAAACATACTAACAAAATAAAATAAATAGAATAGATATGTACAAGTAAAATAAATAAATAAATAAATAAATAGAGTAATAAATATGTACAAACATATATACATATATACAGGTGCTGTGGGGAGGGGAAGGAGGTAATAATAATAATATTATTATTATTATATAATATTATATATTATATATTATTATTATTATTATTATTATTATTATTATTATTATTACTTGCTGAGGTATTTTGATAGAATCCCTGTATCCCATCAGGCATTTTATTTGAACCTTTTTTTTGTGTGTGTGTGTGTGCCTTTCCTTTCCAGAGATTGAAAAGGGAGGTTGTGGAGATCCAGGCATTCCTTCCTACGGGAAAAGGAGCGGCAGCAGTTTTCTACATGGAGACACCCTTACCTTTGAATGTCAGGCGGCGTTTGAGCTGGTGGGAGAGAGAGTCATCACATGTCAACAAAATAACCAGTGGTCTGGCAACAAACCCAGCTGTGTTTGTAAGATCTTTTGATTTATTTTTCTCTTCTCATGTTTGACCTCGTGCTATTTCTCAGCTTCCCTGCAGGAAAACATTTTGGAAGAAGTTGACTTTGTTTTTGTGATAACCTAATAGTTCATTTCCTGTGAGTGTTGTGTAGGGTCAGTTTCAAATATCCGTTTTCTACTTGCTATTCCTAGTCAAAAATGATTTTAAAAAATATAATTACATATATTTTAGGATTTACATATTTATTTTAAAATTGTACACATATTTTTTCTGCATATACATTGTTCATCCCTCTAGACTGTAAGCTCATTGTGGCCAAGCGCTTAGTGCAGTGCTGCGCACACATAAGTGCTCAATAAATACAATTGAATGAATGAATGGGCAGGGGATGTGTCCATTTATTGTTAGAGTGTACTCTCATTCCTTCAATCATATTTATTGAGTGCTTACTGTGTGCAGAGCACTGTACTAAGCATTTGGGAAGTACAAGTTGGCTCTCCCAAGCGCTTAGCATAGTGCTCTGGACACAGTAAACGCTCAATAAATAAAATTGAATGAATGAATGAGCATCAGTGCTGTGGGCCTGTGGTTGATTTTTATATATTTAAAAATCACTTAAATAGACATGTTTAAAACAATCAAAAATGTATAGCTATATCCTAAATATGCCATGTATGCTATATATATATACGAGCAGTGGCGTGGCTTAGTGGAAAGAGCATGGGCTTGGGAGACAGAGGTCGTAGGTTCTATTCCCGGCTCCACCATTTTGCTGTGTGACCTTGGCAAGTCACTTAACTTCTCTGTGCCTCAGTTACCTCATCTGTAAAATGGGGAGTAAGACTGTGAGCCCCACGAGGGACAATGTGATTACCTAGCATCTACCTCAGAGCTTAGAACAGTGCTTGGCACATAGTAAGTGCTTAACAAATACCATAATTATTATTATTATTATTATATGTATTGGTTCAAGCTTTAATTGATTTTCCACTAGTTTTAATATGTTCAGAATCATTTTAGTAATGCTTATGAAAAGATAATGATAATGTGGAGAATGATACTAGACTCCAAACCTAGACCTAGATTTAATATTTCTCAGTTAGTTTAAGCAATACGACAGTTTCCAGTATCAAGCATGTTCAGTCAGACCAACTGGACAGAGAAATGGATAGAATTCAAATTCAGGCTTTGGGACTTTGAAGTTACTTTAGAATTGTAAAAGAAAACTTCCCAACAACCAAAGAAAACATGGCTTTAGGAATGTTACATAGTAATGTGTGTTGCAATCAAAAGACTGAACCGTACACATTCCAGATTACATGTCATTGTTTATCTGTAGCATACAAGGGTAATTTTCAAGTGAATTTACTTTGGAACAATCTAGTGGATAAACTGAGTTTCCTTGATATTGCCATCATTCGATAGAAAAGTTTATGCTCTAAATTGTAAAATCATCTGCAGATGCTGATATTTTTGATACTGGATGAATTTTTGTGCCACAGCATGGCTCAGTGGAAAGAGCACGGGCTTTGGAGTCAGAGTTCATGGGTTCAAATCCAGGCTCCGCCAATTGTCAGCTGTGTGACTTTGGGCAAGTCACTTCACTTCTCTGGACCTCAGTTCCCCCACCTGTAAAATGGGGATTAAGACTGTGAGCCCCACGAGGCACAACCTGTTCACCTTGTAACCTCCCCAGCACTTAGAACAGTGCTTTGTACATAGTAAGTGCTTAATAAATGGTGTTATTATTATTATTATCATCATTATTATTACATTACCACTTTGTATGAAAAATAGAAGTGCTAGGCTTGTGGTAACCAATTTGAGAATCTGAATGTAATCAGAATATCTCTGCAGTTTATCAACCTTTCAACATTTCTCTATTTAATTCCAAAAAGGCTTTGACTAAGCCATCCTTTCCTCTTCCTCCACTCCCTCCTGCATCAACCTAACTTCCTCCCTTTATTTATCCCCCTTCCCTGCCCCACAGCACTTATGTACAAATCTGTAATTTATTTGTATTAATGTCTGTCTCCCCTTTAGACCATGAGCGCACTGTGGGCAGTCTATTTGTTGCTGTATCATACCCTCCCAAGTGCTTGGTAGAGTGTTTTGCACACAGTAAGCACTTAAGAAATTTGATCGAATGAAGGAATAATTGAATGAATGAATAAATGCATGAATAAAACAATTCGAGGGTATCCAACTGCCATTTTGAGAATCTTTTGTTATATGTCTTCACAGTTTCATGTTTCTTCAACTTTACAACTCCATCAGGGATTATTCTTTCCCCAAACTACCCTGAAGAATACGGCAACAACATGAACTGTGTTTGGTTGATTATCTCCGAGCCCGGAAGCAGGATTCATCTCATTTTCAATGACTTTGACGTAGAGCCTCAGTTCGATTACCTCACGATCAAAGACGACGGGATTTCCGATTTACCAGCTCTTGGTACTTTTTCTGGCAACGAAGTTCCTCCCCAGTTGGCTAGCAGTAGCCACATAGTCCGCCTGGAATTTCAGTCAGACCATTCGACCACTGGCAGAGGCTTCAATATTACTTATACAAGTAAGTACTACATTCTGTATTTGTTTCCAAATATTTCCAAAGTTCTTCCTTTCCGGTGAGCAGGAAGTTTCAGAGAGCCCGATGACAGAAGTGAAGTTTCACAACAAACAGATTCTTACTCAAAGAAGGAATGGGCAACATCGAACACCATATTGGCAGCCAGGAGATGTGGGTTGCAATCCTTACTCTGTCCCTTGTCTGATACGTAACCTTGGTCAAATCACCTAAATTCCCTGTTTCTAATTTCCTCATCTGTAAAATGGTGATTAAATACCTGCTCCAACACCCCTCACTCTCTGAAACCTTTGGGGGACAGATCAGAGTCAGATCTGATTGTATCTATTCCAGTGTTTGACACATCAAGTGCTTAGTACAGTTCTCTGCACATAGTAAGCGCTCAATAAATACGATTGATGATAGGAAGCCCTTTACAAATGCTACTATCATGGTGATGAGGATGATAATAATAATAATAATAATAATGATGGCATTTGTTAAGTGCTTACTATGCGCAAAGCACTGTTCTAAGCGCCGGGGGGATACAAGGTGATCGGGTTGTTCCACGTGGGGCTCACAGTCTTAATCCCTATTTTACAGATGAGGTAACTGAGGCACGGAGAAGTGAAGTGACTTGCCCACAGTCACACAGCTGACAATTGGTGGAGCCGGGATTTGAACCCATGACCTCTGACTCCCAAATCCCTGCTCTTTCTACTGAGCCACACTGCTTCTCATGATGCTCACCTTAAATACACATACGTCTGTAAATGCCTCATATGCATTTTTCCTATTCAGGAACTGATTTATTTCTTGTCGATATAGTGCCTTGAGTACATTTGTCTAATAAGTATGAAGAGTTTATCTCTTCCCAGAGACCACACCTATCCTGATAGAAATATTTTGTTGCATCACACCGTATTCTAGGAAAGCCTGTCAGTTTCAGTTCAGTCAATGCCAGAGCGCAGCGATGATGACTGGTATTTTGTTCAGTATTATCTTGGTACACTTGGATGTTGTTATGAATATCGTTAAAATGAACAGAAACACTCATATGTTTCAAAGCGTTTTATTGAGAAAACTCTTTGTTTCAAGCAATAACTATTTGGCGTTCGAATAAATCAAAGCAAAACATAGAAATGTGTAGGGAAAATGAGTTACAATGACATGGGCCCGTGAGCCAGAAAATCATGGGTTCTAATTCCAGCTCCTCCACTCGTCTGCTGTGTGACCTTGGATGGGTCACTTCTCTTCACTGTACCTAAGTTACCTCATCTGTAAAATAGAGATTAAAACTGTGAGCCCTATGTAGGACAGGGACTGTGTCCCACCTGATTATTTTGTAGCACCTGGTGCACAGTAAGCACTACACAAATACCACAAAAAAAAGGAAAGATTAAGCATAAAACAACTGTAAATCTCAGTGTTAAAGATAGAAATATGTGTCTTCTGTAGAGTGGTTTGAAACAGAATGTGAGTAATCTCTTCTGGGCAAGCAGCTGGGAAACCTTCAGGAAATAATAATAATGATGATGGCATTTGTCAAGCACTTGCTATGTGCAAAGCACTGTTGATGATGATGATGACATTTATTAAGCGCTTACTATGTGCAACACACTGTTCTAAGCACAGGGAGGAGGATACAAGGTGATCAGATTGTCCCACGTAGGGCTCACATGCCCATTTTACAGATGAGGTAACTGAGCCACAAAGAAGCTAAATGACTTGCCCAAAGTCACACAGTGGACAATTGGCGGAGCCAGGATTTGAACCCATGACCTCTGACTCCCAAGCCCGGGCTCTTTCCATTGAGCCACGCTGCTTTTCTAGGAAAGCCACATGGTTTCTACTCTAAAGTTGAGCAAAGGGCAATCTAGCATTTGATAAGATTCATTCATTCATTAATTCGTATTTATTGAGCGCTTAGTGTGTGCAGAGCATTCATTCATTCATTCAATCGTATTTATTGAGTGTTTACTGTGTGCAGAGCACTATACTAAGCACTTGGGAAGTACAAGTTGGCAGCATATAGAGACGGTCTCTACCCAACAGTGGGCTCACAGTCTAGGAGGGGGGAGACAGACAAAAAAAAAGTACGTTTCAATACCATGAGAATAAATAGAATTATAGTTATATACTTATCATTAATAAAATAAATATAGTGAATATGTACAAATAAAAAATATAGTAATAAATATGTACAAATATATACAAGTGCCTTGGGGAGGGGAAGAGGGTAGAGCAGAGGGAGGGAGGGGAGAAGGAGGAGGAGAGGAAAAAAGGGGGGGCTCAGTCAGGGAAGGCCTCCTGGAGGAGGTGAGCTCTCAGTAGGGCTTTGAAGGGAGGAAGAGAGCTAGTTTGGTGGCTGTGTGGAGGGAGGGCATTCCAGGACTGGGGGAGGACATGGGCCGGGGGTCGATGGTGGGACAAGCGAGAACGAGGCCCAGTGAGGAGGTTAGCGGTGGCAGAGGAGCGGAGGGTGCGGGCTGGGCTGGAGAAGGAGAGAAGGGAGGTGAGGTAGGAGGAGATGAGGGGATGGAGAGCTTTGAAGCTGAGAGTGAGGAGTTTTTGAATGATTTGAAGGTTGATAGGCAACTTCTGGAGATCCTTGAGGAGAAGAGTGACATGCCCAGAGTGTTTCTGTACAGAGATAATCCAGGCAGGAGAGTGAAGTATAGACTGAAGCGGGGAGAGACAGGAGGATGGGAGATCAGAGGAGGCCGATGCAGTAATCAAGTCGGGATAGGATGAGAGATTGAACCAGCAAGGTAGCGGTTTGGATGGAGAGGAAAGGGCGGATCTTGGCGATGTTGTGGAGGTGAGACTGGCAGGTTTTGATAAACCCAGTATACAGTTGCGGTCTTGTTTCCGCAGAGATAACCTTGAAAGCCTTCTGGACTGTCTAAATCTTCACTAGTCTTCTTGAGAACTGTAAAATTCTAGAAGCCCTGATGGGTATTATCCTTATTCCCTAGGAGAGAATTTTTCTTTAGATGAGAACATTTTCCTAAAGGGCCTCTAGAGCGTCGTGAAAATGGCGAAGTGCTAATCTTGTGTTGAGGATACTTGTTAATCCAAAGGAGAGGTCTTTGTTGCTAGGCAACAGTCTTTAAGAACAATGGACTCTCTGGTCCTACCAACTAAGCCATATTAGTAAATTAAACACTCAGTGAGGCACAATAACACCGAGAGGGCTAGGACCATTTCTTTGCTAGTCAGTCTGTTGGAAGTTGGTGGACCATGCCCTGCACAGTGATTTCCGGGTCTTCAAGTACTTCAACACCATTCATTCAATCGTATTTATTGAGCGCTTACCGTGTGCAGAGCACTGTACTAAGAGCTTGGGAAGTACAAGTTGGCAACACATAGAGACGGTCCCTACCCAACAGCAGGCTTACAGTCTAGAAGGGGGAGAAAGACAACAAAACAAAACATATTAACAAAGTAAAATAAATAGAATAGATATGTACAAGTAAAATAAATACAAATGACAAATGACAGGGGGGCCGAGGGATGGGGGCAATCCCCCCGGGCCAGACGGGGATGGTGTTCAGTAGCACGTCCCGGGCACCGGGACTCTGGTCCCTGGCCCTGGTAGGATCATTGGGATTCCAGGGCCTCTGGGTCTGGGTGGGCAGGTCTCTCCCTAGCATGTCACAGACCCGATAGCCGTACCTTCCGACCGCCTGCTGTCAGGGAAAGGCGAGCCGAAGTCCTGCGGGCTACACAAGTGGGATTTAATGATGGCATTTATTAAGCGCTTACTATGTGCAAAGCACTGTTCTAAGCACTGGGGAGGCGACAAAGTGATCAGGTTGTCCCATAGGGGGCTCACAGTCTTCATCCCCATTTTATAGATGAGGTAACTGAGGCAAAGAGAAGTTTGATGATGATGATGATGATGATGATGATGGCATTTTTAAGCACTTACTTTGTGCCAAGCACTGTTCTAAGTGCTGGGGAGGTGACAAAGTGATCAGGTTGTCCCACGGGGGGCTCACAGTCTTCATCGCCATTTCATAGATGAGGTAACTGAGGCACAGAGAAGTTAAATGATGATGATGATGGCATTTATTAAGCGCTTACTATGTGCAAAGCACTGTTCAAAGCGCTGGGGAGGTGACAAAGTGATGAAGTTGTCCCATGGGGGGCTCACAGTCTTCATCCCCATTTTATAGATGAGGTAACTGAGGCACTGAGAAGTTAAATGACTTGTCCAGAGTCACACAGCTGACAAATGGTGGAGCCTAGATTTGAACCCATGCTGTCTGACTCCAAAGCCTATGCTCTTTCCATTGAGCCATGCTCCTTCTGTCGGAGGGAGGGATCCGGTTGCCTCCTTGTTCCAAATCTTAACCAGGCCCAGCTAGCCCTCAGGCTCAGAATATTCCCCTGACCACAGTCTGGGGCGTCCCGGCCATTCACCCCGAGCTTCACTGCCCTTCTGGGCCCAGGGCAGGACCAAGAGGTGGTGGCCACCCCCCTCCAAGCCTCCAACAAGACCATTTCCATCCAGCAGCCCCAGCAGCCCGAGTCTAGCTTCTTCCCTTCTGCCACTCCATCACTTCCCAGGAACGGAATGAGGCTCTGGGCTTGAGTTCAGGAAAAGCAGGCTCTAGAAGGGTGGGAATCTTTAAGGATTTCCTGCAGGCCAAGGGGTGCCCAGGTAGGAGACGCTGAGCAGGGGAGGGGCAGGATTGAACCCTGGCTCAGTGTCTCTTCTTGGGGGGGCAGGAGGGGCGGTGAGGTCCCTGCCTTGGCCTTTCCCTGGGAGCCTGCTGGGTTCGTGGGAGTCTGGAGGGTGGCCATTGTTCCTGGCCGGGCTGGGGACTGAGGAGGCCTCAGCCGAGAAGGCGAGCAAGGGCAGGGCACTTTGAGAAGCAGCGTGGCTCAGTGGAAAGAGCCGGAGCTTTAGAGTCAGAAGCCATGGGTTCAAATTCCAGCTCCGCCACTTGCCAGCTGTGTGACTTTGGGTAAATCACTTCACTCCTCTGGGCCTCAGTTACCTCATCTGGAAAATGGGGATGAAGACCGTGAGCCCCCCGTGGGATAACCTGATCACCTTATAGACTCCCCAGCGCTTAGATCAGTGCTTGGTACATAGTAAAAATGCCATCATTATTATTATTATTATTATTGGCACTTCTCCAGGATTGCTTCAGGGAAGTACCCGGGGGCCTTGCCCCTTTGGTTTTCAGGTCAAACTGCTAAGCATTTAGATCATGAGGAAATTTACTTTCACCCAAGGTATCCTTTCTGGATCCCATCCACCCCCACCCTTTTTTTTTTTTAATGGTTTTTGTTAAGCACTTACTATGTGCCGGTACTGTACTAAGTACTGGGGTAGATACAAGCTCATCAGGTTGGACACAGATTATCTAATTCTATTTGTTCTGATGATTTTGACACCTGTCTACATGTTTTGTTTTGTTGTCTGTCTCCCCCTTCTAGACTGTGAGCCCATTGTAGGGTAGGGACCGTCTATATATGTTGCCGACTTGTATTTCCCAAGTGCATAGTACAGTGTTCTGCACACAGTAAGCACTCAATAAATACGATTGAATGAATGAATGAGTGTATCTGAGGGGATTTTCTTCAATTTTTAATTCAATTGCTCAGCAGCCTCAAGATTTCCTTTACAAATGGAAAGAACTGAAATATGAGAGAAAGAGTCCATCCACTCTTTTGCTTTCCCCTACAGCATTTGGTCAGAATGAATGCCACGACCCTGGGATCCCAGTAAACGGAAGGCGATTTGGCGACAGGTTCCTCTTGGGAAGTTCGGTTTCTTTCCACTGTGATGATGGTTTTGTCAAGACTCAAGGTTCAGAGTCAATAACTTGCATAATGCAGGATGGAAATGTGGTCTGGAGCTCAACTGTTCCACGTTGTGAAGGTAAGTCTTCACTCTCTTCAACAGAACTAAACCCTTTTTGATTGCCTTGATTTTTATTATTTATATGAAATAAGTCCTTAGCCCTCGCTCTGTACTTAATGTGTTTCTGGTTTCTGAAGAACATAGTTTTCACACACATCACCAGCAACAACATCCGAGTACTTGGAGAAATTCTTACTCTTTCTGACATTCTAACATCATCTTAGTTTGATTAAACGATAGATACTTCCACTGGATTATCAGCTCGAAAAGGAGAAAAGGAAGGCCTCCATATTGGTCATTGTTCTATCTCTCACCTTGGAAATAAATGCGTAAATTCAGTAGAATCTCAAAGGAATCCACAAATCCTTGGTGTGACGTATCTCTTCCTTGACTGTCTCTCATCACCAATCCTTAACTCCCAAGGAATGTCTAAGCATGGTTCTCCCGAAAAATCGCATTCATTCAATTATTTATTTTGATTACTCCGCTTGTAAACACTAAGTCTCTGCATCGCCCACTAGCTCGTTGTGAGCAGAAAATGTATCCCATTTATTGCTGTACTGTACTCTCCCAAGCGCTTAGTACAGTGCTTTGCACACAGTAAGCGTTCAATAAATGCAATTGAATGAATGAACGAATGAATAGTATGTAAGCACCTTGTAAATAGGGAATATGGGATTTACTAATGCTTGATTTCCTAAGTGCTTAGCACAGTACATTGCACCCAGTGGAAATTCAATAAATGTGATTACTACTACTATGACTACTGCTCCTACCATGAATCCTAACTTGTACTTCCCAATCGCTTACTACAGTGCTCTGCACACAGTAAGCGCTCGATAAATACGATTGAATGAATGAGGACTATGGCCTTTTTTCAACATGAACTAATTTAACTACCCTGTGACTGTGTGTGGTATCTGTGATGTTCCTCTGCTCCCCCTCTCCTCCCCATCGCCCCAACTCGCTCCCTTTTCTCTACGCCTTCCCTGCCCCACAGCACTTGTGTATAGATGTACATATTAATAATTACAATTATATTTATTTCTTTTAATGATGTGTCTATATATCTAGTTCTATTTATAATGATGCTACTGATGCCTGTTTACTTGTTCTGATGTCTGTCTCCCCCCTTCTAGACTGTGAGCCTGTTGTGGGCAGGGATTGTCTCTGTTGATGAATTGTGCTTCCCAAGCGCTTAGTACAGTGCTCTGCCCACAGTAAGCACTCAATAAATATGATTGAATTGATTTGAATGTTCGGAATGTGCGGAGTTGGACTGCACAATAAAAAAAAGGATCTTTCCAACTCAAAATCAGTTACCCCCGAATGATATTTTTCTATGAAAATGTTTGATTTTTTTTTGAAGCGGGTGACTACCACTGGTGCAGACCAATCAGTATGTCTTTCCTATTTCATGTGCACCGACCGTGAAGCGCACAGGTGAATAAACTGTACACGAAGAGAAATCTAAGGCCAAAGCCTGAGATGAAAGCAGTTGTTTTTGTCTAATTAATCATGTCAAACACTGGATTTGTTTTGCTAGAAATATCATTCCTCTGCAATACTTCACCATCCCCTGTTCTGATGACAGCTATGCATCAGTGCCTTAGTCTGGTTTTATTTTTGGTGAAAAGTGATTAAAGGCTGTTTTGTTTTGCTTTCAAACATTTACCCACCATCGTTTATGAGATATGAATAGCCTTCCCTCGTATATGGAAGAAAGTCCGATGTTAATAAATCAAGCTGTATCTGTTGAACGATAATTTCCGCCTGGTTTACCTAGAGAGGAAGCCATTAAATAACTTGTCTCCTACTCCTCAGTGAATAGTTTCATGGCTTTCCGCAATCCGTAAAACTGAAACATAACAAGAAAATTACAGCTTATGCTTTAGTACTTTCGTTACTTGGTGTATTTTTATTTGTTTATTGATTTAACCTTACTTTTTGCCCTATATGTCATTCCTTAGCACCATGTGGTGGACATTTGACAGCTTCAAGTGGAGTCATATTGCCACCTGGATGGCCAGGATATTATAAAGACTCTTTAAACTGTGAATGGGTTATTGAAGCAAGACCAGGGCACTCTATCAAGATCACTTTTGATAGGTGAGAAACATTTCCTCCTGCTGTGAAAGTAAAATAAGTTTAAAAATCTCTATTTGGTTACGAGGGCTATTTCTTTCCCTTTTGGGCCTTTAACCTTTCTAGTCAGAAATGATAATAGTTGTTTATAACGCAAGATGCCTGTGGTAATTTTCCCCCTTGGGTGTAGTTCTTGCCCTTTCATTGGATGGATCTTAGATGAGTTGACCGGCAAGGTGCATTGACAAAGTCGTTCCAGAGTTCAAGGTCTAATTTCGGCTTCCTATACCCGGTTCCGTAAAACATACAAACAAAAAATAAACTTTTAGACAATGCATTGCGTTAAAAGTCTGTTCTTTTGGAAAGTCTTGTCCCCAAGTTCATGAGTGTCTCCCGGACGGACCTCCGTGTCACTCAGCGTATCCAGTAGCTCAAGGTGAACACATGCAAGACACATAAGACCATAATAATAGTAATAATAATAATAATAATAATAATAATAATAATAATAATAATAATAATAAGTATTTGTTAAGCACTTACTATGTGCCACACACTGTTCTAAATGCTGGAGGAGATACAAGGTAATCAGGTTGTCCCACATGGGGCTCACCGTCTTAATCCCCATTTTCCAGAGGAGGTAACTGAGGCACAGAGAAGTTAAGTGATTTGCCAAAAGTCACACAGCTAATAAGTGGCGGAGCTGGGATTAGACCCCATGACCTCTGACTCCCAAGCCCGCACTCTTTCATTCATTCATTCATTCAATCGTATTTATTGACCGCTTACTGGGTTCAGAGCACTGTACTAAGCACTTGGGAAGTACAAGTTGGCAATATATAGAGACGGTACCTACCCAACAACGGGCTCACTGAGCCGCACTGCTTCTCTGGCCAAACAGACGAAGGTGTTAGGTTCCTCTTCCCATCAATCAATCAATCAATCAATCGTATTAATTGAGCGCTTACTGTGTGCAGAGCACTGTACTAAGCGCTTGGGAAGTACAAGTTGGCAACATACAGAGACAGTCCCTACCCAAAGGCTGTGCAGACAAGAGTGGGCACTTGAACTAACTTATTTTAGCAAGCTGTGTGGTGTTGAGGAAGTTTATGTGTAAAGGTCACCTGCAGTAGCAACATGGAAAGCAGCCTGTCCTAGTGACTACAGCCCGGACTTGGGAGTCAGAAGGACCTGGGTTCTAATCCCGGCTCCCCCGCCCCTTGTCTGCTGTGTGAATTGGGGCGAGTCACTTCAATTCTCTGTGCCTCGGTTCCTTCATCTGTAAAATGGGGATCAAGACTGTGAGCCTTAAGCTGGACAGGCTGAGTCCTTAATTGGCTTGGATCTCTCCCAGCTCTTAGAACAGTGCTTAACACATAGTAAGCGCTTAACAGATGCCATCGTTGTTGTTATTATTAGCAGTCTAACCTGGAAGGGAACTTTGAGCCCCAGAGACCTGTTCTTCCATACCCTAGCTCGGCTGGAGTTTGGAAGAGCCAGAGCTGATGGGAGTTTCCCTTCCCCTGGAATAGCTGGACCTTCAGAGTTGATGGCGATGAAGCAGTAAAGTATAAGCCTAGTAATAGTAATAATAATAATAATAATGGCATTTGTTAAGTGCCTACTATGTGCAAAGCACTGTTCTAAGCACTGGCGGGGGGGGATACAAGACGATCGTGTTGTCCTACATGGGGCTCACAGTCTTTATCCCTATTTTACAGATGAGGTAACTGAGGCTCAGAGAAGTTAAGTGACTTGCCCAAGGTCACACAGCAGACATGTGGGGGATTAGAATCCATGACCGCTGACTCCCAAGCCCAGGCTCTTTTCACTGAACCACGTTGCTTCCCTAAGATTGCTGCACTATGATTTTTTTTCCTTTCTAATGATCATCTAGATTGGTGCTGTTTAACAGATGTGGCTGTAATAATAATAATAGTAATAATAATAATAATAATAATAATAATAATAATAATATTTGTTAAGCACTTACTATGTACCAGGCACTGCATTAAGTGTTGGGTAGATACAGGGTATTCAGGTTAGACACAGTCCCTGTCCCACATAGGGCTCACTTAATTCCCATTTTACAGATGAGGTAACTGATGCTCAGAAAAGTGAAATGACTCACCCAAGGTCACACAGCATGTAAGTGGTGGAGCCAAATTGCAACCAATGGACAAGTTTTTATATTTTGAACACTAAATTTTTGATACAAATGTTTAATTTTAATTTTTCATTAAAAAATAAAATGGGACAGGGACTGTGTCCAACCTGATTATATTATATCTACCTCAGTGTTTAGTATAATGTATAAGACATAGTAAGGCTTAACAAATACCATTATCATTGTTATACACCATTATTATTCATATAAGAAATATCCATTTCTAATTCTTCTGGGTAATTCAGCAGCTCAAAACCAGAAACCGTGAGTTTAGTAATTGCATTTCCCACATATATGGTACTTACTGAATGGCAGATTATTCTGAGAGCCGGGAAAAAACTGATTGTTTCCATGTTTAATCCAACAGTGCTTCAGGAAATACATCTCCCTTTTTTTTTGATGAACAGATGTGTGTTGAGTAGGTATTCAGGGAATGACTTTGTGTTGCTGACATCTTAAAGGGATGCTAACATTTTTGATATATTAGCTACAGTCTAGACAGAAGATGTATAATGGCAGGGTAGTATTGTAAGATGTTCTTAGAACATGGCTTATTGGAAAGAAGTATTGTATGCCACTCTCCTCTGATCCAGTGGCCTAATTTTCAAATGCTGGGCAGTCTTCCAGCCGCCAGTGCTGGCACAACAACAAAGCCATTGGCATCAGAACTAATGGAAGACTTTGGGATTTACCCACACTGTCTTGATATTTAATCTTTATCTACTGGCTTTCAGATTGAAATCATGGCGGTAGTGTAAGGACTGATATTTTAAAATGACCCGTCTCCTATGTGTATTTGAGAATTCAACAGAAACACAATTCTTAATTTGAATAGTATGTTTGGTATTGTTCTCTGTCTCCCCCTTTTAGACTGTGAGCCCACTGTTGGGTAGGGACTGTCTCTATATGTTGCCAATTTGTACTTCCCAAGCGCTTAGTACAGTGCTCTGCACATAGTAAGCGCTCAATAAATACGATTGATGATGATGATGATGATGAGGGACAGTTCGGGGAGAGTTAAAGTCTTTGCTGTGGGAGGGACATTTTAAAAAAAGTTTTTTTTTCCCTCCCAGGGGAGAATTTTGATATTTAAGACAAAGTGATAGAGCACAGGATCTGAGACTTTTCTGTCAGGTGTCTTTTTTCTTTCTCCTTTTAATCAGTGATGACCCGATGCTCAGTGACATTGAAAGGGAAAATTGTACAAGGATCAGAGATCTAGGAATGTGAAGAAAAACTGGAAAACCTTTTTCACTGGAGTAAACTTGCCTCAGGTGGATTCCCCTCTTGGACAGGTTTCCACAGGGATGAGCAACAGTTAATGGCATATTATTCCATTAGCACCCAGGAATTCATTGACTTGGGTAGCTCATTCTGATTATTATTTCTTTTCTTTTTTTCTTTTGTAAATGAGTTCTTACTAATCGACGTAGTACATGGGATTTGTTTCTTGGGAATTTCAGAATTATCATCATTCATAAACCATAATGATTTCTGGAAGAGAGAAAGAAGGCTGGCTCCCTGCTGTTTAGCAAATTAAAGCAATTTAGTCAAAATAATATTCTTATCTTCAAGTTTGGCACCATTAGTTATGCCATAATTTTCAGGTACCTGTAATAATCTCTAAACTGATCTCACTTGTCCCAACTTGTTTTTTTTTTTTTTCTTAATTCTAATTACTGTGTGTTTTCCCCTATTTACAAAAGCTTATAAGCAGCGTGGCTCAGTGGAAAGAGCACGGGCTTTGGAGTCAGAGGTCATGGGTTCAAATTCCGGCTCTACCAATTGCCAGCTGTGTGACTTTGGGCAAGTTACTTAATTTCTCTGTGCCTCAGTTACCTCATCTGTAAAATGGGGATTAAGACTGTGAGCCCCCCTCCCCACCCCATGGGACAACCTGATCACTGTTTAACCTCCCCAGCACTTTGAACAGTGCTTTACACATAGTAAGCACTTAATACATTCTTTCATTATTATTATTATATATTGTTCCAAGAGATTCATTAGGTTCCCAGAGACTGTTATGAATCTCTCTATGGAAGAGATATGTAGAGATTACATCTCAAATTACTTTTTCAATGGGTAACAAAAGAGAAGCTCTTGAAAGCTGTAAATTTGTTTTCACACAAATCTCTTCTAATTCTCTTTATGAGTTTTGGTAGTGTTCTATGGGTTGGGATCCCAAACATTGAAATATATTCAGATTTTTCTATGTGATTGGAAAGAGTCACCACCGGAAGGCTATAATATTTGATCACCAGCCCAGCATTCACAATTTCCATTATAGAGAGCAGGAATGTAGGATTATAAATGTAAGATAAAAACTACGATTTATTTTTTGCTCAGGAAATCAATCAATCAATCAATCAATCGTATTTATTGAGCGCTTACTATGTGCAGAGCACTGTACTAAGCGCTTGGGAAGTACAAATTGGCATCACATAGAGACAGTCCCTACCCGATAGTGGGCTCACAGTCTAAAAGGGGGAGACAGAGAACAGAACCAAACATACCAACAAAATAAAATAAGTAGGATAGAAATGTACAAGGAAAATAAATAAATAAATAAATAAACAGAGTAATAAATATGTACAACCATATATACATATATACAGGTGCTGTGGGGAGGGGAAGGCGGTAAGGCGGGGGGATGGAGAGGGGGACGAGGGGGAGAGGAAAGAAGGGGCTCAATCTGGGAAGGCCTCCTGGAGGAGGTGAGCTCTCAGCAGGGCCTTGAAGGGAGGAAGAGAGCTAGCTTGGCGGATGGGCAGAGGGAGGGCATTCCAGGCCCGGGGGATGACGTGGGGCCGGGGGTCGATGGCGGGACAGGAGAGAGCGAGGTACAGTGAGGAGATTAGTGGTGGAGGAGCGGAGGGTGCGGGCTGGGCAGTAGAAGGAGAGAAGGGAGGTGAGGTAGGAGGGGGCGAGGGGATGGACAGCCTTGAAGCCCAGGGTGAGGAGTTTCTGCCTGATGCGCAGATTGATCGGTAGCCATTGGAGGTTTTTGAGGAGGGGAGTGATATGTCCAGAGCGTTTCTGGACAAGGATAATCCGGGCAGCAGCATGAAGTATGGATTGAAGTGGAGAGAGACACGAGGATGGGAGATCAGAGAGAAGGCTAGTGCAGTAGTCCAGACGGGATAGGATGAGAGCTTGAATTAGCGGGTAGCGGAAATGAATTTGCACTCCAGAAACTGAGAAATAATAACCTCTTTAGGCGAAATTTTTGACTAATTGCAACATGAATGTCCACACCCTTTGGGCTCAAAGAATTTAAAGCTGTGAAGTTGTCCTTTCTGAACCACAAGTTTCCTAGCCAAATGTTTAAAAGTTTTTGTCCCTTACAGGTTAAAACAAAACAACAATAAGCATACAAATGTCATTGGCAAACTGTAAATTTGGGTAAATAATAATAATAACAATGATGGTATTTGTTAAGTGCTTACTATGTGCAAAGCACTGTTCTAAGCGCTGAGGGGGATACAAGGTGATCAGGTTGTCCCACGTGGGGCTCACAGTCTTCATCCCCATTTTACAGATGAGGTAACTGAGGCTCCGAGAAGTATAGTGGCTTCAGAAGTGAAGTGAAGAAGCAGTGTGGCTCAGTGGAAAGAGCCTGGGCTTTGGAGTCAGAAGTCGTGGGTTCAAATCCCGGCCCCACCAGATGTCAGCTTTTTGACTCTGGGCAAGTCACTTCACTTCTCTGGGCCTCAGTTCCCTCATCTGGAAAATGGGGATGAAGACTGTGAGCCCCCAGTGGGACAACCTGATCACCTTGTAACCTCCCCAGCGCTTAGAACAGTGCTTTGCACATAGTAAGCGCTTAATAAATGCCATCATTGTTAAATGAAGAGAGGCCATGAGATGGACTGATTAAATGATTATGTCTGATATCAAAACGTCATGATTTCAGGTCATATCTAAGACCTAAATCTGGTGAATTTAGCCACTCTCACCCCTTGAGTAAATCTACTGACCCTTGAAATATTCTTCCGGTTAAGAGGGTTTCCATGGATGTTGGCTGAGGATTAATGGCATGCAGATAATAATGATGGTATTTGTTAAGTGCTTACTATGTGCCAAGCACTGTTCTAAGCGCTGGATGATTATAGACAATGCAGGTTTTGGATTAGAAGTAGTGAAGTAGCCACATTATTCCATTTGAGAATAAATGGTAGGTGCCTTTGTTTGAAGCCTTAATGGAGAACCTTCTTGAGGTTCAAAACACCTAACAGAAAAAGCATTCCCCAAGGAAAAATCTCCTCTTAGAGGATGGTAAGCATGGGGAGATTGGTACTGTCAAAATTAAGCGGTAGGAAAATGTCAAGAAGGGTTCTGATAAGTCAGTCAATCGTATTTATGGAGTGCTTACTATGTGGGGGGTACAATACAACACCAAAAAAAGATACATTCCCTGCCCAGGATGGGCTTCCAGTCTAGAGGGGGATAAATAAATAGGGGCCACGGGAATGTTAGATTCTGCATCCGCGATCGCTATTCTGTCAATTGTCCTCTTAGGTAACTATGAGAGATAGTATGTGAGGCGAGACTGATAATTTGTCTGACCCATCTTACCCAATCTAGGTAGTCAATTTATTACTTCATTTCTCAGGACTTAGAAGATGTTCACACTTCACTGTACTTGAGAAGGCTGCTTAAGTAGTGAGGTTTTCCTTAAGGAAATAAAGTTTTTATTTGTAAAGCAAAAGGATCCGAAAGGGGTTTTAAAGAGGGATTTCTTGGAAGAGATGGTATCTCAGTTATTCCAGGATGTGTTTATGTCTGCCTCTTCCTGACAAGAGTGCCAAATCAGACTCAGTTTGCCTGTTTTCAAACACATTCTGAGGCACAAGTGCATGCATTGATGTTTTCATTTATCCCCATAAATTATAAATTTTCTGTGCCTCCCCTAACTTTGAACTTACCTTTCCAGATTTCAGACTGAAGTTAATTATGATACATTAGAAGTCCGAGACGGGCCGGCTAATTCATCACCCTTAATAGGGGAATACCATGGGACACAGGCACCGCAGTTCCTTATTAGCACTGGGAATTTCATGTATCTGCTCTTCACTACAGATAATAGTCGCTCCAGTGTTGGCTTCCTGATTCACTATGAAAGTAAGTACATTTCTTCTCTACCTAAGATGTATTTGTCTTAATCATAATGACTACGATCAGTGCCTCAGTTTCCTCATCTGTAATAGAAGGATTCCATATATGTTTTCCCTTCCTTTGTTCTGAGGATTAATGGCATGAAAATGGTTGTAGACAATGCCCGTTTTGGATTAGAAGTAGTGCGATAGCCATATTATTCCATATGAGAGCAAAGCAGTATTTATTGAACACTTACTGTGTGAAGAGAAATACCAAAAATTTGGGAGAGTAGAGTAGAGTAGGAATGCATGGCTCTACCCTCAGGGAGCTTACAATCTAGAATGAGATTCAGACATTAGAACACATTACAGAAAAGCGGAAAGAAAATATTTTCTTATAGCTATTTTTTGGTAATAAAGTGGGGGAAAAAAGGAATCAACAGTCATTTTTTTCCAAAAACAAAACATTCGGCAATCCACCCAGTAGTGTTGTCTCTCGTTCTTATTTTATGAATACTTTCAATGACATCATTTTCCTTATCGGTCTACTATAATTAATCATTACCATCATAGTATTCACATACATGAAGCATTTTGTTTTTCTGTGTGGCAGTAAACATAAAAATCTCAACTGAAGTATTATTGTTGCCTTTTAGAAACTGAAGGTCCTCTCAGAAAACCCCATTAATCATGTAATGAAGTGTTTTTCGTGGTTGGGGACAACAGAAATCTGTAGGGAGCCTAAGAAATATTCATAAGGATGTAGCTACATAATCAGCAGGGGGTTAACCAAAATAAAACCTTAGGAAACATTTTGATGAAAACTTTTTTTTCCTTTCATTTGTTATTTGTATTTTCTATTATTTATTCATTTGTCTATTTTTGGAAATACTGTGAAATTGAGTTTTACTTATCCAATTTAGAACCAAATGCTCAATCCAGTGGGCAACCTGTTCTGAACCATTTCAGATTGAATACTGATAATATCTTTGTACACATAATTCCTTTGAAAAACAATGTAACAAAGTGTGGAAGTCAGGGAGAATAATAATGATGGCATTTATTAAGCACTTACTATGTGCAAAGCACTGTTCTAAGCGCTGGGGAGGTTACAAGGTGATTAGGTTGCCCCACATGGAACTCACAGTCTTAATCCCCATTTGATAGATGAGGTAACTAGGGCACAGAGAAGTTAAGTGATTTGTCCAAAGTCACAAGTTGACAAGTGGCAGAGCCGGGATAATAATAATAATAATAATAATAATAATAATAATAATGATAATAATAATAATGATGGCATTTATTAAGCACTTACTATGTGCAGAGTGCTGTTCTAAGTGCTGGGGGGATACAAGGTGATCAAGATGTCCCACATGAGGCTCACAGTCTTAATCCCCATTTTACAGATGAGGTAATTGAGGCTCAGAGAAGTTAAGCGACTTGCCCCAGGTCACACAGCAGACATGTGGTGGAGTTGGTATTCGAACCCATGACCTCTGACTCCAAAGCCCATGCTCTTTCCACTGAGCCATGCTGCTTCTCCTGGCCCAGGTAGTTGGACTGGTATCTTTATGAGGCAGCACCCCCCCAACCCCAAGGTTTTAGGTGGAGTAATGGACATCTGCCTCCAGACAGTGAACTCCTTGTGGGCAAGAAATGTGTATACCAACTCTGTTGTATTGTTTTCTCAAAAGCACTTAGTAGAGTGTTCTGCACACAGTAAGCCCTCAATAAATAAATACCATTGATTGAATGGTTGGGACACATGGTTTGTACAATGTTTCCATTACCAAAAAAATAAAATATAATGGTGATCTTTCTTGGAAACACTGTGCTTCTTTGGATCACCAATATTGTCATGCAGTCATTTGGAACTAATTCCTTCTGAGTAGATAGTTGCAATAAGGCTCATTTCTCCTCACTTTTTCTTGGTCATTAAGAAAAATGAAGATGAGGGAAGTCTGCCTGTCTAAAATAATAATAATAATGGCATTTATTAAGTGCTTACTATGTGCAAAGAACTATTCTAAGCACTGGGGAGGTTACAAGGTGATCAGGTTGTCCCACAGGGGGCTCCCAGTCTCAATCCCCATTTTACAGATGAGGTAACTGAGGCACAGAGATGTGAAGTGACTTGCCCAAAGTCACACAGCTGACAATTGGTGGAGCCAGGATTTGAATCCATGACTTCTGACTCCAAAGCCCGTGCTCTTTCCACTGAGCCACGCTGCTCCTCTATAAGTATAAATAAGTATAATGGAACTGAGTTCACCAAGGTGGTCTGCAGGGAAGCCCATCAAACTGTGAATTGAAGGTGTTTCTAGCTTCTAACTCAGCTTGAGAAAAGGGATTTAACTTCTGTCACCTTCAATATTAAATCAAATATATAGACCATACCTTCATAAAGGAATCTTTTAAATTTGACTAGTTAAATATATGCTTACACTGCTATCTGAATAGGTGGGATCACAGACATGTCCAAAGTGCTAAAGAAACTGGAAAAACTCCAAAAAAAAAGATTTGGAGTCTGTAACATTTCATTCTCTTTCTATTTATGTGAATGAATAGCGCTTACCAGATAGATCTTTGGTGTCTTTTTTAGGTGTGACATTAGAGTCAGATTCTTGCTTGGATCCAGGGATTCCTGTGAATGGTCACCGCCATGGGAACAATTTTGGCATCAAATCTAAAGTTACTTTCAGTTGTGACCCGGGATATACTCTAAGTGATGATGAACCACTTGTGTGTGAAAGGAACCATCAGTGGAATCATGCATTACCCAGCTGTGATGGTGAGTGCATCATAAGTAAAAACGAGAGTACCGAAGAAATGATCTTTCCTCTTATTTTCAAGAGAAAAATGCCCTGAATATTTTGCTATCCTTCCCCCCCCCACCCCATACCTTATATGGAATCCCTGATACAATGTGAATATGGATCTTAAAAATGACTTGATTAGATTTTAATAAGAAACATTAAAAAGTTTCAGAAAAGGATATGAAATATCCAGAAAATGAGGAACTAATATTCTGAATCTCTTAAGAGTTCAGATGCTGAGTTTAAAAAAATAAACAAAAAACAAAGAAAGTTTAAGGATAAAACTGACATTTGACTGCATATGTATTTTCTTAGTTCCAGCTTCCTCCTATAGTAAAAAACAAAAACAGACTTAAAAATAGAACATACTAAAATGAAAACAAATTGATTTTTTTTCTTCTGTGTTTTTGTGTCAAATGCTAATTAAGCTCAGAATATTACAAGTTTTTAAATAAATGTTTTCAGTATTTCTAAATGTTTCTGAATGTGTTTCTTTGGCTTATTTTGTACTTTAAATAGATTCTTCTCATGTCGGTAGAGCAAATTAAAAACTGTTTTTTTTTTTGCTAGATAAGGGCATGTCTAAGATGTTCTTCTTAGTAAATGTGTATTAAATTGATATTTATTTTGAGCCAGCCAAATCAGTGTTGTTCTGCTTTTCAGTAGGAATGGGTAGACCCACACCTGCTCAAGAGAGCTCACAGTTATTTAAATCTCAACCTTTTCCAGATTAGCTGTGAAGAGGGGAAACTTGAATTCACTGAATGGTAATTTGGAGGCTAGGCTGAGATAAAGGACAGACAAAACTCTCAATACAGGAGACACCTGATAGTAATTAAGATAACTCTGTATTTGAATTTTGAAAAAAAAAAATCTCAGTAAAGAAACGGGAAACCTAATTTAAATACGCAGTTTTAACATAGGAGCCAGAACAATAATCCATCTATTCCAGTATTCTGCTCTGATAGAGGTTGAGGAGCCAAGGGATAGTTACTCTCCTTGAGGAGAAACACAGAAGGGGGAAGGAGAGTGCCTAGAGAGGAAAAACAGACATTCACCTTTCCTTTGGCTCTTCCTACCTCCTCTATCACTGCTCCTAGAAGGGTTTCTCAAGCCCTCGTGAGTTTTTAGATATTTTCCAGCCTCCTGTGACAGCTGCCTCATCCTCAAAATGAGTTATGCCAAGTTTCACCCAGATTTTCACTGTCTAATGAGCCTGCAATAGTGGGTGGAAATATTCTTTCTATTTCCATGCCTAAAATAATGGGTTAGATACTGAAAATCAGATTAATCACATTTTGTATTCCGGTAGTTGTTAGAGTCTGACGGAGAGAGAAGGAGGTATCTCATCCCCATTTTACAGATGAGAGAACTGAAGAATAGAGAGGTTGAGTGTTTTGCCCAAGATTACAAGCGAGTCAGTTGCAGAGCTAGAATCTGAAATCTGTCACCTCCTTGACCAGTGTTTTTTCCATGGTACGAAATCTAGATAAGGCTCTCCAGCAAGGGCTTAATAGTCAGTTCTTCCTTGGCCTTGATCCCCGGACAGTGAATGAAGAGCTAATACGAGTACAGCAGAATCATTTTTCCAGGCACATCATCATCATCCATGGTATTTATTGAGAGCGTACAGTGTGCAGAACATTGTGCTGAGAATTTGGGAGAATACAGTGTAACAGTGTTGGTAGACACGTTCCCTTCCCAAAACAAGCTCCTAATCTATGATTGTTTCAATAAAATTCTACCACTGAGTGCCCCTCCTGAATTTCATCTGTTGCTTATTGGAATTGCAAAATTGATCGGGACATATGGCTTTATAGAAGCATTGTAGTATAATGATTACATTTAAGTTAAATCATATCACTAGCAAAAGGATCAATTTGACCTGTCATCTCACCCTTGGCTTCTTTAATTAATTAATTCATTCATTCATTCAATCAATCGTATTTATTGAGCGTTTACTGTGGGCAGAGCACTGTATTAAGCGCTTGGAAAGTACAAGTTGACAACATACAGAGATGGCCCCTACCCAACAGCGGGCTCACAATCTAGCAAAGTCATTACATGGCTCCTTTTTCATTCCACTGCTTTTTACATTAAGCCATAGTCATTCTGCTCCTTCTTTTTACACTTTCTTCCTCCCAAGAGAGAAAATAGGTTTTAAATAGTGTATTCATCAATATACTCATGAGAATCTAGTACTATAAGGAGTCGTGCTCCTGGAAGCATCCATGTTTTCCCCAAAATCATGTTATCTCAAAGTGGTTTCATTGGGAGATAAAGAATTAGAAGGAACATGGTTTAATAAAAATTAAGATGGTTACGTGAATTCTGTCACACTGGATGAAATTACAGAAAGGTGTGGAAGCCAAAAAAAAAAGGTATATAAAGTTTGGTTTCTTTCAAGTTTTTGCCTTGTACTTCATATCTTTCTCTGGAACTTAACAGGGGTCATGAGTTCCTAACTGGGAACTAATTTGCTCCGTTTAATATCAGTTTGCAATAAACAATGAATTATAAATTGCAAACACATTAATTGATTTTCTTTATAATGCTAAAGAAGGACTGATTTCCACAAAAGTCAGTCAATTGGAAACAGTTTTCATTATAGCCAATTCACTGAAACACAGTTCCAGGAACTGTGTCTCTAGTCTTCTATTCATTTGGATCTAAATAATGTTATGAAAACATAAATCATTGATACTAACAGAATCAATAGTATTTTATTTCTTCTCTTTATTATTAGAAACTGATATCCTCTACATTCTATAGAGAACCAGCAGTTCTTTGATCATTTTATGAAGCATTTTGGGATTGCCTTAAGCAGTGAAATAGCTCATAAAATCATGTTTCATCATTTATATAGCTAACTAAGATCTAATGAGGCTGTCAATCATTTCAGCCTAAAATCTTATTTAAAATACTATTTACTCCTACTCAGTATTCATTCTGAGAAGTTCTTTTAGATGATCACTCTATTTGAGGCGAAACATTTCTTAAAACTCAGAAAAGAAATGTACGTGAATATTCTTTTAAAAAGTAAGCTTGTTATGGACAGGGAACATATCTGCTAATTCTGCATGCTTGAAACATAATCACTCAATAAATATCATCGATATATATGCACATTTGTTTGCAGTATGTTTTTCAAATTATCTAATTTGTCATTTCCTTGGATTTTAAAAGACTTATTTGAATAATTCATTCATTCATTCAATCGTATTTATTGAGCGCTTACTGCGTGCAGAGCACTGTACTAAGCACTTGGGAAGTACAAGTTGGCAACATATAGCGACGGTCCCTACCCAACAACGGGCTCACAGTCCAGAAGGGAGAGACAGACGACAAAACAAAATGAAAGAACTAAGTTTCTGAGAGGCATTGTCTCCTCATAATAATAGCAGGAGTATAGGGAGTAAACTCCTTTCAGATCCTAGGATAAATGCTAAATTCTTGTTATCATGGACTAATATGGGTAAACCTCATTGCCTTCTAGTTACTCATCACAGTATTCCCTCAATAGTATTGTCCTTGATTCTAAAAACTAAAACGACCATCTTTTTATAGGTCATTTTCTACACGATCCCTCTCTGCTGAGGGACACTTTCTTAATTGAAGAGTTACCAAGGAAACCGGCCACTCCGACCAGCATTATTTGTGTTGGCAAGCATGCAGTTTAATAAGGTTTTTGCTTGGCTTTGTTCATTCTATCGTATTTATTGAGTGCTTACTGTGTGCAAAGCACTGGACTAAGCACTTGGGAAGTGCAAGTCGGCAACATATAGAGACGGTCCCTACCCAACAATGGGCTCACAGTCCAGAAGGGAAAGACAGACGACAAAACAAAATGAAAGAACTAAGTTTCTGAGAGACATTGTCTCTTCATAATAATAGCTGGAGTATAGGGAGTAAACTCCTTTCAGATCCTAGGATAAATGCTAAATTCTCGTTATCATGGACTAATATGGGTAAACCTCATTGCCTTCTAGTTACTCATCACAGTGTTCCCTCAATAGTATTGTCCTTGATTCTAAAAAATAAAATGGCCATCTTTTTATGGGTCATTTTCTATATGATCCCTCTTTGCTGAGGGACACTTTCTTAATTGAAGAGTTACCAAGGAAACCGGCCACTCCGACCAGCATTATTTGTGTCGGCAAGCATGCATTTTAATAAGGTTTTTGCATGGCTTTGTTCATTCAAACGTATTTATTGAGCGCTTACTTTGTGCAGAGCACTGTACTAAGCGCTTGGGAAGTACAAGTTGTCAACATATAGAGATGGTCCCTACCCAACAGTGGGCTCACAGTCTATCCTTAGCGGTAGGAGATAGATCAAGGAAACCAACCATCACACACTTCCTCCCACATCTTCTTGCCTCTGATGGAGATCCGATACTAGACTGGACCAACTATTATAAGCACTCAACACATCCCATTGATGGACTGGCCACTGGGCTATCCCATTAATGGCAGTGCTTATGTTCTTATTCCCTACCCAGAAGCACCTCGCTTTTAACACAGTTATCCCGAGATTCCCTGGAAATCAGAGGACCTGAGTTCTAATGCCAGCTCTGCCATGTTCTTATTCTGTGACCTTGGCCTAGTCACTTAATTTCTCTGTACTCCAGTTTCCTCAGCTGTAAAGTGGGGTTTAAATATTTTTTCATTCATTCATTCAATCGTATTTATTGAGCACTTACTGTGTGCGGAGCACTGTACTAAGCGCTTGTGAAGTACAGGTTGTGTTCTCTCTCAGTCTAGTAATAATAATAATAATAATGGTATTTATTAAGCGCTTACTATGTGTGATGCGCTGTTCTAAGTGCTGGGGAGGTTACAAGGTAATCAAGTTGTCCCACGGGGGGCTCACAGTCTTAATCCCCCATTTTACAGATGAGGTAACTGAGGCACAGAGAAGTTATGTGACTTGCCCAAAGTCACACAGCTGACAATTGGCAGAGCCGGGATTTGAACCCATGACCTCTGACTCCAAAGCCTGGGCTCTTTCCCCTGACCCATGCTGCTTCTCTGTGCTTGGCTCAGTAAAGTGCTTGGCACATTTATTTATTCAATGGTATTTATTGAGTACTTAATGTGTGCAAAGCACTACAATATGCACTTGGAAAAGTATATAGAGAAGCAGCAAGGCTCAGTGGAAAGAGCACAGGCTTGGGAGTCAGAGGTCATGGGTTCTAATCCTGGCTCTGCCACTTATCGGCTGTGTGACTTTGGGCAAGTCACTTAACTTCTCTGTGCCTCAGTTACCTCGTCTGTAAAATGGGAATTAAGATTGTGAGCCCCACGTGGGGCAACCTGATCACCTTGTATCCCCCCAGGGCTTAGAACAGTGCTTGGCACATAGTAAGGGCTTAACAAATACCATCATTATTATTGAAGCAGCGTGGCTTAGTGGAAAGAGCCCGGGCTGGGGAGCCAGAGGTTGTGGGTTCTAATTTCCGCTCTGCCACTTGTCAGCTGTGTGACCTTGGGCAAGTCACTTCACTTCTCTGGGCCTCAGTTTCCTCATCTGTAAAATGGGGATGAAGACTGTGAGCTCCACGTGGGACAGCCTGATGACTTTGTATCTACCCCAGTGCTTAGAACAGTGCTTGGCACATAATAAGTGCTTAACAAATACCAACATTATTGTTATTACAACTCAACAATAAACAGTGACCTTCCTTGCCCACAATGAGCTTACAGTCTAGAGTAGTAAGGGCTTAGCTGATATCACAATTATTCATTCATTCAATCATTTATTGAGTGCTTGTTGTGTACTTAGCGCTTTGGACTGTGAGCCCACTGTTGGGTAGGGACTGTCTCTATATGTTGCCAACTTGGACTTCCCAAGCGCTTAGTACAGTGCTCTGCACACAGTAAGCACTCAATAAATATGACTGATTGATTGATTGATTGATTGACTGGGGACCGTCTCTAGATGTTGCCAACTTGTAGTGCTTAGTACGGTGCTCTGCACACAATAAGCACTCAATAAATATGATTGAATGAATGAATGAGAGAATGATACTATAATAAGCAGACACATTCCCTGCCCACAATTAGCTTACAGCCCAGCCAGGGGGTGTGAAAGGAGGCATACACATACAATAATATAAATAAATAAATTACAGCTTTGTACATAAATGCTGCAGGGCCGGCCAGGCTGGAGAAGGGGAAGGAGAACGAAGGGAGCAAGTCAGGGCGATTCAGAAGGGAGTAGGAGAAGAGGAAAGGTGGGTTTAGTCAGGGAAGGCCTCTTGGAGGAAATGTGCCTTCAATATGGCTTTGAAGGAGGGGAGAGTAATTGTCTCTCACATTTGACGAAGGTGGGCATGCTTTGAAGAGGCAGGACAGGGGCAAACAGTCGGTGGTGAGATAGATGAGATGGAGGCCCAGTGATGAATCTTTCCTAGAAAAAGGAGGAACTTAGAATAAAACACTTTTTCCTTGCATCCAAACAGATAATTAAGTATTTGTGATAATTATGATATGACAAAGGACCACACCCAGGTGATTTGCCTCACCGTACCTCGTTCTCGCCTGTCCCGCCATCGACCCCCGGCCCACGTAATCCCCTGGGCCTGGAATGCCCTCCCTCTGCCCATCCGCCAAGCTAGCTCTCTTCCTCCCTTCAAGACCCTGCTGAGAGCTCACCTCCTCCAGGAGGCCTTCCCAGACTGAGCCCCTTCCTTCCTCTCCCCCTCGTCCCCCTCTCCATCCCCCCCCATCTTACCTCCTTCCCTTCCCCACAGCACCTGTATATATGTATATATGTTTGTACATATTTATTACTCTATTTATTTATTTATTTATTTTACTTGTACATATCTATTCTATTAATTTTGTTTTGTTGGTATGTTTGGTTTTGTTCTCTGTCTCCCCCTTTTAGACTGTGAGCCCACTGTTGGGTAGGGACTGTCTCTATGTGTTGCCGATTTGTACTTCCCAAGCGCTTAGTACAGTGCTCTGCACGTAGTAAGCGCTCAATAAATACGATTGATGATGATGATGATGATGATGATGAGAAGGTGAGCACTAGAGGAGCCAAGTTTGCAGGCTGTGTTGGAATGGAAGAGTAACCAGGTGACTTAGGAGGGGGCAAGGTGATTGAGTGTTTTGAAGCCAACAGTGAGGAGCTTTTGTTTGATGGGACGGTGGATGGGCAACCACTGGAGATTTTCAGGAGCGGGGAGACATGTCCTGAACAGTTTTGTGGAAAAACGATCCGGGCAGCAAAGTGAAATATGGACTGAAGTGGGGAGAGACTTGAAGTGGGCTGGGAGGTCAGCGAGGAGGCTGATGCAGGATAGGATGAGTGACTATGTTGACGTGGTAGCCGTTTGTAAATGTTTTTCTTTTATAAGAACAAACATAATATTTAAGCTTAAGGATTTGAAAATCTCTGAGAGCTCATTAAAGTATGTGGTTACTATTCACTACTGCAAAACTCCGATAGACTGATATTTTTCTTTGTTTTGTTAAAGCTTTGTGTGGCGGCTACATTCATGGCAAGAGGGGAACTGTTCTCTCTCCTGGTTTTCCTGATTTTTATCCAAACTCCCTGAATTGCACTTGGACCATTGAAGTGTCTCATGGGAAGGGTAAGACTAAATGTGAATTGCAAATGTGCAGAACAGAGCATGCATGGGAAAAAAATGCATTTTGTCAGTATTTGAAGAAAAGGAGGCCAAGTCAATACACTTCTGTGGCCAGTTATGGCTTGTATAAATGTTTGAAATTGGGGAGTGGGTTGAAATTAGTTCTCTTTTCCAATTAAAATATATAACGTGTTCAATGGAAGCAGTAGAGGCTAGGGTACAGTAGACCCCCCCCCCCCCCCCCCCAGTTCTGATCTCAGCTCTGCTACTGGCCTCCAGTACTACCTTGGTCAAGTCACTTACCTTTTTTGTGCCCCAATTTCCTCATCTCTGGAATGGGCATAGGTACATAGGCAGAGAAGCAGCATGGCTCAGTGGAAAGAGCACCGGCTTTGGAGTCAGTGGTCATGGGTTCAAATCCCAGCTCCACCAACTGTCAGCTATGTGACTTTGGGCAAGTCACTTCACTTCTCTGTGCCTAAGTTACCTCACCTGTAAAATGGGAATTAAGACTGTGAGCCTCATAGGTGACAACCTGATCCCCTTGTAACCACCTTGGTGATAGAACAGTGCTATGCACATAGTATAACTTTATAAATGTTATTATTATTATTATTATTATTATTATTATTATTATTATTATTATTACACAACATATGGGACTGGGACTGCATTTAATCTGATTTTTTTTTATCCACTCAAGTGCTGAGTACCTAGTGAGTGCTTATAAATACCATAATTGTTCATTTTTAGTAATGTCACAGTGGAGAACCAAAGTTCTAAGATAGGAAAAAACCAGTGTATAAAGAGGGTTTTCCCTTAGATTGCAAACCCCACATGGGATAGGTACTAATTACTCCAGCGCTTAGTACTGTGCTTGACACATTGTAAGCACTTAAATTTCAATCAACCATTGGTATTCCTTGAGCCTTTCTGTGTGTAGAGCACTGGACTAAACACTTGAGATTAGTATCATTGTTATTTTTATTATTGTTATCATTATTATTACGCTTTGGTAGCCTAATATGGAGGAACACGTGTTGGAGTGAGTTCCCTCCAAAGAGCACTGGTTTTCAGAGGACCTTGGTTCTAATCCCAGTTCCGCCACTTGTCTGCTGTGTGACCTTGGGCAATCCACTTAACTTCTCTGTGCCTCAGTTCCCTCATCTGTAAAATGGGGGTTAAGACCGTGAGCCCCGCGTGGACAACCTGATTACCTTGTATCTACCCCAGTGTTTAGAACAGTGCTTGCCACACAGTAAGCACTTAACAAACACCATAATTATTACTCACCACCAAACTGCCACATAGAACCTTTTAGTTTGGGGCTCCTCCTGGCATTTTTGAGAAAATTGTTTTTTCCCCTGTAAATTCATATGTACTAGAGGTTTGAGGAGATGTGGGATTGATGAGAGGTCAGGGCTGGAGAGAGAGATTTGGGAGTCATCCACAGATGACATTCCTTCTCCTTCTCTAGACTGTAAGCTCCTTGTGGGCAGGGAATGTGCCCACCAACTCTGTTATACTCCCCTGAGTGCTTAGTCCAGTGCTCTGCCCAGCAGAAATGCTCAATAAATACCACTGATTGATTTACTGATTAATCTACAAACTTGAATTTTGTCCATCTTTGAGCTTCTCGTAGGCATGAATGTGTCGCTATATTGTACTTTCCCAAGCGCTTAGTACAGTGCTTTGCACACAGTAAGAGCTCAATAAATACAATTGAATGAATGAATCTAATGTTATTAGCTGTTGAATAGTTGCATACAGGAGGTTTTCGCTGTGAGATTTTGTACTAGTGCTTGACTCTGAGAATCCCAGGAGTCAGTCGCATTGAAAACTGTGAGCCCGTTATTGGGTAGCGACCATCTCGATATGTTGCCGACTTGTACTTCCCAAGCGCTTAGTACAGCTCTCTGCACACAGTAAGCGCTCAATAAATACAACTGAATGAGTGAACTGCTTCCTGGGAGTATAACTGTCTAAGCCATTTTAAACTGCTGGCAGTTTCCATGAACCAAAGTCCTGGCTATCGCCTAAAAATCCAAGAAGATCCATAAAGGTTCTGGATTCTGGGACTAAACAAATATTTCTTGGAAATATCATCTCAGCAACATTAATTAGGGTACTTTATTAAGCAGAAAACCTGTGCAAAGTACTGGAGTAGCTTGGTCCATGCCGCATACGGGACTCCCAGTATGAGGGAGGGAAAACAGTTATGCTAGCCCCATTTTAAAATTGAGGAAACTGAAGTGCATAGAGGTTCAGTAATTTGACAGTTGGGCCAAGAATCTGGATCTACTGAATCCCAGACCCACGAAGCCAAATTATCCTTGTGATGTGGCTCTTTCCACCAGACCATACTGCCTCTACTTTTCCTTTTTGGTTTTTGGAAGTACTTGGAGTATCTGAAACTTCTTCTTTAAACTGTATGGGTTGAGAGGACATAACAGCTTTGGGCCTCTGTTAAAACGTGTTGTACTTTCCCAAGTGCTTATATGAGACTGTACACAGAAAACACGGAATGAATATGACTGATTGATGCAAATAAATCAAGAGAACAAAGCAAGTTCTTGTCACAGAAATTGAAAATACTTAAAGCAGAATGGGAATGATGCAACTGATTGAAGTTAGAGGGCCATGAAATTCCCAGAAAGACTCTGTAATCTCAATTACTAATAATTCTTCTTTAGCACTAGTTTTTTCATTTCTCCTTTCACTTCCAAGCTTTGTCACCCCCTCTCCTCTCAGGGGGGAGACATGTGCTATTGTCTCTAGTATTTTTTCTGCTGCTTCTTATTTGAGAGTAAAATAATAGACCTCTTACTGTCCCCTGCCATAGCTAGGCACCCATACCTCCTTGCATCCTGGCAAAGCCAGACTTTTCCTGGTTCCCTTTCATCTGCTGGCTTCATATTTCCTATAGAGAGTTGGGAATAGCTAAAGCTTAGAGTCAAGGAAGAAAACACACCAGGAGTTTTCTGGTTCCAAACCTTATCCTCTCTCCATGTTCCTCCAGCTGCTCACAAGGGGCCCAGGAGCAAGAAGACAGGTGGTTAAGTAGTGGGTTTGGATATTATTCATTCAATTCATTCATTCAATCAATCATATTTGTTGAGCGCTTACTGTGTGCAGAGCACTGTACTAAGCACTTGGGAAGTACAAGTTGGCAACATATAGAAACAGTCCCTACCGACAATGGGTCCACAGTCTAGAAGCGGGAGACAGACAACAAAACAAAACATGTGGACAGGTGTCAAGTCGTCAGAACAAATAGAATTGAAGCCAAATGCACGTCATTAACAAAATAAATAGAATAGTAAATATGTACAAGTAAAATAAATAGAGTAACAAATCTGTACACACATATGTACAGGTGCTGTGGGGGAGGGGAAGGAGGTAGGGTGGGATGGATGGGGAGGAGGAGAGGAAAAAGGGGGCTCAGGTTGTGAATGCTTGCTTGGTTAGTTGCTTCCACCCATGGACACAAAAGCAACCTTTAAGGGATCAGGAAGCAATTTTCCAGTGGGATTTATAAGGGCAGTTCCACATTGAAACTGGTCACAGTTGCCAATGTAGCACAAGTGACTCATTGCTGCTGGCATAAATGCATCCATCTGGGATTCTTCAGTCTTGTTTTGCTAATTCAGCATGTACAGAACACGCTGTGTCTCCAGGGCTACTTGTTGGCAATCTTGAACACTTTCAGAAAATTTATGGTAATGGATGACTCATAATTGATAATCTCCCCATCCTATTTCACCCTGCAAGTGACACTTCAGAACTTATGTTTTTTTATGGTACCTGTTAAGAACTTACTATGTGCCAGGCACTGTATTAAGCACAGGGTAGATATAAATTAATCAGGTTGGATGCATTCCCTGTCCCACATGGGGCTCACACTCTTAATCCCCATCTAAAAGATGAAGTAACTGAGGCACAGAGAAGGTAAGTGACCTGCCCAAGGTCACACAGCAGACAAGTGGCAGAGATGGTGTTAGAATCCAGGACCTTAGTAATAATAATAATGATGGCATTTATTAAGTGCTTACTATGTGCAAAGCACTGGGGAGGTTACAGTGTCATCAGGTTGTCTCATAGGGAGCTCACAGTCTTAATCCCCTTTTTGCAGATGAGGGAACTGAGGCACAGAGAAGTTAAGTGACTTGCCCAAGGTCACACAACTGACAGTTGGTGGAGCTGGGATTGACCCACAACCTCTGACTCCAAAGCCCATGCCCTTTGCCACGCTGCTTCTCAACATTGCTTCCCAACATTAGGGTTGGACAACTCGAATATTAGATGCTGTTTATAAATAGGATTTCTAATAGAGGATTTGAACCCATGACCTCTGACTCCAAAGCCCGGGCTCTTTCAACTGAGCCATGCTGCTTCTCTGACATGATTTCAAGGCCCATGCTCTATCTATTAGGTCACTCTGCTTCTCACTTCCAGATAACCTAAGCACTTGATACTCAAATCCATCCTGTTTATGCCTATATGCCTTTATGCCTATTTATATATGTTTACGATATACCTCATATATCATACCTTGTATCGTATATCGTATACCTCGGCAGCCTCTTACCTGCACATGTATTTTACTATGTTTTTTATGCTTAAGGATAGGAATCTCATGTACTATATTCAGCTCTTCCAAGTGTTTAGGATTGTGCTCTGCACACAGCAAGAACTCAGTGAACAATATTAATGCCTAATCTGTAAATTCAGGATTTTAAATGTCATTTGCCAGCACATTATGATCAAGCATAGGGAAGTCACTACTGCCTTGTTTTCTCTGATTGTTTTCACCACTCTTTTTTTTTCCCTCTCTCACTTTAAAGGTGTGCAGCTGCTCTTTCATACCTTCCACCTGGAGAGTTCCCATGATTATCTGCTGATTACAGAAGATGGTAGCTTCACGGAGCCAGTTGCTAGGCTCACTGGCTCTGTTTTACCTCCTACGATTAAAGCGGGTTTATTCGGAAACTTTACGGCCCAGCTTCGATTTATTTCAGATTTTTCTATTTCCTATGAAGGTTTTAATATCACGTTTTCAGGTATGTTCATCCATTTTAATCTGTTTCTTGGAAAAGCTTATCTGCCATGGGAGAGGCATGGGAGAAGGTAGGGCTTTAAAATGGCACGTTGATGATGATGATGATATTTAAGTGCTTACTATGTATGAAGCACTGTTCTAAGCTCTGGGGAGGATACAAGGTGATCAGGTTGTCCCACGTGGGGCTCACAGTCTTAATCCCCATTTTACAGATGCGGTAACAGGCACAGAGAAGTTAAGTGACTTGCCCAAAGTCACACAGCCAAGTGGCGGAGCTGTGATTAGAACCCATGACCTCTGAATCCCAAGTCCGGGCTCTTCCAGGAAATCCCTTTCAGGTCTGAATGAGCCAGAGATCATTCAGAGGGTTAGTGTAAACTGTCGTTGATAGAATAAAGTCTTTTACAGGTAGCCATTAGCTGAATCCTGGCTGTGCTTAAATTCAGGGATTTAAGGGGGATAGAGCACTTGGAAATCTGCCAGGACTCAAGTTTTTGTTAAAAGAAGAACCTGAACATTTTGAGAGTGCTAAAGTGTGATGGATAACAAAATTGGGAATGAGGTAAAGGCAGCATGAGGGAGGAGAGAAAAAAATACTGGCAGATATATCTGTTGTAATGGGCCCTTGAAACTGTTTGCTCCTCTGGAAGCAACAGTAGGGGCTATAGCTGGGTTACCCTTCAATCAATCTTTTATGTGGTGAACTATAAAAGCCCATCTGGAAACTGATGGCAGGACAGTGTTCTGATTTGTGATTAGTGTTCAAGTGTGCTCTGTTACTTCCTCCTAGACTTTGGGATAAGGAATGTGCCCTAAAACTTGTCCAAGTTAGAGCCACTGCTATAATCTCTAAAAACATGGAGGTTGACACTGTACTTAGGATTCTTTTCCATCTGCTCCAAATCAAGCATAGGATAGCGAGTGCAGCCTAATCTACCATCTCCATAGTTTCATTAGGATGGCTACAAATTACTACCATTGTGGCTCAGTGGAAAAGAGCCTGGGCTTTGGAGTCAGAGGTCATGGTTTAAATCCTGGCTCTGCCACTTGTCAGCTGTGTGACTTTGGGAAAGTCACTTCACTTCTCTGGGCCTCAGTTCCCTCACCTGTAAAATGGGGATGAAGACTGGGAGCTCCCCATGGGGCAACCTGATCACCTTGTAACCTCCCCAGTGTTTAGAACAGTGCTTTGCACATAGTAAAGGCTTAATAAATGCCATCATTATTATTACTACCACTCAGGGTCACACCTGGAGGGTTTCCAGTACTTTACCAGTCTCTGCTGTGGGAGGGAGAGGCAATCAGAGGCTTACCCATTCCATTCCTAGCTTGCCGAGTGGCAGGCAATCTGCCACAAGTCAAAACTCACCTGTTCTGGGCAAGCAGTGGTACGGGAGAGACTTGAGTTCACTGCGTGGATGGAAGCAATGGTAAACCACTTCCAGATTTTTGCCAAAAAAACCTTTAAGGGTCCACTACCAGAACGATCGCAGATGGAGAGTGGGGCCTTCTGTGAGAGATGTATCTATGGTGTCGCTGTGGGCTGGAAACGACTCAACGTCATAACACAAGACAAATTATTAATGGCTCCTTCAAGGGGGGTTGTGATTTCTTTGGTAACTTCTGGAGTAGGTAGGATGCTTTTATCCATTGCCAAGTCCCACTTTTTCCTCATCTTCCGCTGGCTTCCTTGTTGTCCTGTCTCGCTCCTTTTGCTTTCCCCTCCTCCCAGCCCACAGCATTTCTGTTTATATCTGTAATTTTATTTATTTGTATTGATGTATTGATGTCTGTTTCCATCCCTTCTAGACTAAGCTCATTGTGGGTAGAGAATGTCACTGTTTATTGTTGTAATAATAATAATAGTAATGTTTTTTGTTAAGCACTTACTGGGTGCCAGGCACCGTTCTAAGCCCTGGACCTTCTCAAGCGCTTAGTACAGTGCTCTGCACACAGTAAGTGCTCAATAAATATCAATGAAGGAATATTGTACCCCTGAGAGGTAGGGTGGCCGATGAATAATAAACTGAATAAAACTTGGAGCTGGAAGTCAGCAAACTGGGGTTGCAAATTGAGCACTAACATTGATCTGTCATGGACCTTGGGTAAGCTAACTTTAATCACTCTGGGCCTCAATTCCTTCATTAGAAATGATCGGTGTTCCTTTTGTGATGCTACCTTATCCACTCTGATCATCTTGTTTCTACCCCAGGTCTTAGAACACAGTAAGAACTTAATAAATACCATTATTCTTACTCCTTGAATACTTAGTCTAGGAGGTTTAAATCCTACCTACATGTGTCCAAACAGTTAACCTGCAGCGTGGCTCAGTGGAAAGATCATGGGCTTGGGAGTCAGAGGTCATGAATTCTAATCCCGGCTCTGCTGCTTGTCAGCTGTGTGACTTTGGGCAAGTCACTTAACTTCTCTGTGCTTCAGTTACCTCATCTGTAAAATGGGGATTAAAACTGTGAGCCCCATGTGGAACAATCTGATCACCTTCTATCCCCCCCAGCATTTAGAACAGTGCTTTGCACATAGTAAGTGCTTAACAAATACTACTATTATTATTATTATTATTATCTACCCCAGCACTTAGAACAATGCTTGGCACATATTAAGTGCTCAACAAATACAAGAAGTCATCTTTTCTGTGAAGATAAACTTCTGCAAGGTAGTGGAATTCTTAAGGGTTTTAATTTATGGATGATGACAATAGACCTCTGAATAGACACTGGAAACATTTGGTCTTGGTCTGGTTTGATAATGAGCCGTCCGCTTTGTGCATTAGTATGTTGTTCTCCCTGTTGCTTGCCTTGTCTTTTGAATTTATTAATTCACAAGTAATACCATTCTTTCCTGACATTCCAATAAGTGTAGAAATAGGGAGCATTTTTAAATTCATTTTACTAAAGTTTAGGAAACATCCTAGAAAAAAAAAATGTAGAATATTTAGGCATTAAAATGATTATTGGACTAAAAGGGACACACACACCAAAAGAAAATTAGTGGTTCATTATCATTATTATTAAGTCGAGTCATTTCTGATTTGTAGCGACTCCATGGATATAGTTTCTCCAGAACGTCCTGTCCTCTGCCATAATCCACAACCTTTCTAATGGTCTCCCGTTATCATTGTTATGGTCTCTAACCATCTAGTTGCTGGTCTGCCTCTTCCGCGTTTTCCCTGGACTTTTCCTAGCATTAGTGTCTTCTCCAGAGAATCAGTCTCCCGATTACGTGTCTAGACTTTAGTAAAAATGACTTTCACTATTATTGCAAGAAGATGAACCAATAGCTTGTCTATTTTTGCTATGAATGTTTGACTCTTCACAGACACAAAAGATAATTAAATCCAACATATACTATTTATACTTGTTACTTTGAGTATATTTTTCTTTAATTTTAATCCTGGTCCTTTGATGACATTTTCTATTATCGTGGTTTATTTGTTGCAAATGATGAACAAAACAGTAAAAAATAGGGCTGAGCTTGTGAATTTGGCAACTTATTTTCACGTGATAAATAATTCTGTGAATGAAATATTTTTCAAAAGTATACTTTCTGAGTGAAATAACTTCTTTAAGTAGAATTGTCTTTATTTACACAACTATGCCTTTTTTTCTTTTTGTCCATTATGTGTTGTATTGTCATCTCATCATTGTAAACATTATTAAATCATAAAATGCCCCCAAACTTTACCCCTAATATGATTTCAGAATCTTTAAGACATTCTGTGGTGTGGTGAATATAGTAATATTCTCTCATAGCCACTTGAAATCCTAATTATCTCTGTAAATGCAGTTCTCTGCTACCCTATATAATTCATATCCAACTTTATTGGCCATTTTTATTTTGAACCGAGAAGTGGGTGCATCCTTAAATTTGGCCCTGTGTTTGAAATCTAATTATAAAATGCTGTTGCATTCATAATTATCTCAACATTGAATCTTAATTTTATTAAGATTAATTGATTCTGATGAAAGTCACGGTCAATTCTGTCATTTGATTTAGAAGGCTGACTTTCCTGCATTCAGTATCTTCTAAGAATTCTAAAGGGATCGAATTAAAAATCACTCACACAATCCTTCTTAGTATCTCAGAAGAGAATGTTTGTGATGCTTTTTAAATCTCTTTAATCCTTATTTCCTTACCACTTCAATGCTAAATGCTACCTGTGTTTTGATCATAGCTCTCCTTTAATTTTTTTTGTTTACACTTCTAAGCCTGTATATCTTGGATTTAGCTACACATAATCTGTGTAAAAATCACTTTATTCTGCCAATGTGATCGCGGTGTACCCTTTTCTTTTCCTATTTTTTTTATATCTCACATCTTGACATACGTTAATTAAAATCCCTTTAGATATACCCCATCCCATCTATATTATTTCACATAAATTTGAGTTAATGAAGATCCCAGGTGAATTTTGGGACAGTTTTGTGAAGAATGTGCTGAGATGACTTTTTAGGGAAACATAACCCAGAGATCATAAAGAGAAACTTGAAAATGTTAACAGCTGGCAAGTGTCTCCAAGAGACTTACACTGCTTCGTGTCTCATTTAAACACTCTATTTCATGAAACCAGGGGCCTTATACAGCAACATCAGCTCTGTCTTGCATCACTCGTGAATACCATGTCCATTTTGATGCTTATTATGTCAACAGTTTGTTTGAATCCAGATGGGAAATTCATATTTTCTTAAAGTATGCTTCTATCACCTTGGTCTGTGGTAGACTCTTGTGCCAATCAGTGTATTTGGTTGGTACAAATCGCCCTGCAAATTGCTTCAGCAAATGCTTACTGATGGATTGGAATGGTGAAATGAGCTCAGGAAAGCATTCAGGGGAGGGATCGTAGAAAATGGTGCTTTAGAGAAGGTTTTGATGTGCATGGTTTGAGTATTTACATAGGGTGTTTCCTACCTGTGTCTCTTTTGCAGAATATGACCTAGAACCCTGTGATGACCCTGGCGTCCCAGCCTTTAGTCGGAGAATTGGCTTTCGTTTTGGGGTTGGAGATTCCCTGACGTTTTCCTGCTTCCCAGGATATCGCTTGGAAGGTGCAACTAAGCTTACCTGCCTGGGCGGTGGCCGTCGGGTGTGGAATACACCTCTGCCAAGGTGTGTGGGTAGGTGGTCACATGCTTTCATTTCATTCATCCGATTATTGGTAGGACATGCGCATATCAGCCTAGTGAGATGCAAGTTAGGATGGAGCCCTTCCTGCGCTCTACTCACCCAGTGTGGAAATGCTGAATAAGGACCGAGCCTATCAAAAATGGGAGGAAAATAGGAATCGAGCCAGAAATTACGGAGTTAGAACTAAATTGGTGCTCACATTTTATGCAGTTATAAATAGAAGAATGAGAGAGGGTACATTTTTCAAGAAGAGTGGTTTGAGAGTTTACAGGTTGCTTGATGCTGAGGCATTTTAGTTGAAATGGAAATGTAATGTTTTCTGTTGGCTGATGACGGAGCCAAAAGTTTTTCAACTCAAATGTAGAGATTTTAGAAATTCGGAACAACTCAATTTACACTTTGGGAAAGGGTTTTAAAGAAGTTCACTGAGAGATTATTAAATTTAAGAAAGTAATTGTACCTTATGTGGTCACTGACAATAGAGGAATAGAAAATAGACGATGTTTAGGGTATTCATTCAAAGAATTAAGGGTTGTGCAATGAGTCATAGCCCACAGATGCATAGTTCAATGTAGGAAAACTTTTACTAATTTGATACATGGCATGCATCTCCTTTTAAATTATGTAAAGCTATGAAAATATTACCCTAAAGTAAAACACTTAAATATCTTTGTCTTTGGCTGTTTGTGTAACTTGATGCTTGATTCTATTTAAGAGTTCATTCAACTGCTGAAACTTTAATGTTCTCACTCTACATAAGTACTTAGGAAATATTTGCCTTTTCATTAATTACTAGACTAGGAATATTGTTTTCAAATGATAAAGCCTTTGTACTCCTAGGTGAGATTTATCTGAGTGTCCAATTTTAGAACCACTTTAAACTCTTGAGGGAAAACCCAAAAGTTGAGGAACAAGGGAATGACATTTAACAGGCTCACTTATAAATAAATTGTTTTTTCTCTAAAATGTGCACTAATTGGTTTGCTTCTTTAGTGAAAACCTTGGAGGAGTCACTGGAATAATCCCTATGTGGGGTATAGTGTTTCTCGGCCTTATGTTATATACTCATCCTTCCTTCCCAGATTCTGATAAGAGCCTCTGCCAGGATCCAAACATCGGGCAAGTCACTTAGCTGTTATTTGCCTCAGTACTGCATCTGACAATGGAGATTAAATACTTATTCTCCCTCCCTGTTAGACTGTGGGTCAGGGACTGTGTCTGATCCAAAATCTTGTATCTACTCCAGAGTTTAGTATCATTCTTGACACATAGTAAGCACTCAACATCTACCACAATTACTAAAGTTAGGGAGAAGCAAGGGGGCAGAAAAGGAGATGAGGAAGCAGTTTGGGCGAGTGTGCCAACTTGTACTTCCCAAGCGCTTAGTACAGTGCTCTGCACACAGTAAGCGCTCAATAAATATGATTGATTGATTTCCTCTGCATCCATTCAATAGTATTTATTGAGCACGTACTGTGTGCAGATCACTGTAAGTGCTCAATAAATGCAATTGAATGAATGAATTTCCTCTTGGTTCTTCCCTCATATATTTTTTCTCTGTCGACTGTAAGCTCTTTGTGGGCAGAGATCATGTCTATCAACTGTTGTATTTTCACAAGCACTTAGTGCTCTGCACAGAATAATGCTTAAATACCATTGATGTGTTTTTTTTTCCTCAATCTCCCATAGTTTCCCTCCATTTTCTCCAAGTTTGTCCTCATGCTCAAAATGTAAAAGGTGGCAGTCCTACCTCCAGATATGTCCTAAAACCCACCCCTTTCCCACCCATTTTTGTTTCCTTTTCACTGGATAAATAATACCTTTGTCAGCAATCCAACTCAAGCACTTTGTCCCTTATTGTTAAAAACCCCTTTAGTAATTAAAATATGAATCGAAGACGTTAACACCTAATAAATGAGGATAGGAAGTAGATAAAGAATCCATATCTCCTCCCACCCCTAGGACTCTACCATCTAATGTAAAACCTGTTCATTTGAATATATATCCCATTATCTTCTGCCATTTTTTTCCTGATTTTTTTTTTTTTTAAGTTTAGGCTCCTGGCTTCCTTTCTGTATGCTCTCTGGTCTGGTGTTTGTTTCAGAGCTGGCCTGTTTGGGAAAGACTGAGAATCAGTGCCTTGATGAGCAATACAAATCCCTAAAGTGCTCAGCACTTAGAACAGTGCTTGGCACATAGTAAACGCTTAACGAATACCATCATTATTATTACCAGGAGGTGTTGCTTTGAGATGCCAAGGGACCTAGTTGAGAGAATTGATCATGTTTAATGGTGTGTTTCTTTCGAAACTCTTTTCTTAAGTTTATCTGAACCAGAATAAAATACGCTTTTGTCAATCACAGTGATAAACCACAAGACATGAAATGATTTAATTGCATGCTCAAACCAAACAGATTTTAATTGTTTCAAATATTAGAGATATATAGTCAATGGGAGCTCTGAGGCTAGGGATACCAATTTGATACATAAGATTGAGACTGCATTTTTAATGTGAAAGGCATCTATGGTTTTTTTTTTTCTTTCAGCTCCGTGAAATGTATCATGGAGAAAAAGCTGTTCATTCAAATGCTTATGGTCAATCTTCATTTTATTAATCACTGTGGATCTAATTAAAAATCAAGCACAGTACTATTTATGGTCAGAGAAGAAGAGCTTTACATACTATTCATTTTGATTAACAAATTGGGCAGTTGCTTCTGATTTTTCGTTGGCCTGGGATCTTGACTAACAGATCCCTTTGTTCACAGAGCAAGGCTGAGAGGAATAGACTGTTTTGTGCTTTATTAACAATAATAAAGGCATTTATTAAGTACTTACTATGTGCAAAGCACTGTTCTAAGTGCTGGGGAGGTTACAAGGTGATCAGGTTGTCTCACGGGGGGCTAACAGTCTTAATCCTCACTTTACAGATGAGGTAACTGAGGCATGGAGAAGTTAAATGACTTGCCCAAAGGCACACAGCTGACAATTGGCAGAGCCGGGCTTTGAACCCATCACCTATGACTCCAAAGCCCGTGCTCTTTCCACTGAGCTACGCTGCTTTATTGTTTTTGACTAAGCACTCACTGTGTCAAGTACTCTTCTAGGTATTGGACTTATGAGACCAATTTTTCTCCTTTTACATTCACTTTTTAGGAATTAGCACACTGATGTTGAGGTGGGAAAAAAAATAATGAAAGTCTCAGCATGGTCTTATTTGCCAGTATAGTGACAATTTTATTTCGGAGTAGTGCACTGTACTAAGCTCTTGGGAAGTACAGAACAAGTGACACAATCCCTGTCTGAATCTGAGGCAGCTTAGGAAAGTTCCTCACACTCTTGCAAGTAGGAACTTCCTACTTTCCCACCTTTCAGGAAGGTGGTAATGATAATAATAATAACGATGAGGGCATTTGTTAAGTGCTTACTATGTGCAAAGCACTGTTCTAAGCGCTGGAGAGGATACAAGGTGATTGGATTGTGCCATGTGGGGCTCACAGTCTTAATCCCCATTTTCCAGATGAGGGAAATGAGGCACAGAAGTGAAGGGAGTTGCCCAAAGTCACACAGCTGACAAGTGGCAGAGCCAGGATTAGAACCCCTGACCTCTGACTCCCAAGCCTGGGCACTTTCCACTGAGCCACCCTTCTTTTCCACGACTCCCTCTTCCTTCTGTATCATCTGTGCACCTGCATCATCCAATCCTTGATATTTATCCCACCCTCAGCACCACAGTGTGTATATATGTGTGTATATATTTGTTTGGACGAGTCACTTAACTTCTCTGGGCCTCAGTTCCCTCATCTGCAAAATGGGGATTAAGACTGTGAGCCCCACATGGGACAACCTGATCACTTTGTTTCCCTCCCCCCCCCCCCCCAGTGCTTAGAACAGTGCTTGGCACATAGTAAGTGCTTAACAAAAACCATAATTATTATTATTATTGTATATTTGGAAGATATATATCCATAATTCATTTTGATACTTGTCTCCCCCACCCTCCACCCCCCTCCCAGGTTTAGACTGTAAGCTCCTTGTGGGCGGAGAATATGTCTACCAACTCCATTGTATAGTACTCTCCCAAGGACTTAGTACAGTTCTCTGTACCTAGTAAGCAGTCCATAGGTATAATCAATTGTGAGTAGATATGAGGTAATCAGCTGGATTGCACATCCTGTCCCCAGTGGAGCTGAAAATCTAAGAGGAAGAGAGAATGAGGATGAGAGAACTGAGGCACTAAAAGGCTAATTATGTTGCCTGTGGTCATACAGTAAGCCATTGGCCGAAGTTCAGGTCTCTCACTTCCAGTTTTGTGCTCTTATTTTCCATTACTTTTCATGGAGGGAGCCCAGGACTGGGATTCAAGAGACTAGGATTTGAGTCCCAGCATGATCACTGGCCTATTCATTCATTCATTAATTCAACCGTATTTATTGAGCATTTACTGTGTGCAGAGCACTGGACTAAGCGCTTGGGAGGTACAAGTTGGCAACGTATAGAGATGGTCCCTACCCAACAACTATTGTATCAATCAATCAATCAATCGTATTTATTGAGCGCTTACTATGTGCAGAGCACTGTACTAAGCGCTTGGGAAGTACAAATTGGCATCACATAGAGACAGTCCCTACCCGATAGTGGGCTCACAGTCTAAAAGGGGGAGACAGAGAACAGAACCAAACATACCAACAAAATAAAATAAGTAGGATAGAAATGTACAAGTAAAATAAATAAATAAATAAATAAACAGAGTAATAAATATGTACAACCATATATACATATATACAGGTGCTGTGGGGAGGGGAAGGCGGTAAGGCGGGGGGATGGAGAGGGGGACGAGGGGGAGAGGAAAGAAGGGGCTCAATCTGGGAAGGCCTCCTGGAGGAGGTGAGCTCTCAGCAGGGCCTTGAAGGGAGGAAGAGAGCTAGCTTGGCGGATGGGCAGAGGGAGGGCATTCCAGGCCCGGGGGATGACGTGGGCCGGGGGTCGATGGCGGGACAGGCGAGAGCGAGGTACAGTGAGGAGATTAGTGGTGGAGGAGCGGAGGGTGCGGGCTGGGCAGTAGAAGGAGAGAAGGGAGGTGAGGTAGGAGGGGGGCGAGGTGATGGAGAGCCTTGAAGCCCAGGGTGAGGAGTTTCTGCCTGATGCGCAGATTGATCGGTAGCCATTGGAGGTTTTTGAGGAGGGGAGTGATATGTCCAGAGCGTTTCTGGACAAAGATAATCCGGGCAGCAGCATGAAGTATGGATTGAAGTGGAGAGAGACACGAGGATGGGAGATCAGAGAGAAGGCTAGTGCAGTAGTCCAGACGGGATACGATGAGAGCTTGAATTAGCAGGGTAGCGGTTTGGATGGAGAGGAAAGGGCGGATCTTGGCAATGTTGCGGAGCTGAGACCGGCAGGTTTTGGTGACGGCTTGGATGTGAGGGGTGAATGAGAGAGCGGAGTCGAGGATGACACCAAGGTTGCGGGCTTGTGAGACGGGAAGGATGGTAGTGCCGTCAACAGAGATGGGAAAGTCAGGGAGAGGACAAGGTTTGGGAGGGAAGACAAGGAGCTCAGTCTTCGACATGTTGAGCTTTAGGTGGCGGGCGGACATCCAGATGGAGATGTCCTGAAGGCAGGAGGAGATGCGAGCCTGGAGGGAGGGGGAGAGAGCAGGGGCAGAGATGTAGATCTGGGTGTCATCAGCGTAGAGGTGATAGTTGAAGCCGTGGGAGCGAATGAGGTCACCAAGGGAGTGAGTGTAGATTGAGAACAGAAGGGGACCAAGCACTGAACCTTGGGGAACTCCCACAGTAAGAGGATGGGAGGGGGAGGAGGAGCCTGCAAAAGAGACTGAGAAAGAACGACCGGAGAGATAAGAGGAGAACCAGGAGAGGACGGAGTCTGTGAAGCCAAGGTCAGATAACGTGTTGAGGAGAAGGGGGTGGTCCACAGTGTCAAAGGCAGCTGAGAGGTCGAGGAGGATTAGGACAGAGTATGAGCCGTTGGATTTGGCAAGCAGGAGGTCATTGGTGACCTTTGTATGACCTTGGGCAAGTCACTTGACCACACTTGACCTCACTTTCCTTATCTGTAAAATGGGATTAAAATAGATATCTGGGTGTGTGTCCAATATCATTGCCACACAGCCCTTATGCGTATTTCCATAATTCACTTATATTAATGTCTGTCTCCCCCTCTAGATCGCAAATGCCTTGTGGACAGGGAAAATGTCTACCAACTCTGTTATATTAATTAATAATGGCCCCTGCTAAGCGCTTACTAGGTGCCAGGCACTGTGCTAAGCTCTGAGGTGGATACAAGCAAATCAGTTTGGATTTGAATACCTGTCCTGCGTGGGGCTCTCAGTCTTCATCCCCATTTTATAGATGAGGTAACTGAGGCACAGAGAAGTTAAGTGACTTACCCAAGGCTACACAGAGGGCAAGTGGCGGAACCAGGATTAGAATCCATGACCTGCTGACTCCATTGTGTGCTCTATATACTACACAGTGTTTTGGCATGTGTGTAGTACTCTCCCAAGTGCTTAGTACAGAGCTTTGCGCAGAGCAGATGCTCAAATATGACTCATTTATTCCAACATTTAGCACATGTGAACTACTTCATTTTAGTTTTCACCTTGAAAAGCATAACCAATTTAACCTTCCTAACTGAGAATATTTTTATTGATGTACTTATAATTTATCCCACCTGCCTGGATCAAAATTGCTGAATAAGCTCTTTAACATAATTTTTGAGGAAAGCACAATTCCGTTGTTTCTCTCCTTGTGGGTAGGGGAAAAGGAGAAACTACTTACCGCCACAAAGTCAGTCAGACACACCAAGTTCTAAGAAATTCTTAAACATTTGGTGCAATTTGTCCCAAAAGGACAAAGAACTATCCTTGGGTTTCACTAAGACGATAACAAATTTTAATTCAGAGTTGTTTTACCAGTATGTTCAATGATATGGGCTAAATAAAAGCTATAGCCATCACCAGAAATTAGATATCATCAGTTTATTTAAAAAAAAATCAAGCTTTGGAAAATAGAGAAAATAGCAGGATGTCTCCGTGCATATCATACGCAAAATTAATCTGAGTCAACAGAGATTACTGATTAGCATAGTAGAATCTATTGGTAAGATTCTAAGAAAATTTTCCATTAAATTGTTGACTCACTGTGTAATTAGAATATGCTGTAAGAAATGCTTTAAAAACAAAAATCCCCTTAAAGTACTTTAATTTTGTTATAAATTTTTATTGTATTTCTATTAGCTGTACACCAAGATTTAGCACTATGATGAGTTTAAAAATTTGTATTTTAAATAGTTTGTTTTTCTATTTTTAATTCTTGTTCTCATTTCCTCTGTTTTTAGCTGAATGTGGAGCCAGCGTCACTGGAAATGAAGGAATACTACTATCTCCAAATTTCCCTTCCAATTATGACAACAACCACGAATGCATATATAAAATTGAAACGGAAGCGGGAAAGGGAATCCATCTTAGAGCCAGAAGTTTTCAACTGTATGAAGGCGATGTTTTAAAGGTAAAAAATAATCTCTGTTTGTCTTATAGTAGCTAGCATTTACATTAGGGTTGGACAATGCTAATATTAGATGCTGTTTATAAATAGGATTTCTAATAGAGAAAAAAAAGTTAATAAATATCCCCTTTTGTAGGAATTCACTGTGGCAGGTTAAAAATCAAACCATAAACACCAAATGGGTAGTCACAGAAGGAAAATCTAGTCTTCTGAAAAGATAAGTTGAGGTTGGGAGGTCAGAAAGTCGCTTAATACAGTGTTGTGCATGTAGTAAGCACTCAGTAAATATCATTGATGGTGATGATGATATGTTTCCTGTCGTCAAGGAGTTTAGAGACTAGAGTTTAGACCTTGCCGCCACTGAGTGTCAATTCAGAGCCTCCCTTCCTACCTCGAGTACCATTATTATTGGGGTAGGAGGTTGAACAAATCGAAGTTCGGAAGCTAACGATTCCTTCCAGGGGTGGAACTTGAATTAGTACGCAGTAAGAGCTCAATAAATAGGATTGAATGAATTGAATGAATGAATGATGACAAGCAGCATGACCCGTTGTTGGGTAGGGATTGTCTCTATCTGTTGCTCGAATTGCACTTTCCAAATGATGTGTACAGTGATCTGCACACATCAGCGCTTAGAACAGTGCTTTGCACACAGTAAGTACTTAATAAATGCCATTATTATTATTAAGCGCTCAATGAATATGATTGAATGAATGAAAGAGCACAAGTCTGTAAGTCAGAGGACCTGATTTCTAATCCTGGCTCTGAGACATGTCTGCTGCGTGACCTTGGGCAAGTCATTTAACTTCTCTGAGCCTCAGTTACCCCATCTTTAAAATGAGGATTAAATCCTACTCCCTCCTACTTTAGATGGTGAGCCCCTTGTGAACCAGGGACTATGTCCAACCTGATTAATTTGTATCTATTCCAGCACTTAGAACAGTCGTTGGCACATAGTAAGCATTTAACAAGTACCATAATCATCATTATTATTATTAATAAGTCTATAAGGGAAGTGGTCTCAGTTTAATTATAAAAGAAATGTAGGCAGGAACCTCGTAGAAATGGTCTTTCAACAGGCCCTGGCCATGCTGCACGGCACAGACCACACATCATTCGACAGTGTTGAACACTTGTGCATGCAAACACTGTAATAAAAATTTGGGAGAGTAGAAGTGGGTAGGATACACCATTCCAGTCTCTCAGGAGCTTGCAGTTCGAAGGGGGAGGCTGACAGATATATGCCAGTCACAAATCCTTGGAGAAAGAATGTCATGAGGGCTGATAGGAGTGGTATAGGCAGATAAATTGATAGTGTAAATTAATATTGATCAAGCATACCCACCTGTAAGCAACTTGTGGGCCGGGATGGTGTCTGAGAGCTATTGTAGTTTACTCTCCCGAGTGCTTAGTACGGTGTTCTGCACACAGTAAGTTCCAACTTGTACTTCCCAAGTGCTTAGTACAGTGCTCTGCACACAGTAAGTGCCAACTTGTACTTCCCAAATGCATAGTACAGTGCTCTGCACACAGTAAGTGCTCAATAAATATGATTGAAGGAATGAATGAAGTGCTCAATAAATGCCACTGATTGACTTGCAAGTGCTAAGGGAGACAAATTGAGAAAGTGGAGCTGGGTCGGGGATTTTGGTGATGCAGTGATTTGGTGGAATCTGAGAGAAGCAGCTTGGCACGGTTGATAGAGCATCAGCCTGAGAGTCAAAAAGTCACGGGTTCTAACCCCGGCTCCACCACTACGTGTCTCATGTGTGACCTTGGACAAGTCACCTTACTTCTCTATACCTCAGTTACCTCATCTGCAAAATGGGGATTGAGACTCTGAGCCCCACGTGGAACTGGGATTGTGCCCAGCCCGATTTGCTTGTATCCACCCCAGCGCTTAGTACCTGGTGCTTAACAAATGCCACTTAAAGCAAAACAAAACAAAACAAAATTAGGGAAAGGAGTTCCAGGGAGGAGAAAGGGTGTGAGCATATGGTAAGAGCAGAAGACTAGAGAGTGTGAAACCCAGAAAGAAGGTGAGCGTGGGAAGCAGCATGGCTTAGTGGAAAGAGCCCAGGCTTGGGAGTCAGAGGTCATGGGTTCAAATCCCAGCTCCACCACTTGTCAGCGGTGTGACTTTGGGCAAGTCGCTTCACTTCTCTGGGCCTCAGTTACCTCATCAGTAAAATGAGGATTAAGACTGTGAGCCCCTCGTGGGACAACCTGATCACCTTGCATCCCCACAGCGCTTAGCACATAATAAGCACTTAACAAATACCATTATTATTATTATTATAATTATATTATTATTATTATCCTGCCTCTCTTTCAGCTCCTGTTCTCAGTTGCCACCATTGTCCTCCATGGGTATGTGCTTGGTTTGGTGTGCCACCTTCCTGAGAACATGGAATGCAAACTAAGGAGGGAACATGACTGTTTCGGGAATAGAAAGGGACTGGATGAAGTAGGGGGAGCTCCATGTGAGGTGCAGATGCTCTCATTGTACTTGCCAAGCGTTTAGTATGGTGCTCTGCACACAGTAAGCACTCAATAAATATGATTGAATGAATGAATCCCCACCAGCTTGGATGTAGCTCCTGCTCTCTGCAACTTCTCAGAGGCTCTAGGATTTTTAAAAAGTTGTCTTGTTTTGTTTTTTGTAAGTATTAACACATCCTCATAGATTTAATCTGATTATAACTGAGAACAGGAAATTAAATCATATTCTGGTACATTAAATACCGATCAAAGCATCTCTGTAACAAGCATGCTTCCATCACTGAAATGTTACTCTCCCAAGTTTGACTTTGCCATTTTGTATAAGTGTGTTATAATAACCGCAATGGATTTCATTCATTCAATTGTATTTTTTGAGTGCTTACTGTGTGCAGAGCACTGTACTAAGTGCTTGGAAAGTACAATTCAGCAGCTAACAGAGATAATCCCTGCCTACAATGGATTTCATCAGTTTACACATATTCAAACTCTGTGTGACTGTCCTTCACAATTAAAATAATGTAAAATTAATTTAGCCCTCTGGCCAGGGATCATGTCTATAAACTGTATTGTGTTGTACTTTCCCGAGTCCTTAGTGTGCTCAGTAAATACCAATGATTGATCTGATGGAAATTATGCTGAGAAAATAGAGGATTCGGACAAACCCGTTTTCCTCCTGAAGTCCTTCAGTTTGCCTCTTCCCTTCTGGGCCACATCCCCGCTGTTCTGGGTGTGGGAATATCTGTGCTGAAATCAATCAATGGTACAAGTTAATCATGTTGGGCACAGTCCCTATCCCACATGGGCCTTAGAATCTAAGTAGGAAGGAGAACAGGTATTGAATCCCCATTTTACATATGAGGAAACTGAGGTATGGAGAGAAGTTAAGTGACTTGCACAAGGTCACACAACAAACAACTGGCCAAGCAGAGACTAGAATCCAGTTTCCCTGACTCTAAGAGTTGGGCTTTTTCCACTAGGTCACACTGCATCATGTGAATTGCATTTTACTAGGACATATATTTTATACTTAATAAAACCTCAGGGTATAAAAAATAGGATTAGGCTGGTAAAAATTTTGTGACAATACTTAAAGGGAACCAGATGTAAAGAAAGGGCTAATTTATCAATATCACTTGTCCAAAATTTGTATACAAATTTAATGCAAAGATACAATTATAGCCTATATAGACCGTTTCAATATAAAAAATGTGAAGTATAAAAATAAGTACAAAAATGTAGTCCTGAACTAGTAAAATGTCCTTGGTAATTTTTAAATCAAAGTAATCCAGGTTTATATTGAAAGAACTGATTGACCAATACCAGTGTCTAAAATAAGCATTATGAATGAATATTTATAGAACAAGATATTGAGAAAAAGAAGATTGCTGTGTCCTCCAATAAAATTTCCTTTCTTGGTGTGAGAAACACCAAGTCATTTTTAGTCAAGGAGAGGAGAAGCCATACATTTGAAACCCAGGCTGTCTTAGAGTGAAACACATCTTCGTTCTCACCTTCTGCACATTTTTCTTTCTTTTAGTAATAAATTGTTCCTCTTTCCAGAGGCTCTTTACCCACAAAAAAGAAAGATAGATGGATTAGATTATTTTACTGTACTCCAAACCCTAGCCAGATCCAGGAAAAAGCTATGCCTTATTTCAAGATCAAAGAATATTCTGGAATCAAATGAGCAGCTTCACTTTAGGAGATAAAAATGTTGTGGAATATTATGTATTGCCTTCGTGCCAGTGGAGGTTGGTACCCCATCCATCTTGGTAGAAACATTTTAAACCCTGACTTTCTCTTGATGAAATTCAGGAATGAACTTGATAGAATGAAATGAATGGATAATTACTAAAATCAATGCAAGAAAAATGAAAACAAGGTGATGAGAAGTCTGTAGCTGAACAAAGGAAATCGATATTTGATTCAGTTTTGGGTTTAAATTATTCAGATCATCAAAATCACTTTGACCTTAGTTTTTTTTTTCCTAATAACTCATGGCAAAGTGACAAAATCATTTCTAAAATGTCCTGGTACCATCTTCAAGAGGAAGAGAAGTAAAGTGGTCATGTGTAAACTATTGTTTCTCGCTTTTCTACTGCCACATGAGCGTATCTAGGTTCCTCCTGAGAAAGTTACTGAAGAACAATGTAGTTAATTTAACCTTTAGCGTTCTAAATCCCAAGTGACTTCAGATCAAGTGCTGCAGAGCGGTTCTAACCTTCGTCACGCAGCAGATATAGAAGGACAGTGAACTAATTACATACTCCTCCCATCATCTATGTTTTTCATTTTACAAAAGTGTAGGGCACCATAAACAAACCCGGGCCAAGAACGTTGGGCTGCCCTAAGAGGTCACCATGCTGCTCCATATGAGATGGAATATGACAAATACAGGGTAGTACTGTGGATGGGGAAAATGTGGGCTGCTGGTAGAAAGAGAATCAATCAATTGATGGTATTTAATAAGCAATTACTATGTGCAGAGCACCATACTAGGTGTTTGGGAAAGTATAGTAAAACAGAGTGGTAGGTTCTGTCCTATCCACAAGGAGTTGTAGATTTGTTCTCTGTCTCCCCTTTCTAGACTGTGAGCCCACTGTTGAGTAGGGACCGTCTCTATATGTTGCCAACTTGTACTTCCCAAGCGCTTAGTACAGTGCACACAGTAAGTGCTCAATAAATACAACTGAATGAATGAATGAGTTTAAAGTCTACAGGAGCAGTGTGTTTGTCAGTAGTGATGACACAAGTGAGTAGACATCCATTCTCCCGAGTTTCACCAATTTCCCTCATTTTCTCTCCGGTCCTTCAATCTTATTTAACTGGCCTTGGGCCCTTAGACTGTATGCTATATATATATATAGCATATATAACAGACTATATAACAGACTATATAACAAATATATAACTATATATATAACCATATATGGCTATATATGATTATAACTATACATAACTATATATATAACTATAGTTATATATAGTCATATATAGTTATATATATAGTTATATATATAGTCATAAATAGTTATATATATAGTCATATATAGTTATACATATAACTATGACTACATATATAACTATCTCTTTCTCTCTCTCTATATATATATATAGTTATATATTTGTTATATAGTCTGTTATATAGTTGGACTCTCCCAAACAGAACAGTGTCCTGAATACAGTAAGTGCTCAATAATTATGATTGACTGACAAGCTCTGATAAGGCAGAGTTCTATTTCTTTCCCACTGTTACCCTTATTCTCTCCATAGCCCTGTGCCAAAATTCCTGTCCTCTCAGGTGAAGGCCCTATTTACTTCCTGGGCTGGTGAATCCCCTTCTTTCCTTAGACTCCCCCTCCCTTGGTGTCGGGCAGGTATAAAGGTTCTAGTGAGACAGAACATTTGCTAATTTGAGCCACAGAACAGAAAGTTACCATTAATACCCCAGATATTTTGGATATAGAGATTTCATTTTAATCAAGATGATTCACCCATATCCTTAGTCATGTGTTTCTGTGTCGCTGTATTATAATGTCTGATATTAGAGACATCGTGCTTAAATGTACCTGGCAAGGTCAAAAGTTAATTGGCATTTGCAATAAGAATTTGGCATATTCTCTCTGATGAAGGTACCATTTGTCCATGGTTTCGAATGCATATCTGTTTTCACCTTTGAGATCTATTTGAATGGGGCATGTTTAGAGTTTATTTGAAACTAAAGTTTAAAAACAATTTTGTAATGTAATATTGTGAAAAAGAAGTACTTGTTAGGCATTCTTTTCATCATTTTCCAATGGCTTTAGTGAGGAAGAACAATATGCATTTGTCATGGTACAGTTGCTCAATTATAAAACTAAGTTTTGAAATATTTTGGTGGCCCTCCAGATGAATTGTTGGATAGTTTGGGGATTTCATTGTCCTAAATGCTTGATACTATTGGAAAAAAAAGGAACAATAAGTTTGAATTCAGAGTTCACAGCTGTGCAAACATATATTTGTTTGCCTGAATACTTTTTGGATGGTAGTAGGTATTCTTTTTGACATCGACTCAGGGTTTTTCAGTCAAATGATGTCATAAAAGTCAAGCTTATACATGGTTTGCTTTGAAGCAAGAGGGACCACTTTGTTGATGTGATCCAAAATTCTAGATTTCTCTTTTGTATAACTTATTTGGAGACTCAAGTCACACCCGACTCCAAATGAAAGTGACAGTGTGGCTTTGGCACATCATCCTACTTTTAGTATTATTTAGACAAGAGGGAAACAAAGTTAGGGTTGCTTGTTTTTACCCCCTTGTCTCAAAGGTGATTTCAGAAAAGATACCCTTGATTGAAACATCACAAACTGTTTTAGCCTTTGTAAGCGGATCATGGGGTTTGAACAGTCTGGTAATCAAATCCTGGAGGACAAAGCCATATATAAACATTAATTTTTTTTCCTGATAAGCTTGTTAACAACAAATATACTGCCTTTAAAAGGAACTAAAGGAAGGAGATATTTTTACTGTTTTCTCCTGATTAATTTTTTTTTGTTATTTTGGGATCCATTTAGAAAAGTTGTTGGATGAGTTTGAAACAATGTAGAATTAAAAAAATGTCTGTAATAGAAACAGACTTGAACTTTCTGTTCCAAATCGATATAATCAAAGGTAAATTGGAATGATCAATGACTTGATTTTGGGACTTTTTTAATTAGGTTTTTGATGGAAGAGATGGCTTTTCCCGTCCCCTGGGAGTCTTCTCCAAAAATGAACTGATGGGATTGATCCTGAATAGCACATCTAACCACCTGTGGGTAGAATTTAATACCAATGGATCTGATACAGCCCAAGGATTTCAGCTGACTTATACCAGTAAGTAGTTTATTCCTGAAATGTATTCTTGCTGTTTTAAGCTGATAAGCATAACTGTCCTTGTGATCATTGTTGGCATGATTTCAATACAAAGGATATTTTTCTGAATCCTAACATGGTTCAGATTGCAATTAAATCCCTTATCTTGCTGAATTACAGTGTTGTGAGCAATTCATTATAACAAGTCCTGTTGGGATAATGTGATCATTTCTGAAATGAGTCTAATACCGAGAGAAGATTTATAGTACGTAAGCATGGAGGGAATGGAATCTACCACTGGATTTTTTTTTTTTGAAGCTAGTACTTAAAATCTGTGACAATCTGAATTAAAAAAAAAAAAACGGCTAGGGTTTTTATTAGACAATAATCCGATCATTTTCAAGTCCCAGTAGGCAAGGGCAGAATATAAAGGAGAAGAAAAGCCAGTGATTTTTCTGGGATATTCACATCTATTACTCTAGTCAAAATTACACCCAGAATACTGGTTTAAAAAATTCAGATGAATAAAAATTAATCTCCCACCATTTCAACTAATTTCCCAGCAGACCAACTGTTTAAACAGTCACCCACACTTTTATATGCACACAGAATAACATAAACAAACGCAGGTACACTCCCTTCCATTTCTTCCTCCTCTCTATGGATGTCTCAGAGGCACTTTAAAGATCAACATGTACAATAGTAAACCCATCTTTCCTCCAAAACCAATCGTTCAAATTTTCCCATAAAGCCCCATAAGCCCTTAAGCTTGCCACTGTCATGGACTTCCCACTGCCTTTCAACTCTCACATTTGGACTGTTTGCTATACCTAGCCACATTTTCCTTCCCAACATTTCCCCAAATCACCCCCTTTCGCTCCATCCAAATGGCCTGCAGGATAACCCAGAGACCCGTCCCATCCCAGCTAGGCTACCCTAACAGCCACCTCACTCTTCTCCTTGTCTTCAGGCTCTTCTCTCTACAGTCCTGGATCACTGTTCTGAAACAGCTTTCTGCATTAGATGCCTCAATCTCCAGTTAATACTAGTTCCTCCATGCACCAAGTAGAAATCATGATGATCGGCTTTTAAGGAGCTCCATCAGTTCCTCCCCGCTTACTTCTCAATTCTCTTCCCTTTGGTGGGAGAACTTCATTACCCCCAAGCTGGCTTTCTCACTGCTTCTCATTCTTTAGGCTCTCACCTTTGATGATGATAATAATAATGATGATGGCAATTATTAAGTTCTTTATGGCAAAGCACCGTTCTAAGCGCTGGGGAGGTTACAAGGAAATTAGGTTGTCCCACAAGGTCTCACAGTTTTAATCCCCATTTTACAGAAGAGGTAACTGAGGCACAGAGAAGTTGTGACGTGCCCAAAGTCACACAGCTGACAAGTAGCAGAGGCGGGATAATCTACCTGTACATTTCCTCCTACCTGATACTTCCACCCACTTCAAATCACTCCCTCTTCATACCAATCTGGCAGAACACACAGCTCTCCCAATCTTCAAAGTTCTCCTAAAAGCCCACCTTTCCCAAGAGATATTGCCTGTTTAAAATGATTAAAGAAGCAACATGGCCTAGTGAAAAGATCGTAGGCCTGGGAATCGGGGGTTGTGAGTTCTAATCCCAGCTCTGCCACTTGTCTGCTGTGGGATCTTGGGAAAATCACTTAACTTTTCTGTGCTTCAGTTACTTCTTCTGCAAAATGGGGAATAGGATTGAGATCCCCACGTGAGACAGGCACCGTGTCCAACTGGATTGTTTTAGTACAGTTCCTGGCTCAAAAAGAAAAGGTCCCCATCACCAGGTTGCTTTTTAAAAATATCTACTATTTGTTAGGCCCTTACTGTGTTTCAAGCACTGTTCTAAATGCTGGGATAGGTACAAGTTTTTCAGGGTGTACATAGTCCCTATTCCACATGCGTCTCATGGTATAGGTAGAAGGGAGTAGGCTTTAATCCACATTTTACAGTTGAGAAAACTGAGGCCTCGAGAAGTGAAGTGACTTGCCCAAGGTCACACAGCAAACAATTGGCAGATCTGGGATTAGAACCCAGGTCCTCTGACTGCCTCTCCTCCAAACGTCTCCTCGATTTCCTCTAGTCTGGTTTACACCCTCTTCACTACATAGAAAATGCCTGTGCTAAGGTCAGCAATAACCATCTTCTTGCCAAATCTGATGATTCATTCATTCATTCAATCATATTGAGCGCTTACTGTGTGCAGAGCACTGTACTAAGCGCTTGGGAAGTACAAGTGGGCAACATATAGAGACGGTCCCTACCCAACAGCGGGCTGGTGCGATCTTACGCTATGAAGTCATAATAACTATAGATTAGTTTCATTTTATGCTCTCTGGAATAATAATAATTGCAGTATTCATTAAATTCTTAGTACATGCCAAATATTGCACTGAGCACTGGAGTAGATAGAACATTCCTGTTCCTGTTGCATATGGGGTTCACAGTCTTAAATAGGAGGGAGAACACATATTAAATTCTCATTTTACAGATGAGGAAACTGAGGTACAGAAAAGTTAACTTGCCTAAAGTCACACAATAGGCAAGTGGCAAAATCAGGATTGAAACCCAGGATTAGATTAGAAGCAACAAGGCCCTGTGAAGCACGGGACTATAAATTAGAAGGACCTGGGTTCTAATCCCAGCTCGGCCACTTGTCCGCTCTGTGACCTTTGGCGAGTCTCTTGACTTCTCTGTGCCTCAGTTACCTTATCTGCCAAATAGGGATTAAAAGTGTAAACCCCATGTGGGACACTGACTCTTTCTTAACTTGATTAGTTGTATCTACAGCAGCACTTAGTACACTGTCTGACACAAGAAAAAAAAAAAAAGAACAGGTCCTCTGACTTCCAGGGCCATTTTCTTTCCAGAAGGCCATGCCACTTCTCTAATAGTCATAACTAAGGATTACCAAATGTTCCTAAAGCTACTTTTTGTCTAATATTCAGTATTTAGGAAGCCACATAATAATGCAAAGTAAGTACTTGAATGTTAGCTTCAAAGCGTATCCCTTTGCTATTTTGCTTCAAATCATAAAATCACACCGGAGAAATTTGCCATTCATAAACGTAATGTTAACCTTGGCAGAATAAAATACTGAGGAAAGAGATTATTGGGGTGACATCAAAAATTGAATTAATGGATTAATTAAGCGTAGTTTATGATTTCAGGAAATGGAGATTGAGCACAGATGTTTTTAAAAAATAGGTCATACTTGCAGAGATTCTTTTCTGATTGGTTTGATCTCACAACGTTTCTGTTTTCCCATTTAATGTTCATTATTCCAATAGAGAAAAATGATGAGGATCTTGGTAGGCACTTCTGATCTATATAGGTAAATGATTTTATCCCAACGACAGCCTAAAGGTGTTTTCCTAGTCTGAATGATTTTAATTTCTGCTGTAAGCTCTTTTCCACTGTGCTTTGTTACTCATTGATCTTTCAGAAGAGACCTGAAGGAACAGAAAATCTTCATGGGCAAACTGAATGAGGTTCTGGTTTTGTGTTAAGAAGGTGGAGTGTATGTTGGAAGTTACTTCAGTTTTTTGTTGTTTTTTTTTTTTCACCTTGGCCATGATCCATTCTTAGCGTTGCAGCAGCAGTTGTGGGTGAGAAATATTGAAACACGCTACTTTCAAGGCTCTAGTTATTATTTAATGTATCAAACCTTTCTTTTTTGAGTTCCTGTTGACAAGCTGCTTCTCCTCCATCTCTACTCTTCCCTTCACTAATTAAAACTTCACTTGCGTATTCTCCTTCAGTTGTTTTGGCGGAAGCCTCTGGCATCCCACAGCTGGATCTTTCTTGCTTATTCTATAACCAGCAGGAAGACTTGATATGGAAGGTTGTCATTTTAATGTAAAGCACAAGTGATTTGGATTGACTTGTCAGTTTTGTTTAACTTTAAAAATGACATTGAAAGGTCAATGGAGTTGTCTGGCTGTTACATGGAAGGCAGCAGAATAATAGTAATAATTATTATTGTGGCATTTAAGTGCTTACTCTGTGGCAGACACTGTAATAATACTGATTATCTAATAATACCTGCAGTGTTTTAGCGCTATGTGACAAAAACTGTAATAATAATAATAATGGCATTTATTAAGCACGTACTATGTGCAAAGCACTGTTCTAAATGGTGGGGAGGTTACAGAGTGATCAGGTTGTCCCGCAGGGGGCTCCCAGCCAACCCCCATTTTACAGATGAGGTAACTGAGGTGCAGAGAAGTTGTTACTTGACCAAAGTCATACAGCTGACAAGTGGCGGAGCCGGGATTTGAACCCATGACCACTGACTCGAAAGCCCGGGCTCTTTCCATTGAGCCACACTGCTTCTCACACCGTACTATGCAGTGGTGTAGATATGAGCCCCCCTTTCTCTTTTCCCACTCCCTTCTGCATCTATCTGACGTTCTCCCTGTATTCATCACCCTCCCAGCCTCACAAGACTTTGTCCATATCATCATTTATTTATTTGTATTAATTACATCTCCACTTCTAGACTGTAAGCTCTTTATGGGCAGGGAATGTATCTGCTCATTGCTCTGTTGTACTTTCCCAAGTGCACAGTACAGTGCTCTGTACACAGTAAACTCTCAATAAATACAATTGAATGAATATGAGAGAATCAATTCCCACATGGGGCTCATTAAGTAGGAGGGAGAATGGGATTTGAGTCCCCATTTTGCAGAGGAGGAAACTGTGGCTCAGAGTAGTTAAGTGACTTGCCCAAGTTCACAGGGCAGATAAGTGGCAAAGCCAGGATTAGCACTGACTCCAGGCCCATGCTCTTTCCAATAGGCCACGCCAAAGATAGTTGTTTCATTCATTCAATCGTATTTATTGAGCGCTTACTGTGTGCAGAGCACTGTACTAAGCACTTGGGAAGTACAAGTTGGCAACATATAGAGGTGGTCCCTATCCAACAATGGGGTCACAGTCTAGGAGGGGGAGATGGAGAACAAAACAAAACATATTAACAAAATAAAATAAATAGAATAAATATGTACAAATAAAATAAATAGAGTAATAAATACATATATACAGGTGTTGTCAGGAGGGGAAGGCGGTAAGCGGGGGGATGGGGAGGGGGAGGAGGTGGAGAGGAAGGGGAGGCTCAGTGTGGGAAGGCCTCCTGGAGGAGGTGAGCTCTCAGTAGGTCCTTGAAGGGAGGAAGAGAGCTAGCTTGGCGGATGTGCGGAGGGAAAGACTGTGCTTAGGAAAGACTACGGTTGCATTAACATGTCCGATGAAGCATTGAACCTCTGAGTACTGAAACCAGTATTCCCCGAAATAATACGAAGTGTCTTGACTTAGGGGCCGTGCTTGTAAATCTTGGTTTATGGAAAAGTTGATGTAGGGAGGGAGGCATAGGCCACATCTGCACTTATCTCCTTCCTAAATAGCAGGAGGGTAAAGAATAGAGATGGGGCTATCGTTATTGGCTAGAGAGCTGTGTCCCTAGGAACCAGAGCTCAGATTGCCGTGGTTACCCTTCAAGCCGTGGCTGCCAGGCTCCTAACTCATAGAGGGTTCCACCAGTTGGGCCAGGGCTGCTGCTGTTTGCCACTGCTGCTCAGGTGGGAACAGTCCCTGCCTCAGTTTCCCTGCCTCACCTGGAGATGGATCATTTTAGTCGCCACGGATTGGGTGGTGAAAGTGGTGGGGGGAATTTGGCAGTTATCTCCCTCCTAGTAATAATGTTAATGCCCCTGCTCTCTGTTGAGTGATTTCTATGAGCCAAGCACTGGGGTAGATCCAAGATTATCAGATCGGACACTATCCTTGCCTCACAGGGGGCTCACAGTTTAAGGGGGAGAGAGACCAGGTATCTAATTTCCATTTTACAGATGAAGATCCTCAGGCACAGAGAAGTTAAATTCATTCATTCATTCAATCGTATTTATTGAGCACTTACTGTGTGCAGAGCACTGTACTAAGGGCTTGGGAAATACAAGCAGTACGGCTTAGTGGAAAGAGCATGGGCTTTGGAGTCAGAGGTCATGGGTTCCAATCCCGGCTCTGCCACATGTCTGCTGTGTGACCTTGGGCAAGTCACTTAACTTCTCGGAACCTCGGTTACCTCATCTGTAAAATGGGGATGATGACTGTGAGCCCCACGCGGGACAACCTGATCACCTTGTATCCTCCCCCAGTGCTTAGAACAGTGCTTTGCAAATAGTAAGCACTTAACAAATGTCATTATTATTATTATTATTATTATTATTATTATTATTACTAGTCGGCAACATATAGAGACAGTCCCTATCCAATAATGGGCTCATAGTCTAAAAAATCTGTGCTGTTTCACACTGCCACCCTCTAACACTTGAGAAGTGTGGCTTATTGGAAAAGAGTACGAGCCTGGAAGTTGAACTAGATTCAAATCCTGGTCACAGCATACTTGTCTGTTGTGTGACCTTGGGCAAGTCATTTAATTTCTCTGTGCCTCATTTGTAAAATAAAGATTCAGACTGTGAGCCCCATGTAGGACAAGGACCGTTTCCAATATGATTGCCTTGTATCTGCCCCAGCTCTTAGTACAGTGCCTGGCCTATAAGGACAACTTAACAGACACCATTAAAAATAGTACTTTTACAAAGTCTCTATGACAGAATTGATACGATTACCCAATCACACACATCTTTTAACCCAAAACATCAAAAACTGGGAAGATGATGTAATAATAATAATAATGATGGTATTTGTTAAGCAATTACTATGTGCAAAGCACTGTTCTAAGTGTTGGGGGAATACAAGGTGATCAAGTTGTCCCATGTGGTGCTCAGTCTTAATCCCCATTTTATAGATGAGGGAACTGAGACACAGAGTAGTGAATTGACTTGCCCAAAGTCACACAGCTGACAAGTGGCAGAGCCAGGATTTGAACCCATGACCTCTGACTCCAAAGCCCGTGCTCTTTCCACTGAGCCACGCTGCTTCTCTAGATGATGTAGATGATCAGGACTTTTCTGTCTTCTGGGGACTTGGTTAGGAGGAATATTCTCTTTATTCTTTCAAGTTTGCATAATCTCTTTGTGATGATAGGAAGGATCCTTTAGATGTGCAGTTCATATGTACAATAAACGAGAAGAATGTCAATTGACACCTAACTGGAAAACAAGGTCTTAAACTTGAGAAGTGATATATAGTTAAACTTAGGTTGGAATAGCAAATAGGATTGATTTTTAACACAGTTCAATTCTGTAGACATTCCTTCACTTTATGAGGTAAAAGATATAGGCTAAGGCTCAGCATGTGGCTAACAGAAATGAAACCCAGATGCATGGCTTTGGGCCATTTTGTGCTGAATGAACAAAATACAATAACTGATGCATAAAATCCATAAGAATGAATAATACTAACTGTTGCTCATGTGTCAAGCACTGCAGCACGTGCTGGGAAAGGTTCATTCATTCGTTCAATCGTATTTATTGAGTGCTTACTGTGTGCAGAGCACTGTACTAAGCACTTGGAAAGTACAATTCAGCAACAGAGACAATCCCTGCCCACAAGGGGCTCACAATCTAGAAGATAATAATAATAATGGCATTTATTAAGTGCTTACTATGTGCAAAGCACCATTCTAAGCACTGGGGAGGTGACAAGATGAACAGGTTGTCCCATGGGGGGCTCACAGTCTTAATCCCCATTTTACAGATGAGGTAACTGAGGCCCAGAGAAGTTAAGTGACTTGCCCAAAGTCACACAGCTGACAATTGGCGGAGCTGGGATTTGAACCCATGACCTCTGACTCCAAATCGCAGGCTCTTTTCCACTGAGTCACGCTGCTTAAGGCTATCAGGTCAGATGCAACCCCTTACCCACCTAGTCTAAGGGGGAGGGAGAAAGAGGTATTTAATCCATAATACAGTTGAAGAAACTGAATAACTGAGAAGTTTAAATGACCTGCCCAAGCTCACACAGCAGGCAAATGGCAGAGACTGTGTCTGTTGTTTTATTGTACTCTCCCAAGCCCTAAGTAATGACAATAATAATAATGCTATTAAGTGCTTACTATGTGCCAAGCGCTATTCTAAGCAATGGGGTAGTTACAAGGTAATCATGTTTCCCGCTTGGGGCTTACAGCCTTCATCCCCATTTAACAGATGAAGTAACTGAGGCTCAGAGAAGTTGAGTTACTTGTCCAAGGTCTCACAGCAGTCAGGTGGCTGCAGAGAGAAGCAGCATGGCTCAGTGGAAAGAGCACGGGCTATGGAGTCAGAGGTCATGGGTTCAAATCCCGGCTCTGCCAATTGTCAGCTGTGTGACTTTTGGCAAGTCACTTAACTTCTCTGGGCCTCAGTTACCGCATCTGTAAAATGGGGATTAAGACTGTGAGCCCCTTATGGGACAACCTGATCATCTTGTAACCTCCCCAGCACTTAGAACAGTGCTTTGCACATAGTAAGTGCTTAATAAATGCCATTATTATTATTATTATCATAAGTGGGGGAGCTGGGATTAGAACCCACGTCCTCCAACTCCCAAGTCTGTGCCATTTCCACTAAGCCAAGCTGCTTCCCACACTCAGTAAGCACTCAATAAATACAATTGAATGAATGAATGAGAGAGCAAAGATAAGAAACCAAGGCCTCTGAATCATCGTTCTGTGCTCTCTGCTGGGCCACACTGCTTCTGTTGTCTTTTAGCATTTTTTCTATAATTTAGATTCTATCAGAATTGGTTCAAGTATAGGCCTATCCGGGGTTACAAGCATCCCAAGATACTTGCAACCTGGGGATGCAGCCTCTCTGATTTGACTGTCCCTCTTGTGAAAGCCCAACTGCCCTGACCCTTTTGGCGGCTGCTAGCTTTGGAAAGTCTCTGAATTTCCTTTTCCTCTGCCATCACTGCTTGCCTCAGATCTTCTCTTTCGCCTCCCGTCTTCTGTCAGCTGCTTCCCCCTTCTCTGACCTCAGTTTGGACCTTGCCGTCATGGAAGGTAATGACTCTTTTACTTGGAAAGGGAATGGGTTGTAGCGGGATCACCAGAGATGTACTGTCGAAGAAGCGGTGTGGCCTGATGCATCAGAATGATCTGGGTTCTGTGCCAGTTCTGCCACTTGTCTGCTGTGCGACCTTGGACAAGTGACTTCACTTCTCTGTGCCTCGGTGACCTCATCTGTAAAATGGGAATTATCGCTGTGAGTCCCTTGTGGGACATGGACTGTGTCCAGCCTGATTAGTTTGTTTCTAATGATGCTGATGACGGTATTTGTTAAGCTCTTACTGTGTGTCGAGCAGTTCTAAACATTGGGATAGATACAAGGTAATCGGGAGCCCACTGTTGGGTAGGGACCGTCTCTATATGTTGCCAACTTGTACTTCCCAAGCGCTTAGTACAATCAATCAATCAATCAATCAGTCGTATTTATTGAGCACTTACTGTGTGCAGAGCACTGTACTAAGTGCTTGGGAAGTACAAGTTGGCAACATATAGAGACAGTCCCTACCCAACAGTGGGCTCACAGTCTAGAAGAGGGAGACAGAGAACAAAACCAAACATACTAACAAAATAAAATAAATAGAATAGATATGTGCAAATAAAATAAATAAATAAATAAATAGAGTAATAAATATGTACAAACATATACATATATACAGGTGCTGTGGGGAAGGGAAGGAGGTAAGAAGGGCTGATGGAGAGGGGGACGAGGGAGAGAGGAAGGAGGCGGCTCAGCCTGGGAAGGCCTCCTGGAGGAGGTGAGCTCTCAATAGTGCCTTGAAAGGAGGAAGAGAGCTAGCTTGGCGGATGGGCAGAGGGAGGGCATTCCAGGCCAGGGGGATGACGTGGGCCGGGGGTCGACGGTGGAACAGGCGAGAATGAGGCACAGTGAGGAGATTAAGGCAAGGTGAGGAGATTACAGTGCTCTGCACACAGTAAGTGCTCAATAAATACGATTGATTGAATGAATGAATGAATGGCTTGTCCCACGCAGGGCTCACAGTCTTAATCCCCACTTTACAGATGAGGGAACTGAAACACAGAGAAGTGAAGTAACTTGCCCAAGATCACGCAGCAGACAAGTGGCGGAGCCAGGATTAGAACCTATGATCTCTGACTCCCAAGCCCAAACTCTTTTCACTAAGCCACGCTGCTTTGTATCTACCCCAAGTACAGTGCCTGGCACATAGTAAGCACTTAAATTCCATACTGGAGGAAAAAGAAAAAGAAGAATGTAGAGAGGGACCAGGAGGACTGGAGAGACAAACGTGAGCCCAGCATGTGGGAGAATCATGGCAGAATGGAGGGGGCTAGACAGGAAGGGCGGGGGGGGGGGGGGCTGAGCTATAATATCAAATTTTTGATCCCTTAAGGAGAAATGATTTTTCATTTCGATGAAGTGGAAACCCACTACAATCCACTTAGGGGACACACAGCTCACTGTGCAATCTTCAAGTAGCATCAGTCTTCAGTCAGTCAATTACTTGATCAGATTGATTAGCTTATATCTACCCCAGTGCTTAGAACAGTGCTTGGCACATAACACTTAACAAATGTCATTATTATTATTATTATTATTACCACTCTCCACCTTCAGGGCAAGCAGAGCATTGTTTTTATATTACTTTTGGCAAAACACCTGACTTTGAATCCAGTGTTTACTTTAGAAAGGCAAGAGAGAACATCCTCAACTTTTATATTAGTAACTGATGGAAAATTGATAGTAAATCTGAACGAGGAGACACTGGAGCAACAAAACTTGTTAGTGACATGTAGTCTTTGTGTAGTTCAGAATTCCAATAACTGCAGCACAGAGTCTTTTTAGACTGTGTCTGTTAACAACCTGATCACTCTCTTAAGTACCAGGGGAGCAATTACACATCCTTGTGTTTTTCTTCCTCTGAACGTATTTCCTACTGGGCTGTCTTCTGATTACTAACAATACATTGTGGACACACAAATGAAATTGAAGAAAGAGTAAAAATATTTGATATTTTGGAATATTTGGAAAGGAGAAACTGAGGTACCTTAACAAACAGTTGTTTGTTGGGCATCACTAATTGTTACACTGAAAGATGAAATATTCCCTGTGAGACAAGAACAGTCTCTGATCTGCTCTGATCTGGGAGGGAAAAACCTTCCCGAGTTTCCCATTTTGGTTCTGTTAATGTGTATCGATAGAACCCAATTTGTCTCATGACTTTTCTTTTAAGGAGCAAAACAAAGCAGCGTGGCTCAGTGGAAAAGAGCCCGGGCTCTGGAGTCAGAGGTCATGAGTTCAAATCCCGGCTCTGCCAATTGTCAGCTGTGTGACTTTGGACAAGTCACTTAAGTTCTCTGTGCCAGTTACCACATCTGTAAAATGGGGATTAAGACTGTGAGCCCCCCATGGGACAACCTGATCACTTTGTCACCTCCCCAGTGCTTAGAACAGTGCTTTGCACATAGTAAGCGCTTAATAAATGCCATCATTATTATTATTAAAGCCCACCATATTTATGAACATTATATAATCTACTGGAGGGGACATTGATGATGATAGTAGTAGCAATAAAAATGCTATGTTTTAAATTGCTGTGTGTGTTTGGGAAATAGAACAGAATTGCAAGACAAATTCCCTATCCAAGATAAGCGTAAACTCTTATTGGGAGATGCAAACTTAGAAATATCAAACATTAACTAGTGCAAAAATATTGAGGGTGGGTGTACATGAATGCAGAAGAACTAGTGTGGTTTAGTGAAAGAGTTCAGTCCCGGGCATCAGAGCCCCTCAGTTCTAATCCCAGCTCTACCCTTGCCTGCTTTGTGACCTTGGGAAAGTCACTTAACTTTTATGTCTCAATTTCCTGTTCTATAAAATGAAAATTAAATACCAGCTCTCTTACTGAGACTGAGTCCCATATGGAATAGAGACAGTATTCAACTTGAACATTATTAATTGGCTCTCCAACTCCTACCATAATTCATAGATCTCCATATACCTCTGTCCTTTAATGCCAATCTTCTCACTGCACCTCTGTCTTGCCAAAGACCCCTTGCTCTGGAGAAGCAGCGTGGCTCAGTGGAAAAGAGCCCGGGCTTTGGAGTCAGAAGTCATGGGTTCAAATCTTGGCTCTGCCAATTGTCAGCTGTGTGACTTTGGGCAAGTCACTTAACTTCTCTGGGCCTCAGTTACCACATCTGTAGAATGGGGATGAAGATTGTGAACACCCCGTGGGACAACCTGACCACCTTGTAACCTCCCCAGCACTTAAAACAGTGCTTTGCACATAGTAAGCATTTAATAAATGCTATCATTATTGTCCTTGTTCTTCTCCTCCTCCTATCCTGGAATATTCCTTATCCCTTCATATCTGACAGACTAGAGAAGCAGCACGGTGCTCTGCACACAGTAAGCGCTCAATAAATACGATTGAATGAATGGATAGTATTTGTTAAGCTTTTACTGTGTGTCAAGCACTGTTCTAAGCATTGGGATAGATACAAGGTGATCAGGTTGTCCCACGTGGGGCTCACAGTCTTAATCCCCATTTTACAGATGAGGCAACTGAAACACGGAGAAGTGAAGTGACTTACCCACGATCACATAACGGGCAAGTGGTGGAGTCAGGATTAGAACCTATGACCCCTGACTTCCAAGCCCAAGCTCTTTCCACTAAGCCACACTGCTTTTTATCTACCCCAAGTACAGTGTCTGGCACATAGTAAGCACTTAAATTCACAGTAAGCACTTAAATTCCTGTGCCCGGGAGTCAGAAGGTCACAGGTTCTAATCCCAGCTCCGCCACTTCTCTGCTGCGTGACCTTGGGCACGTCACTTCACTTCTCTGTGCCTCAGTTACCTCATCTGTAAAATAGGGATTGAGATTTTGACCCCACATGGGACAACCTGATTAGCTTGTATCTACTCCAGTGCTTAGAACAGTGCTTGGCACATAGTAAGCACTTAACAAATGCCATCATTATCATTATTATTATTACCACTCCCCACCTTCAGAGCACTCATAAAATCACATCTCCAAGAGGTTTTCCCGGACTAAGCCCTCATTTCCCCTAGTTGACTTCATTCATTCATTCAATCGTATTTATTGAGTGCTTACTATGTGTAGAGCACTGTACTAAGCACTTGGGAAGTACAAAACGGCAACATATAGAGATGGTCCGTACCCAACAACGGGGTCACAGTCTTTCTGCATCACATATGTCCTTGAATCTGTACCATTAAGCAGTTAATATTCACCCCCAAAGTACTTACATTTAAGCCTTACATTATGCCATTTCTCTTTAAATGCCTGTCTCCCCCTGTAGATGATCAACTTCTTCGGGGTATCATACTCGCCCAGGCACAGAGTACAGTGTTCTCCACTGCTCTCAACATGGTCAGCAGACAGGATCCCTGCCCATAAGGAGTTTAAAATCCAGATGGGGGAGATAAGCATTAAAATAATTGCACATAAGGGAAGGACAGAATATGAAAATATGTATATAATGGCTGTGGTGTTTGCGGGTGGGGTGAATATCAAGTACTTCTACAGACTCAGGAGAATAGAAGAGAGGTTTTAGGAGAACTTTTAAAGGTTGGGAGAGTGGTGGTTTATCAGAAATGAAGGGAGTGGAAGTTTCAAGACCAGAGGTTAATGGGGAAAGAGAGGAGAGTGAGATACAGAGTTCGATTGGCAATATGTTTTGTTCTCTGTCTCCCCCTTCTAGACTGTGAGCCCACTTTTGGGTAGGGACCGTCTCTATATGTTGACAACTTGTACTTCCCAAGTGCTTAGTACAGTGCTCTGCACACAGTAAGCGCTCAATAAATACACTTGATTGATTGGAGGAGTGAAATTTGTGGGACATCCTTCAACTTATTCAATCATATTCATTGAGCGCTTACTGTCTACAGAGCACTGTACTAAGCGGTAGAAAGCTGATTGAGTTCCTTAAAGCCAACATTAAGGACATTCCAGTTGAGGCAGTGGTGTATGTGCAACTCTAGGAGATTATTAAGGAGTGGGGAAATGAGGACAGAATGGTTTTTGCAAAAAAAAATGGTCCAAGCAGCAGAGTAATGTGGGCAGGGAATATGTCTACCAACTCTCCCAAGTGCTCAGTACAGAGTTATGCACATAATAAGCACTCAGTAAATACAGTTTATTGATTGTGGGATGGAGAGGGCAGAAATAGGAGGAAGCAATGAGGTTGATACAAAAGTCGACAGTCAATCGTAGTTATTGAACATTTTCTGTGTGCAGAACACTGTACTAAGTCCTTGGGAGAGTAAATTATACCAACAGACACATTCTCTGCCCACAGTGAGGTTTCACTCTAGAGAGGGACAGAGACATTAATATCAATAAATCAACAGAATATAAATCCTTAGGTCAACATGCTAGCAGTTTGGGTGGAGAGGAATGTACGGATTCTAGAGAGTTGTGAAGGTAGGTAGAACTATCGGGATTTGGTGACAGACCGAATGTTTAATGTGAATGAGAGAGATGAGTCAAGAATACCGCCAAGGTTAAGGGCTAGTCAGTGAAGTCAAGGTTAGACGGTGTTTCCACAACGTCATAGGCAACTGAGAAGTCGAGGCCCCTGGATCAGATTTGGGAAGAAGGTCACTCGGACACTTCTTAACAATAAAATTGAAAAATAATATCAAATTGAATGCTAAAGAAAACCAAGCAGTCAGTGAATCTCAGTAGTATTGTTTAAAGTGCAAAGAACACTGTACCAATCTGAAAACCCCAGCCTACATTGGAGGAATATCAATATTGTACTTAATAGATGATGAATTCCTAGTCTTTTGATTGACAGAGATTATGTTTACCATAAGGATTAGTTGAGATTACATGAAGAAACTACAGGTAGCTTCTGGTGCTCAAGTGTACATACAAAAAGATTTCAAGAATTAGCAGATATATTTGTTCATGCTGGCAATTTTTTTCAAGTGGTTCCAAACGAAAGACAGTTAATAAGAACTAGATGTTTATTACTATAGTTTTGCCTTTGTTTTGGATTCATAGGAGAGCACTAGCGTTATTTCTTTGCACTTAGACATGTTTTATTATTGAACAGGAGAGATAAACAAGATTTTAAATACAGTTGCTTAAAAAAAAAAGCATGTCTATAAACACCGGAGGCTTTTCAGAGCTTTACAATAGAGGATAGCAATTACATTTTTTAAGCTCACATGAGCATGGAAGTAAACTTTCTAAAGTTACTTAGAAACAGCCCTGAAGAAACTCATCATTATTCACTGTAGATGGTTAGATGTGTATAGCTCTGAAACTATGCACACCTTAGCACAGCTATGCTAGGTAGAACACATTCAGAGAAACAGCAGGATATTCCAACAGCTGCTAAGTGGATAGCTGAAATTGGTAAACCAAAAGCAAGGAAGGCTAACGAAGTGCTTTAAGAACAAGGTAAATTAGTCACTCAGTCGTATTTGAGTGCTTACGGTCTGCAGTGCTTAGGAGAGTACGATATAAAATAAACAGACAAGATTCCCTGCCCACAATGATCTGACAGTCTAGAAGTGGAGGCAGACAGTAATAAAAATCAATAAAGATATGTACTTAGTGCAGTGAGGCTGGCAGGAGGGCAAATAAAGGGAGAATGTCAGGGTGACCCAGAAGGGAGTGAATGGTAGGCTAATGAATTAGTCTGGGCATCCTATCCAAGCAGCGTGACTCAGTGGAAAGAGCCCGGGCTTTGGAGTCAGAGGTCATGGGCTCAAATCCCAGCTCCGCCAACTGTCAGCTGTGTGACTTTGGGCAAGTCACTCAAGAGAAGCAGTGTGGCTCAGTCGAAAGAGCCTGGGCTTTGGAGTCAGTGGTCATGGGTTCAAATCCCGGCTCCGCCAATTGTCAGCTGTGTGACCTTGGGCAAGTCACTTCTCTGGGTCTCAGTTACCTCATCTGTAAAATGGGGATTAAGACTGTGAGCCCCACGTGGGACAACCTGATCACCTTGTATCCCCCCAGCGCTTAGAACAGTGCTTTGCACATAGTAAGCACTTAATAAATGCCATCATTATTACTTAACTACTCTGGGCCTCAGTTACCTCATCTGTAAAATGGGGATTGACTATGAGTCCCCATAGGACAACCCAATCACCTTGTAACCTCCCCAGCACTTAGAACAGTGCTTTGCACATAGTAAGCGCTTAATAAACATTATTATTATTATTATTATTATTATTATTATTATTATTATTATTAAACAATCCCCAAGTGGAGGGGTTGAACTAAGACCAAACATTCATTCATTCAATTGTATTTATTGAGCGCTTACTGTGTGCAGAGCACTGTACTAAGTGCTTGGAAAGTTCAATTTGGCAACAGATAGAGATGATTCCTACCCAACAACAGGCTCACAGTCTAGAAACATGGCACTACTTCCCCCAGCCAGTTATTTCATGCAATCTGATACCATTGAGCCCCAATACTTTCCTGTTTTTCCCACTCCAGTTGCCACCCGAAGGCTCCAGGTGATTTATTTATTTAGTTTTTAAAATCAAAAGAAAACAAACGTGATTGTCCTCGGGTGGCCTCTGCACCCTCGCCAGGGGAGCCCTGACTCCTGACAACAGTGGCGGTGACGGTGGCAGCAGTGGCCGAACATTCTCTCCTTGAGGAGCAGCATGGCTCAGTGGAAAGAGTGTGGGCTTTGGAGTCAGAGTCATGGGTTTGGAGTCTAATTAGACTCCATTAGTCCAGACTAATGGAGTTTGGAGTCATGGGTTCAAATCCCGACTCTGCCAATTGTCAGTTGTGTGACTTTGGGCAAGTCACTTAACTTCTCTGTGCCTCAGTTACCTCATCTGCCTAATGGGGATTGACTGTGAGCTCCAGTGGGACAACCTGATCACCTTCAACCTCCCCAGCGCTTAGAACAGTGCTTTGCACATAGTAAGCGCTTAATAAATCTGTTTTTTTATTTTTTTTTAGAGAAGCACTGTGGCTTAGAAAATAGAGCATGGGCCTTGGGGTCAGAAGGTCGTGGGTTCTAATCCCGGTTCTGCCACTGCTTTGTTGTGTGACCTTGGACAATTTGCTTGACTTCTCTGTGCCTCAGTAACCTCATCTGTAAAAGGGGACTTGAGACTGTGAGCTCCATGTGGGACAGGGACTCTGTGCAACCCGATTTGCTTGTTTCCACCCCAGTGCTTAGTACAGTGCCTGGCACATAGTAAGCGCTTAACAAATACCATCACTATTATTAGTATTACTCTCCGCACCTCACAGAGAGAGCCACTCCTTCTGCAGTCTCAAGCACGACAGTGTCGGGAAAAACCTACCTTCTTTCCCAGTTTCACCCCCATGGTCAGGAGGTCGGGCAACTTCATAATTGAATGTATACAGGCAGCAGAGCAGGGAGCACTGTCAACTTCTGCTTCATGGAATCACCTTGAAGCATTGCACCTGATTAACACTTCATAGTTCAAAATGCTTGGGTTGATGCGGAAGCAGTTGGGATGGAAATGACAAGGCAGAGTTTAGCAACATCATGACGGTTGAACCTATGGGATTTGGTAACAGATTGTATATCTGGGTTATGTCTGACCATATACCCTGTTGAAATAAACCCAGCTGGGACAGGATGGGGGTCACGCTTAATAGAGAGAGGAGAACTGTCTGAAGAAAGCTTGAGTCCCTTCCTAATCAAAGAATTTAGGGGATTCAGTTGTGGGGAGCCGTGAAGAGAGACAGAGGTTTTCTGTGACTTGACAGTTTCTCAGATATTCAGGTTGGATGAGTGTTCTGATAAATTCATTCATCCATTCATTCAATCGTATTTATTGAGCTCTTACTGTGTGCAGAGCACTGTACTAAGCACTTGGGAAGTACAAGTCAGCAACATATAGAGACGGTCCCTACCCAACAACGGGCTCACAGTCTAGAAGGGGTGACAGAAAACAAAACAAAACATGGTTGTCAAAATCATCAGAACAAACAATTAAAGCTATATTCATTCATTTAGTCGTATTTATTGAGCACTTTCTGTGTGCAGAACACTGTACTAAGTGCTAGGGAAGTACAACCTGGCAATATATAGAGACGGTCCTTACCCAACAACGGGCTCGCAGTCTAGAAGGGGGAGACAGACAACAAAACAAAACATATTAATAAAATGAATAGAATGGTAAATATGTACAAGTAAAATAGAGTAATAAATCTGTACAAACATATATACAGATGCTGTCGGGAGGGGAAGGAGGTAAGGTGGGGGGGAGGGGGAGAGGAAGGAGGGGGCTCAGTGTGGGAAGGCCTCCTGGAGGAGGTGAGCTCTCAGTAGGGCTTTGAAGGGAAGAAGAGAGCTAGCTTGGAGGATGTGCGGAGGGAGGGCATTCCAGGCCGGGGGAGGACGTGGGCCGGGGGTCGACGGTGGGACAGGCGTGAACGAGGCCCAGTGAGGAGGTTAGCGGCGGCAGAGGAGCGGAGGGTGCGGGCTGGGCTGGAGAAGGAGAGAAGGGAGGTGAGGTAGGAGGGGGCGAGGGGATGGACAGCCTTGAAGCCGAGAGTGAGGAGTTTTTTCCTGACAGGTAGGTTGACTGGTAGCCACTGGAGATTTGGTAAATAGATTTATCAAATTTATTTAAATACATTTATGTAAATAGATAGATTTGATAAATGAAGGAGCCTTTGTCATAGGAGGCACTGGAATGGTTGGCGTCCCTGAGACGAGGCGTTCAGTGCCAAGTACAGAGACAAAGCCGTCCCAATCCAGCTGGGAGATTGTGGATTGTACAGCAGGGCTCCAATCCCAGCTATTTCTCTGAAACGCTTACCAGCTGACCTGCGGAAATCTAGGGATATTGCGGAAAAGCAGCAAGGCCTAGTGAAACGAGCACATGCCTGGGAGTCAGATGACCTGGGTTCTAATCCCAGCTCTGTCAATTGCTTGCTGTGTGAACTTGAACAGGTCACGTAACTATCCCTCAGTTACCTCATCTGTAATATGATGAAGACTGTCAGCCCCATATGGGACAAGAGACTACGTCCAACCCAATTTGCTTGTATCCACCTCAGTGCCTAGTACAGTGCCTGGCATGCAGTAAGCTGTTAAATACCATAACTATTATTAATCAATCAATCATATTTATTGAGCGCTTACTGTGTGCAGAGCACTGTACTAAGCACTTGGGAAGTACAAGTTGGCAACATGTAGAGACAGTCCCTACCCAACAGTGGGTTCACAGTCTAGAACAGTCCACTGTTAGTCATCATCATTATTATTATTATTATTATTATTCTCTGTGCCTCAGTTCTCCTGTTCTCCACCATATTCAACTGCAAGCCCAATGCAGGACAAGAATTGCATCCAACCTAATTTACTTGTATCCATCCCAGTGCTTAGAACGGTGTTTGACACATAGAAAGCACTTAATACCATTATATATATATGTAGATGTAGACTGAGCCCCCTTTTTCCTCTCCTCTTCCCCATCCCCCCAACCTACCTCCTTCCCCTCCCCACATCTCTTATGTATGTGTATATATATATATATATATCTATATATATATATATATATATATATAGATATATATATATATATATATAGTTGTACAGATTTATTACTCCATTTCTTTTACTTGTACATCTTTACTATTCTATTTATTTTGTTAATGATGTGCATTTAGCTTTAATTCTATTTAATACTACTAATAATAATAATAATATAATAATGGCATTTATTAAGCACTTACTGTGTGCAAAGCACTGTTCTAAGTGCTGGGGAGGTTACAAGGTGATCAGGTTGTCCCATGTGCTGGGAAGTTTACAAGGTGATCAGGTTGTCCCATGGCAGGGGCTCACAGTCTCAATCCCCATTTTACAGATGAGGTAACTGAGGCCCAGAGAAGTTAAGTGACTTGCCTAAAGTCACACAGCTGACGAGTGGTGGAGCTGGGATTTGAACCCATGACCTCTGACATCAAAGCCCGGGCTCTTTCCACTGAGCCACGCCGCTTTTGACACCTGTCTACATGTTTTGTTTAATGTCTCCCCCTTCTAGACTGTGAGCCCATTGTTGGGTAGGGACTGCCTCTATATGTTGCCGACTTGTACTTCCCAAGCGCTTAGTACAGTTCTCTGCACACAGTAAGCACTCAATAAATATGATTGAATGAATGAATATATATACTCATATATGTGATTGATATGTAGGGTATATATGTATGTGTGCGTATATGGGTATATATATATGGGTGTATATTCATTTATTCAATCATATTTATTGAGCCCTTGCTAAGTGCAGAGCTCTGCAGCATTATATCAGAAGCACCAAGGCCTAGTGGTTAGAAAATAGGTTTGGGAATAAGAAGGACCTGGATTCTAATGTCGTCTCTGCGACTGGTGTGCTGTCTGTCCTAGGGGAAGTCAATCAACTTCTCTGTGCCTCAGTTTCATCTTCTGTAAAATGGGAATTCGGACTATGAGCCCCATGTAAACAAGGCCTATGACCAACCCGATTACCTGATATCTCTCCCAGCGCTTAGAACAGTGCCTGGTACTTATTAAGGGCCTAACAAATACCACAATTATAAGTATGATTACATGTGCCTCTCTCTCCATGCCTCTTTCACCATATTTCTTCCTCGCCCTTTTCAGAAAGTGAAAACCAATTGCGCTTTTAAATCCATTCATTTATTCAACTGTATTTATCAAGTGCTTATCAGTGGAGTTTCACATATTTTTTAATACAGTTCTGAAGGTTACAAAAATAGTCACATGTCAAATCTTTATGATATTCACAATAGCCAGAGTCCATATTATTTTTGAAACTTAGTATCTAAAACTCCAAGCCTGCCTGGCTGAGTTTCTTATTCTCCATTGTTATTTTATCAGATACAAGAGGAGCAGGCACAAAAATACTTTACACCCTGTAAGCAAAGTATACATATAAATGATAACTTCAGGCTTTATGGCTTTTGGTTCTCCTGAGCTTGAGTTTAATTTCTTGTTTGGAATCCCAGGGATCATATTTTTCTGAAGTAGGACTTTCAGACTCTCCAATTTTATATCAACAATCCCTTGCCTTGATGCCATGAAAGTTTTACATCCCTCAAAACCCCTCTAAGAGCTCACCATTTCCTTAGAAAAAGACTTATCTATTCAGTTTGTGAGGTGAATAAAGAACATCCACATCCAGGATTTCTTTTGTGTGTCCAATTTTGGACCAAAAGTAGGAATATGAGAGATGTTGAACCTAAAAATTTAGGGTCACAATTTTGCCCATAGATGCAACTTTCAGGTTGCTTTTTAAAAGAATATATATGGTCCCCTAAAAGTAATAAAAGTACTGTTTCAAAGAGATGAAAAAAGACAGCTGGCTGCATAAAGAATAATTGGAAAGATGACTAAAACTTGGTTTAAAGGAAAGAACATCTGTATGACAAGCTCTGGGAAAATGGTCAATTTGAGATGGAGAAATTTACCATTCAATAATATAAGCAAGAGCAGATGTTTCCCTGAGAAACAGCGGTCTAAATAAAGGAAGCTGAAAATAAATCTGTATTGAAATTTTTTTTAACTTAAACATATTTTGAAATATAAACAACAGAAAGGAAAAAGCAACCACAAAAAGCAGTAATTTCCCTCAAAATAAAACTCACCCCTCATCCTAATGCACCATGGTCAATTTCTTATCAATTTTTGAACTAGAATGAGCCTTGAGGGGCAAACAAATTCTTCTCTGATCTTCCGTTGAGTGCCCTTCCTAAATCTCCCTAAGAGGATGATGATAAATTCTATTTTTCCTAATTTCCCTCCTCTCATATGACCATCTGATTGGATTATCTTCTGCCTACTAGACAGCATAAAACAAGGTAAGACCCCTGTGTTTAACAGAATGCTCGGCACAGAGCAAGGGTGTAACATATACTTTAAATAATATGATTTTAAAACTGCCCAGAGAAAAAAATATCATAATGTGCAACAGTCAGACCAGGCTTTACTTTATTGGAAGCAAAATAATTGAGTCAATCTTCCCTCCTTGCCGTAGATGAGGTATTTCTGTCCATTTCCATACCTCTCTTGCTCTGCTCTCCCTTCTCCCATCCCCACCACGGCTTTTTCAACTTTCCCTCCTTCTCCTACCCACTGAAGGTTTTAAAATTTGTCCCTTTCATCTAGGTCTTGTGTATTCCTTTCCTGTAACCCATTAATAACTCAGACCAACAACTATCCCACTTATATCTCATTTAAAAGAGGTTGAATATTATGATTTTCCTTAATGCACATTTATGCAAGAAGGCAACTCCTATGCTATAGAAGACCTGCTTGTATATGAGTTAATTTATAATAATAATAATGATAATAACAATAATAATAATAATAATAATAATGTTGGTATTTGTTAAGTGCTTACTATGTGCCAAGCACTGTTCTAAGTGCTGGGGTAGATACAAGGTAATCAGGATATCCCCCGTGGGGCTCACAGTCTTCATTCCCATTTTACAGATCAGAGAACTGAGGCCCAGAGAAGTTAAGTGACTTGCCCAAGGTCTCACAGCTGACATCTGGAGGAGCCAAGATTAGAATCCACGACCTCTGGCTCCCAAGCCCGGGTTCTTTCCACTGAGCAATGCTGCTTACAGTATTATCACTAGGCTATTGATCTTTACTAAGTTAGTCGTAGAAGCAGCATTTCTTAGTGGAAAGAGCCCGGGCTTGGGAGTCAGATGATGTGGGTTCTAATCCTGACTCCACCACTTGTCAGCTGTGTGACATTAGGCAAGTCACTTCACTTCTCTGGGCCTCAGTTCCTTCATCTGTAAAATGGGAATGAAGACTGTGTGAGCTCCATGGGGGACAACCCAATCACCTTGTATCTACCCCAGCACTTAGAACAGTGCTTGGCACATAATAAGCGTTTAACAAATACCAACATTATTATTATTATTATTCTTTATGCCTCAGTTACCTCATCTGTAAAGTGGGAATTAAGACTTTGAGGCCAACGTGGGACAACCTGATAACCTTTTATCTACCCCACCATTTAGAACAGTGCTTGGCACATAAGTGCTGAACAAAAACAATCATTTCTACATAAAAGCCTGTATTTGTACTTATGCGGTTGTCATGTAATTCCAATAGCCAAGTCATTTGTATTTTTTTCTAGGACCACACCATCTTGTGCATTGTTAATCTTCACCCCGAATCCCAGTAACAATTTTCCAATGTGTCAACTTTATTCAACTGCGAACTGCTGAGATTTTAACAATATCCCCTAAACCCATCATTAAGAAAGTTATATACAAACTCAGAATTGGCTGACACAGTCAGTGTTCACATGGTGCTCACTGTCTTAATTCCCATTTTAAAGGTGATGTGAGTCAGAGAAGTCAGGTGATTTACCTAAGGTCACACAGCAGACAAGTGGCATAACCAGGATTAATAATAATTGGAAGCCAAGTCTCTGAGTCCTAGGCCCCCGCTCTTTCCAGTATGTTATTCTGTTTTTTACCTCTGGAGAAATTTCTAATTGTTGATAAAGAAATACGTGTTTGAGGTGTAGACATGATCCTTGTCCTCCCAAGGTGCCCAATATGTGAGAATAAGAAGGGGAAATGTGTGTGCATGGGGGTATTGGCTAGAGTTACTTAAAGAAAGGCACGCAACACCACAGAAGATAAAGACAAACATGAAAGGAGTAGCAGGATATCAGGTCCTAACAGCTCAGGCTAAGACTTACAGAAGTCACAACGGCGGCCCTGTTCTTGATGTTGTAAAAGTTGGGAAGACGTTTGTTATCGAAGAAAGTTACTGGGGGCAGAATCAATGCTCTTCCAAGTGAACAATGTTGCTTCCTCCTATTGCTGAACATTGTCGGAGAAGAAAAGGTAGGTATGCCCTAGTTACTGGTCAGTAACTATGCTGCTTCTCTAGCAGCTTGCAAAATGAAACCTGGGAAATTGCTGCAATCTTTGACCTAATGATCAAAATTAAGGTCGCAGATCTGTTGTTTCAAAGGTTAGAAATTTTCCCACCTATCTCCTTTCCTTATCTTCTGACCATCCATCCTTTTCCCATCCAAACCTCTCTTGATGTCTCAAACAAGTCTGAGAATCCTGCTCCTTAAGAACTAAGCAATGTAGGCATCTCTGGGTCCTAGTAATTCTAAAAACTGAGAGCTTAGCAAAGCAATTGTTAAAATGTACATTGTCTACCAGGTTTTTTATCCAAAACACCTCTCTTACTGGTGATAATTCATTCTGTGTCTAGGTGGTCAGCCCCTTGAGGCCATGAATATATGCTTTATCTCTCTTTTACAAACCCAAGAGTTTATTACAGTGCCCTTAATATAGAAAGTGCTCATTAGCTACAACTGCTTGGTAAACTGCATTTCAGTTACAGTGAAAGCAGGTTTCATTGCAAGCACTTTAGCTTGACCTCGATACCTTGGTTTCTTCTTTAGCTTGGAAGAGTACAGCCATGGTGTGAAGCTACTGACTCTTGGGATGACACTGGACTAAGGAACAAAAAATGCAATAACACAATATTAGACTCTGACCCTGATTCTAATCACTTTTTTCCTCTATGACCCTTCCTAATGGTTGATTCCAGAGCCTCAAGAGAAGTGAATATGGGCCCCATATTTTGTAAAATGTCCCTTGAAAGTGAGTGTAGAATGGGCAAATAGAAGGGGAAGTTCTGTCCTCCAAATCCTGCCTGTTGGGAAGAGTTATATGCAATCATTTTTCATATGCTGAAAGCAGAGCAAGGATGGGTCATGAGAGGTTGTAAGCATGGGGTCTCAGCATTTGAGTAAGTTAGCAACGAGTATGACAACCACTGCTTTTCAAATCCTCTGTAATTCATCTCTCTGTGGCCATTGAAGCTGCAAATCTGTTTCAATTTGCACTAGAAGTGATATATAGCCTCTGTACTCATGTTGGGCTATATATCTTGCAGCATAATTGCTTTTATTCTTTAAATACATCACGGTTATAATAAAGCATGCATAGGGTGGCACACATCTTCAGCTCACTGACTACTTGATAAAAATAAGCTTATCCTTGTTCACATATGATAGTCCTAGTGCATTCTCTCTGGGAAGAAAGAGTCGCTTTTGCCGATCCAATTGGGCTAAAAAAGTTGTTGGGCTGAGATTAGTTTGGAGATTGAATTATGTTTTTCTTTCCCAGGAGTAGGGATCTCAATAGACCAAGGTTGATACGTTTGTGGAAAAATGAAAATTCTTGTGAAGAAGATGCGGAGAGCTGTGGGAAGAGGGGATAGAGATGGCCCACGTGAGACCGACAAAAAGTTTAAAACTGTAGTTTTTAAAATTGTCAAAATCTGCATTGTGATGAGGAGAGAAACATGGGATTTTTTGAGATTGTTTTTCACCCAGATAACCCTTTAAATATTGCTTTCCATAAAAAGCAATGTCCAACTCTCAGTACAACGGAGACTGAATCTTCATTTCAGTCATTTATTTCTTGTGCTTAAGAGCTTACTTGCTCTAGACCATTATGATGATTTATCTATGGAATTTCCAGTGTGGGTGGAATCTCTCAAAGGCCTCATAAGTGCTGCACGAGGCATCGACATGTGGAAATAGACTTGGCCAATGACAAGACAAAACTCACTCAAAGCATCTTGTATGACTGTAGATGATGAGAGAAAGTAAATTTAGTATTTGAGAGCAAATGTTTAGAGATGGTGATCTGCAAATATGGTATTTACCTACAGTGTACTGTGTGCAGAGCCCTTGACTAAGTGCTTGGGAGAGAACAGTAGAGCAGAATTGGTAGTAGTAACAATAATAGCGTTTATGAAGTGCTTACTATGCGCTGGACGAGAATATGCATAGTGGGGAATTACATACGGTTCCCATCCCTTGAAGGCTCAAATTTTAAAACACGATCCCTGCCATCGAGGAGCTTAGAGGCTACTGAATGAAAGAGAAGTCCTTTTCTGGGCTTCTTACCATGGGATACTTTTTGAGAATTAGCATTCACCATTTTTCAAATTATTTTAGTTTGACGGTACCCAGAACTGTAACTGCTAGAGTTTAAGAACACTGAGGGTGGGGTTATCAGTCAATCAATGATATTTATTGAGCGCTTATTACATGTACATGGTGCGTGTTTAATTATAATTATAATGATGGTATTTGTTAAGTGCTTACTATGTGCCAGTCACTGGGTTGTATACAAACAAATCAGGTTGGATGCAATCCCTGTCCCACATGAGGCTCACAGTCTTAATCCCTATTTCACAGAAAAGGTAACTGAGGCACTGGGAAGTTCATTACCTTGCCCAAGGCCAAACAGTAGACAAGTGGCAGAGCTGGGATTAGAACCCATGACCCTCTAACTCCCAAGCCCATGCCCTATCCACTAGGCCACACTGCTTCCCACACACCAACCCTCTTGTACTCTCCCAAGCACTTAGTGCAGAGTTCTGCATAAACACCCAATAAACACTCTGAGAAGTGGCGTAGCTTAGTGGAAAGAGCACGGGCTCGGGACTTAGAGGTTGTGGGTTCTAATCCCACCTCCACTACATATCAGCTGTGTGACTTTGGACAAGTCACTTAACTTCTCTGTGTCTCAGTTACCTCATCTGTAAAATGGGAATTAAGACTGTGAGCCCCACGTGGGACAACCTGATTACCTTGTGTCTATCCCAGCACTTAGGACAATGCTTGGCACATAGTAAGTGCTTAACAAATATCATCATTATTATTCTTTAGACTTACACTATAGACCCTACATGGGACAGAAACTTTGCCTGATCTGATTGCAGTGTGCTAGTGTCTTGCTTGGCACAAAGAAAGCCTTTATCCAAGACTGAAATAATTATAAGTGATGTTTTTACATTTCAATTCTAGTGGTAACAAGTATTCCTTCTCTCTCTGTCTCTCTTTTGAAGGCTTTGATCTTGTAAAGTGTGAAGATCCTGGGACTCCCAATTACGGCTACAAGATCAAAGATGAAGGTCATTTCACTGACACTGTAATCCTGTACAGTTGTAACCCAGGATATACTATGCACGGCAGTAGCAGCATGACCTGTCTCAGCGGAGACCGGAGAGTGTGGGACAAACCTTTGCCTACCTGCGTAGGTAATGTTGAGCAGAGCATCATCAGATTGACATAGAGGACTTCAGTTTAAGGATTTTATTCAAAATTTCTCCCGGGAGTCTGAACAGACCGTGTCAAAGAGTTCTCATCAGTCTGTTGGAAACCCCTAAGTGATACTCGGAACAAGTGTATTCCTCCTTTGATATGTCTGGTTAATTAGAAGTTTAAATTTTTTAATGGAATTAATAAAATAGGTACTAGAAAGCCTTTAAAAAATCCTAAGGATCTTTGAGGATTATCTTACAGACACTGCAGTTCCTCTGGAAATCATTTTCTATGGAAACAATTAGTCTCGCAAAAACGTATTATTGGATTTTTAATAGATTGATTCCATTTCTTTAAAATCTTTAACTCTATATGGTAAAGTCTGATTCTTTTCCATGAAATTTAGAATTAGGGAACAAGCGGGGACAGGACAAAAGATGGGAGACTTGGAGAACTTGTGGAAAGGAAAGGCCTTCCCAGATTGAGCCCCCTCCTTCCTCTCCCCCTTTTCCCCCTCCCCATCCCCCCCCACCTTACCTCCTTCCCCTCCACACAGCACCTGTATATATGTATATATGTTTGTACAGTTTTATTACTCTATTTTAGTTGTACATATTTATTCTATTTATTTCATTTTGTTAATATGTTTTGTTTTGTGGTCTGTCTCCCCCTTCTAGACTGTGAGCCCGCTGTTGGGTAGGGACCATCTCTATATGTTGCCGACTTGTACTTCCCAAGCGCTTAGTTCAGTGCTCTGCACACAGTAAGCACTCAATAAATATGATTGAATGAAAGGAAAGGAGATCGTTTTTCATTTTCTTAACTAATAGGCCATTAACAATTAATTAACAATTAGTTAACAATAGGCCTACTTAGCATAGAAAGGTGAAATCGAATGCACGTGTTAAAGAGGATGTCAAATTTTCTTTTATTTAGCCGAGTGTGGTGGTCGAATTCACGCTGCTACATCTGGGCGCATTTTATCTCCTGGCTACCCAGCTCCATATGACAACAATCTTCACTGTACTTGGATCGTGGAGGCAGATCCCGGGAAAACTCTTAGGTATTCTGATTATTTCAATTGTTCCATACTTTGTAACGTACTTTTTCCATACTTTTTCCACTCCACTTGGTAAACGTGAGGAGGTGAGGTAATAATGTTTAATAAGTAGTGAAACTTTGTTTTGGGGTGCTCCCTTTTCTGAAGAAGAAAATGCACCATTCCTCATTGCTGTTGTAACAATCTCTCCATCCTAATGTCTTCACAGTGATACTATATCATTAGAGAAGCAGCGTGGCTCAGTGGAAAGAGCCCGGGCTTTGGAGTCAGAGGTCATGGGTTCAAAACCCGGCTCTGCCAACTGTCAGCTGTGTGACTTTGGGCAAGTCACTTAACTTCTCTGTGCCTCAGTTACCTCATCTGTAAAATGGGGATGAAGCCTGTGAGCCCCCCGTGGGACAACCTGATCATCTTGTAGCCTCCCCAGCTCTTAGAACAGTGCTTTGCACATAGTAAGCGCTTAATAAAATGCCATTATTATTATTATTATTACATGAAGCAGTAAAACAGCTTTTCCCCCACATAAACCCAGACAGGAAACATGTCTGTTACGCGTACGTTTTATCACCCACTCGAAGCATAAGTCCTAGTCAAGTACAGAAGTAACGTGGCTTAGTGGATAGAGCGCGGCCATGAGAGTATAGGGACCATCTCTATATGTTGCCAACTTGTACTTCCCAATAATAATAATAATAATGGCATTTTATTAAGCACTTACTATGTGCAAAGCACTGTTCTAAGCACTGGGGAGGTTACAAGGGGATCAGGTTGTCCCATGGGGGGCTCACAGTCTTCATCCCCATTTTACAGATGAGGTAACTGAGGCCCAGTGAAATAATTTGCCCAAAATCACACAACTAACAATTGGCGGAGCCGGGATTTGAACCCATGACCTCTGATTCCAAAGCCCGGGCTCTTTCCACTGCACCGCGCTCTTTCCCAAGTGCTTAGTACAGTTCTCTGCACACAGTAAGCGCTCAATAAATACGATTGAATGAATGAAATGAATGAGTAAGAAGGACCTGGTTTCTAAATGCAGCTCCATCACTTGTCTGCTGTGGGAACTTGGGCAAGTCATGTCTGATTTGAGTATCCTATATCTACCCTAGCATATAGCACAGTATCTACAAAGTGCACAATAAATATCACATCATCATCATCATCATTATTATTATAGAATTTGAGATTACAAAATGTTTTTAAGATCTTGAAAGTGCGAATTCTGTTTTGAAAGTGTGCATAAGAAACAGGGATGATTTAAATATCAACAAAGGTGTTGTAATGAAACTGCATAAACTATATTAAATGAAATCTCAAATTCTTTGATTCATTCATTCAGTCATACTTATTGAGCACTTATTTACCCAAATTAAGAGCTGTAGTTAAGCATTTCCCCAGGGAACTGAGCATATATCACTGCTCAACACAAATATCAATTTATATAATAAAAGCAATGACGTTACATCTGATTTTCAACAATCAACTTTAAAGTGTAAGTTTTGCAACAATAATTCATTTATGTAATTTTTCAACTTTAATGCAAGAGTCTGGAAACCCACATTTTTAAGGTTATCCATGAAAATCTTGGGAAAAAAAGTGTATTCATTGTTTTCAATAATGGTTAAGGGAATTGTGAAAGAAAGATCTCCATTCAGCAGAAAAGAATGATAAAGTTAAAAAAAAAAGGTGATGCTGATAAAGGAGTTTCTTAAATTGTCTTTTGGGATGCCCTAAAAGGATGGATTAAGTTTGTTGCCCATTCAGACCCACTGTCTTTTGATGAAATGCTGACAGGTTTTTGTGAAATCTTTTCTTTTATGGTTACTGCATCAGACTTGCATTTGTGTCAGGAGTGTGGGTGTGTTTTTTGTTGTTTTTTTTTTTTGTGTGTGTGTGTGAGAGAGAGAGAGAGAGAGTTTAAAAGAGAGAGGGAGACGGAATGAAAATGAATACAGCTCATCAATGTATTCTTGGACAGCTATAGAGACAAAGCAAAAAGTTGGAAAGGGAGAATGTTGCGGCAAGAACAGCAGCTCTGTTGCAGAAAAGATTATCAGACTTGAAATAGGATGTGTTAATAGACAAGGAGGGGATGTGTGTGTGTGCATGTATGTAGGATGATATGAAAATAATAATGTTGTAATTTATTTAGCGCTTACTATGTGCCAAGCACTATTCTAAATGCTGGGGGGTGTACAAGGTAATCAGGTTGTCCCGCATGGTGCTCACAGTCTTCATCCCCATTTTACAGATGAAGTAACTGAGGCTCAGAGAAGTGAAGTGATTTGCCCAAAGTCACACAGCGGACAAGCAATGGAATCGGATTAGAACCCATGACCTTTGATTCCCAAGCCCAGGCTCTTTCCACTGAGCCACGCTGCTTTTCATGATATGTACCCACATGTATTAACTAGTTATGTTGTGCTTTCAGTGATAGTTGCTCAAAAGGCATTCACTTCATCACATATTGATATGTCACACTAGTCTCCCAAAGGACATATTAATCTTTATTTCATCTTCTACCTCCATGTCCATTCATTCAGTCGTATTTATTGAGTGCTTACTGTGTGCAGAACACTGTACTAAGCGCTTGGGAAGTACAAGTTGGCAACATATAAAGTCCCTACCCAACAGTGGGCTCACAGGGTAGAATCATCACAATGCCTTGCTTTGTAACAGAATTCAGGGACAGCTTTCTGCTCTTTGTCGCCATAGAAATTTTTGGTTATGAATAGGATTTGTCAGGTGTGGTCTGGTACAAAACTTATGTCTTCATCAGACTGTAACAACACAGTGTTGATTGCTGATTCATAGTTCAAACATTACCGGTGATTTCATTATACATTGTAATGGGTGGTTAGCTATTCTTCATAGTGTCATCTCTGGAGAAAGGAGTGTTAGGGAGATCAATGAAGTATTTTTGCCATCTTTCGAAGATTCCTTCTTTGTTTAGAGGGTGTGTGGAGCCATTTCAACTCCTTATTTGTGGTATATGGTATGCACTGTAGTAACGCGTATGACTCCGGATTATATTCTTTAGAAATGTGAAAAACCTCCTTAATTTGGTTTCTGTCTAGGGAACTCATTATTTCTTTAACCTTAACATGCCACTCTTTGTCACACACCCTTCTCAGTTTATTTGGCATAATTGATCTATGTTTCAATGAGCATCCTTTTAATGAGCATATTACATTTTTTCAAGAGGTAGGTGAAACATCGTTGGTTGTTTCACTACAAGTAGCTTTTTCAGTGAGTCATTCTCATCAATCTGTCCTGGTGTTTTTTCTTGCAGCACTCACAAATCTTAAATCTTAGTCATGGGTTCTAATCCAAGCTCTTCCACTTATCAGCTGTGTGACTTTGGGCAAGTCACTTCACTTCTCTGGGCCTCAGTTACCTCATGTGTAAAATGAGGATTAAGACTGTGAGCCCCACGTGGGACAACCTGATCACCTGGTATCCTTCCCAGTGCTTAGGACAGTGCCTTGCGCATAGGAAGTGTTTATGCCCATGCCCATCCCTGTCCATGAAACCAAGGATACACGCAACCTCACCAAAGTTGTTTCCTACCATCATTCTTAGCAGGAGCTGGGCAGAAATGGGGGATGTTGAAAAACTGAGAACCTCCAATGAGAGCTAGAAAGGCCCCAAATAGGGGCTTTGTAGACTATTTCCTCTTTGAAAACTCTTCCCTCACAGTCCCCGCTGATCACTAAGATCCCTGCACCCTTCTCTTCTCAAAACTCAGTGTGAAAAGTTGGCATCTTTGGGTATTGGGTTCCAGCCGGTTTCCCAGTATCTGTAATTGATTTATTTAGCAATGTCTGTCTCCCTCTCTAGTCTGTAAACTTGTTGAGGGCAGGCAATGTGTCTCTTTATTGTTATATCATACTCTCCCAAGCTCTTTTAGTATGGTGCTCTTCACACAGTAAGCACCAATAAATATGATTGAATGAATGAGTGCTGACCCCACTTTCTGCTCAAAATGGTGAGAGCCAGAAGCTTCCCCTCTTGCCCTTCTCTGTCAGCCACAAGTTTCTCATGGAACTCACCTATGTCCCTATGCTAGCCGCCTTTCAGCTTTGTTTTCATGAATACAGGCATCAGTTCAGCTCAAAGGCTTTTACCACTGAACGGAAAAGGTGATAGGTTGAGACTGGATGCAAAAAGAAAAATAAAATGATCCCCACCCATGCTGGCGCCCCTTTCTCCTCAACCCAACTGAAAGCTGTACACAACTGAGGCAGGATAGAAAAAAAAAATAATGGCATTTGTTAAGTGCTTACTATGTGCAAAACACCATTCTAAGCGCTGGGGACGATACAAGGTGATCAGGTTGTCCCACGTGGGGCTCACAGTCTTAATCCCCATTTTGCAGATGAGGGAACTGAGGATCAGAGGAGTGAAGTGACTTGCCCAAAGTCACACAGCTGACAAGTGGTGGAGCCAGGATTCGAACCCATGACCTCTGACTCCCAATCCTGGGCTCTTTTCACTGAGCCACACTGCTCCTCAGAAGGGGCCAGGCTAACTGCAGTTAGGATGTGGGTTTGAATCCCGGCTCCAACACTTGTTTGCTGTGTGACCTGGGGCTAGTCATTTCGCTTCTCTGGGCCTCAGTTTCCTCCTCTGTAAAATGGGGATTAAGCCTGTGAGCCTCATGTGGGACAACCTGATTACCTTGAATCTACCCCAGCTCTTAGAAGAGAGCCTGGCACACAGTAATCACTCAACAAATACTATTATTATTATTATTATTATTATTATTATTATTATTATTATTATTATTATGGATGGGAGTCTGGGTTTTGGAGAATAACCAAAGGGGGTTGTTGCCCCTTTAGCAAAAAGCATCTTATTTATGCCAATATAAACCTCTGGCCTTTCCATTCAACCCCACCTTGGCTGCTTCCCCCCAAAAATCCCCGGCCAAAGTGGGAAGGCTACACTGCAGTTCTGTGTTCAGGAAGCAGCGGGCTATTTACAGATAAGGGGAGGCAGGGAAGAAATTGACTTCCCTGCAGAGATTAGATGTAAAGTCAAGCAGGCTTAGTGATCATAACCTACAGGAGCAATTAATAATGCCTTATGTACGTATCTCTGGATTTTCTATCCTGTACTGAGGTGAGTGACTAATGGAATAAAAAAAAAAAACTAGAAAAAACAACCATAATAAGATTAACAGTCCCTTGCTGAGAGGAAGAAATAATCCTCAACCTCCTCACCAGGCAGGGAGTTTCTTAGTCTAAGCCACTACAACCTTCTGATTCACTAAAAACAAATTTCTTCTCCTTCACCTGCACTTCACTGCGTTTGGGGCTAGCGTCCTGAGACACGCTAGCATGAGAAAGGTGGGAGAAGAAACCTGAGGCCACTGAGTCTACCCGATCGATAAACCAGCCCTATTGGTAGAGTACCCATAGTGCTCCCATACCACCTTTATTTTATTTATTTTTTTAAATGGTATTTGTTGAGAGCACTTACTATGTTCCAGGCACTGTACTAAGTGTTGGGGTAGATCTAAGCTAATCAGGTAGGATGCAGTCCTCGTTCCACTTGGGGCTCACAGTCTTAACCCCATTTTACTGATGAGGTAACTGAGGCACAGAGAAGTTCAGTGACTTCCCAGTTCACACAGCAGACAAGTGGTATAGGCAGAATTAGAACCCAGGTGCTCTGCATCACCGACCCTTGTTCTACCCACAAGGCTTCGCTGCTTCTTTAGGAAGCTTTCCCAGTGTCTTACCCAAAGGTGGTGAATAATGCCTTCAGAAATGGAAAAATTCATACTCCATCAGTCAATCATATCTATTGAGCACTTTTGCAGAGCACTGTGTTAAGCACTTGGGAGAGTACAATCTAACAATAAGCAGACACATTCCCTGCCCTCAACAGGAAGATTACTCTTCTTCAGTAATCAGTAGACCAATAATGGTGCTGAGTTATGTAAATCTTTAATTCACAGTAGTGAGAAAACAGGAAAAAGGATGATCTGCATTTTGTTTAATCAATCAATCGTATTTATTGAGCACTTACTGTGTGCAGAGCACTCTACTAAGCACTTGGGAAGTACAAGTTGGCAACATATAGAGACAGTCCCTACCCAACAGTGGGCTCACAGTCTAGAAGGGGGAGACAGAGAACAAAACCAAACATATTAACAAAATAAAATAAATAGAATAGATATGACAAGCAAAATAAATAAATAGAGTAATAAATATGTACAAACATATATACATATATACAGGCGCTGTGGGGAAGGGAAGGAGGTAAGGCGGGGGGTGGAGTGGGGGAGGAAGGAGGGGGCTCAGTTTACCTGGCAGAGCTCCTCCTTGGTGGTAGAAGTACAAGTGAGCCCTAATTTTTGCAGGGTTTTTTCTTTAGGTTCTATTTAATACTTGCCTTAGATTGTGACGATTGTGGTACTTATAGAGCACATGCCGGATTTGTTTGTGAATAGTGGCAGTTGATTTTTCGAGGTCACTCCATAGTATTGACCCATCCCCATGTGATCCACAGCATACACTGTGGCTGAATTGAATACTGGAAACACTATTGTGTTCGTAACCATTCTGAATAGAGCACTCATGTTTGCAGTTCTAAGCAGCTGGGACTTTGATCTGGGGACTCGGTTTCTTTCCGGAAGAGGGAAATTTGGTATTGAGAAATTCCTCTAGACCATAAGCTCCGTGATTGCAGGGATCTATCCTACTTCACACAGTAAATACTTGGAAAGTACCATTGATTGATGGATTGGGTCCTTAATGACCCAGATGCACTAGAACTAACATTTTGGGAAACGTAAGTTAGGAGACCATGATGACAAAAAATGGATTGAACCTATAATAATAATAATAATAATAATGGCATTTGTTAAGCATTTACTATGTGCAAAGCACTGTTCTAAGCACTCGGGGGATACAAGGTGATCAGGTTGTCCCACGTGGGGCTCACAGTCTTAATCCCCATTTTCCAGATGAGGTAACTGAGGCCCAGAGAAGTTAAGTGACTCGTCCAAAGTCACACAGCCGATATGTGGCGGAGTCAGGATTAGAACCCATGTCCTCTGACTCCCAACTGAGCCACGCTACTTCTCTTATGTTGCTTTATCTTTTTTTTCCAGTCTTCACTTCATTGTATTTGATACGGAGGTTGCTCATGACATTCTCAAAGTATGGGATGGACCTATAGACAGCAACATTATGCTGAAAGAGTCAAGCGGCTCTGCCCTGCCAGAGGACATCCATAGCACCTTCAATTCCCTGACTTTGCAATTCGACAGTGACTTTTTCATCAGCAAGTCTGGCTTCTCCATTCAGTTCTCAAGTAGGTGAAAATTTCCTTCCTTTCTCGGCTTTGCATGCGAACTTTCACCCTGAATTCGCCTGGAGTGGAATTTTCTATTTGTTTCCCTTCACTCAAAATGTAGAAGTGTGTTTAATATGTTACAAAATATGAGAAACTGTTAGAATGTTTACATAGTGTGTGCTTGAAAACCGCAATTGGTTTAACCTGGCAGAGATCCTCCTTGGTGGTAGAAGTGCAAGAAGCGAACCCTAATCTTTGCAGGATTTTTCTCTGGGTTCCACTACTTGCCTTAGGTTGTGATGATTGCAGTACTTATTAAGTTTCTCCTGGGTATTGATCACTAGGGAAAAAAAATAAGAAAGTTGAGTCCTCTTCTTGTCCTACAGAGGCTCACAGTCTAAGCGGGGGATGGCAGACTCCGAGAAAAATGAAAGGTTGTGGAAAACGGAAGCTAATAAACACATAAGCTGTGTGGCAACTGGTGTGTCTTGGACTCTGCTAGCTGTGAGGACTCTAAAATTCTGCTCCTTTAGGCACAGAGTACCCTACTGAATTTTGTTTCTTTTTGGGACTGTAATCTTCTTGTGGGCAGAAATTTTGTCTGCTAACTCCGCTGTGTTGTACTTCAGCAAACCGTGGCTCAGTGGAAAAAAGCACGGACTTTGGAGTCAGAGGTCTTGAGTTCAAATGCCAATCGTCAGCTGTGTGACTTTGGGCAAGTCACTTAAATTCTCTGTGCCTCAGTTACCTCATCTGTAAAATGGGGATTAAGACTGTGAGCCCCCCGTGGGACAACTGATCACCTTGTAACCTCCCCAGTGTTTAGAACAGTGCTTTGCCATAGTAAGCGCTTAACAAATGTCATCATTATTATTACTACAGTGCTCTGCACACACCATTCATGGATTGAAACAGCATGTCCCAGTGGATAGAGCACAGTCCTGGAAGTCAGAAGGACCTGGGTTCTAATCCTGGCTCTGCTACTTGTCTGCTGTGTGACCTTGGACAAGTCACTTCACTTCTCTAGGCCTCCGTTACCTTATCTGCAAAATGGGGATTGAGACTGGGAGCCCCACATAGAACAGGGACTATATCCAACCTGATTATCTTGTATCCGCCCCAGCGCTTACTGTAGTACCTTGTACATAAGAAGCACTTAAATACCACAGTAATCATTATCATTGCAGTTTCTGTTGTTTTAGGGTTTTACTGTCCATCGCTCCTTAGATAAATTCCCTTATCCCCTTATAATCTTCGACTGTGAGTCCTTTTAGGGCCACGGGCCTTGTTCAATTCTCCCACCTCTGTATTCTTTCCAAGGACTTAATACTGTTCTCTGCGCACAGTAAGCACTTAATAAATGTTACTGCTACTCCTTCTAAAAGCTTGTAATTATTCTGGGCGGCTTTCACAGACCAGCCAGGACCGTTGGTCTATTTTCCTACTCTTAGATACATCGTTTTACATGTTATTTTTAAATCTCAACAACAGAAAAGAAGGTTATTCATGTTGAAATCTGTGGAGTATATCTTCATATAAATGAAAAAGCTGCATTTAATTGGGGTTAAAAGCAGCTTGTTTTCCTTCTGTAATTATTGACAAGACATATGCTTTCAAAACAATCTGAAAACACCACTTTTTAAAATATTAAAATGGTTTCATAGGCTAACAGTCTCCACTGTAGTTAGGCGTTTAAAGGTGAACCAGGGATTCATTGTTATAATAGACTGAGCAAACTCCAAGAAGGAAAAAAAAAGTCAATCGTTTTTCTTTTGCTAAAGTTACCCGTGCATGACATAACCTTTGTCAATTACCGAGGTGAAAAAGATCATTTAAAACTTAAGATTTCGGGATCTAAGTTCACTTGCCCTGTGTTTCCTATTGGACATCTTTTGCTATTTTGATGTAAAAGTAGTATATAGCATAAAATTAAGTATAGTTTTGTGGTAAGAACTATCATTCAATCAGTCGTATTTATTGAGCACATACCATGTGCAGAAGCACTGTACTAAGTGCTTGGGGGACTACAATATAGCACAATTAGCAGACAAATTCCCTGTCTATAATGAGCTTGCAGTCTCAGCATGAACTAGGGGTTTATGCTTAAGAAAATGGAAATTAATATGGTTTCTCTTGAGTGATGTGGACATAACTGTCTGATCTATCCTAGGATTTTTTAAAAAAATGAATTATGCAATATCTAAATAGCATTTCCGTACCAAATGTTTTTGTTCAAGTGCTTAGTCCAGTGCTCTGAACACAGTAAGCGCTCAACAAATACGATTGAATGAATGAATGAATGTTAGCTAAATCTGTCAAATGGGGATTCATTCATTCAATCATTTATTAAGTACTTTGTACTAAGGGCTTGGAAAGTAGTTCAGCAACAAATAAATTCCCTACCCCACAACGGGCTCACTGTCTAGAAGCGGGGAAATGAGAATCTATAAATGAGGTTATTTTTATGTTTTGTTTCATGTTTTAGTTTTCTATGATGTGGAAATAGATAATTGCTTGCCTGGTATATCAATCTTTTAGTTAAATTGAAATATATCTGGTATGCTATCATGTTTTCAAACATGAGTGTGTTTTATCCCACATTTTGAGTCCAAAATGTTTTAATGAGACAAATGTCATTTGTGAGGCTCACCAGACATTTGGATCCATTATAGGTCCAATGTCAGCCCAGCCCAGCCCAGCCCAGCATGGACAACACAAGGACATGAACTTACTACTGCAAGTTATGTTCACTGTAATCAGCCCCACACTTTTCATTAAAATTTAATTACCATTTAATCATGCAGAAAAAGAAAGAAAATGGTATTCACCGGACAGAAGTCACCTTTCCTCTAGGGGTTAAGCACACAAGCAACAAACATGGGTTCGTCTAATAATCCATTCCTAAGGAATGATGCCACTGGAGACCAAATATGTTTTCTTCAGGAACTCAGTGAATATTTCAGAACACAATTGATGAAAGAAGGATCAGAGATTTCCATCATTGTCCTCTTTAGAGCATCACTTGCATTTTCTTCCATGAGTGCTTACTTTGTGTGGACCGCTGTATTAAACACTTGGGAAAGTACAATATAATAATAAACAGGCACACTTCATGCCCACAATGAGTTTACAGTTTAGGTGGAAAGACAGACATTACCATAAATAAATAAATTACAGATACTGTAGGAGCTGTAGGGCTGAACAAAAAGAGCAAGTCAGTATGATGCAGAAGGGAGTGGGAGAAGAAGAAAGGAAGGCTTATGATATTGGTTAGTGCTTAGTAATAATAATGATGATGGCCTTTTGTTAAGCACTTACTATGTGCAGAGCACTGTTCTAAGCGCTGGGGGGATGGATACCAGGTGATCAAATTGTCCCACGTGGGGCTCACAGTCTTAATCCCCATTTTACAGATGAGGTAACTGAGGCTCAGAGAAGTTAAGTGACTTGCCCAAGGTACTGACTGTACTAAGTGCCAGGGTAGATACAAAGTAATCAGGTTAGACATAGTCCCTGTCCCACATGGGGCTCACAGTCTTAATCCCCATTTTACAGATAAGGTATCTGAGGCCCAGAGAAGATAGGTGACTTTCCCAAAGTCACATAGCAAACAGATGGAAGAGTCAGGATTAGAACTCAGATCCTTTTGAGTCTTAAGGTGATGATTTAAAATTAAACACATGTGGTCTTCACTGGGTTCTAAAAGAGTCCCCATCCTCCTTTAGTTGTTCAGGCATAATTTTTTTTATGGTATTGTTAAGCACTTACCATGTATCAGGCACTGTTTTCATAATAATAATAATAGCGGTGGTATTTAAGTGCTTACTACATTACAAGCACTGTTCTAAGTGCTGGAGTAATACAGGGTAATCAGGTTGTCCACACGGGGCTCACGGCCTTAATCCCCTTTTTACAGATGAGGGAACTGAGGCACAGAGAAGTGAAGTGATTTGCCCATACAGCAGAAAAGTGACAGAGCTGGAATTAGAATCCATGACCTCAGACTCCCAAGCCCGGGCTCTTTCCACTGAGCCATGCTGCTTCTCTGCTTCATGCTGCTGTAAGTGTTGGGGGTAGATATGAGCAGGTTGGACACAGTCCGTGTCCCACATGAGGTTTACAGGCTTAATCCCCATTTTGCAGATGAGTAAACAGAGGCACAGAGAAGTGAAGAGACTTGACAAAAGTCACACAGCTAACAAGTGGCGGAACCGGGATTGGAATCCAGGGCCTTCTGACTCTCATGCTGCTGCTTCTATTTAATTCACTTAGTCATTATACAAGAACAAGGGGCAGATTGGTGAGGTGAAAGCTCAGTGATAAGGAGCTATCTAGGAAGTAATTCAACATAAATTTTTCTCATTCCGGGGAAAAGAAGAGTACTGTACTTTCCTATAAATTAAACTGCAACTATTTCCCCTGTTATTAACACCTTCAGCGTGCCAATTTACTGTTTGATGCTAGAAAAAGAAAACAAAGATAAAGATACTTCAGGAGGCAGCTTTGTAATTGGTCACTGAAGAGTTTCAGTAGAATTCTGCTATTGGAAGAAAGGAACACCCAGAGTAGTTGAAATTATTTTTTTTTGTTAATATGTTTTGTTTTGTTGTCTGTCTCCCTCTTCTAGACTGTGAGCCCTCTGTTGGGTAGGGACTGTCTCTATATGTTGCCAACTTGTATTTCCCAAGTGCTTAGTACAGTGCTCTGCACACAGTAAGTGCTCAATAAATACGATAGAATGAATGAATGAATGAAATGTGACGTCTTCAATATAATTCAAGAAACTGAGAAGACATCAACATCATACCTCTCCATTTCCAACCACTTTCCCATCACCAGTGAATTTTGCACAAGTTAATTAAACCTTTATTTGGAAAAATGTGCCCCAAAAATGAAAATTAGTGAGTTCTGTTAGACTAAATTTGGCATTTCCCTACTTGTCAATTGACTGAGTTACATCGAATGATAAAGTGTTAGCTTCAACATACCTAAGTAGCTCCTTAAAAATATAAAGGCAGCTGAAGTTACGTTATGATTCTTCAAAAGCTTTTGAAGGGTTCACAGAGATGTTCGGATTGCAAACTTTCCAGCAAAAATGAGATCAGTCAGAGGCGCACGCACACAGCAACAGAAGATCGAAGAGCTTGGCATTGCGATTTAAAAGACAAAGTCCTCCCAGCGAAGATTTGAATAGAAATTTTGCCTTTTGAACTGAGAAATTCAGCTCAAAGCAGAGAACTGTTTTGACCTTTGAAGAACTATGAAGACGGGAAAGCAGCCCAAGAGCAGGTCTAAATATAAAGGCATTCATTTATTCCTATTAGTGTGCCGTTGTCCTTCAGAGTTCAATCTGGACAGAACTGGCAGTGAGCTTAACCACTGCGTGCTGAATGTCGCTGGCACTCTCTTAGTCAGTGGTCCATGTAAAAGACAGTACTTAAGTGATTGCGTTTGTTATTTGCAGTTCAAGGACCCTCTTGGCATTTCAGGGCACTGAACTTGGCAATCAGTTGACATCCCTTCCCTTATAAATACCATAATTTTGATTTATATCAATGTCTGTCTCTCAATCAACCAATAGTAGTTATTGAGTGGTTCCTATATGCGGAGAACTGTACTAAGCTCTTAAGAGAGTTCAGTATGCAGAATTAGCAGAAACGTTCCCCCGCCCACACCTAGCTTACAGTCTAGAAACGTCTCTCCCTCTAAGCATCTAATTGATATCATGATTATTATTATGTCCTACCCGGTGAAAGGACATCACCTTAGCAATATTTCAGTGCATACGAGCCTCTGTAGTTACATCCAATAACACTGGCCTAAAAGGTCATTTTTTTTTAATTTTCAAGATATGCAAGGCTAGGTATATTCCATCGTGGTTTTAAGAATGGCCATCGCCTTTTTTAAAACACCGTACCTACTAAAATCCATCATCAGCCCTTTATAATCAACTGTAAATTCAATAATTTGTTTGCTCGGAAAATACCGTTATGTCTGTCTCCCCCATTAAAATCTATACTCCTTGTGAGCAGGAAATGTGTCATTTGCTTATTCTGCACTTTCTGATTCTTAGTACAGTGCATTATACCCATGGACACAAAAAACAATACTACTACTCTATGGCCACCCATTTGGGAGACAGAAAAATGAAAATATTTATGACTTCTAATGATGTGTGGTAACTAAATTTGTTTATATTATTAATAATAATAATTAAAATGGTATGTGTTCAGCACTTACTGTGTGCCAACACTGTTCTAAGTACTAGGGTGGATACAAGGTAATCATGCTGTCCCACGTGGGGCTCACAGTCTTAATCCCCATTTTACAGATGATGTAACTGAGGTACACAGTAAGCGCTCAATAAATACAATTGATTGATTACAGAGAAGTTAAGTGACTTGCCCAAGGTCACACAGCTGAAAAGTGGCGGAGCCGGGATTAGAACCCATGACTTTTGACTCCCAAGCACGAGTTCTTTCCACTAGGCCACACTGCTTCCCATAGTCATAAGTAAATCGGAGTATTATATTTCAATAAACATTAAATAGTTTATTACCTCTGAAGATGTTGGATTGCTTATCTACCAGTGTACCAGGATGAGAAGCAGCAGGGCTGAGTGGATAGAGACTATCCCTGGGAGTCAGAAGGACCTGGGTTCGAATCCCGTCTCCACCTCATTTCTGCTGCGTGACCTTGGACAAGTCACTAAACCTCTTTGCACCTCAGTTATCTCAGATGTAAAATGGGGATTTAGAGTGTGAGCCCCATGTGGGACAGGAGCTGTGTCTAACCTGATTAGCATGGATCTACCCCAGCTCTTAGAACAGTGTTTGGCACATAGTGAGTGCTTAACAAGTACCATACAAATAATTATTATCATTACCCAATTAGTTTTAGGGAGACTCCTCTGAAAATAGAAGACATAGACACGGACCCATGATCCCCCAACACCTCCAATACCCACAGAAACTGTCCCTTTCTGTGCCAATATTTTCGCTCTATGCAGAGTCCGACACTGATTTTGGATGTGCTTCAGCCTCACAATCCTCTTGAAGTTTCCTTGTGTCCTTCCTGGAAGCCTCTAAACCATTCAAGATCATGCTGAAGTTGCTCTAGATGATTCAAAACTGTAAGAGTAAGCAGTCAGTGAGGTTATTTACACATGCAGCCTAGGAGTCTTTCTGAGACGATATGCTGTGATATTGGGGATAGGAATTTTAAATCAAATTTATTTCATGAAATCCTGGAACGTAGTTGAGAAAAGCAACTCAAATCTTTTTTTTTGTTGTTAATTTGAGCAGGCTATTTTTGGGAAGCAGTGTGCCTCAGTGGAAAGAGCACAGGCTTTGGAGCCAGAGGTCATGGGTTCAAATTCCGGCTCCGCCAATTGTCAGCTGTGTGACTTTGGGCAAGTCACCTCACTTCTCTGGGCCTCAGTTACTTCATCTGTAAATGAGGACTAAAACTGTAAGCCTCCCGAGGGACAACCTGATCATCTTATATCCTCCCCAGTGCTTAGAATGGTGCTTTGCACATAGTACAGTGCTCTGCACACAGTAAGCACTCAATAAATATGATTGATGATGATAGTAACCGCTTAATAAATGCTATTATTGCTTTTATCATCATGTTTAAAATTCCTTTCATATTTACCCTACGTCTTTGGTAGCCATTGAGAGATGCTGATAATTTTAATTTACATTCTTTTTTGCCCACCAAAACATTTTCAGTCTTGATATAAGGATCCCATATCAGTTTCTTCTATAATTTCTATTTCTCGGGACCATCGTGTTTAGAGTGTGAAACATTACTTTCATAATCATCTCTGCCATTAATATTTTAGTGTGTCAGAGTAGTCATATTTGAATTTTCTGGCAGTGCTACATTGATGACTCATATCGAGCAGTTTTTATGACCTCCAGGTTTTTTATTGATGTATTCTGAATGTCACCCATCATTCCTCAATTTATAATCTTCCATTAATTCTTTCTAAAGGCAGCATTTTTTATTGGCATTGTTTTTCCTTTCAACGGCTTAATCATATGTGTTCCCCATAACATACGTTGCACTGAGCATAGTGTTTGTAGAGAGTGTTGGTGCAACTCAAATTTAAAACTACAATTTTCTGAAAGTTGAAGAGATAAAAATGAAGATAATGTCCTAAAATGGTTAGATACTCATACTTGAGAGGAATTAAGGAATATTACTAATTGAGCAGAAATGAACATGTATCAGAAGTTAATTTTCTGCTTCATTAGATTATATTTTATTTTAATTAAGAATTTGATTTCAAACTGGTCCCAGCTATGATTTTCCAATTCTATTTTTAATCTTTGATTTTGAGTTAAGTGTAGATAGCATCAGTTCACTAAAGCTGTCTAGACAAGTATCATTTCTATATGATTTGAAACCAGCTGGCAACTGCATCAGTGAATATTGCTGTCAGGTTTAGAGAAGCAGTGTGGCTCAGTGGAAAGACCATGGGCTTTGGTCAGAGGTCATGGGTTCAAATCCCAGCTCTGCCAATTGTCATCTGTGTGACTTTGGGTAAGTCCCTTAACTTCTCTGTGCCTCAGTTATCTCATCTGTAAAATTGAGATTCAGACTGTGAGCCCCCCATGGGACAACCTGATCACTTTGTAACTTCCCCAGCACTTAGAACAGTGCTTTGCACATAGTAAGTGCTTAACAAATGCCATTATTATTATTATTATTATTATTATTATTATTATTATCATGTTCTTGTTGTTGTTGTTGTTGTTGTTTTTCCGCCACACTGGTGGCCATTAAACCAAAAATTGACCTTGTATTATGACATCTATCTTGGGTTTACATATTGTCATTCAACAGGATGGTAACTTGAATATAACGGGAAATTTCATTTCATTTGATAGATTTAATGAGGCAGGAAATGAAGAAGCCTGAGTTATTCCTCTATAAGCCACTTTTATCTCCAGCAGAAATTGGTAGGAGACCAAGACAAACTGGATACATTTAAGTGAATGGATTCCCTCAGAAATAAATGATACAACTCAAGTTTCTGGATTGACAAATAATGTTGTATTAACAATACAACAATAATAATAATGTTAATAATAATGTTGTATTAACAAGGTTCGTATATAATAGCAGTCTTGTGAATTATGCCAGTAGAATAAAATCACATCGTTCCTCTTTCAAGACATATTATTATGATACTTGTTAAGTACTCCCCTTCTAGACTGTGAGCCCACTGTTGGGTAGGCACTGTCTCTGTATGTTGCCAACTTGTACTTCCCAAGCGCTTAGTACAGAGCTCTGCACACAGTAAGTGCTCAATAAATACGATTGAATGAATGATTGAATGAATACCTATGAGCTATGAGCCAAGCACTGCTCTAAGTGCTGGGATACAGACAAGTTAATCACTTTGGAGAGAGTCCCTGTCTCACATGGGGCTCACAATCCAAGTTGGAGGCAGAACAGGCCTTGAATTCCCATTTTACATATGAGGAAACTGAGGTACAGAGAGAAGTTAAGTGACTTGCCCAAGGTCACATGGCCTCCAACTGCGGAACTGGGATTTCTTTAAATGCTAGTATCAGTAAAAACTAGTATCAGAGAAGCAGCGTGGCTCAGTGGAAAGAGCACGGGCTTTGGAGTCAGAGGTCATGGGTTCAAATCCTGGCTCTGCCAATTGTCAGCTGTGTGACTTTGGGCAAGTCACTTCACTTCTCTGTGCCTCAGTTACCTCATCTGCAAAATGAGGATTAAGACTGTGAGCCCTCCACGGGACAACCTGATCACCTTGTAACCTCCCCAGCGCTTAGAACAGTGCTTTGCACATAGTAAGTGCTTAATAAATGCTATCAGTAATGTTGCCCATCATCGTGTCAGTGTTAAGCAAGGGGTTCTGGGGAAGGCATAGATACTCTTTGGGATAAGGGGGGAGGTGTTGACCCCTACAACTTTCTGACCTGAATTTCCAGACGTGATCATTCCAGCTCTATGACAAGAACTGAGAACATCCAGTCGGGTTTGTAAAGACCCCAGATAGAGCTTTATGGTCTATTCACTCTCTGAAGCCTGACTCTTATCACATCCTCTCCACTGCCATCCCTAGCCTCTTGTGTTTCCTGCCATCAAAATGAACAGTTGACCCGTACATGGAAGAAACTTCAAAAGTTATTTAAAGAATACCTGGAGAGGGCCCATTACCCACTGAGTGTCACCCTCTCAAGCTCAATCCAAACATCTTTACTGTGTTTCAGTTTCAGATATCCTGTATTGGTACATTAGCATTAGGGAACCAAACTTAACTCCTTAAAGTGCATTGTTTCCAATAACTATGGTAAAGTGATGTTAAAAACAGTTAGTTTTATTCATATAATGTTAATGAATTGATATAGAGAAGCAGCATGGTCTAGTGGATGGAACCTGACCCTGGGAGTCTTAAGAACCTGGGTTCTAATCCCAGTTTTTCCTCTTTTCTTCTGTGTGACCTCATGCAAGTCACTTGACTTCTCTTTGCCTCAGTTATTTCATCTGGAAAACGGGGATTAAGCTTGAGCCCTATATAATAATAATAATGATGGTATTTGTCAAGCGCTTACTATGTGCTGTTCTAAGTGCTGGGGATGATACAAGGTGATCAGGTTGTCCCACATGGGGCTCACAGTTTTAATCACCATTCTACAGATGAGGTAACTGAGGCACAGAGAAGTTAAGCGGCTTGCCCAAGGTCACACAGCTGACAAGTGGCAGAGCTGGGATTCGTTCCCATGACCTCTGACTCCCAAGCCCGTGCGCTTTCCACTGAGCCACACTGCTTCTATATGGTACAGGGATAATCTTGTATCTATCCCAGCACTTAGTACAGTGTTTGGCTCATAATAAGTGTTTAACAAATACCAATTAAAAACTACAGTCATTCTGATTCAGGCACAACACATTACGGCCAATTCACAGGCATTGTACGTTATTGTATTATCTTACTCTTCTCTTATATTCCATGCAAGTCACTTAATGAAAGCATGCATTAAAGTAGAAAGGATTGTCATCTCAAGCAGTCTATCATTTCTTTACAGCTTCGATCGCCTCGACATGCAATGATCCTGGGATGGCACAAAATGGGACCCGCTACGGAGACAGTAGAGAGCCTGGTGACACCATCACCTTTCAGTGTGACCCTGGATATCAGCTTCAAGGTCAAACTAAAATCACCTGCGTACAACTGAATAACAGGTTTTTTTGGCAACCTGACCCTCCAACGTGCATAGGTATCTTTCAATTCACTGGGTTTTGGAAGGACTTGTTGGGCAGCTAATTTAAACGGTGTCGTCGTGTTCATCCTTTTGTAAACTGGTTTGCCAAATGGTTCACTGACATCTAGATCGATGCCAGTTTTCATATTTGAGAAAGTGTGTGTGGGGGGTTCCCCTCATTTGGGGATTCATTTTTCGTCATATCTACAGTCAGAACCTTGAACATTTCCTATGTTTAGCTTGACACGGTCTGAAGGAAGAAATTCATTTAAGGTAACAATTTGAGTATAGTTATAATAATTACTCACTCTCTCAGGGTTGCACTTGAAGAGTTTCCAGTCCTCAAACAGTCTTGACTATGGGAGGGAGAATCAAGCAGAGGCCTGCTCATTCCATTCCTAGCTTGGACAGTGGCTAGTGGATGGAAGGCAATCCTTCTAGACTGCAAGCCCACTGTTGGGTAGGGACCGTCTCTATATGTTGCCAACTTGTACTTCCCAAGCGTTTAGCACAGTGCTCTGCACACAGTAGGTGCTCAATAAATATGATTGAGTGAATAAATGAATGCTACAAGTTAAAACTCCCCTGTGCTGGGCAGCAGCAGCACGGGAGAGAGTCGAGGGCGGAGACGCAAGTTTACTGTGCGGAAGGAGGTAATGGTAAACCACTTCTATATTTTAAACAAGAAAACTCTATGGATACACTACAAGAACAATTATAGATGAAGTTGGAGCATTCCAGGAGAGAGGTGTCAATGGCATCGCTATGGGTCGGAGGCTACTCGACAGACTAAGACAAGACAATAATACTTACTAAAGACACCTTTTATTTTAAAATCCTTATCCACATTCATAAACCTAATAACTGAGAATCTAAAATTTCAGGTTGGTAGGACTCTGTGATATAGGAAACAATTTTTAAATGACCCGACTAAATGCATTTTTACTTTGGATTCTTCCTATCCAATATCCAGTAACATTTTGGAAATTTTCCCTGAAAATTGAATCACCGCAGGCAGAATTCCTAGTTTTCCTGCTGAAGTCAGGGCGTGAGAAGGAATGGATGCCTGAATCTTGGCATCATTCTGTTGGTATTCAACCCAGTTAAATGTAAATGAGATTATGCAAATTACCTTGCAAATATAGCCTTAAAAATTTCACAGCAATTATTATAAATACATATGAAAACTATTTCATATCTTGCTATCAAAAATAGTAACTTTCAAAATTGTAATTACTCAGCACTACACTTAAGAAAAAAATGACATTTCCTAATAATACTCAATACAGAAGATCTTGGCGGGATCTTATGTTTTAAGTCAAGATTCCTTATGAACTGTTTCAAAATGTAAATTTTAATTAACTTGGTGAGAACAAGTTATGACAGGACATAGAGTTAATGTCCCATTTTATCTAGACTGACCTTGAGGGGAATTGGCAGTTTAAAATATTTTTTTATTGGCATATACACAGCAGTATTGGAATTCTCAAAAGTCCTATAAAGCTGTGATGTACAGCTTTTACAATTCTCTCAAAGTCCTTATTATAGTATGCTGAGGAAGGATGAAATTTAATGGCTGGACTTATTAGCATTCTGCACACTGTCAAACTGCTATTCATGCTTATTTAATATTTTGTGCTGCATTTACACTTTATAACTTTCTTGAGAATACTCTTGTGTTTTACCATAAGCTGAATCATCGAAAGATCCCTTAGATTTGTGTTTTGGTTAGGTTTTTTGGTTTGTTTTTTACTGGAGTGATTACCTCTGAAAGCAACCATCTTGTTAATTTGGTTAGGTTTAGGGAAGGAACTTTTTTGGTCTTCAAGATTTTGCTGCCCTTTGCTGCTTGGGGAAAAAAAAAGCAAAACACAATATCTTCCAGTTCAATTCTTCCATTCCTGTCTAGAACTTAATGTAAGTTACTCATTCCAGGTAATGGATATCAATTTTAGCTAGTTGGATAACATTCATTTTGAGAAGCACTGGGGAATCAGAGAACTGGGTTCTAATCCTGACTCTGCCACCTACCTGCTGTGTGACCTTAGAAAACTCATTTAACTTTTCTGTGCCTCAGTTACCTCATCTGTAAAATGGAGATTAAGTCTGTGAGCCCTGTGTGGGACATGAATTCCGTCCACCCTGGTTATCTCGTATCTACCCCAGCACTTAAAACAGTGGCACATACATAAGAAGCACTTAACAAATACCATTTAAAAATCACACACAAAAGTGTTGTGTGTAAAGTTAACAGCTTCTTTTCTAGAGAGAGCACTCTCTTGTAAGATAAAACATGCAGACTATGCCATTTTCTGTTTTGGGTTGGACTGAACTTTTTCTTCCTCAGATCCATCATTAATTAATCAAACAGTGTCATTTATTGAGCATGTATTATGTCCACAGCACTGCACTAGACACTTAGGAGAGTACAATACAATATCCTTTACTTTTCCTGCCATCTAAGACTGTATAACCCCTCTTTCAGCTTAGCTGATGCGTCCAGTTATTTTTCCAGAACCTTAAAAGACCAGGTTAGAGTGGAGAGTAAATGCAGAAGCCACTTGGCTTTTGCAGTCAGTCACAGCTCCTCTCCAGTGAAGTTCTTTTGAGCCTTTTAGGTTGGCTATAAAAATGAGCTAGCTTCGTGGTCTAATATTATTTTGGCTCAACCGTGGATTTTTTTTTTTAGTTTCTGCAAAATCATGGAACTTTTCACTTAGCTGTTCTCTACGGTCAATTTTAATTTGAGTTCCAGTATTTCAGCAAGACTTGAGCTTGATTCAATTCACCTAAAGAAGAGGCCTCTTGCTGCTGAGAGGCAAATGGGCCCCGTGTTAAAAAAAAAAAAATACAGGGACCAGTCCCTTTTAACTTTCCTCTCTCCACTAGCAACTTTGAAATGGAGTTAGGATAGAAAGGGATTTAAGAACTCGTCATGAAAATGCCGGTAGAAGCTCCCTTCTGTCCTGCCCGCCCATCAACATCCTCCACTTCTCCCCAGCCCCCATAATGATGATGGTGATGATGATGGCATTTATAAAGTGCTCACTATGTGCAAAGCACCCTTCTAAGTGCTGGGGAAGTTACATGGTGATCAGGTTGTCCCATGGGGGGCTCACAGTCTGAATCTCGATTTTACAGATGCGGTAACTGAGGCACAGAGAAGTGAAGTGACCAGCCCAAAGTCACACAGCTGACAATTGGCAGAGCTGGAATTTGAACCCCTGACCTCTGACTCCAAAGCCCTTGCTCTTTCCACTGAGCCACGCTGCTTCTCATAATCCCCCAGTACACACTATCACATATACATACTTTGAGGAATCATTGAATAGGATTGGTAAACCTGATTAAACAATGCAACCTTTTAGACTTTTCAAGAGTTCTTACTACAGCAGAGAAAAATGCTACAAAGCAAAACGACAAAATGAATTTTGACTTTGGAGTTAACTTTTAGGCCTTGTTAGACATTATCCACAGTGTAGTCTGTGGAACAGACATGTCCAATCAACTGTGTCCATTTCTCTTTGTTGTGTCAAAAATGGCTATCATCAGGGGAGAAATGTTTTGCGTCCACTCGGCACATTTTATATGTGTGTGTGTGCGTGCACGCACGCTTGTGTTCTACAGGTCATTGATTCAATCTTATTTATTGAGTGCTTACTGTGTGCAGAGCACTGTACTAAGCGCTTGGGAAGTACAAGTTGGCAACATAGAGATAGTCCCTACCCAACAACGGGCTCACAGTCTAGAAATGTGTCTTGAATCATGAAGAAGCCAGTTTTGTAACTCTCATTCATTTCAAAAATAAATGAAACAAGACAGTATTAATTCTGCACAGATGTCTCTGCATGACATTGTTTCATTGCATGGTAAACCTAAAGAATTGCTCAGTACCATCTACTTCATTAAAAAAAAAAAGACCACTGGTGAATGTGTAGTGTCAGCCATATCAATAATTTAAAGACCAGTAAAATTAAATGAATGAAAAACAATTGATCCTTGTAGAATCAAAAGATAAGGCACACAATTCTATACTTGGAATAATAGACTGATTTTCTTTTTTCCAAAAATATTTCACTTGGGGGTGTCATATTTATCTTTATGATGTAGACTTTCAAAAGGGGTGAAAAATGATGAGAATTTTGGAAAAGATTCTAAATTTAGGATGCACCCACTAGGAAATTACAATGGAAAAAATATACAGGGATCTTTGATTTCAAAGCCAGTTGTTATGTGTTCAAGAAAAAATATTACGGGCTTGAGGAAATGATATTTGAATGCAAAAACATGCTTTCCAACCATAACTGTGGTATTGATTTAACATTGAAGAGCTTCTTCCTCTCTCCTATTCCTTCCTATTTGTGACAGCTGCCTGTGGAGGAAATCTGACAGGCCCAGACGGTGTTATTTTGTCACCAAACTACCCACAACCATATCCTCCTGGGAAGGAATGTGACTGGAGAATCAAAGTGAACCCGGACTTCGTTATTGCCTTGATATTTAAAAGGTACCTCTTCTCACTGAACACCTCAATTTCACATGTTTTTTTAAATGTCATTGGTAAAAATGTCATTATCGATCAACTCATGGAGCTGCTAATTACATTTCTGTGCTAAATCCAAGAGCACATGTCTAATAGGTTCACTGAATGACATAAAGGAAAATAGATTTTCAGTGTCAGATATATGTCGTGTTAGAAAACTGTTGGTGATTTGCTATACCAAGGGGTAAATAAACCAATACGTTATAGGGGGTGTTTTCTGAAACTGAAAGATTAATGTAAGTTGACTAGTTTTACCTATGTCTTAACGCTATGGTGATCCTTCACTCTGTTTCACTTTGCCGAAGAATGTACTAAACTTCTTGACAGTTTTCTATTTCCTGGCCTTCACCTGAATCACTGGATCAGTGGACTGCCAAAGTAACATAATTTGATGATGTCTTCAAATCTGTTGCATCTGAGGCTAGCCGGGTATAGGCTTTTACATTCATTCATTCATTCAGTCGTATTTATTGAGCACTTACAGGAATCATGAAGAAGCTTAGTAAAGTACAGTGCTCTGCACACAGTAAGCGCTCAATAAATACGATTGAATGAATGAATGAATTCACATTTAGAGTTTCATGCTGTAGCAGGAGTGCTTCACTACTGTCGTAGTTTCCCGTATGTGTCTTCATTTCCAGGAACTTGGCATTCAACTGCTCTGTTTGGAGGCCACTTTGTGAAATAATAATAATGATAATGATAACAATCATAGAATAATCATAGGATCAATAATAATATGATCATAAGGAAATTTATCAGAGACAAAACAATTTTAGTAGTTCCCAGGTCTACTGATAATGGTCCAAATCTTTGGGTGACCCAAACACCGGGCTGTGATGGTATTCTCCGAACTTCTCATCGATCTAATTGGTGGAAATGTTTATGCACAGTGGTCTGAAATGTTACTGAAAGCTGGGGAGGCTTTTGTTATCCGTTTTCTTCAGAAGTGAGTCCAGGAGGATTATCATCTTGACAGCAGTAGAGAATGGTAAAAATACCACCTTAGTGTCTGCAGTCAGCTCTATCTGCTTTCTTCTTAAAATGTTGATAGTACTTGCAGCTTTGAAATCGGGCGGTGTTTTCTCAGCTTTCCATATATGTACTAAGGCCATAGACAGGTATCGAAGTATCTCATCCCCTCCTGACCTCCAGCTTGTAGATCTGTTTGAATGATATAAGATGCAGGTAAACACCAGTCTGCATGCTCTAACTTCAGTGATGACTTAATTGTTTAAGTGAAATCCGGATCCTCATCAATAGATCAATGGTATTTATTGAGTGCCACTTGTGCCCAGACCACTGTACTGGGGAGACCAGGTAAATTAGTCTCTGTGATCCACCTCACTGATAAAAGATGTTAAAAAGATTATTGAAAAGCTGTTTTTGTCTTTGTCTCTACTTTCACTGTTATATATCTTTGAACCATCTCTACTTTTTTAGTGACTTGGGAGTAGATAAGGGTCCATATGCTCTCTTCTGGAAGACTTGAAGTTTTTAGTTTCCATCTGCATGACACAATGTGTTTTCAGACTTGGTGTCCCATCACATGATCAAACTCTTCTCAGCTTGTCTGTGTTCCCCAGTGCAACCTTTGTTAATCTCCTCTTTTGCCAGGGTTAGAAGGGATGTATCACTTCCTGCTCCTAGTTCTTTATTCTCAGGAGTCATTCTCATGGAACTGGTTCTGATATTTTCTTCTGACAGGAATGTTTAAAGGTTGCTTGGTAGAGCCTATCAGTTAGTCAACCAGTTGTATCTATTGAGTACTTACAGTGTGCAGAGCACTGTACTAAGTGCTTAGAAGAGTATAACAGAGTTAGTCAGTAGAAATGTTCCCTGCCCCCAAGGAGTTTATAGTCTAGATTATTAGATTAGGTAAACCCACTGTTGGGTAGGGACTGTCTCTATATGTTGCCAACTTGTACTTCCCAAGCGCTTAGTACAGTGCTCGGCACACAGTAAGTGCTCAATACGATTGAATAAATGAATGAATTCATATTTAGAGTTTCATGCTGTAGCAGGAGTGCTTCACTGCTGTCATAAAGTTTCCTGTATGAGTCTTCATTTCCAGGAACTTGGCATTAAATTGCTTTGTTTGGAGGTCACTTTGTGAAATAATAATAATAATAATAATAATAATAATAATAATAATAATAATGGTATTTATTAAGTGCTTACTATGTGCAAAGCACTGAAATGTAATGGTTTTGTTGATAGGCAATAGTCATTCCACCACCTAGCAGAAGTAGTATTAGAAAAGCTTCAGGTCTCACTGTTGGATGATGAAATAATCAGTAAGGGGTTGCTGCTGAGATCTCTGTGCATCCAAACTGCCTTCAGCAGATTCACTAGAAAAAAAGCTGAATGGGGGAGACGGGTGGCACACAAACAACAAATCAAACAGTTCCATCAGTCTCATTTACTGACCATAACTTGTTTTCTTATATTGTTAATACCATACCATTTTCCAATCAATCAATCGATGGTATTTATTGAGCATTATGTGCAGATCATTGTTCTAAGAGCTTGGGAGAGTACAATGTAACAGAGTTAGCAAGTATGTTCCCTGCCCATATTGTGCTTACATTTAATAATAACAATAATAATGGTGGTATTTATTAAGTGCTTACTATGTGCAAAGCACTGTTCTAAGCTCTGGGGAGGTAACAAGGTGATCAGGTTGTCCCACGGGGGGCTCACAGTCTTAAACCCCATTTTACAGATGAGGTAACTGAGGCACAGAGAAGTTAAGTGACTTGCCCAAAGTCACACAGCTGACAAGTGGGGGAGCCGGGATTTGAACCCATGACCTCTAACTCCAAAGCCCAGGCTCTTTCCACTGAGCCATGCTGCTTCCCAAGTGACAAGATCAAAAACAGTGATGTTTTGGAAGGTATTTTGTCACCTAACATCAAAGATACACTCACCTAACTCAGCTACATTGGGTTGAACATGTAAAATGAATGAATGACAGCAGGATACTCAAACAGCTGTTGTATGGAGAGCTCACATTTGTAAACTGGAAGCAATGAGGAAAGAGAAAGCATATTAAGGACCCAATAAAACAAGACCTGCCCCTCTCAGGCTCACAACTGGGAAATTTCCGTTCCTCCACCAGTCTCGACTGGGAGAGTCAAGCAGAGGCCTATCCATTCCATTCCCGGCTTCAGCAGTGGTTAGCAAGTGGAAGGCATTCTGCTACAAGTTAAACCTCACCTGTGCTGGGTAGCAGTCACATGGGAGACAGTCGAGGGCGGAGAGTCAAGTTTACTGTGTGGAAGGAGGCAATGGTAAACCACTTCCTCTTTTTACCAAGAAAACTCTGGATCCGCTACCAGAACAATTGCGGATGGAGGTGGGGAGTTCTGGGAGCGATGGGGGTTTGTGGCGTCACTATGGGTTGGAGACAACCCGACAGCATAAGACAAAGCAAGCCCTAAACTCTATGAATACATAGGCCAGAGTGACTTTTTTTACAGAAGTTCTAAAGAGGGTATGCCCGCGGAGTCGCTACTGGTCGGAAACGAATCAATGGCCTTCGAAGAAGAAAGCCAAACCTCGGTCAGTGTTGTGTCCCAGCTGAAAACTGGGAGTCAGTTTCTTAGACCTGCATGGCATAATGCCACCAAGAAAGGAGAGGCTCTCTTAAGGCTAAAGCTTTGCGTTAAAGAGTAGGAAGCAACAGGGATAACAGTGAAAGCTATTGCAGATATTACGCTTCACAGCACAGCAAAGGCCAATCTTTTTGAGTTCCAGGATTGTGGATCAAAGATGAATTTCAACATCAATGGTGTCTTCTTAGAATACAAAGGACAAATAGGTAGGTAGATAGTACAGCTGCAACAATAAGAATAAGCTGCAAAAATAATCTATCAATAGTTAAATTTTCTTCATGTTTTCAGTTACTTTTCACTATGTTTCAGAATTGCTGCCAAACAGTATGTACTGGAAGACTGATATGAGGTGGTCAGATGAGGTGGGATTTTTTTCTGCCTCTTCCCTGGTGTTTATTTTTTATAGGGTTTAATGCTCTGAGGAATGTGGCATAGTGTTTATGTTTGAGAAAAAGGTATAGAGTGATTTGTGTTTTACTGATGTACCTAGGCAGATTAGGAAGGCTCGAGGCAAGCGACTGTCTATTTGAAGCCATCTTGTAGGAGGAGGATGTCCTTTTCAGACAAATGTATTTTTGGATATATTTCATTGTGCTGTCCTTCACCTGAAAGTCTCTCTTGCTCGGTGCTGCAGTGCAAACTCCATCCCTAACTCATTCACAACAGTGTATTAAATGGCTATTTTTCATGTTATCATGCATGCTCTGTCTTCTTCCGTAACACATTTATTTTTTTCTGTTCTTTTTTAATGAGAAACCAGCACACTTGTTGTATTTTCCATCAGTCTTTTCAATATCCATCATTTTGTTTTATTGCCTTTATGCTCCTAAATCCATAAGAAGTTCTATACTGCTTTGGGGGCCTCTTCCTATATCTTCCTTTTTCCTAGTTCTAGCCCTTTTCTCGTTAGCCTCCCAGCTTTGTTCAAAGGGTGCTCTGCAAGAGATTGGCATAGTTCCTCCTTCAAGGAGTTTATCTTCCAAAATGGCAAAGTCCAAAATCTAAGGCACATCGCATCATGAAACATATTTCTTGTTTTTCTTGTAGTTTCAATATGGAACCAAGTTATGATTTTCTGCATATCTATGAAGGTGAAGATTCCAACAGTCCCCTAATTGGAAGCTTTCAGGGCTCTCAGGCCCCGGAAAGAATAGAGAGCAGTGGCAGTAGTCTCTTTCTGGCCTTTCGCAGCGATGCTTCTGTGGGCATGTCAGGATTTGCCATTGAATTTAAAGGTACGGTAGTCGATTTAGTAGACAAAAGGACACTTTTAAAGCAAATTTTTCTGTAACGTAGCCATGCGTTCATACCTATTTTCAAATATTATTTAATAAACCTCATACCTTGGAGTGGCATTTATTAATAAAAACAATAATAATTATGGTATTTGTTAAGCATGTGCTGTACTAAGTGCTGGGGTGGATACAAGCAAATCAGATGGGATACAGTCCCCTGTCGAACATGGGGCTCAAAGTCTTAATGTCCATTTTACAGATGAGCAAACTGAGGCAAAGAGCAGTGAAGCAACTTGCCCAAGATCACACAGCGGACAAGTAGTGGAGCTGGAATTAGAACCCATGACCTTCCAACTCCCAGCTCCATTCTCTGTTCACTCAGTCATGCTGCTTTTGTTCAGAAAACAGTACTATGCAACGCAGTTCATGCCACCAAGAAACTGGGAATGAATCGAGAAACATTTTTATGGAATTGTAAAGAGAGGTCTTTTCAACCTAAATGTGGCTGGGATTTTATTTCTCCCAAATTCAATATGTGCAAATTTACTAAAGATATTTTTATTTCTACAAAATAATGTATTAGTTATAAGATAATACATCTTGGTTAAAAAAATGGTTTTAACACATTATTAATTTTTAGAGAAACCACGGGAAGCCTGTTTTGACCCAGGAAATATAATGAATGGTTCAAGAATTGGAACGGATTTTAAGCTTGGATCCACTATAACCTACCAGTGTGATTCTGGCTATAAGATTGTTGATCCTTCGTCGATAACCTGTGAGATTGGCGCCGATGGGAAACCAGCCTGGAACAGAGTCCTGCCATCTTGCAGTGGTATGCATTTTCCTTGATATTTCTTTACAAATATATTTTCTTTGAATTTATCTTAACGTGTTTAAAAAGTGCTCAACACCTAGTAAGAAGACTTGTTTTTTCCTATCTCTGAACTCTCTTTGAATTCCAAACTTCTCTGTTCAAACGTCTTTCTTGAAGTCTGTGGGCAATAAAAATGGTGACCTAAAAAGTTGATATTTAACCCAGTTTCTACTCAGATTGAAAATCACCCTGCTAATTCTGCCAGCACTTCGCATATGCATATTAAATCTTGTGATACATCTATAGTAGGAGTGTGGTGACCGTATTTTCCAGAAGACCCGAACAAAATGAGACTTTTGTGGGCAGTTGGTATACCATACAATTTATGGCCTCCCTCTTGACATGGAAGACCAATGCATTATATGTGCACTGCTCAAAGTGTTGAAATAAACGCACTGTACAGTTTCTTCATCGTTAACAGTTATTGCTGCCAGTCTAGATGGAAGAGGGGAAAGAAGGTAAGGAAAAGGGAGGATAAAAAGGAAAAGAAAAGGCAATGGGTAGCAGAGGAAAGGGAAAACATCAGGCCAGTACTGCTAATGGCCCCTAGTTCTCCACCCCTCCCGAGTCAGAAGCACTTCTCAAGAGCCATATTTTCTCTAGAGGAGCCAGATATGGCTCCAGAACCATAAGTTGCAAAACCTGATCTATTACATATTCTTTCACTATTTCGTTTCACCTCAGAAAAAAGGCAGTCTAAAATTCCTGAATACTTTGGTAACAACATTCACTGAGTAAGCCCCTACAGTAGCCTGGAAATTCCTGCAATAGACTGTAAACTTTTCATGGGCAGTAACTGTGTTTACCAACTAACTCTATTGTACCATCCTCTTCCAAGTACACAGTATGCACACAGTAAGCACTCGAAAAATGTCATCGATCGAACAGCTTATTCTTATCTGGTCAGATATCCAGAGACACTCACCCCATCTTACCTCACCTCACATTCTCCTACTACAACCCAAACCATACACTTCTCTAACACTGACCTTCTTACTGTACCTCAATCTCATCTATCTGTCACCAACCTCTTGCCCACATCCTGCCTCTGGTCTGGAATGCCCTCCCTCTTCAGCTGTATGACTTTGGGCAAGTCACTTAACTTCTCTGGGCCTCAGTTACCTCAACTGTAAAATGGGGATTAAGACTGTGAGCCCCCTGTGGGACAACCTGATCACCTTGCAACCTCCCCAGTGCTTAGAACAGTGCTTTGCTCATAGTAGGTGCTTAATAAATACCATTATTATAATTATTATTATCCAGTGGACAATGACTCTACCTCTCTATAAAGCCTTACTGAAGACATATCTCCTCTAAGAGGCCTTTCCTGACTAAGCCCTCCTTTCCTTTTCTACTACTCCTTTCTGTATCACCCTGACTTACTCCCTTTATTCACCCCCCATTCCCAGCCCTACAAGCACTTAAGTATATACCACTAATTTTATTTATATCAATGTCTGTCTCCCCCTCTACACTATAATGTCCTTGTGGGCAAGGAATATGTCTGTTATATTGTATTCTCCCAAGGGTTTATTACAGTTCTCTGCACCCAGTAAGCACTCAATCAACACCTTTGACCCACTCACTGAGTACAGCCCCATACATGGATCAAAGAACCAGTTTCCACCAGCTTCATACAATATAGAATAGCAGGGGATTTTTGGAAAGATAGGCAAAACTCGGGAGAAATATTATGTCCTTCTTAGGACTATGGCTTCTTGAAGAACTGGACACAAAAGGGCAGAGTACAAGATCAATTAGGGATAAACCACTGGTGCAGTTAAAATCAGCCTTTAGTGATAAAGTGGGGAAATAAACTGAATCCACATTGCTCTTTTAAGCCATATTGGCACATGTGACTAGCACCTCGCAATTCTTAGTCTCATTCTCGAGTAGTTTGGATGGATATATATATTTATTTAATATTTGTTCTATCAATTATTAGTCTCATTCTTGAGTATTTAGGATATATATATATATAATCTTTTTTGATTATACATATATATATATATAATGAGATAAGTATAATAAAATAAGAGATATATAAAAATATATCTATCATATTGATATCACAGGATATCTCAAAGTCAAGACATTTTACTTCATCAACAGTCCAATCAATAGGAGGATAAAGGTGTTCTAGAGCACCCTGAAGAAGTAATCGCTGCTCTCATTTGTCACAAGCTCATTTTGAATGGGATATTTTAATTCCTTCATATACATTTTTCTATCACTTGTTGTATTATTCAAGCAGAAAGCTGATGGTTAAATTGCCACGAAAGAAAATTACTCTTTTAAGATCAATAGGTTGGCCTGTCAGAATCATTAATGATCTCACTCCATTTCACCTGTCCAAAATGGTTGCCCCACGAAGAATTTTTCGCTTCTCTCAGGGAGAAAAATCTGCCTGATTTATAGAATTTAACTGAATTCCAAGATGACCTGAAATTTCTAATCTAGATAAATATGATTTTCCTTCTTTGCTTGCTTTCTTCCCACAACCCTGCCCAACTGTTGTTAACCTTCACAACTTTCACTTAGTCCTTTCTGAATTTTCCTAAGAACACACTTGTTTCATCACTCTGTTTCAAAGGGAAGTTGCTTAGGAGTTGAAGCTTCGTTGATATGGATAGATAAAGTGTACTGACACCAAAGGAAGCCAGTAGCTAAAAGGAAATGAATTGGATATTAGGTTAACCTCAAGAAAGGCAGAAAGCATAAGGTCATGAGGAAAGCTTTTTTGAAGAAAGAATTTCACACTTTTGACACAACCCAGTATAAAGTACACTAACTGCATTTGCTTTCATCACCTTATAATGTTCTATTCTTTCTTAAAAATATTATATTAAGCTTCAAATGAATTTTATGCTTAAAAAGCAAACTATAACTTCAAAAATAATGGCATTGGGAAATTCATTAAACATTATTCAAATTAATTTAATTGATATATCATCCATCATGTGAAGGCTGTGAAATTTGCTGCAAACTCATGTTACACCAGACATGAAGCCAATTCCCCTGGGGAAAAAATGGAAGCCTAATGTTTCTAACCAGGTCTACAGTTTTATTTTTATGAGAAATCCCAAAGTTTTAATTACAGTTCTTGAAAAACAATAATCATGTAGGTAGTGTCACATTTGAAAATAGAATGATTCGATGCAATTAGGAAAAACTTGGACATAGTTTAAACTGAAATTATATTTAGTCATCATACTAGAATTTTTCAAAGTTGCATTTTTTTCTTCAGAATATTCTCTTAAGGAAAGCACTCTAAAACTAAGTGCTTTGCTAGACTATGGCTCATATAATCAAATTTATTTGCACTTGTACGGTAAGTAAAGACTGAAAGTAAATTGGCTTGACACTTTTTACTACAGGATGGTGGATTAATGGAACCATTTGTCTGCTAATATTTTAAAGTTAGATTTTACTTCAATTTGAAAAATGTCCAATTTGACAACTTTCAGATCCAAGCTAAGTGAATCACAGCACTTTGCTTTTAAGTAGAAAGTGAACAAAACACTGTTATTTACTTGAAAAAGACCTAAATCGGAGGAGAGCTTTAGGATTAAGAGGAAAGCTGGCAGTGGATGATTCCTTTCTGGAAACCATCTGAGTGTATCCATAGGTTGAAGTCATTCTGCATTACCAAACAGAAAAAAAATGAATGAAATCCTTTTCATCTGATCTGGGCTGCAGTGGCAATGTTTCCATCTTTATCTTTGTTCTCAGATGTGATGCAATTGAAAGGTGTGCAAAGAGTGAAAGCATGTATTTCTAAAATGTATTTTAAGCATCTATCCATCAGTGGTATTTATTTAGAGAAGCAGCGTGGCTCAGTGGAAAGAGCACGGGCTTTGGAGTCAGAGGTCAATCCTAGCTCCGCCAATTGTCAGCTGTGTGACTTTGGGCAAGTCACTTAACTTCTCTGGGCCTCAGTTCCCTCATCTGGAAAATGGGGATTAAGATTGTGAGCCCCACGTGGGACAACCTGATCACCATGTATCCCCCCAGCGCTTGGAACAGTGCTTTGCATATAGTAAGCGCTTAACAAATACCATCATTATTTATTGAGCACTGACTGTGTGCAGAGCGCTGTACTAAGTGCTTGGGAGGGCAACAGAGTTAGTAGACATGATCCCTTCTCACAAGGAGCTTACATTCTAGAGCAGGCCACAGATACATACAAAAATTAAAGTTAAATGCATCTGTGCTTTGGAGATCAGGGCAGGGACACTATCGAGTGCTTATATGGTACAGATCTAAGTGCAAAGGAAATGAAGACGGGAGAGGGAATAGAGGAAAAGAGGGTTAAATCGGGGAAGTCCCCTTGGAGGAGAGAGTTTTGAGGAGCGATTTGAAGATTGGGGGGAAGCCATTTGGTTTATATGGATAGGGAGGAGGTTTGAGGAGTTGGCAGTGAGATAGACAAGACTGAGGAACATTTAGTTGGTGAGCATTGGAGGAGTGAAGCAGGTGGGAAAGGTTGTAGGAAATCAGTAAGGTAGGATAGGAGGGGACGAGTTGATTATACCAATGATAACGATTTTCTGTGTGAGTAGGAGGAAGATAGGTAAACACTGAGGGTTCCTGAAGAGTGGGGAGATGTGGAATGAATTTTTTTTGTTTTAGAAAAATGACCTAGGCAGCAGAGTGGAGAAAGGACTAGAGTGGGGAGAGACAGGGAGATCAGCAAGAAGCCTGATGCAGTAGTCAAGACAAGATAGAATAAGATTCCCACAGCACATATGTACATATCTGTAATGTATTTATTCATTGATTGATTGATTTATATTAATATCCGTCTCCCCTTTTAGACTGTGAGCTTGTTGTGGGTAGGAATGTGTCTGTTGTTATATTGTAATAATAATAATAATAATAATAATAATAATAATAATAATAATGGCATTTATTAAGCACTTACTATGTGCAAAGCACTGTTCTAAACGCTGGGGAGGTTACAAGGTGATCAGGTTGTCCCACGGGGGGATCACAGTCTTAATCCCCATTTTACCGATGAGGTAACTGAGGCCCAGAGAAGTTAAGTGACTTGCACAAAGTCACACAGCGGACAATTGGCAGAGTTGGGATTTGAATCCATGAACTGTGACTCCAAAGCCCATGCTTTTTCCACTGAGCCATGCTGCTTGTACTCTTCCAAGCACTTAGTACAATGCTTTGCGCACAGTAAACACTCAGTAAATGTGATTGAATGAATGAATAAGTGTTGAGTCAGCATCATAGCAGTTTATATGGAAAGGATGGATTTCAGTGATGTTCAGTGTTTTGGTGACAGATTGAAATATGTGGATTGAATGAAAGAGATGAGTGAGGATAATACCAAGGTTGTGGGCTTATGAGATAGGCAGGATACTGATGTTTGTTTCAATTATGAGGAAGACAGAGTTCGGGTAAGAAGATTGGGAGTTTTGTATTGGACATACTGAGTTTGAGCCATTGGTTGGACATCCAGGTAGAGGTGGATGTCGTGACTGCAGGAGGAAATGTGAGACTGCATAGGAGAAGAGAGGTCAGGGCTGGAGAAGTAGATTTGGGAGTCATCTGCATAGAGATGGAAATTAAAGTTGTGAGAGTGAATGAGTTCTTGAAGAGGAAATGAGAAAATGTGTGCCTCAAGGGAGACTCCTTGGTTTTGATCACTGAAGTCTAGAAACTAAATTTGGAAAGTAGGCCAACCACAGGATCTTTTATGCAGCCGTAATTCCAATCTGTTCCTAGTATGATAAGATTAGGTGTCAGAGAAATGAGGATAGAAAGAGTTGGATTCTTTGCCCTAGAAGGCAATATGGGTATGTGAAATTGCAATTTTCTAAACGGAACATCTGATACTCGACTGTGAGTAAATTATTCCTTTTAACTAAAGGGGATTAGGGGGTGGGGAAGAGGGGAAAAGTCCACAAGAGCAGTATGAAAAAGGGAACTATCCTTTAAAGAGAGAGCTTTGACAACAAAAGAGGAGTATCTTCAAATTTCAGGCACTGCAAGGCTTAACTACAGTTCCCAGAGCATTTTGAACGGACCCATCACAATATCCAAAGCAAATGAAATGTACCATAGGCAAATAAAGCTCACACACACATTCAAGGCTTCACTGTACTATGACCCTGCCCCTTACAGCTATATACACATACAAGGCTTCACTGTAATATGACCCTGCCCCTTTTTATATTATTTTCATTTTAAACAGTTTGTATGATTTATAAACTTCAAAAGCATGCTTTGAATGTTAATTTGAATTTATTTTCAATAGCTAAAGATGTTTTAGAATGAAAGTTTTTCCCCTATTTTTTTTCTTATCATTACAATTGCTAATACCTAGTGAAGATGCCCAATTCATTCATTCATTCAGTCGTATTTATTGAGCGCTTACTGTGTGCAGAGCACTGTACTAAGCACTTGGGAAGTACAAGTTGGCAGCATATAGAGACGGTCCCTACTCAACATTCCCACCTGTATACTATTTCCCAGGGCTTAGGGCCCTGCCCTGCACACAGTAAGTGCTTAATAAATACTATTATTACTACCACTTCTAATGTCTCATGATACACCCAAGGCAAAGTATATTTAGGATGTACTGCATAAACAGTTGAAAAGCGGTGGTCCTTAAAAATCCCTTATGGACACCAAATTCTATTCTTTCTTAAAAATATTATGTAAGGCTTCGAATGAATTTTATGCTTAAAAACAAAATATGGCTTCAAAAATAATGGCATTGGGAAATTCATTAAACATTATTCAAATTAATAGATATATAATCCATCATGTCAAGGCTGTGAAACTTGCTGCAAACTCATGTTACACCAGACATGAAGCCAATTCCCCTGGGGAAAAAATGGAAGCCTAATACTTTTAACCAGGTCTACAGTTTTATTTTTTATGAGAAATCCCAAAGTTTTAATTACAGTTCTTGAAAAACAATAATTATGTAGGGAGTATCACATTTGAAAATAGAACGATTCGATGCAACTAGGAAAAGCTTGGACAAAGTTTAAACAGTTTTACAAATTGAGTAAAATTTGATGACTTTTCTTAGCTACGTCCTTTCAATCATTCATTCAATCGTATTTATTGAGCACTTACTGTGTGCAGAGCACTGTACTAAGCGCTTGGGAAGTATAAGTTGGCAACATATAGAGACGGTCCCTACCCAACGGTGGGCTCACAGTCTAGAAGGGGGAGACAGAGAACAAAACAAAACATATTAGCAAAATAAAATAAATAGAATAAATATGCACAAATAAAATAAATAAATAGAGTAATACATTCATATAAACGTATACATATATACAGGTGCTGTGGGGAGGGGAAGGAGGTAAGGTGGGGGGATGGGGAGGGGGAGGAGAGGGAGAGGAAAAAGGGGGCTCAGTCTGGGAAGGCCTCCTGGAGGTCTTCATTTCCTTTCTAAGATTTACATGGCAGGTGATTGATTCTGTGGCAAATCAAAAAATACGATATGGGAACAGAAATGGAGAAAAAAGGAAAGATGATAATTCATTATGTAATTGACCTAAAAACCAGAAATATTAGCCATATCTTTTAAAGATAATTATACAGGCATAATGATATCAAGGGGTAGATGAAGATGGAAGAACTCAATAAAAGTGCACTTCTCCCCTCTCCTCAAAAACATGCAGTGGTTGCCTGTTGCTCTCCACAAGAACTCCTGACCCGTGGCTTTAAGGCACGTAATCAGCTTCCTTGTACTTACATTCCCGGCTCTCCCATTACAGACAAACTCATGCTTCACTTATCTCAAGCTAACCTAGTCACTGTGCTTCCTTCTTGTCAAGAACCAGCCCTCCCACCTGGAACTACATCCCAGCTTCATGTCCAGTCACTTAGGCTTCTCTATCTTTAAAAGCCTTCTAAAAAACTATATCTTTTCCAGGAAGCCTTCCCTGATTATACCCTCATCTCCTCACTCTGTTTCCTCCCATCCCATATTACCTCTTCTGTGTCATATAAGCACTATTCATCCTAGTCCCTCCCCCACTGCATTTAGGACCACGGCTTTAAAATCTGTTGTTTCCCCCCGACACCTGGAATTTATTTCAGTCTTTGTCTCCTAACGTCTACTAACTCTGTTGTACTCTTCCAACCCTTAGTTGGGTGCTCTGTATTGAACATGCAGTTAATCAGGACTGTAAATGGAAGCTCAAGAAAGAGAAAAAAGGAGAAACGTACATTGGAGCTAGGCCGAGAAAAGATGGATGAACAGAGAAAGATTTTTGACCAACCAATCTGCCACTGCCATTATGAAGCAGATGTGCTTCTTGGTCCCAACTGTAATTTGATTAATATTTTGTGGGGGGAGGCGAGAGAAGCATGCAGCAGAAAGTTTCCTCAGCAATCGCCCTCCTCTACTCCCCTCAAACACTAATCTTTCAACAAGTGAATCAAGTAAAAGATAGAGAAGAATCAAGTGAATCATGTTCACATTCATCCCTGTTGGCTTCAGGCTGACGATGACAAAGCCTCATGATGGGAAAGCTTCGATTCTAAGACTTCAGGACTGAAAACATGCCTGAAGGAATTGAGGATAGTGATAGTGGTTTGTACAGCACAAAATTTGCACTCTCCCTTCCTGAATTCTAACCTCCACTTCTTTCGCTTGTCATTGTGAGACCTTAGGCAAGTCATTTTACTTGATGAATTCACTTTAGAGTGTGTAAAGGGGATGTGATATGCCAAAGAGGCATTTAGGTTATGAGTCAGTCTGATTTATTGAGTGCTCATTGTGTGCAGTGCACTGCACTAAGCACTTGGGAGAAGCAGCGTGGCTCAATGGAAAGAACATGGGCTTTGGAGTCAGAGGTCATGGGTTCAAATCCCGGCTCCGCCAATTGTCAGCTGTGTGACTTTGGACAAGTCACTTCACTTCTCTGGGCCTCAGTTACCTCATCTGGAAAATGGGGGTTGGCTGTGAGCCCCCTGCGGGACAACCTGATCACCTTGTAATCTCCCCAGCACTTAGAACAGTGCTTTGCACGTAGTAAGCGCTTAATAAATGCCATCATTATTATTACAACACAAAAATGTAAGGCACATTCCCTGCCCATAGTGAACATACAGTCTAGAGGGGGAGGCAGGCATTAATATAGATGAATAAGTTATGGATATGTACATAAATACACAGTCTTCTAGACTGTGAGCCTGCTGTTGGGTAGGGATCGTCTCTATATGTTGCCAACTTGTACCTCCCAAGTGCTTAGTACAGTGCTGTGCACACAGTAAGTGCTCAATAAATACGATTGAATGAAAGAATGAATAAATGCTGTGGGGCTGTGGGCAGGGGTGGTGAATAAAGGGAGCAAGTCAGGGTGATGCAGAAGGGAGTGGGACATGAGGAAAGGTGGAATTTAGTCTGCGAAGACCTCTTGGAGAAGATATGCCTTTAATAAGGCTTTGAAGGTGAGGAGAGTAATCATTCATTCATTCATTCAATCGTATTTATTGAACGCTTACTGTGTGCAGAGCACTGTACTAAGTGCTTGGGAAGTACAAGTTGGCAACATATAGAGATGGTCCCTACCCAACAGTGGGCTCACAGTCTAGAAGATCTGTCAGATATGAGGAAGGAGGGTGTTGGAGGCCAGAGGCAGCTCATGGGAGAGAGGTCAGTTATGAGATAGAAAAGACAGATGTACACTGAGAAAGGTAGCAAAAGAGGAGCAAAATGTGTGGGCTGGATTGTAGCCGGAGAGTAGGGTGATGAGTTAGGACAAGGTGACTGAGTGTTTTAAGCCATTGGTAAGGGTGAATGTGTCTGGGAGTTCTAGCAAATCTACTAATCCCTAATAGAAAGGGGTTGAATTATGACCCAAGAGGGCGTTGCTTCCCCTATATCAACTGCCAGTCTTATGAAGCAATCTGACACAGGCCTGATCCCTTCCCTTTGTCAGTGTCAGGGGATCAGTGCTTGCAGTCATTCATTCATTCATTCATTCATTCATTCAATTGTATTTATTAAGCGCTTACTGTGTGCAGAGCACTGTACTAAGCGCTTGGGAAGTACAAGTTGGCAACATATAGAGATGGTCCCTACCCAACAGCAGGCTTACAGTCTAGAAGGGGGAGACAGACAACAAAAAAAAGCATATTAAAATAAAATATATAGAATAAATATGTACAAATAAAATAGAGTAATAAATACATACAAATATATTTACATATATACAGGTGCTGTGGGGAGGGGAAGAAGGTAAGCCGGGGGGGGATGGGGAGGCGGAGGAGGGGGAAAGGTAGAAGGGGGCTCAGTCTGGGCAGGCCTCCTGGAGGAGGTGAGCTCTCAGTAGGGCTTTAAAGGGAGGAAGAGAGCTAGCTTGGCGGATGTGCGGAAGGAGGGAGGGCATTCCAGGCCCGGGGGATGACGTGGGCTGGGCCAGGTCGACAGTGGCACAGGCGAGAATGAGGCCCAGTGAGGAGATTAGCGGCAAAGGAGCGGAGGGTGCGGGCTGGGCTGGAGAAGGAGAGAAGGCAGGTGAGGTAGGAGGGGGCGAGGGGATGGACAGCCTTGAAGCCCAAGGTGAGGAGTTTTTGCCTGACAGAAACCAGGCACCAAAGACTCCATTCCCTATGCCCTCACCATGGGGGTCAGCTCCAGAGGAAGGAATCCTTGAGAGATATTAAAGATATAATCAAAAGGAGGGTGGCTTCCTGTTACTTATTTACTAAAAAATTGAAAATTGAAAAAGACCACAAATTTAAGTATTCTTTAACGGTCTTACTTGCCCATCCATTCTCTATCGGGTCCATCTTCAATACATTGTTGGGAGAGACCACTTATGTTCACAGAAAGACCCACCTCCCTCTTTCCCGGTGCCACCCCCCAGTCACAAAATTGGGTGACCTCTAGACTGTAAGCTCATTGTGGGCAGGAAATTCATCTGTTTATCATTGTATTGTACTCTCCCAAGGGCTTAGTACAGTGCCCTGCACACAGTAAGCACCCAATAAATACGATTGAGCCGAATAATTTAAACTAAGAAGACAGTCCATAGGAAGTGATAGAAAATATTTATTTATCAGATCACCTGAATTATTTTACCTGGAGAGAAATGGTGTAGCACAAAATTCACAGTTCTCTTGTGGAACCTCTGTTTCTTCATCTGTAAAAAGGGGATTACATTCCTGGTTTTCCTCCTATTTAGACTAGGAATCCTCTGAAGGACAGGAACTATGTCTGACTCGATTGCCTTGCATCTGTCTCAGGACTTAGCTCTGTGCTTAGCACCTAGTAAATGCTTAATAATGACATTATCATTATTGTTATTATGATCATTAATATTATTATTGTCCCTGGCAGTCATGCTATCTCTGGGGGAGTGGACGCAACAAGCTACTAAATGGGCAATGTATCTCCAGTTACCTTTCTTATGACAAGGGGTTTCCTGATTTCCTTTCTAAATATATATTACCATTTTTGTATTTAACCTATACTTATCAATAATTTTGGCATTCTCATAAATCAGTAATGATAAAATGAGTCTCCATAAAAATATCTTAGCATATATTGTTTAGTCTTACCTCATTGTTCCATTATACAACAATGATTAAGGTGTTCCACCAATTGTCAGCTGTGTGACCTTGGCTTCTCTGTGCCTCAGTTACCTCATCTGGAAAATAAAGGATTAAGACTGTGAGCCCCCCGTGGGACAACTTGATCACCTTGTATCTTCTCCGATGCTTAGAACAGTGCTTTGCACATAGTTAAGCACTTAACAAATGCCATCATCATCATCATCATTTTAATTTGCCTTTTTTGCCTTCTTTGCTTGATTTCTTCCTTGAGTCCTTGCTTTCTTGCTTCCTCTACATTCTGCAGTGCTGCAGATAACCACTGTTTTTTGTCGAGGGAGGATTATTGTAGTACTCTACTGAAATTGCAGTTATTTGTCATGTGTCAAAGTGGTTGTTGATTTTCCCCTGATGTAGTCCCGTTTTAGATTTTGTGGTTCCCAGTTGACTTTAATGCTTGGAATATATTTCAATTAACCAGACAGCCGAGCAGCGACGTTGCAACCCTGTGGGTTAAATATCACTGCTGCATGTGTATAGTATTCAAATAGGAAATGTTTTATTTTAGAATACATTTGCATGATTTATAGAGCATCTCTGTGTGCAGAACACATAACTGGACTCTGTGTGAATTCACAAAAGAGAAAACAAGAAACGCCTCCTGCCCTCAAAGAATTTATTCATTCATTCATTAACTGTAATTATTGATCTCTTACTGTGTGCAGAGCACTGTACTAAGCACTTGGAAAGTACAATTTAGCAAAACATAGAGACATATTTATTCTTGTACATATTTACTATTCTATATATTTTATTTTGTTAATATGTTTTGTTTTGTTGTCTGTATCCCCTTTCTAGACTGTGAGCCCCCTGTTGGGTAGGGACCGTCTCTGTATGTTGCCAACTTGTACTTCACAAGCGCTTAGTACAGTGCTCTGCACACAGTAAGTGCTCAATAAATACGATTGAATGAACAATAAATATGATTGAATGAATTCTGAAATTGACTTTTTCATGAGACAAAATTAAACTGATAAATGAGTAGTTGGGAATAAGACTGATAAAGATTACAAAGTGGGCTTGAAGTGTTTGCTGTAAAAAGTGGCTTCTTTAGTTGGCATTTCTGGTGTCTGAAGAAAGATAACTGTCCCAAAATGAAGTTAAAATGTAAGCAGTTTTCAGTGGATCATTTTCAAATGAGTGATGTTTCACCTCAGGGTAAATTAGTCACTTAGAGAGCCACTGAGTTGATGAGTAACCGTATTCAATTAATACTCATTATTCATTCAGTCATATTTATTGCGCACTTACTGTTTGCAGAGCACTGTACTAAGCGTTTGGAAAGTACAATGCACCAATAAAGACAATCCCTGCCCACAACAGGCTTACAGTCAATGGGGGATACAGACATCAAAATACCTGTCTACTTGTTTTGTTGTCTGTCTCCCCACTTCTAGACTGTGAACCCATTGTTGGGTAGGGACCGCCTCTATATGTTGCCGATTTGTACTTCCCAAGCACTTAGTACAGTGCTGTGCACATAGTAAGTGCTCAATAAATACGATTGAATGAATGAATGAAAAGTTAACAAGTATTAATATAAATAAATAGAATATGTGTGTATCTGTAATCTCTATATATAATCTATATTATATAATCTATTATATATAGAATATATAATATATTTAGAATATATAGAATATATGGAATATATATAGATAGAGTATATGTATATAAATATATATAGAATATATATAGAATATATATAGAATATATATGTAGACTATATATAGATATAGAGAATATATATAGTATATATGTATATATATATATATGTGTGTGTATGTGTATGTATATGTGTATGTGTATATATATATGTGTGTGTATATATATACATATATATACATACACATACACACACATATATATTTATATATATATACATATATACTATATATATTCTCTATATATATCTGTATATATCTATATATATACACACACACATATATATAGTATATATGTATATATAAGTATATATGTGTGTGTGTATATAAATATATATATATATGTGTATATGTATGTATGTGTGTGTGCTGTGGTCAGGGGAGAGCAAAGGGAGTGAGTTGAGGTGATGTGGAAGGGAGGGAGAGCTGAGGAAAAGAGGGGTGCTTAGTCTGGGAAGACCTCTTGGAGAAGGTGAGCCTTCAGTAGGGCTTTGAAGTGAGGGAGAGTAATTGTCTGTTGGATTCGAGGAGGGAGGGCATTCCAAACCAGAGGTAAGATGCGGGCCAGGGGTCAGCGGCGGGACAGGTGAGAATGAGGTCCAGTGAGAAGGTTAGCAGCACCAGAGGAGAGGAGTGTGTGGGCTGGGCTGGAGAAAGGAGAGAAGGGAGGTGAGGTAGGACGGGGCGAGGGGATGGAGAGCTTTAAAGCCAATAGTGATGAGTTTTTGTCTCATCATAGGCAACCACTGGAGAATTTTGAGGAGGGGAGTGACAGGCCCAGAGCGTTTCTGTAGAAAGATAATCAGGGCAGTGGAGTGAAGTATGGACTGAAGTAGGGAGAGGCAGGAGTTTGGAAGGTCAGATAGGAGGCTGGTGCAGTAATCCAGTCGGGATAGGATGAGTGATTATACTAACGTGGTAGCAGTTTGGATGGAGAGGAAAGGGCCGATCTTGGTGATGATGTGAAGCTGAGACTGGCAGGATTTAGTGATGGATTGGATATGTGGGGTGAATGAGAGTGCGGAGTCACGGATGAAACCAAGGTTCCAGGCATGTGAGACGGGAAGGATGGTAGTGCCGGTCTACAGTGATGGGAAAGTTGGGGAGAGGACAGGGTTTGGGAGGGAAGATAAGGAGCTCAGTCTTGGACATCTTGAGTTTTAGGTGGTGGGAGGACATCCAAGTAGAGATGTCCTGAAGGCAGGAGGAGATGTGAGCCTGGAGGGAAGGAGCCAGAACAGAGAAGGAAATATAGTTTTTGGTGTCATCCACATAGAGATAGTTGAAACCTTGGGAGCAAATGAGTTCTACAAGGGAGTATTGATGGAGAATAGCAGGGAGCCAAGAGGTGAATCTTGAGAGACCCCTACAGTTATGAAATGGGAGGGGGAGGAGGAGCCCGCGAAGGAGACTGAGAATGAATGGCCAGAGAGATAAGATGAGAACCAGGAGAGGATGGAGTCAGTGAAGCCAAGGTTGGATATGTGATCCATATGATTAATTGGTCTTCCACTTAACGGAGAGGATATCCTAGAATGATGGACTGGGATAATCAACTGGACAGTGAATAACTAGATGGAGTGTATTATTTTATTAAAATCTCCAATGATGGAGAGTCCACACCTGTAGTTAATTCCAGTAGATGATTTGACCCCTTCATTCCACAAAGCTTGCACTCTCTAAGATCTTTTCTGACCTCCTTATTGTCAAGTCCAAAGGGCTTTACTGCCTTTGAGTTTGTGGGCTACTTCCTCTTCTTTGAACCACTATCAGGGCCTGATTTGGCCTATAAATCACAAACCTGCTTCTCCTGTCTTGACCACTTCCCAATTGTGTTCACTTGCTCCAATTCTCCCTCTCATTCTCTTGTATTCTTCAAGACTCTGTTTCTAGCCAGCTGTGTGTGGATGACTCCTAAATCGATCTCCCTAGCACTGAACTCTCATTTAGCCTGCAAGTCCGCCTCTCCCCGTGTCTTCAGAAACTTTTTCTTGGCTATCTCACTGGCTACCTCATTCAGTGTATCTAGAATGGGACTACTCACCTTTCCTCTTATACGCTTCCTACTTCTAACTTTCCCTTCTCATTTGGTAGCAACAATATGCCCAGAAGGCCATAACATCGGTATCGTTCTTGACTTCTCCCAGTCCTTCACCTCTTGCGTTCAATCAGTGAGAAGCAGCATGGCCTTGTGGAAACTTCATGGGCTTGGGAGTCAGAGGACATAGGTTTTAATTCCAGATCTGCCCATACCGCTTGCTTTGTGAATTTGAGCAAGTCACTTAACTTCTCTGTGCCTCAGTTTTCCTGTTCTCCATTCTGCTTAGCTTGGGAGCCCCATACAGGGCAAGGACTGTACCCAACCTATCTTGTATCTGCCCCAGCACTTAGAATAATGTTTAGCATGTAGTAAGCACTGAACAAATACCATTGAAAAAGAGAAAAAAAAACCCACCAACACATCCCCACCAAATACTGCTGGTTCTTTCTGCACAGTTTTGCTCAGTCCTGTTCCTTCCTTTCCACCCAAAGAATTGGGTGTAACTCCCCTCCCTCCCTCCAGCTATTACCTATTTGCACATGATTAAGCCTTCCCTGATAGGATTTTAGCTTTAACTTGGTATAAGGCTAAATGTCTAGGACTAAGTGACAAGAAATCCGGTGGTTGATTGGTTGCAAACATTTCCACTTACCAGAAACCTGATTATGTTTCTTCTGACAAATCATCCTTCTTATCTTTAAGAGCAGAAGGCTCTTTAATAGCTGGCATCCAATAACCTAAAAATAGCCTCAATACATGTTCTCCTGTCTACTTAGAATGTGAGCTCTGTGTAGGAATTAATTATCTTGTATCTATCCAAGAGCTTATTAAAGTGCTTGGCAAATGGTGAGTGCTTATCAGAAACCACAATTATCATCATTATTATTAGTAATAACAATGATGATAATGATAACTGATATCTGGCAACTCTTACCCTGAGATTTTTCACATTAAACCCAGGACTGTCTTCTTCAGGCAGGAGAATTACAGATATAAATGTCTACCATGACATTTATGAGAAGCAGCGTGGCCCAGTGAAAAGAGCCCGGGCTTGGGAATCAGAGGTCATGGGTTCTAATCCTGGCCCCGCCATTTGTCAGCTGTGTGACTTTGGGCAAGACACTTAACTTCTCTAGGCCTCAGTTACCTCATCTATAATATGGGGATTAAGACTGTGAGCCCCATGTGGGACAATATGGTCACCTTGTATATACCCCAGTGCTTAGAACAGTGCTTTGCATATAATAAGTGCTTAACAAATACCATCATTATCATTATTATTATTACCAGGAATGTTTTTAGTCCAGAGCTCTGAATACAATATATAGTTGGACATAGAGGAGCTTTAAATAGGCAACATTTTATTTTTAAGTTGAGGAATATATACATGATTTTGAATTTGGACTCAGAAATCATAATTTCTATATTTTAAATTGCGAGCATTTCCCTTCATGTTAGAAATACTCTATTGTATTTTATTAATGATGTGCATATAGCTATAATTCTATTTATTCTGACAGTTTTGACACCTGTCTATATGTTTCGTTTTGTTGTCTGTTTCTCCACTTCCAGACTGTGAGCCCATTGTTGGATAGGGACCATCTCTATATGTTGCATATGTGTACTTCCCAAGCGCTTAGTACAGTGCTCTGCACATAGTAAGCGCTCAATAAATATGATTGAATGAATGAATGAATGAATGAAAGGCACACTGTGAGTACTGATGCTAACGATACTCATAAAAATAGTATTCATTAAGTGTTAATGTGTGCCCAGCACAGTATTAAGCACTGGAAATACTACACGTGGAAACAGACACAGCGCCTGTACCTCAGTAGCACATGCTATCTAAAGATTTCAAGAGGGACAAAGGATAGGCACCACCAGGAGAACATAAACACGAAAACAAAGGTCAGTAGGATATTGTGTTGAAGGAGCAGAATTTAAGGCACCTCACAGTTCAGAGGTCTCAACCAGTTCAGTCTCAAACACAATGACGGCTACGGCAGCTGCTGTCACATTCATTCATTCATCCATTGAATGTATTCATTCATTCCTTCAATCATATTTATTGAGCGCTTGCTGTGGGCAGAGCACCATACTAAGCACTTGGAAAGTACAATTCGTCAACAGACAGAGACGATCTCTACCCAACAACGGGCTCACAGTCTAGAAGGGGGAGACAGACAACATAACAAAATAAGTAGACAGGGATTTATTGAGCACTTACTATGTACAGAGCAATGTACTAAGCACTTGGGAGAGTATAATACAGTACACAGACACAGTGCCTGCCACTGTCTTCCTGAGGTTATGTAGAGGTGCCAGGCTACAACACTTTTCCTCTGTCTTTCTGGGGTGGTGAAGGGAGGACTGATTGGGGTGGAATTTCCTCAAGAATGTGGAGAAGAACCAGAGTGGGATTCCGTTTAGGAGTGTGACCGTCCAGTAGAGTACAAGGCCAAAGGCCCAAGGGGCCATGATGAGGAGTGGAGGAGTCACATGGATGTCTGGTGGGGAAGACTTGGTCATGAGCAGCAGCAGGTTATATTCATTCATTCGTATTTATTGAGCACTTACTGTGTGCAGAGCACTGTACTAAGCACTTTGGAAGTACATGTTGGCAACATATAGAGATGGTCCCTACCCAACAGTGGGATCACAGTCTAGAAGGGGGAGACAGAGAACAGAACAAAACATATTAACAAAATAAAATAAATAGAATAAATATGTACAAGTAAAATAAATAAATAAATAGAATAATACATACAAACATATATACATATATACAGGTTCTGTGGGGAAGGGAAGGAGGTAAGGTGTGGGGGGAGGATGGAGAGGGGGAGGAAAGGTTTTATTCACATGGGTAGCCAGTGGAGTGCAGAGAAGCAGAGTGGCTAAGTGGCAAGAACCCAGGCTTGTGACGCAGAGGTCATGGGTTCTAATCCTGGCTCTGCCACCTGTCAGCTGTGTGACCTTGGACGAGCCTCTTCACTCCTCTGTGCCTCAGTTCCTTCATCTGTAAAATGGAGATTAAAAGTATGAGCCCCATGTGGGACAACCTGATTATGCTGTATCTACCCCAGCACTTAGAACAGTGCTTGGCACATATTAAGCACTTAACAAATACTATTATTATTATTATTATTATTATTATTATTATTATTATTATTATTATTATTACCAAGAGCAAAGCCCTGCAAGCCACCGTGGAAGGATAGTGGAGGAGTAGTACAGAATGTGATTAGTGGCAGATTAAGTCACTGATAAAATGGAGAAGCGTTAGGTTTCACACAACTTCCTAGCTTCAAACAAATCAGGTGCTTGGGAAGTACAGAATAAGGAAGTGATATGTTCCCTCCCATCATGGGGCTTTCACTCAAATTGGGGGGAAAATGAACCTTAAAGTAAGTGGGTCAATCTAATCCTTAGAAAGTGGCTTGTGACAGTAAGACTGAGAATTTATCATTCTATCTATTTGTGTAAATGTAAAAAGTAATAAGTCCTTCCTTCTTGATCGATTAGTCATATTTCCTCCTTCTGAGAGAGTAATCCAAATATGCCCACACTGTCCCTGAGACATACAGCAAGTAAATTGATCTAAGGTAAGATGATTTCACATATAAGATATTTTGGGCTGTATAAATAGTATACGGTTACCTAGACCCATTGTCTATATAAGGAAGTATCTCCTTATATATCCTTATGTAGATTATATATTTGTGCAATATAGATGTATCTTTTAACTATACTGCTTAAAGAGATAATGGAGTGTAAAAAAGGGAGATGTAAAAAGGTGTTTTCTTCTTATAACCCTGGGTTGTATGAAGCTGAGAAAACCAATTTGAGAGTTTTCCTGAATTTATTCATTCATTTAATCATATTTATTGAGCGCTTAAAGCGCTTACTTTGTGCAGAGCAATGTACTAAGCACTTGGAAAGTACAAATTTAGGAGAGATGATATGATAGCAGTGTCATTTTGGGGGGTCATTTGCCTGGGGTCATCATAAACAGAATTCAAGAGACTAGAACCATGCAAATTATATGGAGTGATTGCCGGAAATGGGGCTTGAGAAGCATATTTTTGGACTCTGATTCTACCCACATATTCTCTTTGGCTCCAAGTGCTCTTAAAGTTTCAGGGATTTGGTTAAAAAAGATCCAGTTGCAGTTCCTGGATTACTTCATGATCCAAGTGCCTTTTTCCATTTTCATTTAATTTTTGTGAAACTCTCCTGGAGCTAATCCATGCTTTTGGAAGAGGATTGAGCTTTTTTTTTTTAAAGGGTTGAATGCTTACATCTTTGAATGAATTCAATAGACTCATTTTCAAAAATGAATCTGACAACAATAATAATTCTAGCAGGGTAATGGAACTGATTTCCAAATTATGATAACACATTTTATCTCATGTTCTGATATTTTTTGGTCCCTATGATTGGCAATTTGCACTAAGAGCATGGTAATTTTTAATAATACTGCAGAGAAACTCAGAGGATTTGTTTTCTTTTATTAAGGTTACCTATTTCTGTTCCCATCTCAATCTGCAGTAGGCTCAAAACAACACAGTCTCCAAGGCCAATCAGTATATGCTGATGGAGTTCATTTTGCTTACCAACTTTCCCTGTTTAAGCACACTCAAAGTATTAGGGTCTACAAAGAAAATTCAAGAAGTAGAGTCACTTTTTTATAAGTTTAGAAGGTATAGCTTTCTCTGTGAACTAGTATTTTTTTTTCAAAAGTTCCCAGACTATCTTAATGCATTCTCTTCTTTAGTTGACTAAAATTTGGGCTCTTTTCAACCGGTTCTTGTATCCTTTATTTCAGTTTATTGCATCTAAATGTTCTGGGATTTAGGTTATTTCATTTTTATCCAGAATAACATTTTTAAAAGATGTTCCCAGGCATTCATATTGATCATTTATCTCACATAAATTGTGGTTAAGACATAGCTACCTCTTGAAAGGAAGCCCAGTCTCTAGACAAAGAAATTTAATAATTTTTAACTGCATTATCTACCAATCTAATATACATATTGTGAGTGTGTCTTCTATCCATAATGGACTTAAATTTATAAGCGTAAGGTACCTGAACTTGATCACCTTATTTAGGTTAGATGGGGGAAAGGAAAGAGGGAGAGGGGAAAGGAGAGAGTGAGGAAAAGAAATGAGACAAAGAGAGAGGGCAAGAGGAACAAATGATGTGCAGAGAGTAGGAAAAAGAAAAAGAGTAAGGAAGGTAACATTTAAGAGGATAAGAAGGGCAGAGAATCAAATAGTGGAGACGGTCGACAATGATGCCCCATAGTACTTATGTATAGAACTGTGATTTATTTATATTAATAAATATGATTGAATGAATTAATGAATGTCTATCTCCCCCTTTACACTGTAAGCTCCTTGTGGGCAGAGAACATGTCTACTATTCATTCATTCAATCGTATTTATTGAGCACTTACTGTGTGCAGAGCACTGTACTAAGCCCTTGGGAAGTAGAAGTTGGAACATATAGAGACGGTCCCTACCCAACAGCGGGCTCACAGTCTGGAAGGGGGAGACAGACAACAAAACAAAACATATTAGCAAAATAAACTAAATAGAATAAATATGTACAAGTAAAATTAATAGAGTAATAAATATGTACAAACATATATACATATATACAGGTGCTGTGGGGAGGGGAAGGAGGTAAGGTGGGGGGATGGGGAGGGCTGTATTGTACTCATCAAGCACCTTTCATTCAATCATATTTATTGAGCACTTACTGTGCACAAAACACTGTGCTAAGTGTTTGGGAGAGTACAATATAACAATAAATAGGCACATTCCCTGCCCACAATGAGCTGACATTCATTAATTCATTCAATTGTATTTATTGAGCACTTACTGTGTGCAGAGCAATCAATCAATCAATCAATCGTATTTATTGAGCGCTTACTATGTGCAGAGCACTGTACTAAGCGCTTGGGAGAGTACAATATAACAATAAATAGGCACATTCCCTGCCCACAATGAGCTGACATTCATTAATTCATTCAATTGAATTTATTGAGCATTTACTGTGTGCAGAGCAATCAATCAATCAACCAATCAATCAATCGTATATATTGAGCACTTACTATGTGCAGAGCACTGTACTAAGCGCTTGGGAAGTACAAATTGGCAACACATAGAGACAGTCCCTACCCAACAGTGGGCTCACAGTCTAAAAGGGGGAGACAGAGAACAGAACCAAACATACCAACAAAATAAAATAAATAGGATAGAAATGTACAAGTAAAATAAATAAATAAATAGAGTAATAAATATGTACAACCATATATACATATATACAGGTGCTGTGGGGAAGGGAAGGAGGTAAGATGGGGGAATGGAGAGGGGGAGGAGGGGGAGAGGAAGGAAGGGGCTCAGTCTGGGAAGGCCTCCTGGAGGAGGTGGCTCTCAGCAGGGCCTTGAAGGGAGCACTGTACTAAGCACTTGGGAAGTACAAGTTGGCATCACATAGAGATGGTCCCTACCCAACAACGGGCTCTAGAGAGGAGACAGACACTAGCATAAATTAATAAATTGTTGATAAATGAATTACAGGTATGTTACAAAAGTGCTGTGCACACAGAAAGCAGTAAATAAATGCCACTGATTGATTGATTCTTTGAAAGCTTCCGACAAAGCTGTCTCTTCCGCCTCTTCGCCAGGGTGGGCACATGGTCCAGGATGAATTGGCCCACCAGGGACAAGCATTTCTGCTTCATCCTGGGTTGTGGCCATAGCGGCAATGCTGGCCCTGGGGCGGGATTGCCCTTCCTCAGCTGTGCCCATGTCAGGGCCCATTTGGTTCACTTTTGGTCAGACTTTACACAATCTCTGACAAACAGGATTCATCAGATGGCTACCATCTCTGAACTCGACCTGTGAATCCAAGTTGGCCTGCACATATCTATTCTATTTATTTTATTTATTTTATTTTGTTAGTGTGTTTGGTTTTGTTCTCTGTCTCCCCCTTTTAGACTGTGAGCCCACTGTTGGGTAGGGACTGTCTCTATACGTTGCCATTTGGTACTTCTCAAGCGCCTAGTACAGTGCTCTGCACATAGTAAGCGCTCAATAAATACGATTGATTGATTGATTGATTGCACAGGTCTACTGGCTTGTAGCTGGCAGGTAGAGCTCATACCTGGGAATTCAACACAGCCCTTTCCCCACCCATAAAATGATGGAAATGTTTGTAGTCTTCAGCCTATATATTTTTTCTTGGATATTTTTGTACTCAAACATGTCTTGAAGGACCTAAAATGGGAGGAGGGACAGACCCTGAAGTTTTGAGGCTGGATGCTTAAATTAGGGTGGCTGGCTAGTTTGAAAGGTAGAGATTGAAGGACTGGATATCTGTTTGGTGGCACTTGGAGGACAGAGTGAGTCACGCTGTGATCTCTTCCTGATCCTCTAATCACACATATAAAGATTAAGAGCGAACATGTTTTTAAGCAAGGCAAATGTCCTGGCAGTCTCTACCAGAAAGTTGTGGATTTTATAGAATTTCACAGTTTAAAGCTGCACAAAACTTTTGGGGGATATTCCATACTGGAAAGATCGATTGAATGCTGGATTTTTAACATTAAAGGGAATGATTTTTTATGATAATCTTGAATTTCAACCTCCAGGTACTCTTTCAACCTATATAGGCAGTGATCAGGATATACACTTTATTGGTCTGGACTGATTACAAAAATCTCTAACTTTGTCTTTTAACGTCAATCCAGAATTCCTTTAGAGATACTTTTTCAGCCACCAGTAAATAATTATGCTGATCAAAATACCCTACTTGGATTCTAATAAAGACAAATAATTGCCTCATTTGCTCTATGGCCCATAATTAATTGTCTATAAATGCATATTTGTATCACAAAGGTGATAGTATAGCAAGGAGACCTTGTCTACACCTGGCATTATTTATCAGCTCTAAGATTGCTAAATTCTGTCATTCCCCTGCCTCCTTCCAGGTAAATGACTAAGTTATGTACAGCTTATTGTGGCTTGGCTTATTTTTTAAAATAAGATTGTGTATTATTCACTGATTTCTGAGGTAGTACCTTAAGTAACAAACTTTTCCCCTTCTTAAACAGAAGTTACTTGATTTTCTGTGTTGAATCATTTCTGTTTTATTTTCCCTGACTTTGTAGCGATAAAGATCTTGTGGATTTAGGAACGAAATGAACTTCCTGACAGTCTCATTTTAAGACCAACTCCAGCTGCTACTCTTCATGACAATAGTCTAGATAACGCTGAAATTTTCTAACTTCCTCCAGATCTTTGTAGTGTTTTGAACTGCAAATGATATTTTTATGTGTTCTGGTTTCAGCTCCTTGTGGAGGGCAGTACAGTGGATCAGAAGGGGTGGTTTTGTCCCCAAACTACCCACATAATTACACCTCTGGCCAGATTTGTCACTACTCAATAACAGTACCAAAGGAGTTTGGTAAGATTGTTGTTCGTTATTCTTATGTATATTTTTATTTCTCTTCATTTTGGTATTGCTTTGTCGGTCTGACGGTGAAGAGTACCATCCCAACATTTGATGAATACAATTTATTTGGCCACTTAACTGCTATGAGACCTTGGGAAAGTCACTGAACTTCTCTGTTCCTCAGTTTCTTCAGCTGTAAAATGGGGATTGCCTGACAGACTGAGTGTCCCATATTGGGCAGGGGCTGCATCTGACCTAATCATCTTGAATCTACCCCAAAAGTGCTTAGCATTCATAAGCACTTAAGCTCCCCAATTATTATCTTGATTATCATTATCATTAGTAGTAGTTTCTCTACTCCCAGACCCAAGCTCTTTCCAGTAGGCCATGTTGCTTCTCCACACATACAAAATCAGCACCTCCCCTTGGAGTAATGCATTTAGTACTAATAATAATGTTAATAATGCCATTTATTAAGCACTTACTATGTGCAAAGCACTGTTCTATGCACTGGGGAGGTTACAAGGTGATCAGGTTGTCCCACGGGGGGCTCACAGTCTTAATCCCCATTTTGCAGATGAGGTAACTGAGGCCCAAAGAATTTAAGTGACTTGCCCGAAGTCACACAGCTGACAGTTGGCGGAACCGGGATTTGAACCCATTACCTCTGACTCCAAAGCCTGGGCTCTTTCCACTGAGCCTCGCTGCTTCTCATATTATATAGTATAGTATATTTAGTATAGGATAAACTTAGTTCTTTTTTCATTTCAATTGTCCCATTGTGTTAGTAATGTTAGCTTTAAAACTCTTGCAATGTGAGCGTTAACTCTTTCAAACAGCCCTTGCTCAAAGACTGACGAGAGAACAGCTGTGGAGGAAAGGACCAGAAGAATTGAAAAATCCAGGGTGTGAAGGGGTCTGGTTTTGCCTATATGTCCAAGAATCAATTGGGTTATTCTGCGGGGGGAGCATGGCTTCTCTGTCAACAGTGGAATAGAGCCTCTTCTACTTCTGGATGGGGCAGAATTATCCTAAGAGGGAATTTGGGAAAAAGCTGCAGTTCATTCATTCATTTATTCAGTCGTATTTATTGAGTGCTTACTGTGTGCAGAGCACTGTACTAAGCACTTGGGAAGAACAAGTTGGCAACATATAGTCTGCTGGGGGCCAAACTTGTGTCCGTTGAGGTGGGATTTGTAAAGATTAAGCATGGCTGAGGCTGTAATAGAACTTGCAAACTGTTAAATTGCAAGTATGAAAAAAATAAATAAAATGTAGCTATTTTTACCAAGCAGCAGTAATAATGCCCATGAATTCTGCTGAGCAAACTATTCTTTGGAAAGAAAAAGGTTTCAACTTAAAGCAAAGAAGATCTTTCAAGACACTCGTGTCATTTAGTAAATTACTTCTCCCCGCCAGATGTTCACTGTAAACTAGACAGCGGTTTGGAGCCTGTGAATTTACAAATAGTCTCAGGGTCTTCTCTTGCTATTTGCAGCCAATTGATCAGTCCCAAGGGAGATAGAGAACGATTCAAAAGTACAGTTCAAACCTTTGCTAACTGCCATCTCCTTCCATCTGAATGATGGGATCATTCCTGGAGCGTGTCTTTGTTCTTACACTATTATATTGTTGCTAATAAATATACAAAGTATTTAACTATTTTTGCAGGTTTTTTTAAGCTCACACATGTACTACTGTATCAGGATATTATCACTGTTATTACTACTACGATATGTATTATTGTTATTCTTATGGTTGTCGTCATGGGAATTGTTACGTTATTATTATTATTATTATTATCATTATCACCTGTTTTGGCGTGCACTTACTGGTGCAGAGAGCACTGTTTAAAGTTTTGGGTAAGGAACCAAGATAATTCAGTCACCATCTCTGGCCAAAAGCAGACTCACAGATCGCAAATAAGGGAATAAAGATCAGCTAGTAATAAATGCATGAGGAAAGACTGAAATAACAAATAGAGCACAGTATGTGAAGATGGGACAGGGACTGAGTCCAACCTGATTAAGTTGTACTTATTCCAGCGCTTAGAACAGTGCTTGGCACATAGTAAGCACTTAGCAAGTACCATTATAATTATTATTAATAATATTAAGACAAGCAGGGAAATAAGAACATGAATCGGTATAGAACATGAAGACTAAAGAAGGGGTTAGCAAACTGCTCTCAGCTCCCTGCTTCCTCAGGAGCAATCAGAATCCAGTCGTAGCCATCCATCCAATATTACAACAGTTGCAGTAAGGTCGCTGCTGTAGTAGTTCCATATTTTGGGACAAGGCCCTTCATCCCAGAAATAATTGGGGGGGGGGGGGGGCGGCAGGGGAGAGAGTGCTAAATACAGTGCTCTGCACAAAGTAGCACTCAATAAATACGATTGAATGAATAATAATAATAATGGTATTTGTTAAGCACTTACTGTGTGCAAAGCCCTGTTCTAAGTGCTGGGAAGGTTACAAGGTGATCAGGTTGTCCCACTGGGGGCTCACAGTTTTAATCCCCATTTTACAGATGAGGTAACTGAGGCACAGAGAAGTTAAGTGACTTGCCCAAAGTCACACAGCCGACAGTTGGCAGAGCTGGGATTTGAACCCATGACCTCTGACTCCAAAGCCTGGGCTCTTTCCACTGTGTGTCTGCCCATTTTTAGAATGTGAGTCCGTGGTTGGGTAGGAACTGTCTCTATCTGTTGCCCAATTGTACTTTCCAAGCGCTTAGTACAGTGCTCTGCACACAGTAAGCACTCAATAAATGCAAATGAATGAATGGAAGTCTTAGTCCTTCAGTTCTTAGGCAGACGAGAGAGTCATCCACAGCGGCAAATTGGAACACACTTGCTCCAGAATCCATCTTTTAATTTTATTGAGCACCTGTTCGATCTGTCACCTGTGCTGACGACTACGCTAAGCAGCTCAGGGAAGACAATCAAAACAGGTGACCCTGCCTCTGAAGAAGAAGCTTGCAGTAAAAGGAGAAAGAAACACTTGATTTTTCGTGACTCTTTTCTTGTTTTTTTTCCCATTACTTTCCAGTTGTTTTTGGACAATTTGCCTATTTTCAGACGGCCCTGAATGATTTAGCGGAGTTGTTTGATGGAGTGCATGCCCAGGCAAGACTTCTCAGCTCTCTCTCTGGTTCTCATTCAGGTAACAAGGCTCTAATCCAACCCCAAATGTAAATTGCCAATCTAAATCTAGTTGTGGATTTCCTGTAGTTGTATACTTCAGTGACTTTAGCCTAAGCCCCGTACCCCCACCACCAGTTTGTGAAGAATTAAATGTTTTAACTTGCGATGTTTGCTACCACTGCTTAGTAGCTTTTAAAAATGCTGCCTGAAAATTAATGCTACATTAGAAATGTGTTTATTGATAAATGTTATCAAGTTATGAAGGCCAAAAGACTTGGTCATTCTGGCTTATTCTAATGAGAACAATGACATTGCAGTGCCAGATCAGAAGCAGTGTGGCTTAGTGGAAAGAGCCCGGGCTTGGGAATCAGTGGTCGTGGGTTCTAATCCCGGCTCCACCACTCGTCTGCTGGTGACGTTAAGCAAGTCACTTGACGTCTCTGTGCCTCAGTTACCTCATCTGTAAAATGGGGTTGAAGACTGTGAGCCCCACGTGGGACAACCTGATTACCTTGTATCTACCCCAGTGCTTAGAACAGTGCTTGGCACATAGTAAGCATGTAACAAATACCATTGTTATTATTATTATTATAGCGATAGTCCACATGCTTTTATTCTAAATCTTCTTTGGGTGTTTCCTCTGAGGGTGACTTCTATCCAGCTGTGGATGGAAAGGTGTCAAAGGTGTTTTTGACTTACCACTGTTATTCAGAATAATAAATCTGCATATTCTCATTTTATTTTGAAGACCCTGCTTTGAAATAATGAAGGCTTGTGTAATATTGAATGTCGAAGTGTATACAGACATAGAAAATCTGAGCAACAAAGGTGGAAATATGAAATATTCTCTAATATAAATACTATTAACAATATCCATCTTTGATCAGTGTGGCTTCACATTTGGAGTGTGTTCAACCTGATTGCCTAGTAACTACCTGAGTGCTTATAAAATGTCCTAGCCCATAGTGAATGCATTAAATATACCATAAAAAAGCTAGTATGTATTTGTGTCTGAGCATAGCACCTTTTGATAGATACATAAATAGATAATTGGATAGATGTATCAATCTGTGTCTGTGTCAATCAATTGATCATATTTATTGAGCACTTTTTGTGTGCAGAGCATTGCACTTACTGCTTGGGTGAGGATAGTTCAACAGATTGGTAGACACATTCCCTCTCCACAGTGATTTTGCAGTCTAGAAGGTGAGATGGACGTTAGTTTGGGAATATGTCCACAAGTACTGTGGTTCTGTGGGGAGAGGGATAATCAGAGTAAATCAGGGGGTGGGAGTGGGAGAGGAGGAAATGAGAGCTTAGTCAGGGAAGGCCTCTTGGAGGAGATGGGCCTTCAATAAGGCTTTGAAGGGGGTTGCGGGGGAGTCATTATAGGTCAGGGAGGGCATTCCAGGCCAGAGGCAAGATGTGGGAAAGTGGTTGGCTAGGCAAGACTGAGCTACAGCGAGTAGGCTGACATTATAGGGGTGAACCCCACTGTTGGGTAGGGACTGTCTCTATATGTTGCCAACTTGTACTTCCCAAGTGCTTAGTACAGTGCTCTGCACACAGTAAGCACTCAATAAATATGATTGATTGATTGATTAAGTGTGTGGGTTGGGTTGTAGTAGTGCTCTCTGTATGCAGAGCATGGTACTAAATGCTTGGGGGAGTTAGAGAAGCATCATGGCTCAGTGGAAAGAGTCCCGGCTTTGGAGTCAGAGGTCATTCAAATCCAGGCTCCACCAACTGTCAGCTGTGTGACTTTGGACAAGTCACTTCACTTTTCTGGGCCTCAGTGACCTCATCTGTAAAATGAGGATTAAGACTGTGAGCCCCATGTGGGGCAACCTGATCACTTTGTATCCCACCTGTGCTTAGAACAGTGCTTTGCACATAGTGAGTGCTTAACAAATACCATTATTATTATTATTATTATTATTATTATTATTATTATTATTATTACCACACAAGACACAATCTCTACCCACAACAAACTTGAAGTCTAAAAGGGGAGACAGACATTAATATCAATAAATAAGATGACAGATATGTACATAAATGCTTTTGGGATGGGAGCAAGTCAAGCTGTCACAGAAGGGAATGGGACAAGAGGGAAAGAGAGCTTAATAAGGAATGGCCTCTTGGAGGCCATTAATTAGGCTATGAAGGAGGGGAGAGTAATTGTCTGCCGGATATGAAGAGGGAGGGTGTTCCAGGCTAGTGGCAGGATGTGGGCAGTGAGATACTGCTGGGAAGGATGGGAAAGTTGAAGAGGAGGCAGGAGGAGGGAGGAGCTGGAGAGGAGCAGGGGAGATATTAGGGAAATCATGCCTGATAATTTCAATATTCTCATTAAAATAGGTAGCCAGGTCATTAGGGGCAAGGTATGGGAAGGCAGGGGGAAAGGGCATTTAAGAAAGGAGATAAACATCTGAAACAACTGACAAGGAAAATAGGCATGGATGACACTAAGGATGTAGAAATCATTTTGCTGGACAGAGAAAAAGCATGCAAGAATGAACTTGAGCTGAACTAAGTTGACCTGATATCTAGATTTCTGCCAGCATCACTCTGTATATTTATATCTGTATGTGAGACAGCAGATATATATACACATATATATATATAGAGAGAGAGAGAGAGAGAGAGAGAGCGATACCTATCTATATATATTCATATAAAAGTATACACCTATAGATAGGTAGATAGATATATACACACGTGCAGATTCAATTTGTGTTTAAAATGCAAAGTCTTCTCTTATGGCTTAAGTACAATAAGGATTTGAAAGAGTTATTAGTCACAAATAAAACTCTAACCAAAGGTACCCCTGCTCATGGTGATAAAGAATGTTCAGAATACCTTCGATGATTCTGAGAACGACAGTTTCTGGAAATGTAGAAAAAGTTTAAATGATCAAGGATTTCAGAAGACCTCACACTTAGTGATTACTTTTCCTTTCTTAGGTAAAAATGAACAGCTTTCTAGAAATCTGATCAATATCGTTTTCAAAACAATCCTTGGGGTAAGAATTATGAAATAAGAGTGAAAGGAAATAAAGAAAAACTAATTATGTTGAAGTATCCTTTTATCCCATAAGAAATATCTTGTATTCTCTGATTTCTCTCAATTGTTTTCAATTTCATTTTCAGGAGAAACACTCCCCTTGGCTACATCTAATCAAATATTACTGCGGTTCAGTGCCAAAAGTGGAGCATCAGCTAGGGGATTCCATTTTGTTTACCAAGGTAAATATTACACTGAACTTCACTTCAAATCACTTACCCTCACTTGCTGTTTTATACAGCCCATCTCTTTACTCCTTCCAGATTATTTGCCTGTTGGTAATATTTTGTTGTTGTTGGAAATGTTGGTTTAGGGGAGGAATGAATCAGTTACTTGGGCTGAATAGAAAAAAATACAAGCTGGGATGAATCTGGAAAAACGTCCATGTGATTAGGGGAATGTGCTGATAAAAAGCCTTGAAATCAGGGTCAGGAGCTTTAGGTAGATGAAAGAGGTAAGATGTCATCATTATAGGATTTTGAAAATGGGAATAATGTAACTCTGTTAGCATTTCAGTCAATGGGGAAATTCAGATAGGAATGTGTAGTTTGCTCTCATCCAGTTAATGTTTAACAATTTGAGAATTGAGCTTAAAGAATCAACAAAAGCCAAGACACATCCATCATCCTATGCAGTTTAATCTTGCGGCTCCTGAGCTCCTCAACTGCAGTGCTGTAGCTATATGTTGATGCTAAATAGTTAATTTGGCAATAGTTAATAGAATCAGGCTTTGTTCTTCTTGATTTAAAACTGCAAAACACAATTTTTTTCTCAGTCATAACTCCCTTGATCATCATGAGCCTCTCACTGTCGATCACTTGAATTTATTGAGTGCTTTCCGCATGCAAAACACTCACCAAACCAGCCCTTGCAAAACCATATTTGTTCTGCCCAAGTTTAGCATGCTTTATGCAATAGTTCCACCCAAAATTAACTCCCCTCAATTTAAAGGCTTCAAAGTACACTTCTCTTTATTTAGGGAGAGTGGTAAAGCACCTCTATGGTTATCCAAGGAGAGATTGAGTTAAGTTTAGTTATCCGTTCCTGATATTCTTTACTGTCAGTCAAATACAGTCCCTTTAAACTTTAAACTCGTCATGGGGAGGGAATATGCCTACTGAATCTGTTATATCATGCTCTTCCAATTGCTCAGTGCAATTCTCTGCACACAGTAAGCACTCAATAAATACAATTGATTGATTGATATCTTCAATCTTTCTCATTTTCTTTCAGATACTATTAACCACTCTGGAAAATTGTATTTGTTTTATTGTGTTTCAGTGAGGAAGAAACATATGTACCAGTTTTGTTGAAACCTTGTTAAGGCTTTATCTGAAAGAAATTCAGAATGCACTGTGGAATTACAATTTTGAGGAACTGGAAGAGATTAATTTTGAGAAATTTTCCCTATCACACAATGAATAAAACAAATCTACCTACTTTAAGACAAATCTTTAATTGTGACTAGTTTGGAAAGTATTCCAATTTGGAAAATCTAGTGACTATAACTAGGTTGTAGCCTCATATTTATTGTGCCAGTGGCTCCTAATTCCTCCTGTTATTTTCATCTGAAATACGTTCTCCTATGCACATTCACAAAAGCGTCTGGTTTTCAACATTATAAGAACTCTTGAGAATACCATCCCTTCTCTGAACGAACACACTAATCTGGCCTGGAAAGTCAATCATTTTATTTATCACCCTCCATTCTAGTTCGACCTTATTCCCTGTTCACTTTTCCACTGGGCTGATTTCAATTTTGTTTCACAGCAGTGTGAAACATTTACTAGAAAATGGAGAATAATTACTGTGGAAAATGGAATCTCTGTCGCTGCCTGAGAAGTCAAGGTTTCTAGTACTGTAGACAAAAATAGAGGGATGTGTGGTGGAGTGAAGTTATAGAACAGTGTTGAATTTTAATCTCAGTCATTATCAGAATCACTTGGGTCATTTCACTTTAATATATTATTTTTTGTGGCCTTTTTTAAGCATTTACTATCTGGCCGGCACTGCTCTAAGCACTGCGATAGACCCTAGCCAAGGAGGTTGGGCACAGTCTGTGTCCCACGCGGGCCTCAAAATATTAATCTCCATTTTACAGATGAGGTAACTGAGGCACAGAGGATTGACTTGCCTAAATTCACTGGCAGACAGGTGGGGTGGTGCTGGGATTAGAACCCAGGTCCTTCTGACTCCAAGGCCTGTGCTCTAATAATAATAATGGCATTTGTTAAGCACTTACTATGTGCAAAGCACTGTTCTTAGTGCTGGGGAGGATATAAGGTGATCAGGTTGTCCCCTGTGGGGCTCACAGTCTTAATCCCCATTTTACAGATGAGGTAACTGAGGCACAGAGAAGCTAAGTGACTTGCCCAGGGTCACACAGCTAACAATTGGCGGAGCTGGGATTAGAACCCCTGACCTCTGATTCCCAAGCCTGGGCTCTTTCCATTGAGCCACGCTGGTCTATCCACCAGACCATACTACTTTTCTGCTCCACTTTCTCAAAACATAAATTTGGACTTTGCATATACCTCGTTACTCTTCACTTGATGAAAACTTCATATCTGTTTTCTAGACAAAAGGTCCTTTAATAGAATATCATCTAAGAAATGCCTTTCCTTAGGCAGGTGAATCATCCATCTATCCTGGTATCCTGTCACAATCATTTAACAATATTAGGCACTTAGAGCATGCAGAACATTGTCCTAGGCACTTAGGAGAGTACAAGACATAGAAGACATTCATTCATTCACTCACATTTATTGAGCACTCACTGTGTGCAGAGCACTGAACTAAACACCTGGAAAGTACAATCTGGCAACAGAGACAGTCCCTTCTAGACTGTGAGCCCACTGTTGCGTAGGGACCATCTCTATATGTTGCCAACTTATACTTCCCAAGAGCTTAGTACAGTGCTCTGCACACAGTAAGCACTCAATAAATACGATTGAATGAATAAATGAATGAATGAATGAATAGTAGACATGTTCTCTGCCCACAAGGAGCTTACAGTGTAAAGGGGGAGACATACATTCATCCCTCATCAAAACCCGTTAAAAAAAGCCCGAGCTTGGGAGTTTGAGATCATGGGTTCTAATCCCGGCTCTGCCACTTGTCAGCTGTGTGACTTTGGGCAAGTCACTTCACTTCTCTGGTCCTCAGTTCCCTCATCTGTAAAATGGGGATTATGACTCTGAGCCCCTCATGGGACAACCTGATCACCTTGTATCCCCCCAGTGCTTAGAACAGTGCTTTGCACACTGTAAGTGCTTCACAAATACCATTATTTTTATTATTATTACCCTGAAGGCAGTTGATATTCACCCCAGTCCCACAGAAATTACATGCATTTCCTTTAACTCTGCCATTTTCCCTATCTGGAATACATTTTATTTTCTGTCTCCACTTCTATAAGCTCCTTGAGAGCAAGGATCATAACTATGAAACTCTATTATTTTACTTTCCCACACACTTGGTACTGTGCTCTGCACACAGTAAGTTCTCAATAATTACCATTGATTGCTTGGATTTTTTTGTGTCTCGAAAGATATTTAGGCCATGCAAAATATTTCAATATTTCAAAAATTAAATTGCCCACGTCCTCTTTCTCCATTCACCCATATTTGATTACTCATTTCATTATCCTCAGTTAATTGCTGCCAATATGGGAGGTTTTTTGCTTGTTTGTCTTATTTTTGACGGTATTTATTAGGCACTTACTATGTCCCTGGCACTGTACTAAGCACTGGGCTAGATAGAAGGATGGATACAGAACATGTCCCTTGTGGAGCTCACAGATGAGGGAAATGAGACATAGAGAAGTGAAGTGACTTGCTCAAGATCACATAGCAGACAAGTAGCGGAGCCGAGATTAAATCTGGGTCCTCTGATTCCCGGGCAAGGGCTCTTTCCAGTAGGACACACTTCTTCCCATATTTGTCTGAATAGGAAATGCCGTTACTCAAGTGTAGCCTTCAGGAGAAGAAATGTTGTTGTTGCATGGCTGAAAGAGGAAAAAAAAAATGAAAGAGAAAATGTAGAATGGAATATTCTGAGGTAAAAAGTGGAGATGAACCATATTGTCCCCGGGGGCACAGGAACTTATGTTATGGAAGTTATGTCCTGTGGTTATTTTCTAAATTTAAGATCTTTCACAGGGATTTTTCCCACTGGATTAATTTCCTAGTGTGCATTTTTCCTTGAGTTGATTGAATATGTGTCTTAAAGAGTCAAGAGAGTCTTGAACCAATCTGGAGAGTCTCAGAGCAACCTGGACAGATTGTATTGTGGATGAACTATATGTTATCAATTATTTATTCACACTATTTGTACAAAATACAATAAAGAGACAATCCCTGCCCACAGCTGGCTCACAGTCTAGAGGGGCTCGTTATGGGCAGGGAATGTGTCTGTTAATTGCATTGTATTCTCCCAAGAGCTTAGAACAGTGGTCTGTGCATAGTGAGCACTCAATAAATACCACTGATTGATAGACTGCAGATAGGTTAAAGAATAGGTAACTGTAATAATTCATACCTCTTAAGAAATGGACGTTTTTGTGTGTGGGTGGAAAGCAAATCAGTCGATCAATAAGTGATATTTATGAGTGCTTACTGTCTGCAGAACACTCTGGTAAGTGCTTGGAAGAGTACAATACAAGAGTTGGTAGACACATTCTCTGCTCACAAGGAGCTTATTATTTGGAAACGTTAGAGTATCTCAAGTTCCTCACAATTCTGTGTGTCTACCTCCAATTCTCTCATTGACTTCAAAGCTTTGGAAAACAGGGGAAGAATTTGCAAACGTTCTGCTTTGCTTTTCAATATAGCGGTTCCACGCACCAGTGACACGCAGTGCAGCTCGGTCCCAGAGCCTAGATATGGGAGGAGAATTGGATCTGAGTTTTCAGCCGGCTCGATTGTTCGATTTGAATGCAACCAAGGATATCTGCTTCAGGGCTCCAAAGCTATCAGATGTCAGTCCGTGCCAAATGCTTTAGCTCAGTGGAATGACACAATACCCAGCTGCATAGGTAAGCAATGCCTGGGGGGGTTTATCTGATGACTGGAATGATAATGATGATCTAATAATATTTGTTGATACTAATAATATAATGATGATGATGATGATGGCATTTGCTAAGCACTTACTATGTGCAAAGCACTGTTCTAAGCGCTGGGGGAGGTTACAAGGGGATCAGGTTGTCCCACAGGGTGCTCACAGTTTTAATCCCCATTTCACAGATGAGGTAACTGAGGCATAGAGAAGTGACTTGCCCAAAGTCACACAGCTGACAGTTGGCAGAGCCGGGATTTGAACCCATGATCAATAAATAATGGCATTTATTAAGCACTTACTACGTGCAAAGCACTGTTCTAAGTGCCGGGGGGGGGTTATAAGGTGATCAGGTTGTCCCATGGGGGGCTCATAGTCTTCATCCCCATTTTACAGATAAGGGAACTGAGGCACAGAGAAGTGAAGTGACTTGCCCAAAGTCACACAGCTGACAATTGGCGGAGCCGGGATATGAACCCATGAGCTCTGACTCCAAAGCCCGGGCTCTTTCCACTGAGCCACGCTGCTTCTCATTATCACTATCATTATTTCATTATCATTATCATTACTAATAATATATTCTAATATAATAGATAATATTTTTTAATATGTGAGAAGCAGCATAGCTTAGTGGCTAGAACACAGTCCTGGGAGTCAGAAGGATGAGGTTCTAATCCTGGCTCTGCCACGTGTCTGCTGTGTGACCCTGTGCAAGTCACTTCACTTCTCTGGGCCTCAGTTACCTCATCTGTAAAATGGGGATTAAGAGTATGAGCCCATGTGGGACAGGGACTGTGTCTAACCTCATTAACTTGTAACTCGAGGTAACTGAGGCACAGAGAAGGGAAGTAACTTGCCCAAGGTCACATAGCAGCCATGAGGCAGACTTTTAGGCCCAGTCTCTTTCCACTAGGCCATGCTGTTTCTCAGTGTCTCCGTAAATCAGAAATGCAAAGCCGCTTCAGAATTTGGTGTTCACTGTCTATCATTTAATAATGGCCTTGTCCAATTTAAAGAAGGAGTCTGTAATTTCAGAGGAAATTAAAAACCAGCTGGCTGGCAAGCAGTATTTCTTTAATAAAAATTACCTATCAAATTAACAATTGTGATACTTGTTTTCTGAATATTCGATGACTATGTGATTAACTCCAAAGACTTAGGCCTAAGACATATCTTAATTTTTCTGGAAATCGTTAGTTTTGGTAGTCAGAATCCCCTGGTTAGTGCCCTTTAATGCTTTTATGATGATGCATTTAAAAAAAGTAGACTCCTAATCTACAATGAATAATAATAACATTGTTAGTTGATGTTTAGTTGCTTATTTCTGTGTCAGAGCCCCTAGTGGAGTAATATTTAGCACTGTGAATTCATTTATACATATTAAAGGGTAACTTTTTATAAATCCCATTAATATCAATTGAAATTGCAAGTGTGCAGGGGTAGAAGAATAAACCCTGAAGTATTTAAATGATAGAATATTAATTATTCTAAACAAGAGCATTTTCTGTAACACCAGTGCTCTTTATTGTCCCTTCTTGCAGATTTAAAAGATATGAGGCGGGGAAAACATAATTTATAATTCACTAAGTGCTACCAAACAAAACCAAAAGTATTGCAGAATTAAGCAGAACCGTACAAAATCAATTTTATATTGAAGGAAAATGGCCTGGTAGAATCATCTTCGAATAATTCTCAAAGGACTCAATTCAAATTAATCGTGTATTTGTGTTTGAAACATAAAGCTGATTTATTTCTCTACTCTCTGAAATCCATATTTTCTCCTAGTTCCCTGCAGTGGTAATTTCACTGAGCGGAGAGGCACTATCCTGTCTCCTGGTTACCCTGAACCTTACGGTAACAGTTTAAACTGTATATGGAAAATAATAGTTACAGAAGGATCGGGCATTCAGGTAAGTTCTTGTTCTGTAAAATGGAGACTCTAAATACTCCTTTGACAGTTGTTCTTTGACCCAATTTGGACACAAATCTAGAGGAAGTATTCTGTTTCCCTTAGCATTTTTAACTTCTTCATCCATAAAATGGGCATTAATACACATATTAGTTAACTATGAAAATAATGAACCATTCCCAGTCTTCTCAGAATGTATTTATTCATGGTTGATTTTTCACTTATATTGTTGCTTGAATTAGTTGTTGAGGTTATCCAAATAACTCCCGTTATCTTTTTCTTTGTACACTAGCAGATGGTGGAACGGGAAGGTTGGAAACAGTGGGATAGGATTGGCAGGGACCAGGGGGAGTGTTGAGGAACTTTATGAGCAGTAGTGGAAACCATGGAAATAGAGAAAGAGAAGAGTCTAGATGTTGAAGTTCAGGGAGGGGGTTATAGAGAAATCAGTGGAACCACAGTTAGCAGGGAGAGACCAGTAAATCAATGCTATTTACTGAGTGTTTACTGTGTGCAGAGCATTGCGCTAAGGGCTGATGTCCAGAAGCAATATATTTGAGACAGTTCTGGAAAGCTGGTCTCCTCTTTTCAGATCTCTACTATGCCTAGAGGAAACAGCAGAGTTCTTTGAGTCAGAAACTCCTCATAGAAGATTTTAATAGCCATGAATTTTCTTCTTGTAGACTTCTACCAGATGATAATGATAAACTCCTTGTTTTTGGTAGATTCAAGTGATAAGTTTTGCCACAGAACATAACTGGGACTCTCTCGAGATTTATGATGGAGGTGATATGACAGCACCAAGACTTGGAAGCTTTTCAGGTGAGAATATAGCTCTCCACAAAACCTTTGACTTGGGTTCTGCGGCCAACGTTAACTCAATGGAGTGTAGTCAACTTCACTTTCTGTGAGTTTTTTCAATTTAACTTATTGGTATATCCATTACAATTGTGCTGATGTGTATAAGCCAAATGGACAGAGAAATGGAAATTCAGAAAGATATCAGACTTGCCCAATAGTGAAGGTAGGATTTAAATCCAAGTCTCTTTGCAGATTTCTGTCATATACATTTTGTTGCATTTCTGTCACAGTTGTGACAGTTCTCTTTGGGAGTTCACATGGGAGACAGTGAAGCAGTGGACACCTCTTTGTAAAGGAAATTTAAAATGTACAGAATTTGAGTAGGGTCTGGAATTTGATTTTATCAATCAATCAATCAATCAATCAATCGTATTTATTGAGCGCTTACTATGTGCAGAGCACTGTACTAAGCGCTTGGGAAGTACAAATTGGCATCACATAGAGACAGTCCCTACCCAACAGTGGGCTCACAGTCTAAAAGGGGGAGACAGAGAACAGAACCAAACATACCAACAAAATAAAATAAGTAGGATAGAAATGTACAAGTAAAATAAATAAATAAATAAATAAATAGAGTAATAAATATGTACAACCATATATACATATATACAGGTGCTGTGGGGAAGGGAAGGAGGTAAGACGGGGGGATGGAGAGGGGGACGAGGGGAGAGGAAAGAAGGGGCTCAGTCTGGGAAGGCCTCCTGGAGGAGGTGAGCTCTCAGCAGGGCCTTGAAGGGAGGAAGAGAGCTAGCTTGGCGGATGGGCAGAGGGAGGGCATTCCAGGCCCGGGGGATGACGTGGGCCGGGGGTCGATGGCGGGGACAGGCGAGAGCGAGGTACAGTGAGGAGATTAGTGGTGGAGGAGCGGAGGGTGCGGGCTGGGCAGTAGAAGGAGAGAAGGGAGGTGAGGTAGGAGGGGGCGAGGTGATGGAGAGCCTTGAAGCCCAGGGTGAGGAGTTTCTGCTTGATGCGCAGATTGATCGGTAGCCATTGGAGGTTTTTGAGGAGGGGAGTAATATGTCCAGAGCGTTTCTGGACAAAGATAATCCGGGCAGCAGCATGAAGTATGGATTGAAGTGGAGAGAGACACGAGGATGGGAGATCAGAGAGAAGGCTAGTGCAGTAGTCCAGACGGGATAGGATGAGAGCTTGAATGAGCAGGGTAGCAGTTTGGATGGAGAGGAAAGGGCGGATCTTGGCAATGTTGCGGAGCTGAGACCGGCAGGTTTTGGTGACGGCTTGGATGTGAGGGGTGAATGAGAGAGCGGAGTCGAGGATGACACCAAGGTTGCGGGCTTGTGAGACGGGAAGGATGGTAGTGCCGTCAACAGAGATGGGAAAGTTAGGGAGAGGACAAGGTTTGGGAGGGAAGACAAGGAGCTCAGTCTTCGACATGTTGAGCTTTAGGTGGCGGGTGGACATCCAGATGGAGATGTCCTGAAGGCAGGAGGAGATGCGAGCCTGGAGGGAGGGGGAGAGAGCAGGGGCAGAGATGTAGATCTGGGTGTCATCAGCGTAGAGATGATAGTTGAAGCCGTGGGAGCGAATGAGGTCACCAAGGGAGTGAGTGTAGATTGAGAACAGAAGGGGACCAAGCACTGAACCTTGGGGAACCCCCACAGTAAGAGGATGGGAGGGGGAGGAGGAGCCTGCAAAAGAGACTGAGAAAGAACGACCGGAGAGATAAGAGGAGAACCAGGAGAGGACGGAGTCAGTGAAGCCAAGGTCAGATAACGTGTTGAGGAGAAGGGGGTGGTCCACAGTGTCAAAGGCAGCTGAGAGGTCGAGGAGGATTAGGACAGAGTATGAGCCGTTGGATTTGGCAAGCAGGAGGTCATTGGTGACCTTTGAGAGCGCAGTTTCCGTGGAATGAAGGGGACGGAAGCCAGACTGGAGGGGGTCGAGGAGAGAGTTGTTGTTGAGGAATTCTAGGCAGCGCGTGTAGACAACTCGTTCAAGGAGTTTGGAAAGGAATGGTAGGAGGGATATGGGACGATAACTAGAAGGTGAGGTGGGGTCAAGAGAGGGTTTTTTTAGGATGGGAGAGACATGGGCATGTTTGAAGGCAGAGGGGAAGGAACCAGTGGAGAGTGAGCGGTTGAAGATGGAAGTTAAGGAGGGGAGAAGGGATGGAGCGAGAGATTTCATAAGATGAGAGGGAATGGGGTCAGAAGCACAGGTGGCCGGAGTAGCACTTGAGAGGAGGGAGGAGAGTTCCTCTGAGGATACTGCTGGGAAGGATGGGAGAGTAGCAGAGAGTGTTGAGAGCCGGGGGGTTGGAGAAAGGGGGGAAGAGACTTTGGGGAGGTCGGACCTGATGGATTTAATTTTGTTAATGAAGTAGGAGGCCAGATCGTTGGGGGGGGGGGGAAGGAGGAGGGGGAGGAACCGGGGGCCTGAGAAGGGAGTTGAATGTACGGAAGAGCTGGCGGGGGTGATGGGCATGGGTGTCAATAAGGGAGGAGAAATAGTTTTGTCTGGCAGAAGAGAGGGCTGAGTTAAGGCAGGAAAGGATAAACTTGAAGTGAACGAGGTTGGCATGGTGTTTAGACTTTCGCCAGCAGCGTTCAGCAGCTCGAGCATAAGAGCGAAGGAGGCGGACAGTGGCAGTGATCCAGGGCTGTGGGTTAGTGGTGCGAGAGCGGCGAAGGGAAAGGGGAGCGAGCGAGTCTAGCTGAGTAGAAAGGGTAGAGTTGAGAGCAGTAATCTGATCATCAAGACTGGGTAGAGAGGAGAGGGCGGCGAGGTGGGGTGTGAGGCGCTCCGAAAGATGGGTGGGGTCCAGAGAGCGGAGATCTCTCTGAGGGAGTAAAACTGATTTACAGGGGAAAGGAGTGTGAGTGAGGAGGCAGGTGAGAAGATTATGATCAGAGAGAGGGATCACAGAGTTGGTGAGGGTGGACACAGTGCAGCGGTAGGAGATGATGAGGTCGAGGGTATGACCAAGTTGGTGAGTGGGTGAGGTGGGGTGGAGGAAGAGGTTGGCAGCGTCAAGGAGAGATAGAAGGCGGGCGGCAGAGGAGTCGTTAGGGATATCCATGTGGATATTGAAGTCTCCGAGGATCAGAGTGGGCATGGAGAAGGAGAGAAGGAATGTGAGGAAGGGGTCAAAGTCATTAAAGAAGTTGGAAGTGGGGCCCGGAGGGCGGTAGATGATGGCTACAAGAATCTGGAGGGGGTGGTAGAGGCGAATAATGTGGGCTTCAAAGGAAGGGAAGGAAAGGGAAGGGGGAGGAGGGATAGTGCGAAAGCGACATTGGGGGGCGAAAAGGAAACCGACACCTCCTCCTTTTCCGGTGAGTCTGGGGGAGTGGGAGAAGAAGAGGCCTGCACTGCAGAGAGCAGCAGAAGAGACCGTGTCGTCCGGCGACAGCCATGTTTCAGTTAGGGCGAGGAGGAGTAGAGAACTGGAAAGGAAAAGGTCCAGGATGAAAGGGATCTTACTTAAAACGGAGCGGGGGTTCCAGAGGCCACACTTGGCATCAGCTGTCGAGGGTGGGGAGGGACGGGGAAGGGTGCGAGGGGTGGGGAGGGTTTGGATTGGGATGAGTTGGCGGGGGGCCTGGGCGGGGAGAGTGGGAAGGGGGGTGGTGATGGGAAAGGAGAACTGGGATGGGGTGGGGGGCGGGGAGAAGGGGAGGAGGGGGGCCGGGAGGGAGAAGCGGAGGACCTGCGCTGGTACAGAGGAATCCTTGGTAGGGGTTGAGGGGGAGCGGTCTTGGTGGGTGAGAGGGAGGGAAACAGCTGGGTGGGAGAGGGGAAGGGGAAGGTGAGGAATGGGAATGGCAGTTGGGAGCAAGGGAACTGATAGTTCATGGTGAGGTCAGCAGGGCGAGTGACAGTACCGCGGGGGGTTAACAATTGAGATGCAGAAGCAATAAAACAGTAACAATGATAAAAGTAGGCGATGGCATCACAGGGTGTAGTTGAGCAATCAATATGCTATGGCAATAATAGAATTGGCAGACAATGATTTTATGTCATTCAGCACAAGGGAAGCAGAGTGACTTAGTGGAGAGAGCACGGGCTTGGGAGTCAGAGGTCATGGGTTCTAATCCTGGCTTCACCACATGTCTGCTGTGTGACCTTGGACAAGTCACTTAACTTCTCTGTGCCTCAGTTCCCTCATCTGTAAAATGGGGGTTAAGACTGTAGCCCCACATGGGACAACCTGATTATCTTGTATCTACCCCAGCACTTAGAACAGTGCTTGGCACATAGTAAGTGCTGAGCAAATACTGTTATTATTATTATTAGATAGTAAAAATTGCAGATACTTAAAAAAATAGAGCATTCCATAAAATACTGAGTGGATGGGAGATACCAAAATAAAATGAATGGGAGGAATGAGTGATATAAACTGAAACAGAACATTCAACATCATTCAAAATTGTTTTGTGCCACAGATCAGTATTATTTCTTGGAGAGGATTAGTCCTGAGTAAAATTATAAAATAATTTCCAACTCTCATATATATATATATATATATATATATATATATCTCAATCTGTATATCTCTATTTGAGAGTTGGATATATATGAGATGCTACTTTCCAAATAACTTAAATATTCATTTACCAATTAGGAGAATCTCTTGGTATGGGGTTAAGGGCATTTCAATGGCAGAGTCAGCTTTATCTTCCACCTTTTCCCAAAATGTTGCTTAAGAATGGAATTTTTCCAAAAAAACTCTGTACTTTTTTGCATAATTTGCTGTTGCTAAATGTGCAACACCTAAGCTACAAGGTGATTTGCAGACCACCTTTACTACCAAAATTCTTCAAAATATCCAACTTCTTAGAAAATTTGAAAGAAATACTTCTTCCAAAGTTAGGAGTAATTATCCTTTTTCATTGAATATCTTACAAAACAATTTCTTCAAAACATATTTCTGAAGGAAATGTTGAGGCGAATATGAAGCCGAATAGCACTGGCTTATACCTAAAGATAAAAAGATAATAAATAACAGCAGGGAAAGAACAATTATAATAAGGTAACAGCCTCCTCAGTTGAATATTATAGGATGCCTTTTATTGACTGATGCAGTTTGCTGTTGAAATAGGTTTATGTGGATTTGAATAGTTCTGGGTATTCTGATAAGGCCTAAAGTGCTTTTAAAGAGGTTTTATAGGGTGCATTGTGATACAGTATTTCAAATATTCCAATATTTGGAGCATCATTTATTAGAAGAAATCCACAGTTATGTTTTATCTGGGATGTTCAAATGAAAATACACTTTTCACTGGGAAAAGCTCCCAAGTGAATAGACACTCATATGCATTGTAATGTGGTCCATCATTCTTTGTTTTTATTTGCACAGAAATATTGTAATGGATGAGAGCATTGGAAGCACATGAAAATATTTGGAAATTTTAAGCAATTAGATTTGTTCTTAACTTCTGTCTTTTTTATATTTTCATCTCTTGATCAGAAAGCGACCAATAACTAAATAATAAATAATGATGGCATTTGTTAAGCACTTACAATGTGCAAAGCACTGTTCTATACATTGGGGAGGATACAAGGTGATCGGGTTGTCTCACGTGGGGCTCACAGTCTTAATCCCCATTTTACAGACGAGGTAACTGAGGCACAGAGAAGCTAAATGACTTGCCCAAGGTCACACAGCTGACAATTGGTGGAGCCGGGATTTGAACCCATGACCTCTGACTCCCAAGCCCATGCTCTTTCCATTGAAACACGCTGCTTCTCTCAATGGATAGTCAACTTGAGGGCTGGAAACAAATCTATAAATTCTATTGTATTGGACTATTCCAAGTTCATTACACAGTGTTCTGGATACAGTAAGCACTCCAAAAATGCAATTGATTCATTCATTCAATCGTATTTATTGAGCACTTACTGTGTGCAGAACACTGTACTAAGCGCTTGGGAAGTACAAATTGGCAACACATAGAGACAGTCCCTGCCCAACAACGGGCTCACAGTCTAGAAGGGGGAGACAGACAACAAAACCAAACATGTGGACAGGTGTCAAGTCATTAGAATAAATAGAAGTAAAGCTAGATGCACATCATTAACAAAATAAATAGAATAGGAGATATATACAAGTAAAATAAATAGAGTAATAAATCTGGACAAACATATATACAGGTGCTGTTGGGAGGGGAAGGAGGTAGGGTGGGGGCGATGGGGAGGAGGAGAGGAAAAAGGGGGCTCAGTGTGGGAAGACCTCCTGGAGGAGGTGAGCTCTCAGTAGGGCTTTGAAGGGAGGAAGAGAGCTAGCTTTGCGGATGTATGGAGGGAGGCCATTCCAGGCCAAGGGGAGGACGTGGGCCGGGGGTCGATGGTGGGACAGGCGATAAGGAGGCACAGTGAGGAGGTTTGATTTAGTGAAGCAGCATGGCCAAGTGAGAAGCAGCAAAACCTAGAGGGAGGAGCACATCCCTGGGAGTCAGAAGATCTGGGTTCTAATCCTGGCTCTTCCAATCACTTGCTTTGTGACCTTGGGTGAGTCATTTAATCTATCTCTGCCTCAGGGATGTCATCTGTAAAATGGAGATTAAATCCTCCTCCCTCCAATTTAAAATGTGTTCCCCAAGTGGGACAGGGACAGTGTCCAACTTGATAAACTCGTATCTATCCCAGTGCTTATAACAGTGCTTGACACATAGTAAGCACTTAACAAATGCCATCAACAAGTTGATTAAATTGAGAAAAAGTAACCAGTATATATTATATGTCCTAGTGGAAAGAGCAGGGTCTGGGACTCAGGGGTCCTAGGTCCCAATCCTGTTTCCACCTCTTCCTTGTTTAGTGAACTTGGGGAAGTCATTTATATTTCCTGTGCCTCAGTTTTCTCCTCTGTAAAATGGGGATTGAATGCATATTCTCCTTCCCCCTTAGACTGTGAGCCCCACGTGGCTCTAGACTGTGAACCCGTTGTTGGGTAGGGACCGTCTCTATATGTTTCCAACTTGTACTTCCCATGTGCTTAGTACCGTGCTCTGCACACAGTAAGCACTCAACAAATATGATTGAATGAATGAATGTGGGATTGGGACTGTGTCCAACCTGATTGTCTTGTATCCACCCCAGTGACTTGGCAGTGCTTGGCACATAGTAAGTGCGTGACAAATACCACTATTGTAATTACTATAAAATGAGGTTGAAATCACAGTGGATTTCTTTGAGATTCATTGTCAGCCACTTAAAATCACTGTTTACTGATGCCTGAAAACTGTTCAGGCAATTTAGTGTGAGGGAGAAAATCAAGACAAGGCAGACCACCTGCATACTTAGAAGTGGCATAAAAACATTATTCATTCATTTGATCGTATTTATTGAGTGCTTACTCTGTGCAGAGCACTGTACTAAGCACTTGGGAAGTACAATCATATCTTTTGAGCGATACTGTGTGCAGAACACTGGGAGACAGACAGTGATTAAGCCAATATGAAAAGGAAAGACAGACAGTAATTAAATAGGATAAAAGTAAACACATATGCACACACATGTATGTGAAAAGTGTCCTGAAAACTTGTGGGAAGGATCCAGGCCTCTTTCTAGTGGCAATATGACTCCAGCTCACTTCACTCGCCCACTCTCTCGGTTCAATGCCTTCTCACATTGCTGCCATCGACATTGTTCTGGTTCAAAACTTTTTTCTTTCCCTTTCACATCTGTAAAAAGCCAGTGTGTGACTGTATCTGTATTCAGCACGTAGTGAAGTTGTTTGCTGCTGTCTTTGAATTTGCTGCTTGGCATTCCAATCTAAGTGTAACCTGTGCCAAAAGAAAGAGAGCCCCGTCCTGATCGTGTCTTACCAGACTGTTCTGTTTTCTTCAGGAGTCTTCTACTGCTTCACTGCTACTTAACTCTATTGGGAAGGGGGCCTTAGTAGCCTTTAAATATAGCCATCATTGCATTCAAAGATTCCCCGCAACTCGTCTGTTCTCTATACTGTAAGCTCGCTGTGAGCAGGGGATGTGTCTGTAGAATTGTTGTGCTGTACTCTCCCAAGTGCTAAGCACCATGCTGTACACAGAGGAAGCACTCAATAAATATGATCGATTGATTGATTGGTGGTTGGTCTTTCCCACTGTTTTTCTTTTTTCCTCTTTTTTCCCATTGAGAATCCCAAGTTAGTGATGATATGCTCGCGTACACCCTCCCTATTTTGATGATCACATCTCACTGTGTGCTAATGGAAAAGCAGTTATGTTTGAGAGAACTATTAAAACGTTAAATTACCTTCACTGGGCTAAATTTTAAAGTCGTTTCAAAATACAGTTGGGGAGGTTTTAGCATTTGAAAGGTTTCTTAAGTATACCCTTGCTAATCTGAAACTTATTTGTGCCTAAGAAGCACTAACTCGTCCCCTGTCGTTGCTTTAGATGACAGTCATTGAGAAGCAGCGTGGCTTAGTGGAAAGAGCCCAGGCTTTGGAGTCAGAGTTTATGGGTTCAACTCCCAGCTAGGCCAATTGTCAGCTGTGTGACTTTGGGCAACTCACTTCACTTCTCTGTGCCTCAGTTACCTCATCTGTAAAATGGGGATGAAGACTGTGAGCCCCCCGTGGGACAACCTGATCACCTTGTAACCTCCCCAGCAGTTAGAACAGTACTTCGCACATAGCAAGCACTTAATAAATGCCATTATCATTATTATTATTATTACAAGAGACCCAAGGCTGTCTTTTCTGATATTCAAAAGTGTGTCTTGCAAGTCGGACCACCTTTAAAAATGACCCCTTCTTATTCATTTTTACAACTGTTTGCTAATGATTCAAATGTTTTTCATTAAAGATATAATTAGGACAGAACTGTTCACGTGACTTAAGAATTCCTATTACACAATTCAAGCTTGAAAAAGGAAAATTCAAGACTGTGAGATTAATAATGCAAGTATTGGCTGATTGGAATGAATCAATAGGAACACAATCATATACTTGGAGATCAGTTTATTAGTTGGGAATGATTTATTCTGGAATGTTCCAAGTTTCAAGAGTGCAGCCATTCCCTAAATGTAGAAATATTGATGGTCAAAAAATCTGAATCTCTACCTGCTAATTAATTTAAATTTATATCTTTTCTCAAATATTTTGAGTTTGCATTTAAGAATTGAATAATGTTGTTCATTTCCTTAAAATAGACTGATTAATATAATAAAGGTTTCAGTTGCAGTGCATGGAAATGTTACCTGCTTACCACTTTCTAGTTCTCATTATTTTCATATTGCCTAATATTTTAGCCTCCACACTCCAGACATTTTTTTCTGTCCTGTTTTTTTCCCCTATGAATAACCACCTTAAGATATTGTAGTTACTTTTTCAGATTTCAATTAGTGTGTCATAAAGTAGGAAATTATTGCCACTAGGAAGCACCACATATACATGAAACTGCATTTTCATTTTGCATTCCAGATTTTTGGTTCAAGTGATTTACAGACCTCTGTATGAATGCCATGCTGTTTTAGTTCTAGTGGGAATAGAAAAGAAGTTTGGAATCAAAAGCAGGAGCCATGAATAATGCGTAGGCTGAACATTCTCCAGAAAAGGCTTCCCTTAGGTTCCACTGTCTAGAAATTATTTCCTCATGTCACCCCCATAAGAATAGTAAAAAAGGAAAAAATAAAAATAAAAGAATAAAAGGAAGGAAAAAAAAATGGAATGAATTTAGAAGAGATGGAATTGCCAGTCAGACATTGATTTAATCAGCCACATCCATCCACTGACTAAATCTTGTTTTCCAAGTCCCAGAACAGTCATCTGTGTGTCTGGTTCACAGTTAAAGGGAAAATATAGCTTAGACTCCAAGTCATGTCAAACTCATTATTCTAGATGAGCCGCTCATGTGGCAATAGAAAATTGAGTGAAATTATTGGTCACAGAAATATTTCAAAATAGGACAAATGGAAAATAAATGGTGAGTAGGTCTATATCTATAATTTTCTTGCAGGTAGTGGGGAATGACTCCATAGGGCAGGGGCGATGATCCAAGATTGTCATCAGTGAGGAAGCGGTGTGACAGGGAGATGTGTCATATTAAGCAGAGGCAGAGAGGACGGAACACATCTACCTACTTACATACACACAGGATTTCTCCAGAGCAACAGAGGCAGAAGTTGTGGTAAATTGCCCTTCACTTCAGTTCCAAACAGTCAGTCCAGACTGTAGAGACTACTCCTGCCCATCATTCCCAGGTTCTGAGGGATGAATTCCTGTGGAATGTCTGCTCAAAACCCATACCTCGGGTGGAGCAGAAAGCTGGACCCTTGGCAAATGTGGGGATGGACTCCTCCTCTGAATCTTCCTCCTCCCACTTCCCTGTCGCATTGCAGTAGACAGCAATCCACATCCAGCTCTTGGACCACAAGTTTAATATGCCTGCCTCAGATTGTGTTTCTTTGATCATCATCATCATCGATGGTATTTATTGAGAGTTTACACTGTGCTGAGGACTGTAGTAAGCATTTGGGAGAGAATAATCCATAGAGACCACCCATTTACCCCATTTTTCCTGGGGTTGAAGCCTGTGACTACAGTTGGCTTCCCCCAGTTCTGCTGACCTCAAAGAAAGAAATCCAAGGTGTTTTCATGGGATTGGTGGGAAAGCACAGGGAAGCTCTCCAGCCTCCTCCGCCACCCCTTTTTAGGTGGCAACAAGGCCCATCCACCTCTGGAGTTTCTGATGGATGTGGAGAAGACTGGGTAACTACTGAAGGTTTATAAGAGTCATATGTAGCATGTTTTAGGAAGAGGATCTAAACTGTCAAGTAAAATGTTGATTTGGGGTGGGAGAGGCTGAAGTCAAGCAACATGAAGTCAAGGGACGCCAGTGAGGAGGCTTATCAATTAACAAAGATAGAATAGAACAGCCTGGACCAGAGTGGCGGCCATTTGGATGGAGATGAAGGGGATGATTTTTACTCCGATTGTTTGGAAAAGAGACTGACAATGTCCTTGTTGTCATAACTAAAATTGCCCTCTTTCTTACAGGGACAACTGTACCGGCATTGTTGAACAGCACCTCCAATCAACTCTACTTGCACTTTCAATCCGATATTAGCGTAGCAGCAGCTGGCTTTCACCTGGAATATAAAAGTAAGACCAAGTCTAATGAAATAATGTTTCGAATGATTTTCTCAAGATCTCGTTTCTAAAATGCATTGTATTCCAGTAATGCTGTGTTTTCTTCTGCTGGAGAACAAATAGAATGGGTTTCTCTTTCCTGCTTTAAAAGGAGAGTTAAAAAGCACGTTGTCAGGAGCCGCACAAGATAAACTGAACCTAGGCGAGGTAAAAATTCATGCACCCTACCTCAGTTGTTCTAAAAATTTAAGCGATACCAGGTTCAGTATTATTCAGTTAACTATTCTTCCTCCTTGACCCACAAACTCACATGGCCTAGTGGAAAAAATGGGAGTCAGAGTCTCTGGGTTCGAACCCATATTCCGCCACTTGTCAGCTGTGTGATTTTGGGCAAGTCACTTAACTACTCTGTGCCTCAGTTCTCTCATGGGCAGAATGGGGATTCAATGCCTGGTCTCCCTCCTACTTACTCTGAGAGGCCCATATGGGACCTGATTATCCTGTATCTACTCCATTCATTCAATCATATTTATTGAGCGCTTACTGTATGCAGAGCACTGTACTAAGCGCTTGGAAAGAACAAATCGGCAACGTATAGAGAGGGTACCTACCCAACGGTTGGCTCACAGTCCAGTGGTTAGTGCAGTGCTTGGCATATAGTGGGTGCTAAACAAATATTATTATCATTGTTATTATTAGTAGTATAGTTATTATTAGTAGTAGTAACCTGATTCAAATCTGGACATCATCAATTCTTTGAGTTTTTATATTGGTTTTTCAGGTGGTTTAGGAGAAAGGGGTTAGAATAGAGAAACATGGTGAAAACAAATTTAAATAACTTATGACATTAAAGGTCACTTCTAGTATCAATATAAAATCTAAAGAAAATGTTATTTTATCTTTGAAGTGATGTTTAAGAATCTTAAAAGCTTAAAGCTAGAACAATCTCCAGGTAATTTAGTTTAATCATTTGAGAGTGGGTGAAGGTGAAATCATTATGAATGACTCTCTCTTTCATCTGTATCATATTTTAATAATCAAATAATCATTCGCTATTTCTGTGCTCTCTGTATTTTCTAAATCATTCGTACCAAAGAGGAGAAACTTCAGTGCTTACATCTGTGTATTATTCATTTTAATTGGAGGTAGGCATTGCAAAGAAGATCTAACCTTTTAAAGATGAGCATAAGGTTTGAGTTAATAGTATGATAAATGGGATGGCAAAGGTCAATTCACAAATCTTTGACATTTAGTTACGCAGCTATACCTTTTAAAATAAAAATAAGATATTTTTTGTGTGTCTGTGGTTATTTTATAATATGCATTCAAGCACCAAAGGTGCTTAATATTGATATTCATCTCCCCTTAAAAAACAGTTGCAAATAAGCAAATAGCTGGATAAGCCATAATAAGTTATCTTTAGAACTTAGATAAGCAGTTTGCAAGGGTGTACATGTGTGCCCGTTTTTGAAAGTCCAGATTTCCAGCTGATGATAAATATTCTGCTTGAGCTGCAAACCCCAGGACATTCTCCCATTCTGGTTAAATGCTCCAGCTTATTACCAACATTGTTATGTAAGTCTGTGGTAATTTATTTAAATAGAATGTTTTAATGGTAGTGTAAAATGAGATGCAGATGTTATTTAAGTAGGGTGTGTTATGTAGAATTGTCTCTGACATATTTTATGAAGATCTGTAGAGGATAACTAATAGTTACGGGTTTTATTTAATACTAGAAGTGAATATAGTCACTTGGAATCTCCGAGTTGGTTTGTTCTCTACTAGTGGTAAAAAAAATGCCATCACAATCATCAGTCCTCAATCTGCTCTGCTACATCTCTACACTACACCGCTACTACAGTTGTTTCACCGATCCTCATCTATGAATAATTGACGCCTGCACATTCATTTTGTGATATTTTCCTTAAATATAGGAATATTGTTACCATTTATGCTTAAAGATGGCAGAACTCACTGATGAGTGTGCATATGTGTGTGTGTGATTCATTCATTCACTCAATCATATTATTGAGCACTTACTGTGTGCAGAGAACTATACTAAGCACTTGGGAAATACAATTTGGCAACAGAGGCAGTCCCTACCCAACAACGGGCTCCCAGTCCAGAAGCGGGGAGACACACAACAAAACAAAACTACTATACAGGCATCAATATAAATATAATTATATATATATGCATAATCAATAAAATAAATAGGATAATAAATATGTACATATGTACATAAGTGCTGTGGGTCGTGGAGGGGAGTAGAGCAGAGGGCGGGAGTTGGGGAGTTGTGGAGGGGAGGAGGAGCAGAGGAAAAAGGGGGCTCAGTCTGGGAAGGTCTTCTGGAGGAGGTGAGCTTTGGCATCCTAGCCTAGTGCGAAGAGCATTGGCCTGAACATCAAAGGACCCGGATTCTAATTTTGACTCTGACGTTTGTCCGTCGTGTGACCTTGGGCAACTCACTTAACCTCCCTGTGCCTCAGTTACCTCTTCTGTAAAATGGGGACTAAGACTGAGAGCCCCATGTGGGAAGTGGACAGTGTTGAAGGTTGTATTTGGTACCTATCCAGTGCTTAGTACAGTGTGTGGCACATGATAAGTGCTTAAGAGATACGATAAAAAATAAAAAATGGCTAATTCTGGGACACCCAGGCCCAATGGTGTTGTTCCCACAAAACCTATCCCCTGTTGTGTGTTGTATTTTTTTTTAATTGTACTTCTTAAGTGCCTACTATGTGCCAACCACTGTTCTAAGCTCTGAGGTAGGTACAAGGTAATCAGGTTGGAAACAGTCCCTGTATCTCACGGGACTTACAGCGTAAATTGGTGGGGAGATCATTTAATCCCCATTTTCCAGATGAAATAACTGAGGAACAGTGAAGTTCAGTGATTTACCCCAGGTCACCTGGAAGACAAGTGGCTGGGCTGGGATTAGTATCCAGGTGTCCTCTGATTCCTAGGCCAGTGCTGTTTCACTACGCTACATTCCTTCCCATGCAATTTGCTGTCTGCAGTGCCTCCTTGCTCAGTCTAGAATCCCTCATATAATCCATTTCTCATTTTTAAAAAATCTAATTTAATTCCCCAGGAATCATTATTACTTCATTGTTTCTGTTTTGAAACATAATGTTCTATGCTTTTGATGATTTTATGTTTTTCACACATCTAATTCCTTTTCTTTTTTTTTTTTTGCTATGCTCAATAGCCTCAAGTTCCTCTAATTGCACATATTTATCTTCCCCAGCATTGAAATTGTTTCCAACCTGCAGTGTTGCATGTTCCATGAGCACAGTTCTCCCATTCTCACAGTCTCCGGGAAGTTGCCCTTGGCTGGAACAGTGCTCAATAAACGCATCTGATCGATTGATTTTGTGAATGTGAGTTGAGTGAGTGTATCCACATCTCACGGGAATAGGTCGACATGGTTTTACAGCGTCTGATACTGAGGCAGCAGCAGCAATATGTCCTTAAATATGACTCAATCACACAAAATATTTTTTTCTGGAAGGGAAACATTGTTTTATTCACTGGGAAATGCATTGATCATAATTCAGATGTATAGTCTATTATAATTTCTGTTTTAATAAGAAAAGGACTTGTCCCTTGACTCTTCATAAGTCAACCAAAATCCTTTTTTTCTGAAGCGTTTATGAAACCGCTTGTGTCATTTTGGATTTAATGCTCTTGACTGTGACATTCTGTGGGCTAAATCCAAGACAGGTTCTTGAAAGTGTTCTAACATCAGGATCATCCTTCCTGATATTCTCTGCCACACTTGGACCCTCATTGGTTTTAGATGGGGACACTGAAGGCCAACTAAAGGCCTTTTACATCTACGGAATGTGTCTTTAGGCACATTTAAGCTCAGAATTTATGTCTGCATTTAGCCACCATATCAATTTCGGTTGTGTTTGAGTTGAACTCTGAATAAGAAAAAATACAAAAGTTAGAGAGCCCTGAGAATCTGATGGGTTTTCTCTAGTTCAGTAATCATTTCTGTTCAAAAGAAATTCTCTGTTTAGACTGGATTGATCGTTGACAATCTTGTTGATTGCAAAAGAAAGTGTTACATTATAATGAGTAGCTCTTGTTTGCTTAGAACACATTTACTGTCATTGGGTCACTATACCAGTTACAGAGAAAGACCTCCTTTAATAGTCTCATTTTCAGATGCTTAAACTGGTTGTGAGGGTTCACAATTGAAGTATATTCTTTTTACACCCTCATCTTCTATATTTTGACAAAACAATTGGTTGGAAAATGTATTTTCTACTCATAGAAAATAAATACTGAAATACTATCTTGTCATTTAAAAAAACTCGTAATGACCTTGATCCATCTCAAAGTCCTTCATTTTATAGAGGAACATTTTCTAGCCATGGTTCCTTAATGCTGTTTTTAAAATATTTTAGTGTTTATTGGAATGGTAACTACATCTAGAGTTATTTTCAATGAAAAAAATTCACCGATGGTTAAATTTGAAAATGTTGAATTGGAAAGCCTTTGAGAGGTTACAGTATCTCAGAAGGGGTGATTTAAATGTCTGTTTCATCAGTAGTCTGTGTGCAAGCTCATTGTGGGAGGAGAATGTGTCTGTTACATGTTGTGTTTTACTCTCCCAAGCACTTAGTACTGTGCTTTGCACTCAGTAAGTGCTCAATAAATGTGATTAATTGATTATTTTTGATTCCTTATATCTTTTGCATTTTTCAGTAAACCATCAAAACTCAGGGAAAAATCCTAACTTGCAATTAATGATGGTTCAGCTTGTTCCTAATGTTGTAATGTTAATATTCATATATATCCCATATTTGAATTCACACTGCTCATAAATGTGATTATTTCATTATTTCAAGTGCAAATCTATGATTGTATTTTTTCCTTATTTTCCAGAATCAAAAGTTGAGAGTAATCATTCATTCATTCATTCATTCAATCGTATTTATTGAGCGCTTACTGTGTGCAGAGCACTGGACTAAGTGCTTGGGAAGTAGAAGTTGGAAACATATAGAATCCAATCCAATTAAGGTTTTGGCATCATTTAACACTAAATTTTTTTCAAAGTGTTTGGCTTTGTTGGAGGAAACAACTCCTTCTGTGGTAAATACACTTGGTAAAATTTGTTGGTCAAAACTAAGGATGGATGCAATTACAAAGTTTCTTGTTTCCAGATATTCCAAATACATTTTCTAATGTTATTTGTTCATGAAAGAAAGCCTGATATTTCTTTAACTTTTTAGTTACATAACTCCCAGGATAAGATTTATATCTGTAGAGCAAAATATGTTCAAAATACGAACTTTTGACCAGAAGTTTCTGTAAACCTGCATTTCTTCCATAATGCATATTTTCCTTCAGCATTTTTGTTAGAAGGCTATGTAGAAATTTGGTTTATGTTTATTACAACACTTTAAAGAAATGGTTGTATGTGTGCACAAGATGTCTTTGATGCGAGGATGAGGGAACACTACATTATGGAATTTTTTTTAGCGTTTGTTAAGCATTTACTATGTGCAAAGCACTGTTCTAAGCGCTGGGAAAGTTACAGGGTGATCAGGTTGTCCCACGTGGGGCTCACAGACTTCATCCCCATTTTACAGATGAGGGAACTGAGGCACAGAGAAGTTAAGTGACTTGCCCAAGTCACACAGCTAACAAGTGGTGGAGCCAACATTTGAATCCATGATTTCTGACTCCAAAGCCCGGGCTCTTTCCACTGAGCCACGCTGCTTCTCGTTTATACCATAGTATGTCTCTCGGGGGTCAATGAATGTATGCCCTGATGCAAATAATAAAAATAATAATGATAATTATGGTATTTGTTAAATGCTTACTATGTTCTGAGCACTGTTTTAATTGCTGAGGTAGATACAAGGTGATCAGGTTGTCCCACGTGGGGTTCACAGTCTCAATCTCCAGTTTACAGATGAGGTAACTGAGGCACAGAGAAGTTAAGTGATTGCCCAAAGTCACACAGCAGACAGGTTGTGGAGGTGGGATGAGAACCCATGACCTCTGACTCACAAGCCTGTGCTCTTTCCACTAGGCCTTGCTGTTTCTCATGATCTGTAACATGTAGTTCATTAGAGAAGCAGCGTGGCTTAGTGGAAAGAGCACAGGCTTTGGAGCCAGAGGTCATGGGTTCAAATCCCGGCTCCACCACTTATCAGCTGTGTGACTTTGGGCAAGTCACTTAACTTCTCTGGGCCTCAGTTCCCTCATCTGTAAAATGGGGATTAAGACTGTGAGCCCCCCGTGGGACAACCTGATCACCTTGTAACCTCCCCAGCGCTTAGAACATAGTAAGTGCTTTGCACATAGTAAGCACTTAATAAATGCCATCATTATTATTATTATTCTTATATGGTATTTAACCCCTAATTAAGCATAATGCAATGTTGACACTGCTAAGAGCTTAGTACGTTGCTCTGCACATATTAAGTGTGCAATAAACACCACAGATCGATTTAGGAATTGAACTGTGAATTCAGTTGACCTTATTGGTTACTAGATGTAGTCGACAACTTTCTTACCCACGTTACGCAGCTCTGTCTCTTTTTTGCCCCGGAAGATATTCAGCACAGAGTGATGATGCCTAGAGTATGCAATGAAATGGTTACCAAGATAACTTTGGTTTAGGTTGTTATATCATGTGGAAATTATGTCAATACCATTTTTGAATTATTCTTTCAGGTGTTGAGATTGTTAACTTGCTAGCTTTTAAAACACGTGCTAATGCAAACCCCTCGGGTGTCTCGAATGTCGAGAATTTCAAAGACAAACCTGTCATTCTACATACAGGTTTTGCAAATCTTTCATGTTAAGAGGCTGGGGAATAGAATAAGATAAAAAGAGAATAAGTCATGACCAGTGACTCTGTGACTTAACCAGTCACTGATTGATCATTTATTCAGTGCATTTTGGAATCAGAAAATCAGAGAGTAATTGAGCTGGTGGGGACTTGTAGAGATTCATTGGTTTAGCTTCCTCTTTCCACACAGGGTAAGACAAATGGTTGTTGAAATTTTTGTTTTGCTTTATTTCTAAGATTTCTCCAATTTTTTTATGGAACCTATTTCTGCATGCTACAGCAACTTTAGTCACTTACCGGGTCATCCCAATCTGTCAAAAACACACACACACAAAAATCTACTATCAAGACTACCGATTTGGAAGGATAAAGTTGATATCTGCTACAGGACCAAATTTCATAAAGGGAATGAGATGTAAATAGTTGGCAAAGAAGGAAGGTTGGAATCATTTTTATGGGGCTGGCTGTAGTAAGGAGAAGCCCTGGATTTATTGCCACGGCATCCTTCAGTATAGGGCTATTTTGACACCTTCTCCCCTGGCCTTGGGAGGTGGAAGGAATATAGATGAGGGAACTAGTAAACGGTGTGTAATGACCAATTTTACACCAGACATCTATAACAGTTTAAAATTTATACAACTTGAATAATCTGAGTAAATAAATGGCTTATTACCTAATTCATTCATTCATATTTATTGAGCGCTGACTGTGTACTAAGCACTTACCTAATTGCATTGCAGTTTCAACTTCACTTTATACCCATTCAAGGAGAATTATCAATCTTAATCCCCATTTTACAGATGAGGGAACTGAGGCACAGAGAAGTTGTGACTTGCCCAAAGTCACACAGCTGACAATTGGCGGAGTCGGGATTTGAACCCATGACCTGTGACTCCAAAGCCCGGGCTCTTTCCACTGAGCCACGCTGCTTCTCTAGGAAATGAGGGCAGTTTGGGGCCCTGTCAGGACTTTAGGAGGGGATATGATTTTAATAAGGCTTTGGAGGTGAGGAGAGTGATGATCTGTAGGAATTAAAGTGGGAGGGAGTTCCAAGCTAGTGGCAGGATGGGGGCAAATGGTTGAAGGCAAAATGGATGAGATTAAAGTACAGTCGGCAGATTGGCATTAGAGGAGTGAAGTGAGTTTGCTAGGTTGTAGAGTAGGAAATCGAGATGCAGCGTGGCTTAGTGGAAAGGCTTGGGAGTCAGAGGTGGTGAGTTCTAATCCCGGTCCACCCCTTAGCTGCGTGACTTTGTGCATGTCACTTCACATCTCTGCACGTCAATTCCCTCATCTGTAAAATGAGGATGAAAACTGTGAGCCCCACGTGGGACAACCTGATTACCTTGTATCTAACCCTGTGCTTAGAACAGTGCTTCACACGCAGTAAGAATTTAGCAAATACCATCATCATCAAATCAGTGAGAAAATATAGGAGAGGGGAAGGTTATTGAGTGCTTTAAAGCAATGGAAATGAGTTTTTCTTTGATGTGGAGGTGGATGGGGAACTACCTAGTTGCAAGTGGAGAAATATGGACTGAACTTGGGAAAATATGATCTGGGTAGCAGAGGGAAGAATGGACTAGAGAGGGGAGAGCCAGGAGGCAATGAGATCAGCCAGGAGGCCGACGCAGTTAGTAAGACAGGATAAGAGAAGTGATCCGCTCAATGTGGTAGCAATTTGGATGGAAAAAAAAAGCTGGATTTTAGTGATGTTGTGAAGGTAGAACTGATGGGATTTGGTGACACATTGAATATGCGGGTTGTATCAGAGAGATGAGTCCTTCCCCTCCCCACAGCACCTGTATATATGTATACATGTTTGTACATATTTATTACTCTATTTTACTTGTACATATTTATTCTATTTATTTCATTTTGTTAATATGTTTTGTTGTCTGTCTCCCCCTTCTAGACTGTGAGCCCACTGTTGGGTAGGGACCGTCTCTATACGTTGCCAACTTGCACTTCCCAAGCGCTTAGTACAGTGCTCTGCACACAGTAAGCACTCAATAAATACGATTGAATGAATGAGTGAAGGATAGTGCCAATTAAAATATTACTATTGTTATTTTCTTATAATGGTATTTCCTAGTCCCTGACTATGTGTTAGGCACTATACTAAGTATTAGCATAGTTACAAGCTATTCAGGTTGGACATAGTCCGTGTCCCACGTGGGGCTCACAATCTTAATCCCCATTTTACAGATGAAGTAACTGAGGCACAGAGGAGATAGGTGGCTTGACCAAGGCCACACAGCACACTAGTGGCAGAACCGGGATTAGAACCTAGGTCCTTCTGATTCCCAGGTCTGGGCTGTCAGTGGAAAGAGCCTGGGCTTTGCAGTCAGAGGTCATGGGTTCAAATCCCAGCTCCGCCAACTGTCAGCTGTGTGACTTTGGGCAAGTCAATTCACTTCTCTGGGCCTCAGTGACCTCATCTGGAAAATGGAGATTATTCATTCAATTGTATTTATTGAGCACTTACTGTGTGCAGAGCACTGTACTAAGCACTTGGGAAGTACAAGTTGGCAACAATTAGAGACATTCCCTACCCAACAGTGGGCTCACAGTCTAGAAGGGGGATTAAAACCGTGAACCCCCGCTGGGACAACCTGATCACCATGTAACATCCCCAGTGCTTAGAATGGTGCTTTGCACATAGTAAGCGCTTAACAAATACCATCATCACTATTATTATTATTATTATTATTATTATTATTATTATTATTATTATTATTATTATTATTATTATTAGGCCATGCTGCTTCGCGTATTATTATTAGAGGCAAACACATTTTGGCAACAAGGATATCCAGATATCCTTGTTGTGTCCATCATTCCAGGCTCATTTGCAAGCATGGGTAGGACCTCCCGTCGATATTGGCATCTTCAAAAATGGATTGGGGTGGGCATGTACACACACACATATATATTTGGGCTTTGGAGTCAGAGGTCATGGGTTCAAATGCCGGCTCCGCCAACTGTCAGCTGTGTAACTTTGGGGAAGTCACTTAACTTCTCTGTGCCTCAGGTACCTCATCTGTAAAATGGGGATTAAAACTATTAGCCGCCCTGTGGGACAACCTGATCACCTTGTAACCTCCCCAGCATTTAGAACAGTGCTTTGCACATAGTAAGCGCTTACCAAATGCCATTATTATTATTATTATTATTATTATATATTCATTCAACCATATTTATTGAGTGCTAACTGTGTGCAGAACACTGTACTAAGTGCTTATACACACACACTTTATATATATATATATATATACAAACCCACACACCTCTCCACCCACTTACTAAGTGGTAATGCTGCCAAGTGAAATTATTCACCTCAGGGAAAAATGGTTCTGACAATGACCTAATTGACTATTAGGCTGAGTCTTCATTTTACTTGATTGACTCTACATCGTTTCTTTTTGCTTGGAAGGTATGGACAGTTTAAACTCTTTCAATAATCATATGACAGGCGCAAGGCAATTCTAAGTTCTACTGGGAACCCCTCCATTGCATTATTTTTTATGTATTCACATATTGTTAGACTTAAAATCCTGTTAACAAAACCCGCTAGTAAGAAGACGGCATAAAGCCCTTTAGATGATCAAAATGAAAAGAATGGTGGCGTTGGATCCTTGTCTTTTCTTATGCTGTGGAGTCGTCTCCGACCCACCGCGACCCCATTGGCACATCTTTCACAGAATGCCTCACTATCCACCTGCAATCGTCCTGGAAGTGTATCCATAGAGTTTTCTTGGGAAATATACAGAAGTGGTTTACCATCGCTTTCTTCTGCACAGTAAACTTGAGTCTCCACCTTCGACTCTCTCCCGTCCCGCTGCTGCCCAACACAGTTGAGTTTTGATTTATAGCAGATGGCCTTCCATCTGCTAGCCGCTGCCCAAGCTAGGAATGGAATGAATAGGCCTCCCGTAGTCAAGACTGGTAGAGGACTGGAAACTCTCCAGGTGCCATCCTGAGAAGGGTCATTGGATCCTACTTTCCTCCTGATCCTAGAACTTTCCCAAGTTCTTGGTGAAAGATCGGTGTACGTTTTTAAGTATGTCTTGTAACAGTCATACATCTATATCATTACCTTTCTGATAATTATAATAATTACCTACTCTGTACGAAACTCACTTTGGGCAGGGAGCACATGGACCAAATCTCTTAAATTGTAATCTCCCGAGCACTTAGTACGGTGTACTGCACAAAGTAAGCACTCAATAAATCCTTCCTCTCCCCCTCGTCCCCCTCTCCATCCCCCCATCTTACCTCCTTCCCTTCCCCACAGCACCTGTATATATGTATATATGGTTGTACATATTTATTACTCTATTTATTTATTTATTTTACTTGTACATATCTATCCTATTTATTTTATTTTGTTGGTATGTTTGGTTTTGTTCTGTCTCCCCCTTTTAGACTGTGAGCCCACTGTTGGGTAGGGACTGTCTCTATGTGTTGCCAATTTGTACTTCCCAAGCGCTTAGTACAGTGCTCTGCACATAGTAAGCGCTCAATAAATTCGATTGATGATGATGATGATGATGATGATAAATATAATTGATTGTAAGCTGACTGGGGGCAGGGAATGTGTCTGTTAAATTATTCTGTTGTATTCTCCCAAGCACACAGTATAATGACCTGCACACAGTAAGCACTCAGTAAATACAATTGATTGAAAGATTGACCCTCTAGATTCTAAGCTCATTATGAGGAGGAATATGTCTATTTTTATTGTCATAGTGTACTCTACCAAGCACTTAATACAGTGTGTTGCAAACAGTAAGTGCTCAGTAGATATGATTGAATGAATGAATGAAGAACAGGTCTAAACCCTGGGAAAGATACAATTTATTAGGCCAGATACAAACCTGCCCCATTAAGGGCTTATAGTCTAAGTAGAGCACAGGTTTTGTAGTCAGAGGTCATGGGTTCAAATCCCTGCTCCGCCAATTGTCAGCTGTGTGATTTTGGGCAAGTCACTTCTCTGTGCCTCTGTTACCTCATCTGTGAAATGGGGATTAAGACTGTGAGCCCCCCATTGGGACAACCTGATCACCTTGTAACCTCCCCAGCACTTAGAACAGTGTTTTGCACATAGTAAGCGCTTAATAAATGACATCATTATTATTATGTACATAATAAACGATGACAGATCATTTAACCTAGTAGGATGCTTTCTCTTCACTGTGAGCAAATGGTCATATGAACAAAGCCCTCTGATCCAGTCTCTAGTTGTACTTTCAAATATTTGATTTAATCGGTTGCTATAAATTTAGGAAGCCTAAATAAATAAATTCACAAGACAGAAAAACACGAACATTAGATCTATTTTCAGTAATATTTTGACTATTTTGGTACAACATGACTACCAACTCTGTTATATCGTACTCTCCCAAGTGCTCTGCACACACAGAATGTTCAATAAATATAATCGATAGTCTGATTGACTACTATGGGTGTCATAAAATGAAACAGATCTATTTGCAAACACCAAAATTAATTCTAACCTGATTTAGGAAAATGAAATTTTGTATTATCCAGTTTGCTGATGAATCCTGAAAACTACAATTAAGACATACTGTGCTACATTTTCAGTGAGCATATTTGTTGAGGTGTAGTGTTTACTGTGAGAATATAAACGACATTTTCATGATCAGAGCTAAATCTTGCATAGAATGGGCCTTCACATTGCAGGTAGCTGATTCTTTGGAAAGAAGAATGGAACCAGGTGAATATTTTTGTAATCTTCCTCTTTCCTAAAAGAATCAAATAGACTCACCCAAGTAAATCAGTCATCTCTACAGATAACATGGATATATTTTATCTAAAGAACATTTTGTTCTTCAATAGAAATAGCGTCCCTATAAATTCTTGGTAAAATGGCTGTAATTCCATTAAACCTTTCTTAAATAGGAGAGCTAAAATAGAAATTGCAAAATAACCATGTTAGCAAGATAAATCATCTTTTTAAAGAGATACGAGTGAATTATTTAAAACCTCCCAAATATAATCTTACATGATGAATGATTGAACTTAAAAAATGAGGTGTTCAGATTCACATACAATTTTAACAATCTTGGGAAATACTCACCATAAAGATAATACACCTGTCTTAAAATCTTTAATCTCTAACAGTTAAGTATAGAGTACAAGTGAGATTAAAAGAATAGTTTAATTCACGTGCCTTCCCTTCCATTCCCTTCTCGTAAGGCCCTCTAGTCAATAAATCAGTTAATCGATGGTATTTATTGAAGGCTTTCTGTGTGTAGAGAAGTTGACTCTATGCTGTTGTTTTGGGGTTTTTTTCCCCTTTCCCCAAGAGAGCCTTTGAATCCAAAACTGAGCCAGAAAAGCTCTGCAGTACAATATTGAATATTTAACAACCTAAATAAAATCTTGAAAATAATGGTATCAGAGATCTGAAATTTGGAACTCCAAGGGCAAGAAAAGATTGATTCTCACCTGCTTACTGACAGCAAAAACATCTGGAAAATCAGAAACTATCCATCAGGACAAAATGACCCATTGCAAATCACCTCAAGCTTTAGTAGAAATCATAATTAAATTTAAAACAATCGATCACATCAACCAATAAAAGGTATTTATTGAGTGCTTACTGTGTGCAGAGCACTGTACTAAGCACTGGGGAGAATACTTTGTGAGCACTGTTGTGGGCAGGGAATGAATCTGTTTATTGTTAAATTGTATTCTTCCAAGCTCTGCGCGTGTGTTCAATATATACGATTGAATAAATTAATAAATAGATGTGTTCCCTCCCAGAAGGAGCTTAAAGTCTAGAAAGGAGGCAGACATTAACAGAATTTATGAATATGTACATGAGTGCTGAAGGTGGGGTGAATATCAAGTGCTTATAGCGTACAGATCAAACTACGAAGATGGCCCAGAAGGGAGAGGGAGTAATAATAACAATAATAATGATGGCATTTGTTAAGTGCTTACTATGTAAATCTCCTTGTAAATTCCCCAGCGCTTAGAACAGTGCTCTGCACATAGTAAGCGCTTAATAAATGCCATTATTATTATTATTATTATTATTATTATTATTATTATTATTATTATTATGTGTGAAGCACTGTTCTAAACGCTGGGGTGGATGCAAAGTAATCAGACCGTCCCGCATGAGGCTCACAGTTTTAATCCCCATTTTCCGGATGAGGTAACTGAGGCCCAGAGATGTGAAGTGACTTGCCCAAAGTCACACAGCTGACAAGCAGCAGAGCCGGAATTCAAACCCATGACCTCTGAGTCCCAAGCTCGGGCTCTTTCCACTGAGCCATGCTGCTTCTCTAGGAAAACCTAGGTCTTAGGCCTTTAGGAGGTGATATGATTTGAATAAAGCTTTGAACATGGGAAGAGTCGTGTTGGAGAAGCAGCATGGGTCAGTGGAAAGAACACGGACTATGGAGTCAGAGGTCATGGGTTCCAATCCTGCCTCTGCCACTTGTCAGCTGTGTGACTTTGGACAAGTCACTTAACTTCTCTGGGCCTCAGTTACCTCACCTGGAAAATGGGGATGAAGACTGTAAGCCCCCTGTGGGACAACCTGATCACCTTGTATACTCCCAGCGCTTAGAACATTGCCTTGCATGTAGTAAGCACTTGATAAATGTTATTACTATTATTATTATTATTGATAAAGGAGAAGAGAGTTCCAGGACAGGAGGAGGATGTGGGCATGTGGATGGTAGGGAGATAGACGAGATTGAGGTAGAATGAGTAAGTAAGTGTTAGAAGAGGGAAGCCTGCAGGCTGGCTTGTAGAAGGAAATCAGTGAGGTAAGGTATGAGGGGACAAGCTCATTGAGTGCTTCAAAACTCATGGGAAGGAATGTCTATTGAGGTAGATGGGATAATAATAATAACTATTTATATATTTTATTTGTACATATTTATTCTATTGATTTTATTTTGTTAATATGTTTAGTTTTGTTGTCTGTCTCCCCCTTCTAGACTGTGAGCCCGCTGTTAGGGACCATCTCTCTATGTTGCCAACTTGGACTTCACAAGCGCTTAGTCCAGTGCTCTGCACACAGAGCACTGCTCAATAAATACGATTGAATGAATACCTGTATATATGTATATATGCTTGTACGTATTTATTACTCTATTTTATTTGTACGTATTTATTCTGCTTTATTTTGTTAATATGTTTTGTTTTGTTGTCTGTCGCCCCCTTCTAGACTGTGAGCCCGCTGTTAGGGACCATCTCTCTATGTTGCCAACTTGGACTTCTCAAGCGCTTAGTCCAGTGCTCTGCACACAGAGCACTGCTCAATAAATACGATTGAATGAATACCTGTATATATGTATATATGCTTGTACGTATTTATTACTCTATTTTATTTGTACGTATTTATTCTGCTTTATTTTGTTAATATGTTTTGTTTTGTTATCTGTCTCCCCCTTCTAGACTGTGAGCCCACTGTTGGGTAGGGACCATCTTTATATGTTGCCAACTTGCACTTCCCAAGTGCTTAGTACATTGCTCTGCACACAGTAAGCGCTCAATAAATACGATTGAATGAATGAAATGTGTTAAGAATAATATCAATGGTAATAATTGTGGTACTTGTTAATTAACCACTATGCCAAATCCAGTGCTAAGCACTGGGGTAGATTCAAGATAATCAGATTTGTCGCAGTCCTTGTCCCACATAGGACTCACAGTCTAGATAGAAGGTAGAACAGGTTTTATCTCATTTAATAGACGGGAAACTGAACCACATAGAAATTAAGTGACTTTACCGATGTCACACAAAAGGCAACTGGTGGAGCCAGGATTGGAAATCATTTCTTCCGACTCCAAGGCACGTGTATTTGTTAAGCATTCATTCATTCATTCACTCAGTTGTCTTTATTGAGCACTTGCTGTTTGCAGAGAGCTGTACTAAGTATTTAGGAGAGTACAATTCAATAATTAACAGGCACATTCCCTGCCCACAGCAAGCTTACAGTCTAGAGAGTGAGCTTTACATTGTTAAGGAAGAACTTATTGTGTGCCAAGCACTGAAGTGCGTGCTAAGGTAATACTAATAATAATGACATTTATTAAGCACTTACTATGTGCAAAGCACTGTTCTAAGCACTGCGGAGGTTACAAGTTGATCAGGTTGTCCCACGGGGGGCTCACAGTCTTAATCCCCATTGTACAGATGAGGTAACTGAGGCACAGAGAAGTTAAGTGACTTGCCCAAAGTCACACAGCTGACAATTGGCAGAGCCAGGATTTGAACCCATGACCTCTGACTCCAAAGCCCGTGGCCTTTCCACTGAGCCGCGCTGCTTCTCAGATAATCGGGTTGAACACAACCCCTGTCCCATTTGGGGCTCACCTTCTAAGAGGGAAGGAGAACAGATCCATTTCTGATTCATTTTATAGATCAGAAAACTGAAGCACAAAGACTTACCCAAGTGACTTGCCAGAAGGCAAGTAGCGGGCAGAGCTGGGAATAGAACCGAGGTGTATCCCATTCCCCCCTCTCCCCCTTAAAATAATAATTGTGGCATTTGTTGAAGCGCTTACTGTGTGCAGAGCACAGTACTAAATCCTTGGAAGAGTACACTACAACGGAATTAGCGGACATGTTCCCTGCCAGTAACAGCTGTGGTAAGCACTGTGTTAAGCCCAGTCCCATTCTAGGCTCACAGTTTAAGAGGGAGAGAGAGCAGGTGATTTTACCCCCATTTTGACCAATGAGGAAACCTAGAAACAGAGAAGTTTCGTACCTTATCCAAGGTCATTCATTAATTCTCATTTATTGAGTGCGTACTGTGTGCAGAGCACTGTACTAAGCGCTTGGAAAGTACAGTTCGGCAACAAATAATACAAGACAATCCCTACTCAAAAACAGGCTCACAGTCTAGAAGGGGTAGGGCAGACAATAAAGCAAAACAAGTAGACAGGCATCTATAGCATCAATCTGAATAAATATAATTATAGCTATATACACATTAAAATAAGTAAAATAGTAATTACGTACATATATATACAAGTGCTGTGGTGCAGGGAGAAGGGTAGAGCAGAGGGAGGGAGTCAAGCACTTAGTACAGTGCTCTGCACACAGTAAGAACTCAATAAATACAATTGAATGAATGAGTTGGGGTGGTGGGGAGGGGAGCAGGGGTAAAGGGGGGCTCAGTCTGGGAAGGCCTCCTGGAGGAGGTGAGCTTTCAGTAGGGTCACACATTAGACAAGTGGCAGAGCTTGGACTTGAATAAAAGCCCACAGACTCCCAATCCCAGGCTCTTCCCCTTAGGCCACGTGTCATTTTTCTACACAAATTCAAAACCATAAACCTTAATGAAAGAGATTTAAACATTAACTTGTCTTATGCTGTCGGGTCACCTCCGACCCTTAGCGATTCCGTGGACACATCTCTCCCAGAACCCCCCACCTCCAACTGCAATCGTTCCAGTAGCGGATCCATAGAGTTTTCTTGGTAAGGATACTGAAGTGGTTTACCATTGTCGCCTTCCACGCGGACTGCGTGGCATTGAGATGGTATTTTGTACTGTATTGTTTTGTCACCTTCTATCTACTGGTTTGGAGACCTGAAGATCTCACCTGTTGAATAACTTAGGGTTTATCCAACATTGTGATTTCGTTTCTACAGCTGTGGGCCTTTCTGCTTGTCCAGAACCGTTGCTTCCTAGCAACGGCATCAAAACAGGCGACAGATACATGGTGAATGACGTACTCTCTTTCCAGTGTGAACCAGGATACACCTTGCAGGTACTTTTCTTATTAACCCCAACCAAGTCTGGTGATAATGAAGTGTAATTGCTTTCTCTTTTTCTGGTTTTTATTTTTTTGGAATTTAAAGGGGAAATTACTTCCTTTGGTAATCAATATCAATGTCATAAGCACTGAAGCAGCATGGCTCAGTGGAAAGAGCCTGGGCTTTGAAGTCAGAGGTCATGCGTTCAAATCCCGGCTCCACCACTTGTCAGCTGTGTGACTTTGGGAAGTCACTTCACTTCTCTGGGCCTCAGTTCCCTCGTCTGGAAAATGGGGATTAAGACTGTGAGCCCCCTGTGGGACAACCTGATCACCTTGGAACCTCCCCAGCGCTTAGAATAGTGCTTTGCACATAGTAAGCGCTTAATAAATACCATCATTATTATTAGTATTATTACCTGAGAAATTCCCACTCCCGGGGAAATACCTGCATTTGAGATTCTTGCTCATCGGCCTGCCAACGTTTCCCAAAAGCAGATAGTAAGAAAATAAGTGGCGGAAATCATTTCTGCGTAAGTTGCAGAAAATGGGATATAAAGCCATATTTGTCTTTTGAGGTTCTCTATTGTTGTGGATTGGCTTAATTGTGGTCATTATTTTCAGATTTCTTTTTAGTTCGTTAAATTTATATTTTTGTCACTGCTTTAGGAACATTAAAATTTCAAAGTAAAAAATGCCAGATAACGAGCTGTTATAAAAACTTGGTCAATAAAACAATATATTTACTTGTATGTTACATATGCCACACATATTCTATCAGATATAGGGAGTGAATGTCTACGATGAAGTGTTGAGGGAGTTGCCTACTTCACAGGTTAAAAGGCAGACTCTTAGTTCTCAAAAAAGTGTATCCTTATCTAGCCGGGTAGCCATTCCTTTCTTATGTGACTTTTCAAAGGTTGAATCACTGAGATCACCCCAGTATTGACTTTTCAAAGGTTGAATCACTGAGATTACCCCAGTATTGACTTTTCAAAGATTGAATCACTGAGATTACCCCAATATCCACAGCTACATAGAGGAAAGTGTCCTGAATTTTCAGTGAACTAATTATGGGTGGAGAATTACAAAGATCCTAAAATGTGGGCTACAGAGAACTCACTGAGAGTAAGAGAAGAGAAGCTACAGAAGGTGGCTACTGCTCTAATAAAGATGCACAAAATCGAACATTTCAGAAATAGGAATTCTTAGGAGGATAGAATGCCTAGAAGCAGTTGTTTTCTATAGCCTACTAAAAACTGTTTCAACATTTTGAGATAACTTCATCCCTAAAGAAGTCTGTTTACTTCCCAAAGTATGTTAAGGCTTTCAAACTCTAGCTCAGGGGTTTAATTAAATAGGAGCAGCGTGGCTCAGTGGAAAGAGCCAGGGCTTTGGAGTCGGAGGTCGTGGGTTCAAATCCCGGCTCCGCCAGTTGTCAGCGGGGTGACTTTGGGCAAGTCACTTCACTTCTCTGGGCCTCAGTTACCTCATCTGTAAAATGGGGATGAAGACTGTGAGCCCCTCGTGGGACAACCTGATTACCTTGTAATCCCCAGTGCTTAGAACAGTGCTTTGCACATAGTAAGCGCTTAATAAATGCTATTATTATTATTATTATTATTGTTGTTATTATTATTATTATTATTATTATTAGGACCTCTCCAGTCAGAACTTAGTTTTTAATCTTAAAGATTAAAAGCAGGGAACAAATGCTATCTGTCTCTGGAGGTGTCATGTCCCTGTATCCCTAGTCTCAGCCTAGATCAATTTGTGGATCACTACAGGTAACTTAAAATTGAATTTTGCTTTTTTGTTTTTTTTTTTAATTGTTATTTGTTAAGGCACTGTTCTAAGCACTGGGATAGATAACCAAGTAATCAAGTTGTACATAGACCATGTCCCATATGGGGCAATATTAGTTCCATTTAACCAATGAGGTAACTGAAGCACAGAAAAGTGACTTTCCAAAGGTCACACAACAGACAAATGGTGGAACTGGGATTAGAACCCAGGCCTTTCAATCTCATTATCATTGAATCTACATAACAAAATGTGTTATAGGACTATTGTTCCAAGCAAATGTTGGCTTTCTTTTATCTCTTCCCCATATTCCCTTTTCCTGAGTCTTTAAGCATATTCCTGATGTCATCTTAAATTTTATCTTCCTATCTTTTGCAAATGCTGTTTCTCCAGCCCTCATTTGTAAATGAATAGTAAGACTCCTTTGTATTTGTTGTAAATTGTGCAGCGTTAATATAGTTTTTAGAGATAAAAACTTGTAGTTTCGCACCTTCAAACCCAAATATTTATTGGCTGCAATTTTAAAAGGCAAACTGAATGCAAATGGTGTCCTATTTGTGTTCACAAGATGCAGTTTAAAAATATGACAAGCAGTAGGATTTGGGAAAAGCAATCTAATCACGAGCATTTAGCAAATTAATAAATCCAAAGTAGAAACACTAGTAAAACTAATGCAAATGCACCTAGCATACAGCGATCCATATTTCTTCCAATATATTCAGTGATTTTCTTATCTGAACGTTAAATTAATGTCCCTCAGGACCTTTAGTTAGGAATCAAAATAACAGCTCACTTTTATGGGTTTTTTTAATTAAAATTTAAGATGGAATACTGTCAATACAAATGGGGTACCACCTCCTTTATTAAAGATAATAGTCTTACTGCATCAGAAATTACATTTTTATATAGCTTGCTTTCTCTGTAATAAATCAAATAACTTTTTTGAATTAATAAATCCATTAAGTTGATTACACAAGTCATAAAGTGTCTCTGTTGTCCCAAATTTCTCAGTGGAATGCTGAAAATAATTTTATCGAAATCAGTCATGAGTTCTGGACCATATTTGAATCATGGTTGCTTTGTTTTGGGCTTTTTTTGGTTGTGGGGATGGAGGGAGGCAGGGGAAAGTTATTCAAATATTATAAGTGCACTGCTTAAATGTTAGTTGTATGCTTCAAGGAGCATCAAGAAGAAAAATGAAATAAATAAGGATAATCTCTGCCTTTCAGAGTATGACAATCTAATAGAGAAGATGTAAAGGCATAAATCAACAACTATATAATGATTTATAAAAGCATAGACTAGATATAAAATGCACACATAAAAATATAAATACTAATAATTAGGTAAAAGGTGAATTCATGGATGTACTGAGAGAATGTCATGTTGGGAAAATGGGAAATTTAGGGAATACCTCCTCGAAGAGATGATTTTATAGCAGGATTTTGAAAGCAGGGAGGGACATGGATTATGAAGAAGATGGAAAAAGACTTTGCAGGAGGAAGGGAGGGGACAAGTTCATTCATTCAATCATATTTATTAAGGGCTTACTGTGTGCAGAGCACTATACTAAGCGCTTGGGAAGTACAAGTTGGCAACATACAGAAACAGTCCCTACCCAACAGTTGGCTCACTGTCTAGTTCTGTAGTCAACTAACAAATTTGCTGTGAGTTGAATACAAATCTTTCCTTTTATTGCTGTTATGGGTCCTTGGTAATGCCAACCAGGGCTGGCAAGTTTTCTACATAAAATTTTCCAGGAGAAAAACCCAGTTTGAGCCCACAATCTTCATGGGGATGGCCAAATGTTAGTGCCAACCTAAATAACCAGGGATTAAACGAAGCTCTTGTAAAAAAAAAAAAAAAGACAAAAATCCAATTAAACATTGTTAGTTCAATTGACAAAATGGCTGCCCTAGAGGATTTTCCCCACAATTTCTATCCCCTTTAAATCCTATATTCATTTATTCATTCATTCAATCGTATTTATTGAGCACTTACTGTGTGCAGAGCACTGTACTAAGCACTTGGGAAGTACAAGTTGGCAACATATAGAGACGGTCCCTACCCAACAGCGGGCTCACAGTCTAGAGGAGGGAGATAGACAACAAAACAAAACATATTAACAAAATAAAATAAATAGAATAAATATGCACAAATAAAATAAATAAATACATAGAGTAATAAATATGTACAAGCATATATACATATATACAGGTGCTGTGGGGCGGGGAAGGAGGTAAGGCGGGGGAATGGGGAGGGGGAGAAGAGGGAGAGGAAGTAGGCAACAGTCTGGGAAGGCCTCCTAAAGTGTCCCTTGGTATTCCGATTCTCAGTGCAAGGAACACAGTATATTAGTATAGTAAAGGTAATTGTCACCTGGGCAGAAGTCCGCCTAACAAGAATTCACAAGAACTCATTCTCATAACACAAATCCCAGATTTTCACAGCTCCAGTTATAATTGTCCAGCTTTCTGTGCTGTATTGCACCATAAAATGTACCAGAAGCATTTTCCTCAGTTGCAGTGGCTAATCAATCAGGTTAAACCACTGTTGTGAGAACAGGTGATCCCACAAGACCCACTGAAACTGCTGTTAGTTCTGTACTATCCAGCCTGATAATAGTAATAATAATAGCATTTATGAAGCGCTTACTATTTGCCAAGCACTGTTCTAAGCGCTGGGGAGGTTACAAGGTGATGAGGTTGTCCCACGGGAGGCTCGCAGTCTTAATCCCCATTTTAAGGATGAGGGAACTGAGGCCCAGAGAAGTTAAGAGACTTGCCCAAAGTCACATAGCTGACAAGTGGTGGAGTCAGGATTTGAACCCATGACTCCAAAGCCTGGCTCTTTCCACTGAGCTACGCTGCTTCTCACTGATTTAGTGGATAGAGCACGTGTCTGGGAGTCAGAAGGTAATGGGTTCAAATCCCGGCTCCGCCACTTGTCTGCTTGGGCAAGTCATTTAACTTCTCTGTGCCTCAGTGACCTAATTTGTAAAATGGGGATTGAGACTGTGAGCCCTGATGGGACAGGGACTGTGTCCTGCCTAATTTGGTTGCATCACTCCAGCGCTTAGTATAGAGGCTGGCACATGGTGAGCGCTTAATGGATACCATAATTGTTAAGCAAAGGCTTGAGAAGCAGTGTGGCTCAGTGGAAAGAGCCCGGGCTTTGGAGTCAGAGGTCATGGGTTCAAACCCCGGCTCCACCAATTGTCGGCTGAGTGACTTTGGGCAAGTCACTTTACTTCTCTGGGCCTCAGTTCCCTCATCTGTAAAATGGGGATGAAGATTGTGAGCCCCCCATGGGACAACCTAATCACCTTGTAACCTCCCCAGCACTTAGAACAGTGCTTTGCACATAGTAAGTGCTTAATAAATGCTATTATTATTATTCTAAGTGTTGGAATTGATCTGAGTTAATCAGATCAGACACCATCCGTGTTCTACATGGGGTTCAGAGTTGAATTTGGAGGTAGAATAGGGTAACTGAATTCCCATTTTACAGTTTAGAAAACTAAGGCACAGAGATGTTAAGTGACTTGCCCAAGGTCACACAGTGGGCTACTGGAAGAGCTGGGATTAGATTTGTCATAGTAACAAATACCAAATTATTATTACTATTATTATCATTAATCCCAGGCCTCTGATGCCCAGACCCATGCTTTTTCAACTGGGCGATAGTGTTTCTACTTATTAGAATATCAGTGGTTTAAAATAACGGCTTGAAATTTTACTGTCGAGTATGTTTTTCTGTACATTTTATTTTATTACCCAAGGAAACCGAGTTAGCAAATACAGAAATGAAGAGATAATTTCCCATTAACTGGACCATTCAATTTCCTATTGTCATTGTGTGTGATGCACTTCGTTTTCTTTTAAATAGGGCCGATCGCATATTTCGTGTATGCCAGGAACAGTTCGCCGTTGGAATTACCCATCTCCCCTCTGCATCGGTAAGCACAACATATTCTCGTTATTCTACTGGCCCGATATATTTCAGGCCAGTGATGATGATGGTATTTGTTAAATGCTTACAAGTGCTTTCAAACACTACTTGCAAAGCACACTGAATCTAATTCATCCTTTAGAACATTTTAGAAGGTGATGAACATGTGGACAATGTGGTAGAAATGTATTTATTTAATCAATGTGGTTAGGCAATAGAGGCTTGTTTTTAGCAGAAATACTACCTATATTATAAAAGTGAATTCCTTCCAAACTGAATATATCTGTTATCTCTTCCACATTACACAGTTCTCTTAGGGGAGAAGCCAATTCATGATGGCCACCTCTGCTCTGCTTATTTAAAGCTCTAAAGTGCAATTTCTTCATTTTTAAAGCTATCAAATTAGGATTCAGTTGTTATCCATGAGAATCTCTCTGCCTCTTTGGTGAATGAATCAATTAGTGGAATTTATTGACTGTTTAATGTGTGTGCGGCACTGTATTAAGCATTTGGGAATGGATAAAATAGCAGAGTTGGTAGGTACAATCCCTGTACATAAAGAGCTTACAGCTTAAGAGGAAGACAGATATTAAAATACATTTTGGATAGGGGAAATAGTAGAGTACACAGATACTTAAGTGCTGTGGAGCTAGGGTGAGTATCAAACTAAGAAATAAAAATGTTTCAAGTAAGTATTATTGGAAAACAAATTCGATTGCTCAAAAACTAACTGTCATTCTCTATTTAGCAAAATGTGGAGGAACTTTGACAAATATGGGTGGCATCATCCTCAGCCCAGGTTTCCCTTCAAATTACCCCAGTAATTTAGACTGCACATGGAAGATTTCGTTTCCCATTGGCTACGGTAAGTGAAAGTACAGTTGAAGAGAGACGAGTTGAATCTTTCATCTTGGTTATATTTATGGCCGTTCTGACTTTCAGCCTGAAAATAATTGAAGTTAGAACAAACGAGTTAGAGCAAACGTTATGTGTTCTTCTAGAAACTGAGTGGTCCTTGAAATCAAAGGTGTTTTGTAATCTAAAATAATCACCCAAGGAGCAAACATACCTATAGAAATGCATTATTTGAAAATTCAATCTCACAAACTGCTTTCAAAGCAATTTACACCTACCATAATGCAGAGACAAACAAAATGCAAATATAGCATCTCTAATTCAATTAGCATGTGTTTACACACTTCTCATTTCTGTACCAGTGCAGTGACTTCTAATGTTTATCATATATTATCTATTGCATATGTAGCTTTTGATTGCTATGTAGCTTTTGATCGCCCTTCCTTCTTTTATTTGTCAGCTAAGACCTTTCAGGCATTAATTAAACTGTATTAAAATTGTACTTGTATTTAAAATTCATTGATGGAGGCCAGGTGTCTCAATAATAATGATAATAATAATTAGTTTGGTATTTTTTAAGCGCTTACTGTGTGCCAGGCACTGTACTAAGTGCTGGGGTGGATACAAGCAAATTGGGTTAAAAACAGTCCCTATCCCACATGGGGCTCACAGTCTCAATCCCCATTATACAGATGAAGTAACTGAGGCACAGAGAAGTGAAGTGATTTGCCTAGGGTCACACAGCAGACAAGTGGCAGAGTCAGCACTAGAACCCATGAACTTCTGAGTCCCAGGACTGTGTTCTATCCACTACGCCATGCTGAAATCAGTGTTTCACCACACACATGTACACATGCAAAATTGTCTCTTTCCATGCTACTGGAAAGAACATTTCTAATTCCCTAGTAGTGTTCTACCCAAAAATGTGCAATGCAATCACATGTCATAGAAGACAGAGTGTGTGTTTTTCCTTTCTCAGCCTCCACTTTTCCTCTTTCCTTGCTGTGTACCTTTATCAGTTCTGTGGTTACCCTCTGAATAAATGGTGTTTGTCCCTTTTAATCCCCACGTGCACATGACTGCCTTTATAACGTCATGTCTTTCACCAAGGTACTTTGCTTTTATTATGACGAAGACTGAAAATGAAGTATTAGCCTGAAAATGCTAAGGTTTAGAAATTTTGCAGATTGCTACTACAGGTACTCCTATAAATGTTCAATCACATTTCTAAATCTTTCACTACTTTAGTTCATTTGGGTAGAGTCTCAGGGACAGATATAGGTGCCTTTTCAGGGGCCTTTCAGTCATGTCCCTAAGCATAGTAATTGGTTAGGAAAAATTTGCTTTTCTTCTAAGGGGTCCCAAAAACCTTTACAACAACCACAACTTGTTGTGACTACTAGGAATATTCCCTGTTGTGACTACTGGGAATATTCCCTATTGAAATAGACTTTTTAAAGTGTTTACTTTGTTATACTTTAGTTGCTGTCTGTATGATGTTCTCAATTGCTGTATTTATTGAGCACCGACCGCAATAAGAACTTGGGGCAGCGCAGCAGACAGAAGACGCATAGACTGCGTTCCTACAGCTTACAGCCTAATGGGGAAAACAAACAAAAATGACATATAATAATATCCTCTAGACTATAAGTGCCTTTGTGGGCAGGGAATGTTTCTACCATTCCCTTAGGGCAGTGCTCTCCACAAAGTGCTCCATAAGTATGACTGATTGATTATCCGTGAACATCCTATTTCTTGGGCCTCAGAAAGGGACCCAAGTTTAGTGATCTTTAGTCATCAGCAAACACAGAATCTTGATTTTTATGACTGGCCCTCTCTTTCTGACAAAATCATTTTTTCATTGATACAGGGCAATGACATAGAAAATGAAGCTGTATTTTCACTGAATCCATAAATAAGGATCTGTCTACTCACTCTGGTTCACCCCGTGTTATGACTAGCATAACCCAGAGTTAAGCAGTGAGTCAATATTGTTTAGGCTTATAAAAGTTTCTTTACTACAAGAGATAACAAATTGTCTATTATCAGTTAAAGACATGATTCTCCATAGGCAAACACTGGGTTCTATAGATTAGCTGCTAGAATATTGACATAAATTATTGGAACCTAATTCTTAGGAGGTGTTGATTCCAATAGAAAAAGAAACAAAGTGCAGGACTATTATTTTTCCCCTGTGATCAACTGATAATATAGACTTCTGATAGGGAATTTCCTCCTAATTGAATGATTTTTAATTTCCACTGTAATTCAGTATCCATATCGCAACAATGGAAAGCCAATTATCCTCTTTAATGAATGAGATGTTGATAATGGTGGCTGTGAAGTGAGAGCTGATTTATTAGACACTTGTTTCTCTGAAGGAACGAGGAACAAGGGGACTCTGGATCAGTGTTTTGCTGCAGCATCTGTGAAGGATCAATCAATTGTATTTATTGAGCGCTTATTGTTTGCAGAGCACTGTACTAAGCGCTTGGGAACTACAAGTTGGCAACATATAGAGACAGTCCCTACCCAGTCTAGGCAGTCTAGAAATCTCTGAAGTGCTGCAGATCCTTGGACTTAGAACAGTCTGTTAATCAATCAATCATTCATTTCTTGGAACAAATGTGACCTCAGTAAGTCTTAGAGGGATGGGAGAGTGGTTGCCCAGTGTGTGGGGAGCAGGAGGGAATTCTAGACCAAAGGGAGGATGTGGAAAAGGAATTAATGGTGAGATAAGATGATATTGGGGTACAGTGAATATGTTGATGCTATGGGAATGAAATATTTGGACGGGGCTGGAGTAGGAAATCAGTGAGATAAAATATCGGGGGGGCCAAGCTGATTGATTACTTTAAAGTTTCATATGCATGTAAATATTTTGAATGGTTTCCATATTGATTTTCATTCTTTTCTTCATAGGAGCACATATTCAATTCCTGAATTTTTCCACTGAAGCAAATCACGACTATCTTGAAATTCAAAATGGACCTTACCACACCAGTTCTATGATTGGTCAGTTTAGTGGACCTGATCTTCCACCCGTGTTGCTAAGCACAACTCATGAAACCCTCATCCATTTTTATAGTGATCATTCAGAAAGCAAGCAAGGATTTAAGCTTGCTTATCAAGGTGAGAACTAACCGATCTCCAATGATTTTTAAATTACTCTGAAAAATACATATTCTGATGTGTATGACGAATGCCAAAAAGAATTCTATTTTCCTGCTTGCAGCTACACAAAGTACCACTTTCTCCCGTCTTCCTTCTCCTTCCGTATTTTCCATGGGAAGCTTCATCTTTGCGTCCCATGATGATTAGTCCCTGGACCACAGTTGTTTACCCAGTCTGGTGTTTCCCAATATGCCACTTTTAGAGACAGTGAAGAGAAAGAGCAAATCAAGTCTAGTAACTCCACTGTACTCTCCCAAGCATTCTCGACGTAGTAGGTGCTCAGTAAATGCTGTTAATTAAAAGCAGCAGCATCTACACTGATGGTAGGTTTGCTAGGAATGTCAGTCAATCATCAGTGGTATTTATTGAGTATTTACAGTGTGCAGAGCACTGTACAAAGTGTTTAAGAATGTGTGTCCATCTTTCTGCCACTTCAGTTCTCTAAATCTTCCCTACCATACCTCTGCAGGAAGGCCAATTAATATTTTGGGGCTGCGAGAATGGGAGTTTTCAAGAGGAGGTGAAAAGGAAGGTTTCACATTCTCCCACCACTGTCCCACTTGAACTAACAATGGGGACTGAAGACAATCCAGCCTCTTCTTATTTCAGGAATCAAATGTGCTCAAAACACAGTTTATTTAAGTGTAGTGAAGCATGATAGAGGAGGAAAACAAAGCTGATATTACAAAAAGGAGGTTCAGAACATAAATGAATAATATAGAATCAAGCTTTCTGAAACTGTATTATTTTGTTTTGGTTTAAATGGAAAGCCCTTAGAGAAAAATTGAGGTGATACTTGTTTAGCCTTTGTAACCTCGTAACAAATGTAAGGCATAGTGTTCGTATCGTACAAAATTTATCTAATCACCTCTTTTGTCTTTTCAAATGGACCAGAGTTCAAATGATAGAAATCCTAATTTTTATCTGCTAGCACTATTTGCTCTTTTCGGTTTCATAGATCTAGCCTTTCAAGTAATCTAAGTCATTCTGTAGAACATTCTAAAGTTTTCGTGTGATTTTTTTTTTTGATGGCTAATACTTGTATAAGAAATTTAGTTCTTTTAAAACATAAAAATGTTTGGAATCTATAAGCTATGAGAATGAATCAGTTTGACAGTGCAGTGCTCTGCACACAGTAAGCGCTCAATAAATATGATTGAATGAATTTAGCATCTCCATCATTTGTCATCATCGTCATCTTCATTGTTATCATCAATACTATTCATTGAGCCCCTACTGTTGGCAGAGCAATGATCTTAGGAGAGTATGATAAATTTTTAAACACAATCTCTGCCTTCATACTGCTTGTGATCTAGCCGAGAGGCAAATATTAAACTTTTTTACAGGTGTGAGAAAAAGGTGATGATGATGGTATTTGTTAAGTGCTTACTATGTGCCAAGCACTGTTCTAAGTGCTGGGGTGGATACAAGGTAATCAGGTTGTCCCACATGGGGCTCACAGTCTTAATCCCCATTTTACAGATGAGGTATATGAGGCACAGAGAAGTGAAGTGATTTGCCCAAAGTCGCACAGCTGACAAGTGGCGGAGCCGGGATTTGAACCCATGACCTCTGATTCCAAAGCCCTCAATCGTATTTATTGAGGGTTTACTGTGTGCAGAGCACTGTACTAAGCGCTTGGGAAGTACAAGTCGGCAGCATATAGAGACAGTCCCAACCCAACAGCGGGCTCACAGTCCAGAAGGGACTTTCCAATAAGCCACGCTGCTTCTCAATATACAATATTATGTTAGTAATAGTAATTAGTAATATATTTGTGCTAGGAAATTGTATAAAGGTCAGTACACATGGCTTGTACTGGGCTGACATTTTACTTTAGAAGAACCTATAATGGTTTCATGAACCTTTTAGTGTGTTTTCCCCTAATATATTTGGATTTTTCCCCCTTGGACAGTTTAGATTTGGAGTGGTAGCTTGATAGAGTGAAAAGCGTATGGGTGCGTGCAGTATTCGTCATATCTGTATCTACACGCGTACCTCAAAAATATATGTGTGTCTGTGTGATGGCACAGAGTATAGCATAGCTGTATAGCGTGGACTAAAGGAAAAAAAACCTAGGCCCTGGGAGTCAGAGGATTTGGGTTCTAATCCCAGCTCTACCACTTTCCTGCTGGGTTACCCTAGGCAATTCATTTAACTTCTCTGTGCCTAAAGTCTTCATTTGTAAAGTGTAAAATTGGCGAAGCAGCGTGGCTCAGTGGGAAGAGCACGGGCTTTGGAGTCAGAGTTCATGGGTTCGAATCCTGGCTCCGCCAACTGTCAGCTGTGTGACTTTGGGCAAGTCACTTAACTTCTCTGTGCCTCAGTTACCTCATCTGTAAAATGGGGATTAAGATTGTGAGCCCCCCATGGGACAACCTGATCATCTTGTAACCTCTGCAGTGCTTAGAACAGGGCTTTGCACATAGTAATTGCTTGATAAATGCCATTATTATTATTATTATTATTATTATAAAAGAAATAGGGGTATTAATTGAGCACTTACTCTTTTTCCTCCTACCTAGACTGTGAGTTCCATGTGGAACATCTGATTTTGTTGTATCTTCCTCAGCACTTAGTTCAGTGGTTGACATGTAGTAATTAACAAATACACTATTATTACTATTATTATCATGCTATATGCTATTATATTCATTCATTCATTAATTTAATCACATTTATTGAGTGCTTACTGTGTGCAGAGCACTGTACTAAGCGCTTGGGAAGTACAAATCGGCAACATATAGGACGGTCCCTACCCAACAACAGGCTAACAGTCTAGAAGGGGGAGAATTATATGTGTGTGTTTGTGTACACATAATGGTCACCCAGTAAATACGGTTGAATGACAGCATAGTTTGTTCCCATACAGTCTAGCTTTGTTCATTTCTTGTTTGAAGTCTTAACAAGAGTTAACTTGTGTCAAAATATTTCTCACATAAATACAGCCTGGTCTTCTAATTTCTGCTGAAATGACCATACTATTCTTTAATGTTTCACACATAGAAAATATAACTGGGGTTCTTGTTCAGACAAATATTCATTTGTCTCTTGAACCACCTAAAATGGCCAATTAGTGGCAATTATTAGGCATTTACCACGTGCTGAACATTGTACTAAGCTCTTGGGAGACTACAATACAATAAAGCTTGCAGACGCAATCTCTGCCCACGAGGAAGTAGCACCAATGTGTAGCTGTAACTCCCAGTGACGGGGAATTTCTACAGGATGTATGTCACTACAACGTGAAATGGTTTCATGTCTCTTAATTCCTCACTCTATCAATTTAATACTGAATTTTAAAGTAGCCTTTAATGCTAACACATATTTCATTGTGTAGGGCTCAACAGTAAATCTCAACTTTGGACAAGATAGGCATAAAAATAAATCTGAATTATGCCGTTATACATCAAGATTTGGGGGTAATATTGACAGTAATGATTGAACAGTGAGTCATTGCATTAATTTATAGCTGATAACCCAGAGCTGAAAACAATAAAAGTGATATATATGCACATGTTAAATCTGGAAAGTGCAGTTTCAGTTTTCAAATGACCTACCATTCAAGTGGCATGGCTGTCGTATTAGTCATGAAGCTTGAAAATCGATGATGATCTTATTGGTATGTGGTTTTAATTACAAGTGAATTCTATGGGTTTCTACTACATTGTCTCACCAACTTCTTAAAGATAATTTTTATCTGAGAATGTTTTACAGTATATTTGCATCTGTTCAAGGGATCTTCCACTAGTTATGTTTGGCTCAGAATGACCAGAATAATTTAGGATTTTGCTAAATAAGATTAGCAGATAGACTGTTTCTATTATGCGGCCAATTCTTGATTTCCAGAGAATAATTATTTAGTTATATAAGGTTGTTGCCAACGATTGCCCAGGCAAGTCTTCATTTTGTTGCTTTACCTGTCCCACTAGGCCTTTTCTTTTTCAAGCTCGTGTTCTCTTTCTCAAAGGACAATACTGCTTTCAGGTGTGTCTCCCCAGATCTATAACCCACACCATAAGCCTTTATTTTTAGCAATTTCTCTCTGTCTCTGCTCCATCTATACCACACCGGTCTCAATCCTCACCATCTGATCTCCCAAAGTAACCCAGTGGGTCAAAAAGCACAGCAAAGACATGGTTCATCCCCATTCTTCCCATTGTCCCACACCCCCAAAATTCCAGAGACCCATAAAATGAGGATTGGGATAGGCCTGGAATGTCGTGGCTGAATCAGGAAGGAGAGGACAAATGGTCTTTTAAAGGTGTGAATGAGGTAGATTTGGGATTGGGAGTGTGTAGTTACATGGCAGGGCAACAGGAATTCATTCATTCATTCATTCACTCATCCAATTGTATTCATTGAGTCCTTACTGTGCTAACACTGTACTAAGCACTCGGGAAGTACAAATCGGCAATATATAGACATGGTCCCTACCCAACAATGGGCTCACAGTCTAGAAGGGGGAGACAGACAGCAAAACAAAACCGGCATCAATACCATCAAAATAGATAAATAGAATTATAGCTCTATACACATCATTAATAAAATAGAGTAATAAAAATGTGCAAATATACACAAGAGCTGGGGAAGGGGAGGGGGTAGGACAGAGGGAGGGAGGGGGTAATGAGGAGGAGGAGAGGAAAAGGGGGGTCTCAGTGTGGGAAGGCCTCCTGGAGGAGGTGAGCTCTCAGTAGGGCTTTGAAGGGAGGAAGAGAGCTAGTTTGGCGGATGCGTGGAGGGAGGACATTGTGGGCCGGGGGTCGATGATGGGACAGGCGAGAACGTGGCACAGTAGGAGGTTAGCAGTAGAGAAGCAGAGTGTGTGGGTTTGGTTGTAGAAGGAGAGAAGGGAGGTGAGGTAGGAGGGGGTGAGGTGATGGAGAGCTTTGAAGTTAATAGTGAGGAGTTTTTGCTTCATGTGAAGGTTGATAGGTAACCACTGGAGATATTTGAGGAGGGCAGTGACATGCCCAGAGTGTTTCTGTAGAAAGATAATCCAGGCAGCAGAGTGAAGCGGAGAGAGACTGGAGAATGGGAGTTCAAAAAGGAGACCAATGCAGTAATCCAGTTGGGATAGGATGAGAGATGGAACCAGGAAGGTAGCAGTTTGGATGGAGAGGAAAGGATGGAACTTAGTGATGAATCTCCCCAAATTTGCAGAGATAGTGAAATAAAGGAAGGTGGAGTGATTTGGGCCTAGGGACATCCACCCCAAATATCAGCACTGGCCAATTCTTCATCAGTCCAGGAAAGATGGATGATGTTTAGTTTTTAGGTGAAGTTGTTAGTTGTTTAGTTGTTGTTAGCCCATTGTTGGGTAGGGACCGTCTCTATATGTTGCCAACATGTACTTCCCAAGTGCTTAGTACAGTGCCCTGCACACAGTAAGCACTCAATAAATACGATTGAATGAATGAATGAAAGAGAGAAACAGAAAAGATGAATCACTTTTTGCCTTATCGGGAATAGTAGTGATGGTATTTACTAAGATGTATTCTGTGCATAGCCTTTTTTACGGTATTTGTTAAGTACTTGCTATGTATCAGGTGCTGTTCTAAGCCTTGGAGTAGAAACAACAAGATAAGCAGGTTGGACACAGTCCCTGTCCTATTTGGGGCTCACAATCTTAATCCCCATTTTGACCTTGAGCAAATCACTTAAATACTCTGTGCCTCAGTTGCTTTATCCATAAGATGGGGATGAAGACTGTGAGCCCCATGCAGGACAGGGACTTTGTACCATCTGACAACCTTGTATAATAATAATGATAACAATAAATATGATATAGGTGCTTACTATATGCCAAGCACTGTTCTAAGCACTGGGGTAGATAATAATAATAATAATAATAATAATAATAATAATAATAATAATAATAATAATAATAATGGTATTTGTTAAGTGCTTACAATGTGCAAAACACTGTATCAGGCACTGTTCTAAGCCTTGGAGTAGATACAACAAGATAAACAGGTTGGACACAGTCCCTGTCCTATTTGGGGCTCACAATCTTAATCCCCATTTTGACCTTAAGCAAATCACTTAACTTCTCTGTGCCTCAGTTGGTTTAACCATAAGATGGGGATAAAGACAGTGAGCCCCATGCAGGACAGGGACTTTGTACCATCTGACAACCTTGTATAATAATAATGATAATAATAAATATGATAGAGATGCTTACTATATGCCAAGCACTGTTCTAAGCACTGGGGTAGATAATAATAATAATAATAATAATAATTATTATTATTATTATTATCATTATTATTATTATTTTTGTTAAGGGCTTACAATGTGCAAAACACTGTTCTAAGTGCTGGGGTTGATACAAGGCAATCAGGTTGGACACAGCCCCTGTCCCACATGGGGCTCACAGTCTTAATCTCCATTTTACAGATGCGGAAACTGAGTCCCAGAGAAGTGAAGTGACTTGCCCAAGGTCACACAGCAGACAAGTGGTGGAGCCAGGATGAGAACCCGTGCTCTCTGACTCTCAAGTCCGGGCTCTTGCCACTAGGCTATCTATCCCAGTGCTTAGTACAAAATACAGTGCCTGACAGGGAACATGGCTTATTCTTCTAAATTATACTTTCCTAAGCGCTTAGTACAGTGCTTGCACTCAGTATGTGGGCTTGTGTGGTATTTTTGTTGTATTATAATGTCAACATAAGCTACGTGTGCAATCTTGCCACACATTTTGAAGACAAAGTAAATGGAAGAGGGTGGAGGAATTCCATGACTGGCAGAAAAGCCAAACTCCTCCCAGAAATCCTCAATAGTGTCCAGTAGGGAAAACCATCCCCCTTGCATCCTGGGTTTTGTCATTTTTTTCTTCTTTTCCTTCCTTATACTTCTCTTGCCACCTCTTCACAAACCTCTTCAAAGTATTTTCAAGTGCTCTACTTTGACTGTGACCTTGACACCGAACAAGAACTTCTGTGTTGTTGATTTTTTCAAGCAATCCCTTCTGTACTTTATCCTCAATCATTGTAAAAAAAACCCACAAATATAAGTGCACTGCATGATGTCTTGGTATTCTTTACAAAGAAACTGTTGCTGTTCTTTCTAAGTTCTGAAGGTCATGATCCTGATTGTTCATCTTTAGTTCTAAGAAAATGCTAGGTGATATTAGATACTATTTAAGGTCATTTTTAACACATTGAATGTGTATTTATTTTTTCACAGCTTACGAATTACAGAATTGCCCTGATCCACTTCCTTTTCTCAATGGCTACATAGTAAACTCAGATTATAGTGTCGGTCAGTCTATATCATTTCAATGCTATCCTGGATACGTTTTAATAGGCCATCCCGTTCTCACCTGTCAGCACGGAATCAACAGGAACTGGAACCATCCTTTCCCAAGATGTGAAGGTACCTGAATAAACTTGTTATAGTATTATGGTTGCAATCATTAGCTTATCCTGTTTTATTTCAATTTGTCATATTAAGCGATAGTATTAGCTGTTTGCATTTGAAGAACATCAATGTTTTACATATGTAGATGTATCATATATGTAGAAATAGATACACAATTATTAGCTTCTCCTGCTTTATTCCAATTTGTCATATTAAGCGATAGTATTAGCTGTTTGCATTTGAAGAACGTCAATGTTTTACATATATAGATGTATCATATATGTAGAAATAGATGCACACTTATTAGCTTCTCCTGCTTTATTCCAATTTGTCATATTAAGCGATAGTATTAGCTGTTTGCATTTGAAGAACATCAATGTTTTACATATATAGATGTATCTTGTAGAAATAGATACACAATTATTAGCTTCTCCTGCTTTATTCCAATTTGTCGTATTAAGCGATAGTATTAGCTGTTTGCATTTGAAGAACATCAATGTTTTACATATATAGATGTATCATATATGTAGAAATAGATACACTTATTATGGTATTATGGTTGTAATTATTAGCTTATCCTGTTTTATTCCAATTTGACATATTAAGGGATAGTATTAGCTGTTTGCATTTGAAGAACATCAATGTTTTACATTTATAGATGTATCATATATGTAGAAATAGATGCATAGATATGGATATATATTTCAATCAATCATGTTTATTGAGCATTTACTGTGTGCAGGACACTATACCAAGCACTTGGGAGAGTACAACCCAACACTATAACAGATACGTTCCCTGCCCACAGCGAGCTTCCAGTCTAGAAGGGGAAACAGATATTACTATAAATAAATTACAGAAATGTGCCTAAGTGCTGTGGGACTTGGAGTGGGCGAGTAGTGGTGAATGGAAGGATCAAGTCCGGGCGACGCAGAAGGGAGTGGAAAAAGAGGAAATGAGAGCTGAGTCAAGGAAGGCTTCTTGGAGGAAGTGTGCCTTCAATAAGGCATTGAAAGTGGGGAGAATCAGATATTTAAAGGGAGGGTGTTCCTGGCCAGAGGAAGGATGTGGGTGAGACTTTGGTGGCGAGATAGATGTGATCGAGGTACAGTGATTAAATTGGCATTAAAGGAGTGAAGTGCGTGGGCTGGGTTGTAGTAGAAGAGTAGTGAGGTGAGATAGGAAGGGGCAAGGTGATTGACTGCTTTAAAGTCGATATTAAGGAGTTTGTATTTAATGTGGCTATCAGTGGGTAACCGCCGGAAGTATTTCACTATTGATGACTTAGCCCTAGCAGGCATTCTCATACTTGTAGAAGTCAGACTAGAAACCAAAAATCTGTGTTCTTTTTACCAGATTCACAGCAGATTTATTCTATAGGACAACTAGGCTGCGTAACCAGGATATTAATTATTAGTTCATTTATGTCATTTTTGAGTGTTTGAAAATACGGGTGAATAATGATTTCAAAATAAGCACACCCAATTCATAAGGAATTTATGTATAGAATAAAATGATGTGTAACTCTTCCCAAGTATTTTCACTCTGGAGACTCAACTGAAGCCTAGTCTCTTCCTATGGTAAAAAAAAAAATAAAACTCAAAGAATTCTACTCCAGGCACTTCATTAGTTTCTAAGAAATTGAATTAAAGCTATGTGCCCAGGCTGATCCTATTTTTCTAGATTCAGAAAATAATAATAATAATAATAATAATAATAATAATAATAATAATGGTATTTGTTAAGCACTTACTATGTGCAAAGCACTGTTCTAAGCGCTGGGGGGATACAAGGTGATCAGGTTGTCCCACACGGGGCTCAAAGTCTTCATCCCCATTTTACGGATGAGGTAACTGAGGCACAGAGAAGTGGAGTGACTTGCCCAAAGTCACACAGCTGACAATTGGCAGAGCCAGAATTTGAACACATATTACCACTGACTCCAAAGCCCGGGCTCTTTCCATTGAGCCACCCTGCTTCTAATATTTTAGGTACCCTAGAGTATTCCACTGTTTCCTTTTAGTGAAGTCACTCTGAAGTATTTAGCCATGTATCTGAAGTGATAGCTAATGAGGAACTTTATGATGGGATTTGATAAAGAGAAAAAACAAAATCTGAAAATATTGAAGACACGAAGAGATGGCTGTTTATATTTTATTTGGGGGTTAAATTATCTTAAGAAATATCGAATCAATGGCACATGAGTGCTTTCTGTGTGTGCAGAGCACTGTAATAAGCACTGGGAGAGTACAATATAGCAGAGTTGGTAGACACATTCCCTGCCCACAGTGAGTTTACAGTCTAGAGGGACTTTAGTGCTAGTGACCATATTTGAGCTCTAAAGACATTCAATAAGGAATTTTTGATAAGCACAGTTGCATCCACTCTTTAGTATTGTTTTAGACAGGAAGCGGTGTGGTCTAATGGAAAGAGCCTGAGTTCTAAAACCAGCTCCACTATTTTACCTTTTGCATGCTTGGGTGAGTCACTAAACTACTTTCATTCATTCATTCAATCGTATTTATTGAACGTTTACTGTGTGCAGAACACTGTACTAAGCACTTGGGAAGTACAAGTTGGCAACATATAGAGACGGTCCCTACCCAACAGTGGGCTCACAATCTAGAAGGGGGAGACAGAGAACAAAACAAAACATACTAACAAAATTAAATAAATAGAATAAATATGTACAAATAAAATAAATAGAGTAACAAATACGTACAAACATATATACATATATACAGGTGCTGTGGGGAGGGGAATGAGGTAAGGCGGGGAGGAGGGGGAGAAGAAGGAGGGGGCTCAGTCTGGGAAGGCCTCCAGAACTATTCTATTCCTTATTGTCCTCATCTGCAAAATAGGGATTTAATATCCATTCTCCCTCCTCCTTAGACTGAGCCCCATGTCAGCTCTGATTATCCTGTAGCCTACCCAAATGTTTGGTACAGTGTAGTAAGCACTTCACCAACACCACAGTTATTATTATTATCACTTTGAGACATGAATTTGTCACTGATGCCTAATCCAACTTTCATAGAGTTCTCTAAATTCGTTAATACGTGCCAAGACGGAACTTGAAAACAATGCAGTACTGGAATACAGCCAGTACAGCAAAACAATGTTTGATGCATCCTGTCCAAACAACTGCTTGATGATGAACTTACAATAGGGGAAATATAAACAAGGAGGGCAGAATGAATTTCTTATAGGAACACTCTTCTAGTTATAGACAGCAGGGAGAACAGGAAAGGAGAGGCCAATTTGGCATACAGCAAGCAAGAGGCTTCAAATAAACTCTGTCACTGAGAGAGAGATGAAAGTGATCCCAGCCATTCAAGCTAGGAAATATGATAGTGATGCAGATAGTAATCTATACATATCCACGACGTGGAAGAGACTGGTCATCCTAGCCTTATTCGCACTATCAGGTAGGATATTTGGAAAAAAAACAGGTAACATTTGCACTCTCAAGCGAAGACTGGAGTATTAGTTCTAGTTTCATCATCTTCTAGCCTGTGAGCCTGTTGTGGGCAGGGATTGCCACTATTTGTTGCTGAATTTTGTACTTTCCAAGCACTTAGTACAGTGTTCTGCATACAATAAGCGCTCAATAAATACAATTGAATGAATGAATCTCTGATCCATACATAACCTGACCTCAGTTTAAATATCAGTGTACCACTCTTTCCTGTCTATAAATCATCACCATGGTTATCATCATCATCATCATTGTTGTCATCATCATTATTTATGGAGACACTATTGTGGAAAGAGCACTGTATTACATCCTTGGGGGAATACAACCCAGTTTAGTAGACATCATCCCTGCCTTCAAAGAGTCTATTAGTAAAATGGCTCTTCCAACCTTGCAGGAAAAGTATGCAGAAAAACTAAATGGTTGCTGTGAAATTGGTTTCAAAAGAAAATAGTGTCAGATTAATTTGAAATGATGATGATTATCCTGACAATTAATTTTATAATTAAGTTTCCTAAGAAAAATATAATTTTGAGCCTAGTTTCCTTCTTTCGATAGTTCGGTCTGATATTGTTTCCATCAAGGAAACCAAGTGACCACCTGATGGCAATTCCAGTTTTAATCACCCAAATGCACACACAAAAAAGTGTTCCCTGCTCCTTAAAAATCAGACTGTCTCTCCAGGGTCAGGAATGGGAAGGGAAGCCAAATGATGTTTTAACTACGTAGTTGAAATCTGGTAAACACCGCTCGTCTAGTTTCCTAAATTGGACAAATTAATCAAATTGGCATGGTTTTTAAAATGTCTTCCCGAACACTGAATTCATATCACTTCAATTAATTCTGGGTGTTGAATTTTTTTAAAAGGTACCAAAGGAAAAATACCTAGCGAGATAGGAATATGTTCACCCACACCTTTAAGATCTAAATCATTATTGATTAGTGACTTATACATTGTGTCAAATTACCCTTCTAAAATTTTAAAATTAGATTGGAGATTGGAACATTGAACATTTAATGATATAATATACTATGTCATCAAGACGAATGAATCCCTTTATTGCCCTTATTTTCTTCTTAGCTCCTTGTGGATATAATGTGTCATCTCAGAATGGGACAGTTTATTCCCCAGGATTTCCGGATGAATATCCCAATTTAAAAGACTGCACGTGGCTTATTTCTGTGCCCCAGGGTTACGGAGTGTATATCAACTTCACTTTGTTACAGACCGAACCAGTGGATGATTACATTGCAGTCTGGTAAGCGACCTATCGCGTCAGTGATTTGTCTTTGATTTAACAATGATGTCAGTGGCTTTGATATTAGCCTTTGTAATGATATTTAGTTTTTACCAGGAACAATTGGATTTAAGTGAGTAGTGAATAGATATTTACAAAGAGTCACAAAGAAAATGGGGATTAAGACTGTGAGCCCCCTTGTATCTACCCCAGCACTTAGAACAGTGCTTGGCATACAGTTAGCGCTTAACAAATACCATAATTATAATTATTGTTATAAGAGAGAGCAAGGTTAGAGCACGTAAGGATGAAAGTGAGGTGGATGAGTTCGGCCCGGTACATGGATTTCTGCCAATGACATTCTATGGCTCATCCACAGGAGTTAAGTAATAATAATAATAATAATGATGGCGTTTTTATTAAGTGCTTACTATGTGCAAAGCACTGTTCTAAGCGCTGGGGAGTTTACAAAGTGGTCAGGTTGCCCCATGGGAGGATCACAGTCTTAATCCCCATTTTACAGATGAGGGAACTGAGGCCTAGAGAAGTGAAGTGACTTGCCCAAAGTCACACAGCTGACAATTGGCGGAGCCGGAATTTGAACCCATGAACTCTGACTCCAAAGCCCGGGCTCTTCCCAGTAAGCCACGCTGCTTAAGTGGACTGTGGAGATGATAGCACTTAAATGCTATTATTATCATTATTATCATTATTGTTATTAGTTCATCTGAAACTAAATTGCAAATTTATTTTTCTGTCAAGAGAAAATCAACTGTTAATAATAATAATAATAACAGCAATACTTGTGGCTCCCCTTGTTCTTCCCCCCTCCAGCCCTCAGCACTTATGTACATATCTGTAATTGACTTGTTTGTATTAATGACCTTCTCTTTGTCTTTGTCCTAAGGGATGGCCCTGATCAGAATTCTCCTCAGCTGGGAGTCTTCAGCGGTAACACAGCTCTGGAAAGTGCATACAGTTCTACCAATCAAATCCTGCTCATGTTTCACAGTGACTTTTCCACTGGAGGTTTTTTTGTGCTTAATTTTCACGGTCAGTTGATTTCTACCAACCCTCTTAATACAAAGAATTAATGTGTAATGACCTTCTTTGCCTTTGAGAAGCAGCGTGGCTCAGTGGAAAGAGCCCGGGCATTGGAGTCAGAGGTCATGGGTTCAAATCCCGGCTCCACCACTTGTCAGCTGTGTGACTTTGGGCAAGTCACTTAACTTCTCTGTGCCCCAGTTACCACATCTGTAAAATGGGGATTAAGACTGTGAGCCCCCCGTTGGACAACCTGATTACCTTGTTACCTCCCCAGCGCTTAAAACAGTGCTTTGCACATTGTAAGCACTTAATTCATTCATTCAATCATATTTATTGAGCACTTACTGTGTGCAGAGCACTGTATTAAGCGCTTGGGAAGTACAAGTTGGCAACATATAGAGACGGTCCCTACCCAACAGTGGGCTCACAATCTAGAAGGGGGAGACAGAGAACAAAACAAAACATGTTAACAAAATAAAATAAATGGAATAAACATGTACAAATAAAATTAGAGTAATAAATAATAATAAATAATGGCTTAATAAATGCCATTATTATTATTATTATTATTTTAACATACCATTGCTCTTAAGCCAAGATCGCACGTCTGAAAAGCAGGTCATGATGGATTACCGACAAGAGCTTGGTGATTGCTTTGAAAGAACCTTATTTCCTGGAGTATTTTTTTCAATTTATGTCACTTGGCTAGTCAGTCGAGATTATTTACCGGGAGCAGAGCACTGTACCAGGAACCTGAGAGAGTATCAGAGAAGTAAAAACCACAGTCCCTCCCCTTGAGGGGTTTACAGTCTAACAGAGGGGCAGGCACCAAATAATTTATAAATGGGATCACAAAGAGAAAGTGAATAGGAGAGTAAATAAGGATTTAAATAGTGTAGTGTGTAAATCAAAATGTAGGACACTGTATCTGGCTCATATTCTGGGGTGGAGGAATATGAAAATGAACTGGGAAGTTCCTAATCATCGGCAAGTTACTGGATTTGCCCTTCCCCTGTTATTCATCTGCAATCTTCTCCCACAACAGCCTATCTCACTCTCCTCGAATGTCTCAAATTTAGCTTCTCAATTTGCTTCGTTCTTGATTCTCCCCTCTAGCTCTTTGCTCCTGTCCTTTCTCTTGGCTGGACCTCCCTCCCATTTCAAATCTACCAGACTACAGCTCTCCGTGTTTTTGAAGTCCTTCTGAAAGCACTCCCCATGGATTGAAATTGTCCCTCTCATCCTTGCACTTATTAAAACAGCAAAATATCTCTCTTATCCATGTGCCTACTCCAGAAATAAGGAATGATTTCATTCATTTTCCTGATCATATGTTTATACAATGCCTGTGCAGAGGCTGGACTTTGAAAATATTTTTCGTAATATTAACTGAACCTCATCTATAAAATGGAGATTAAATCTCCGCTCTCCATGCCCCTTAGATTTTAATTCTCATTTTGGAGCCAGGCATTGTGTCTGACCTGGTTATCTTCTATCTACCCTACCGCCTAGTACGGTGATTGGTACATAGCAAGTGCTTAAGAAATAACATGATAATTTTTACTATTATTATTGTGTAGACAGTCCAAACCTGTTCACTGGAAATAATGTCAGATGGGAAGGAGTTATCCATTTAATGTAAATTGGAATTTTAGGATGTTAGATTCAGGGAGTCCTCTATGATAGCCAAAGATGACAGAAATAGATTTATAAGTGATTTTTTCAAGTTTTTTTTTTAATTTTCCCATCATTTGGAGAGTACATGTTCAGCATTATGGGATTTAATAATAATGATTACAGTAATAGTAAATGATGCTGATATTTGCTAGGTGGTTACTATGTGCTAAGTACTAAGCTAAGAACTGGGGTGGGATACAGGATAATGAGACTAGTCATACCCCAGTTGCACAAGGAAATCGCAGTCTATGGGGGAGAGAGGCCAATGTTTTTAAGAGCAATAGCATTGTTGATACCCAGACATCATTATTTTATTCTACTTTATTGCCCCTTTGGCTCAGAGATTTCTCTGGACTTGCTTTTCAGGGGAATGAAGTATCAACATTGGTTGTATTAGTATTAATGCTAATGAAAATGTTGAAATAAAAATAATACATTGGAAGAAAATGACCAATCCTTGTCAAGTGTCTCATCACTCTTCCTTATTCCCATCTAATTTATTTTTTTTGGAGACTGCAAGGGGCAAGTATTTTTAAAACATCAGATCTATAAGCAGATGGAAAGAGAGCATTGAGCGGTGCTAGACTCATAATATTCATTGTAGCCTCAAAGTGCAATTTGGCTAAAAGACATAAATGTATAGCCAGAATCTGGACTGCAGTTTGTTTTTTTTTTTAATTTATTGAATTAATTTTATCTTTAAAGAAATATTTATGACAATGATGTAGAGATATTTCATCACATCTGGTAGACCACTGATCTCATATTCAAAACACTCTGAAATCATATCTCCTACAGGAAACCTTACCTGGTTTATATTTCATGCTATCCACCCTCCACCAAAAGTGCTTATGATCAGACCCTCCTTCCCCCCCAAAAAAATCTTTGTCCTTATCTTTAATTCTGTATCATTTTCTCAATGGTAATCATGCTACTGATACCCATCGACTTGTTTTGTTGTCTGTCTCCCCCCTTCTAGACCGTGGGCCTGTTTTGGGGTAGGAATTGTCTCTATCTGTTGCCAAATTGTGCTTTCCAAGTGCTTAGTACAGTGCTCTGCACACAATAAGTGCTCAATAAATATGACTGAATGAATGAAACAATCAATCAACTGTATTCACTGAGCACTTACTATGTGCAGAGAAATGTACTAAGCACTGGGAAGAGTACAACATAACAATAAAGAGACATATTCCCTGCCCACAACAAGCTTATAGTCTAGAGGGGGAGACAGACATTGCTCTGCACACAGTAAGTGCTCAATAAGTATGACTGAATGAATGAAACAATCAATCAACTGTATTCACTGAGCACTTACTATGTGCAGAGAAGTGTACTAAGCACTGGGAAGAGTACAATATAACAATAAACAGACATATTCCCTGCCCACGACAAGCTTATAGTCTAGAGTGGGAGACAGACATCAATATAAACCAATAAATTACAGATATATAAGTGCTGTAGGACTGGGAGGGAGGATGAAGAAAGGGAGTAAGTCAGGGTGACATAGAAGGGAGTGGGAGAGGAGGAAAGGAGGGCTTTGTCAGGGAAGGCTTCTTGGAGGAGATGGGCCTTCAGTAAGGCTTTGAAGGGGAGGAGAGGAATTGCCTGTCTCATATGAGGAGGGAGGGGGTTCTTGACCAGAAGCAGGACATGGGCGAGAGGTTGGCAGTGAGGTAGATGAGATCGAGGTACAGTGAGAAGATGAGAAGGTTGGCATTTGATGAGCAAAATGTGTGGGCTGGATTGTAGTAGGAGTGAAGCGAGGTGAGGTAAGGTGGGCAAGCTAATTGCTTTTTCCTCCCTTTCTCCTACCTATTGAGAAGCAGCGTGGCTTAGTGGAAAGATCCCGAGCTTGGGAGTCAGAGGTAGTGGGTTCTGATCCCAGCTCCGCCACTTGTCAGCTGTATGAGTTTGGGCAAGTCACTTCAATCAATCAATCAATCAATCGTATTTATTGAGCGCTTACTGTGTGCAGAGCACTGTACTAAGCGCTTGGGAAGTACAAGTTGGCAACATATAGAGACAGTCCCTACACAACAGTGGGCTCACAGTCTAAAAGGGAGAAACAGACATTTCACTTTCACTTAAGTGAACAGACAGTTCACTTAAACTTAGTAAAGATTCTGCCTTCCGTGATGATTCTTTAGATTAATTAGAATTATTTTCTCTTTTTCTGGTGGTCACTCTATGCAACACTAGTGATTATTAATGTATGATTCTAAATGATCTATTATCATGTGAATGCCTTTCTGTTCCAATTCCATTCACTTTTCTGTGCCTCAGTTACCTCATCTTAATCCCTCATCTGGGATTAAGACTGGGAGCCCTATGTGGGACAACCTGATTGCCTTGTATCTATCCCAGTGCTGAGCACATAGTGAATGCTTAACAAATATTGTTATTTGTTAACAAATTATTATTATTATTATTATTATCATCGGAAGAGCAGGAATCAGGTACTCACTCAAGTCCTTAGTACAGTGCTCTATACACAGTAGCTGTTCAGTAAATACAATTGACTCATCTAATTTGTAAATATTAGGCTTATAATATTTATTCATTCATTCATTCAATCGTATTTACTGAGCGCTTACTGTGTGCAGAGCACTGTACTAAGTGCTTGGGAAGTACAAGTTGGCAACATATAGAGACGGTCCCTACCCAACAGTGGGCTCACAGTCTAGAAGATTATAATACATATAACATGTATATATTGATAATAATATATATATTGATAATGATATAACTTTTGGCTCAGTGGATAGAGCACGGGCTTGGGAGTCAGAGGTCATGGGTTCAAATCCCGGTTCCACCGCTTATCAGCTGTGTGACCTTGGGCAAGTCACTTAACTTCTCTGGGCTTCAGTTACCTCATCTGTAAAATGGGGATTAAGATCGTGAGCCCCACGTGGGACAACCTGATCACCTTGTATCCTCCCCAGCTCTTAGAACAGTGCTTTTCACATAATAAGCGCTTAACAAATACCCAAATTATGTATTATTATTGTTAAAATACGGGTTTCAACGAAATGTCAGTTTAAATGATGTGTATGAGCAGATACATCTAATTAAGAATGAATAAAGTACAATTGAGCTAAGATATCTGTAATAGCAAAGTATTAGCCATTCACTTATCTAAGCTTTATTGGAATGGTGTAGTTAAACTGGCACTTTAATTTCCAAAACATATTTATTCATGTCTTCTCTTAAAAATATTTTCAGCTTATCAGCTCAAGAAGTGCCAGCCGCCACCAGCAGTTCCCCAGGCTGACATATTTAAAGAAGATGATGATTTTGAGATAGGTAATGTAATTGTTTCCCTTTATTAAATGCCAGTTTTATTTGCCTGACCTGTGCCGTCCTGCCCATCCCTTAAACTTAGTAAAGATTTTGCCTTTCATGATGAATCTTTAAATTAATAAGAATTATTTTCTCTTTTTCTGGTGGTCACTCTATGCAACACTAGTGATTATTAATGTATGATTCTAAATGATCTATTATCATGTGAATGCCTTTCCGTTCCAATTAAACATAACCACAAGTTGGAATAATGGGTGTTTTCACTTCACATTTTGAGAAGAGCATGTTTAGAGAGCTGGAGTATCACAAGTTTGGGCTCTGATCACTACAGTCTCAAAAGAGCTTCTTGTGAACATGAGTGAGACACTGAAATAAGTAGTATTGGAGCTTGCGTTATGCATAATGCAAGGTTTCACAATAAAGCAGATGTCATATACAGGGGAATGGATATCCTGTTTTCTTCTTGCATGTATTTTGTACACAGAAGATACAGTGTCTATAATGGGTTCTTGTTTGTATCATTCTATAGAACATTTTCTTAAAGTAATCTAAGCACATATTCGCTTGTCACAGGGGAAATTAGAAATAGATGGGGAATACACTTACTCATATTTATAAAGATAATTTCATGTTTCAAATCTAAATAAGAAATGATCTACTAGCAACTTTGTCTGTAAAAATGGAGATTAGATTCTTGTTCTCCCTTTCCTTTGAACTGTGAGTCCCATGTGGGATGTGGGCTGTTTGACCTGGTTGTATCTACCCCAGTGCTTAGCATATAGTAAGCAGTTGCATATTGAAATCAGTCAGCAAAAACCACAATTTTTATTATTAACTTTAATAGGTGTGAATGATTATTCTGCTGCCCAAACAGATTTTGGTCTTTAGTCCCCCCATCTAAACTCCTAAAGGGATTACAGCACTGTAGAAATTGTTGAGGGAAGAAAACTCTACCTACCATCCTTGCACTTCACTTTCAGCCTTGTTCATGGGGCTTTTGGGGTGCCTGCTGGTAGAACTCTTTATGGGCTCAGGACACAAGGCTATTTTGAAGAGCATTACACTTCCAGTGAGAGGGAGCAAGCCTTTACTTAAGCTTTCAAACAATCTCCATCTTTTGACTAGGGAAAATCTGGCTCGGTCTGTGTGACATTATTCTGTGAAAGAGACTGAAGGCGTAGAAGAAGTGCAGAAATGTCACAGTTCTACCTTCGTTTGGGTTATCTGAAAACTCCAAATGCAAAATTATTCATTCATTCATTCAGTCGTATTTATTGATTGCTTACTGTGTGCAGAGCACTGGACTAAGCGCTTGGGAAGTACAAGTTGGCAACATATAGAGATGGTCCCTACTCAACAATGGGCTCACAGTCTAGAAGAGGAAACAGTAAGGCCCAGTGGGAAGAACACGAGCCTGACTTGGTTCTAATCATGGTTCTGCCTAATAATAAGGAAAAGAAGAAATAAAAGAAGAATAGTATATTTGTTAACCATTTACTATGTGCCAACCACAGTACGAAGCACGGGGGTAGATACCAGTTTATCAGGCTGGTAAACTCGGAGACTGCCTCTGTCCCATATGGGGCTCACAGGCTGAAAAGGAGGGAGTAGGTTTTTAATTCCATCATACAGATGAGGAAAATCAGGCACAGACAAGTTAAGTGATTTGCCCAAGGTCACACAGCAGGTTGGTGGCAGAGGCAGGATTAGAACCCAAGACCTTTGACTCCGAAGCCCGGGCCCCTTCCATTAGGCTGCACCTGCCTGCTGAATGACTTTGGGCCAGCTGCTTAACTGAGCCTCAGTTCCTCATCTGTAAAATCCCCATTTTCAGTACTTGTTTTCCCTCCCACTTAGACTGTGGGCTGCATGGGAAACAGGGACTGTTTCCAATCTGATTATTCTCCCCTGCCTTTAGCATAGTCCTTGGCATGTAGGAAGTGCTTAAAAAAAGCCATAATTATTATGATTTCTTTATTATCATTGTTGTAACTTGAGCCATAAGTGTTCAGATTGAAAGAAATAAAAGGATGAGAAATATTCATGTTTTGATTTTGCGTTGTAAAAGGATCATATTAAGCATATTGAACAGCGTTAACAAGCATATTGTACTGTGAATTATTTCAGGAGACTTTGTAAAGTACCAGTGCCATCCTGGATATACATTAGTAGGAAATGATATATTGACCTGCAAGCTCCGGGCTCAATTGCAATTTGAGAGTTCTCCCCCATCCTGTGAAGGTAAGTGCCTTCGTGGACTCCGGGATACAAATCAATTCACCATGCGGTCTTTCATGTCTGCCTTTATGTTAACTTGAAGAGCTAACCAGGTCTTTACATTGCAACCTTTTTCCACGAGGAGCCTATCAATTTAAGCTGGAATTAATCTTCCTCTTTGCTGATAGCTCTTGGAAAGATTTAAGGCTATTCTGCACACAAATAGATTCATAAGGAGTTCTTTGACTCTTTATGAGTCAAAGATGATTTATTTCCAGCTTCTTTAAGAAGTTCTAATATATAGCTTAAGATAGATACCAACTGAAATGCTTTCAGTGGCATTCTGAAAGATGAGGCGAGACGTAACGTTCTATATTATCTCAGGATGCGTGACTCCCGATTTTTTCAGTCTTCTATAATTCTATTTTCAGTCTATAATCCCACATCCACCACATATCAGTTGTGTAACTTTGGGCATATCACTTAAGTTATCTGCGCCTCAGTTCCCTCATCTGTAAAATGGGGGTTAAGACTGTGATCCCTACATGGGACAACCTGATTACTTCAATCAATCAATCAATCATATTTATTGAGCGCTTACTGTGTGCAGAGCACTGTACTAAGCGCTTGGGAAGTACAAGTTGGCAACATATAGAGACCGTCCCTACCCAACAGTGGGCTCACAGTCTAAATGGGGGAGACAGAGAACAAAACCAAACATACTAACAAAATAAAATAAATAGAATAGATATGTACAAGTAAAATAAATAAATTAATAGAGTAATAAATATGTACAGACATATATACATATATACAGGCGCTGTGGGGAAGGGAAGGAGGTAAAATGAGGGGGATGGAGAGGGGGACGAGGGGGAGAGGAAGGAAGGGATTACTTGTATCTCTCCCAGTGTTTAGAACAGTGCTTGGCACATAGTAAGCACTTAAGAAATACCATCATCATCATTATTATTATTGTAAACTGATTTGAGTGAGTGTAAACACAAATTTTCCCAAATACTCCAATTGGGGATTTTGCCAGATGTCATTTTTTGGAGGTTATTTGATGAATGGAATGACACAGTTCAACACTGGGTTGGTTTGAAAAACAAAACGCCTGTCAAACACAATATGATATTATTCTCTAATTTACAATGTAAAGAAAACAAATCACGGTTGAGATTCTCTATATCTCCCCAGGCAATTTCTCTAGATAGTTTCTGCAGCTTCACCGGGAGGCAGACGAAAAAAGGTGCAGCATAGCCAGAGCCAATGGTGCAGCTGAGCTGCCTGATTTTGGAGGGTTTCAAGGCTGCTCTGCTTACAACAGCCATCACTGTGGAGCACAAAGCTGGGTTGTTTCAGAGGGCGACAGGGTGGAGGGTGATAAGATATCTCCATTCCTTCTATTTTCACCTGCTCCTCATCTCTGAGAGACAGGCCACTTGAATCACTGTGTGGAAGTATGTGTATATGTGTGTGTACTTTTCATTTTCATTCATTGTATTTATTGAGTACTTATATTATATATTATATATTATATATATATTATATATTATATTATATATAAGGATTATGTCCCTCTGTGTGTCTCATCTTTCATTCATTCATCCGTTCAATCATATTTATTGAGCGCTTACTGTGTTCAGAGCGCTGTACTAAGCATTTGGGAAGTGCAAGGCGGCAACATATAGAGACGGTCCCTACCCGACAACGGGCTCACAGTCTAGACGGGGGAGACAGACGACAAAACAAAACATGTAGACAGGTCAAAATCGTCAGAACAAATAGAATTAAGGCTATATGCACATCATTAACAAAATAAATAGAATAATAAATGTGTACAAGTAAAAAATTAAGTAATAAATCTGCACAAATATACACAAGTTCTGTGGGGAGGGGAAGGAGGTAGGGTGGGGGGAATGAGGAAGAGGAGAGGAAAAAGGGAGCTCCGTCTGGGATTGCCTCCTGGAGGAGGTGAGCTCTCAGTAGGGCTCTGAAGGGAGGAAGAGAGCTACGTATCATTTCCCGTATTCCTAGAGCAGGAACACACAAGGGTATATTTTCATAGGAAAATAGTCTTGTTTGCATCAGTTCAAGCTAATGTGTGTAAGTGTTGCTATGCTGAATTGTGACTATTAACAAATATCAACCCCAAATATTACATTGGATACTGGCTTACAGGAGATTTGTACTTCTCAAGTGCTTATTACAGTGCTCCGCACACCATAAGTGCTCAATAAATATGATTGAATGAATGATGTGGCAAAGAAAATATAGGACGTGTTTGCTGAGCATTTGTTAAGTGCTTGCGTTGTGCAGGATATCATTGACGTGGCAAAGAAAATATAGGAAGTGTTTTGTTTTGGGTTTTTTTTGTTAAGAGTATTTGTTAAGTGCTTGTTTTGTGCAGGCACCGTATTAAGCAGCACTTGGAGAAGCAGCGTGGCTCTGTGGAAAGAGCACAGGCTTGGGAGTCAGAGGTTGTGGGTTTGAATTCCAACTCCACCACTTGTCAGCTGTGTGACCTTGGGCAAGCCACTTAACTTCTCTGTTCCTCAGTTACCCCATCTGTAAAATGGGGATTAAGACTGTGAGCACCCCGTGGGACAACCCTGATCACCTTGTATCCCCCCAGCGTTTAGCACAGTGCTTTGCACATAGTAAGCGCATAGCAAATGCCATTATTATTATTACTGTTATTAAGTATACTGGGTTGTATAGAAACATAGCTTGGGCAGAGTCCCTGTCCCACACGGGGCTCACAATCTTAATCCCCATTACAGATGAGGAAACAGGCCCAAAGGAATTAAGTGATTTGCCCAAGGTCACACAGGAGACAAGTGGGAGATCTGGGATTAAAACCCAGGTCTTTTTTTTTTATTTTTTTATGGCATTTATTAAGCACTTACTATGTGCAAAGCACTGTTCTAAGTGCTGGGAAGATTACAAGGTGATCAGGTTGTCCCACGGGGGGCTCACAGTCTTAATCCCCATTTTGCAGTTGAGGGAACTGAGGCCCAGAGAAGTGAAGTGACTTGCCCAAAGTCACACAGCTGACAATTGGCAGAGCCGGGATTTGAACCCATGACCTCTGACTCCAAAGCCCGTGCTCTTTCCTACTGAGCCATGCTGCTTCTCATTTCCGAATCGGAAAGCAGTCTTTCCGATTCCCAGGCCCGTGCTCTTTCTACTAGGTCATACTGCTTCTAGTGATTAAGCTATTGTTAATCAGTATATTAATTGAGCACTTACCATGTGCTGAGCACTGTACTGGTGTCTTGGGAGAGAATGATACAGTAGAGTTCTTATAAATGTTTTCTGACCACATACTATTACTACTGCTACTACTACTACTAATAATAATAAAAAGCAGCATGGCTCAGTGGAAAGAGCACAGGCTTTGGAGTGAGAGGTCAGGGGTTCAAATTCTGACTCCGCCAATTGTCAGCTGTGTGACTTTGGGCAAGTCACTTAACTTCTCTGTGCCTCAGTTAGCTCATCTGGAAAATGGGGATTAAGACTGCGAGCCCCCCAGGACAGCCTGATCAACTTGTAACCTCCCCAGTGCTTAGAACAGTGCTTTGCACCTAGTGAGTGCTTAATAAATGCCATTATTATTATTGTTATTACTTGTATTGATATGCACTTACTATGTGCCAGGGACTATACTAAGCCTGGAGCCCAAAGTCTAGACATATTGGCTTTGCACAGATATCATCAGTGGGAAATGTTATTTTCAACCTGACAACAGAATTGATTATTTCAGCAATCTAATTTTCAGGTTACCCAGACTACAGAGTGAATAAAAATTGAGAAGAGACAGTTAATGATCATTCCCTTTTAGAGGACCATGGAGAAGTATCATACTCTAGAAATTGGTCGGGGCAGAGATTGTCTGTCTTTGTTGCTGAATTGTACTTTCCAAGTGTTCAGTACAGTACTCTGCACACAGTAAGCATTCAATAAATATGAATGAATGAATGAATGTGATGAATTAACCAATTTTGTACAATGTGGTCGTTACCATAATATTCCAATGTACAGAATTTCAAAGGTAAACAATAGAAGTAGAGAAGTATCATGGCTTAGTGGAAAGAGAACAGGTCTTGAAGTCATAGGATCTGGATTCTAATCCCATTTCCGCTTGCTGTGTGACCTTGGGCAAATCAGTTACCTACTCTGTTCTTCAGTTTCCTCTTCTATAAAATGAGGATTCAATACCTGTTCTCCCTCTTACTTTGACTGTGAGCCCCATATGATACAGGGAGTTTGCCCAATCTGATTAACTTGTTTCCACCCCAGCTGTGTGACTTTGGGCAAGTCACTTCACTTCTCTGTGCCTCAGTTACCTCATCGGTAAAATAGGGATTAAGACTGTGAACCCGTGGCACAACCTGATCACCTTGTACCCTCCCCAGTGCTTAGAACAGTGCTTTGCACATAGTAAGCTCTTAACAAATACAATGGCATTTATTAAGTGCTTACTATGTGCAAAGCACTGGGGAGGTTACAAAGTGATCAGGTTGTCCCACGGGGGGCGCTCACAGTCTTAATCCCCATTTTACAGATGAGGTAACTGAGGCACAGAAAAGTGAAGTGACTTGCCCAAAGCCACACAGCTGACAATTGGCGGAGCTGGGATTTGAACCCATGACCTCTGACTCCAAAGCCCGGGCTTTTTCCACTGAGCCATGCTGCAATAAGAAGAAGAAGAATAGTAATAACAGTAGTTTGAGAGTGCTCTACCTAGTTTCCTTTTTTAAATAATCAGATAAAATACTTTAAATAATAAGAAAAGTACAGAAATAACCTAATGTGTGTAGAATGAATCTATCCTACAATCTTTGTCAATGTGTTTTCAGTTGCACATTTTTAGCCCTATTCTAATATTATTTCTTTTCTTTTTTATGCATCCATTTTGTCTCTCTTTTACCCGTCGTATCTGATTGATTGTTGTATATTCATTCCTATGAATTGTTGCCAGGGGCAACACACACTTACAGTGTGAAAGCTTTGAAGGGACTACAGGATTTCCTCCAACTATGCTGTTCATTTCTCAGCTAGCAATCAAAAGCTCAGAAGTGCCCAAAATCTACACCAGGGACTCTCCTAAGCTCTCCACCACAGAGAGACATCTGCTTGCAATTCCCATCAAAAACACACTCTGAGGGAATTTTTGTCAACGACCCTCTTATTTCATGCTTTTAGTCATCACACCTACATACAAAATTATTCGGCAGTGTTCCATCCAAATCGAAAACTATCCGGGAGCCTTGAAAACCCAAAGCATAATTTTTCTGTGCTTTTCAGTAAATTGGGTTAAGAAATACAATCTGGTCCTCAGATTATTGTGAATAACAGAGGTAAGCAAATCACTATCCTAAGGAGAGGAAGAAAAGTGGTGAAAGGTGTGTCAGAGATCAGGGGATCCGATTCTTTAGCCCGGAAAGTCAAGCCGTGGACTGAAGTGGGAGGTGAAGAGGGATTTATTTGATGCCGAATCCAGGAGGGAGAGCAACATCTTGAAAGCAAGGTTTCTTTGTTGGCAGGGAACATGTCTTTGAACTCAGTTCAATTGTGCTCTCTCAAGTGCTTACTACAGTGCTCTATACATGGTAAGTGATCAATAATAATAATAACCATAATAACAATGGCATATGTTAAGTGCACTGTTCTAAGCGCTGGGGTAGATACAAGGTATTCAGGTTGGCCCACGTGGGGCTCACTGTCTTAATCCCCATTTTACAGATGAGGGAACTGAGGCACAGAGAAGTCAAGTGACTTGCCCAAAGTCACACAGCTGACAAGTGGCAGAGCCGGAATTAGAACCCATGACCTCTGACTCCCAAGCCCGGGCTCTTTCCACTAAGCCACGCTGCTTCTCGATAAATACGAGCCATCAATAAGGTTGGGGTGATGCATCCCCAAAGCTAATCTAATAACGGAGCCAGAAACATCATGAAGATAAAATGGTGCTCATTCTTCCCCTAACATGGAATTTAGAGGGGCAAAGGGGACTAGGGAAGGAGTGTACCTGTAGGGTGATAAATGATCTGAGAAGCAGTGTGGCTTAGTGGAAAGAGCCTGGGCTTTGGAGTCAGAGGTCACGGGTTCAAATCCCACCTCAGCCATTTGTCGGCTGTGTAACTTTGGGCAAGTCACTTAACTTCTCTGGGACTCAGCTACCTCATCTGTAAAATGGGGATGAAGACTGTGAGCCCTCTGTGGGGCAACCTGATCACCTTATAACCTCCCCAGTGCTTAGAACAGTGCTCTGCACATAGTAAACGCTTAATAAATGCCATTGTTATTATTATTATTATTATTATTATTTTTAGGACCTACTGTGTCATCCATGTCATAGAAAAGAAAGCAGCGTCTGTTGGTGGGCCTTCACATGCTCCTTTCTTTACAAAGTATCTGTATGATGATCTTGTGACTAGATAAGAAAATCATCATCATCAATGGTATTTATTACTATGTGCAGAGCACTGTACTAAGCGCTTGGGAAGTACAAATTGGCAACACATAGAGACAGTCCCTACCCAACAGTGGGCTCACGACTAGAAAGGTGCTTGGTGCCTAGTAAGCACTTAACATGTACCATAATTATTACTGTAATCATTAAAGAATGGTAGCAGAATTTTAAGCAGAAATCAAATCATTTCTCTATTGTCTTTTTTTAATTCATTTATTACCATATTCATTCAGTCATATTGAGTGCTCACTGTTCAATATTGAAAATTTTGAAAATTTGAAAATATTGAAAATATTGAATTTTGCCCTTTGCTGATACCCATTGTCCGCACTTAATTACTGTGCTCATTGCATTATCTATTAAATTTTGAAAAAAAAAATTCTCTGTGGAATTTGAATGATAAATATCCTTATTTCAATGTAAAGTTTGTGCTTCAGACATAAGATGTTCTGTGATGTTCATCATCCCGAAGGCTGCTTGATTTTTCTACGCTCGAAAAATCTGCTTCCCTCGGGGAGAATAGGTGTGAAGGGAATATATTTTGTTTACTGTATGTAATGTCCACAAGATAAAAGGACAAGTGTCAAACTCATTCATCATTTTGAAATATTTTTGTTAGATAAAAGTTATTGGTATTAAAAGATGACCAACTCTACTAGAATTCTGGAAAAAAAAATTCCCAGAGCTTGAAAGAAAGTGGGAAGAGGTGGGGAAGATTGAGACTGGGGTCAGCGTTAACCAAAAACCATAGACATAAATTGAAGAGGATCAGGTTGCTTCAAATATAAATTGTATGGTTTGTTCAATAATGACTCTATTGTAGTCCCCAATTCCATTTCGATCCAGTGACTGTTCCTTAATGAGCCTGCCAACATGAAATATAGGCAGCCTAATCCACAGAGGTAATCCCGGTATGACAATCCACTTCTAGTTACCCCAAGATGATATATCTATCATTCAACACTTTTCAAGAAATCTTCGAATGGGAATACCACGTCTTTTTAAGGCACCGAGTCAACATCAGTCTAGATTTTTCAGGATGCAGTATTGAGTCTCTCTTCAACAACAACAGCAAAAATGATTTCTATTCAAATTTTTAGCACAATGTCCAGCGAATGAAATCCGCACCGATTCAGCTGGAGTAATCCTCAGTCCCGGATATCCAGGCAACTACTTTAATTCCCAAACCTGTTCTTGGACTATTAAAGTTGAAGTAGGCTACAATATCACCATCTTTGTGGAAACATTCCAGAGCGAAAAGCAGTTTGATGAGCTGGAAATATTTGATGGTAAGAATCGGATTAACTTTTGCTGGACAAAGTAGTTGATTGTATAAAAGAATATGCATGCGTAAAAGCTGAATATCCTTAAACAGAGTGCATAATACTTGGGACTGACTGAACATGGCTAAGGGGAATAAAAGAGATTAAGGAATGAAACAGACTAAAATTAGATGAAGGGTTGGTGTGAGCTAAGGACCTGAAGGGGAAAGAATATTTCAGTTTCACCAAGAGGAATAAAGACATTTTTACGAATCATTTTCTTACAATGCTATTGAAGTTTCAAAATTATTGGCCCTCAGTGTTTCTTAAAGTACATACGTGTGCCTCACAACTATTTGCATCTGTGTGTTTGTTCAAAGAAGAATTGTACACATCCAGAAACACTAAATGGTCCTCAGAATGGTAAATTTGGACTTTGCAAAATTATACAAATAGGTGTGATCCTTTATAATTTGGAAAAGTTTGTTCAAAGAAACATTGTACACATCCAGAAACACTAAATGGTGAGGAATGGTAAATTTGGACTTGGCAAAATTATACTAATAGGTGTGGTCCTTTATTTTTTTGAAACGTTTGTTCAAAGGAAAATTGTACACATCCAGAAACACTAAATGGTGAGGAATGGTAAATTTGGACTTTGCAAAATTATACAAATAGATGTGATCCTTTATAATTTTGAAAAGTATGGACTGCTGTGGTACTCCTGTGTCTCACATTTACCAAGAGGAATGTACTGTCCTTATGGCACTGAGAAATTTAAGATAACTATTTTCTTTTGAAAAGTTAATTGGATGATTCACAGTTCCTCTCAGCAAAAAGTAAAAAATAAAATGGTTTTAAGTTCTTAAAATGCCAAATACATCAGGTGTTGTTTTTTTTCTTTCTCTTTTTAAAGGTTCTTCTGGGCAAAATCCACCGCTGGTAGCTTTAAGTGGAAATCATACTCGTCAGTTAAATTTTACAAGTAAAAGCAATCAGTTATATCTCCGTTGGTCAACTGATCATGCAACCAATAAGAAGGGATTCAAGATTCGTTACTCAGGTTAGTGAAAGTCGTTTGGATTTAATTACATAATATATATGATACTAGTAATCTACTAGTAATACTAGTAATTTTTAGACTGTGAGCCCACTGTTGGGTAGGGACTGTCTCTATATGTTGCCAACTTGTACTTCCCAGGCGCTTAGTACCGTGCTCTGCACACAGTAAGCGCTCAATAAATATGATTGATTGATTGATAGAAATCAATGACAACTAAGGATGGATACGGGTTTGGTCAATCTTGATGACCATTTTCTGAAATATGCACATTACGGAAACTTCCCGAAAATGAGTCTTCATGACTTTCAGCATAAGAAATATATATAGAATACATATAGTGAGAAGCAGCATGGCTCAGTGGAAAGAGCCCGGGTTTTGGAGTCAGAGGTCATGGGTTCAAATCCCGGTCCTGCCAATTGTCAGCTGTGTGACTTTGGGCAAGTCACTTCACTTCTCTGGGCCTCAGTTCCCTCATCTGTAAAATGGGGTTTAAGATTGTGAGTCCCACATGGGACAACCTGATCACCTTGTGCCCTCCCCAGTGCTTAGAACAGTGCTTTGTACATAGTAAGTGCTTAACAAATACCAAAATTATTATTATAATTATTATATGAGAAAGGTAAAAGCCCAGCCTGGCCCTGGCCCTCCCCACTTCCCATCTAACTGCAGCCGGGTTCCCTTTCCTTTTACTGCTCCTTGACTTTTCTCTGTAGCTAGAAATCCCTGCAGCTGAAACATCGCCTGGCCTCTGTGGTGACAAAAGTCGACAGGCCACTACTCAATGGAAAGAGCCCGGGCTTTGGAGTCAGAGGTCATGGGTTCAAATCCTGGCTCTGCCAATTGTCAGCTGTGTGACTTTGAGCAAGTCACTTCACTTCTCCGTGCCTCAGTCACCTCACCTGTAAAATGGGGATGAACACTGTGAGCCCCCCGTGGGACAACCTGATCACCTTGTAAACTCCCCAGCAATTAGAACAGTGCTTTGCACATAGTAAGTGTTTAATAAATGCTATTATTATTATTATTATTATTATAGAGGTGAGTGCAGAAGGAAAGTGGAGGCACCAGAGAGGGGCAAGAGAGAATGTAGCCAGATTAATCCAGATCAGCATCCCATCATTTGGGACAAGGAGGTAGGGCCAAGACGCGCTATCCGTCCATTGGTCTACCAATCTGGGACCACTTAATATTTTCCTATTTCTAGTCTTCAAGACAGAAACAGTGGTACAAGGCTTGAAGAAGGGTTGCAAATGGCCCTGATTAACAACAGTAACAACAAATATTGGGTGAGGTGGAAGGGACTGTGATAAGAATGGAAGGAGCCATTTGGGGTGCATACGGAAGTCAAGAAAATCCCTAGGAATAATAATAATGATAATAATAATGCTATTTGTTAAGATGTTATTGAGAAGCAACGTTGCTTAATGGAAAGAACTCAGGCTTGGGAGTCAGAGGACATGTGTTCTAATCCCGGCTCTGTCAGATGTCTGCTGTGTGACCTTTGGCAAGTCACTTAACTTCTCTGAGCCTCAGTGACCTCATCTGTAGGATTAAAACTGTGAGCGTCATGTGGTACAACCTGATCACCTTACATGCCCCCAGCGCTTAGCACAGTGCTTTGCACATAGTAAGTGCTTAACAAATGCCATCATTATTATTATTATTATTATTGTTATTACCTATCTGTGCCTCAGTTACCTCATCTGTAAAATGGGGATTAAGATTGTGAGCCTCACAGGGGACAATCTGATTACCTTGTATCTTACCCCGGTGCTTGGAACAGTGCTTAGTACATAGTAAGTGCTTAACAAATACCATAATCATCATTAAGCATTTACTGTGTGCCAGGCACCGAACTAAGCGCTGGGCGATACAAGAAAATTGGGTTGGACACAGTCCCTGTCCCTCATCAAGCTCACGGTCTTAATCCCCATTTTACAGATGAGGAAACTGAGGGTCAGGTAAGTGAAGCAAGTGACTTGCCCAAGGTCACACAGCAGACAAGTGGTAGAGTAAGAACTGGAACCCAGGTTCTTCCGACTCCCGGGCCTCTGCTTTATCCAGTAATGGAGGTGAAAAAGCGAAGGAAAAGGGGGAGGAAGGGAACAATGTAGAATGTAGATTATCCATAGCTGCAGGGGACAGTTGTCATGCCTGGGCTGTTTCTGGAATGAAACCTAACTGTATTTCAATAACTCATACTATAACTGTGAAGTTCATCCACATTTTTAGTAGACACACATGTTATGTGCATGCATGTCAAAGACTTCCACAAGATTCCCTGAGGATCAATCAGTGGTTGCCTGTGTTGGACAGGCAATAAATGTTGAAAAATTGTTGGTATGTTTCATCATGAAAAGATAGACAGTCAGCATAAGCATACGTAAGAACAGGCTACATCGACAGCAGCATAAATAATAAGATTAAATTCCTGTTGAAATCAGAGCGGCACTGAAAATTTTGACAAGGTTATCAATGTCAAAGCTGGGAATGAGCCAACATGCTTCCTCATGATGGCAAACTTCCCCTTCCCTTCCACCTAAGAATACTGTGATTTCTCGTAAAATATGGCAAAGTCCTCCTGAGGTAAGACTGGATTTTCTTCAAATATTTATTTTTTAAATCTGTTAAAAAAAAAAAATAGACGGTGTTTTTTTGGAAAGTGCAAGTTCTGTATTAAATAGGTGCTTATGTAAGAACAAAGTGGGAGGCTCAAGTGTTTTGGCAATTTTTGATTACTGTTATTTATGGTTTCCCAAAAAAGTTTCAAAGGAATCAGCCCATGAACAAGTTCGTGCTTTGTATAATTTGACCTGCGTGGACCGCAGTTATGCCGTCAGCGGTCCATTCTTCTAATTCTTAACAGCAGGTACTTAAGACAAGGGAACCATAGTTCTGAGAAACAAAGCCTGTATTAGGGAGTATGTTCAGTGGTTAAATCAAGCATAGAAAAGTGGAAAAACATCTTCAAAGAGTTGTGTAAGGGCTCATTTTAATTACCCGTGAATTTCTACTTCAAAGCAAATGTTTTCACAATAAATGTAAATGTATTTGCAAACATTTCCATCTGGAAATTCTCAGAATTCACGGCCTAAGACAAATTCAAAGGAGGCAAGAGGGTGTCCTGTACTGTGAAACCCTTCTATGAAATGATTGAAACTAGAACTTCCTCTTGAAAACACTTCTGGCTAAGCCAGCCTTTCTTTAAAATCAGTTTCATTTTTGAAAGGACCAACCCTGTATTTCTATGTCTTTCTCGCTAGTATTCATTTATTCATTCAATCATATTTATTGAGCACTTACTGTGTGCAGAGGACTTTAATAAGCACTTGGGAAGTAGAAACTGGCAACATATGGAGATGGTTCCTACCCAGCAATGGGCTCACTATTATAGATAGGGTTGGATAACAGACACACCCTTAACTGAGGGTCACAACTGTTAGTTGTCTAAGGGAATGTTACTTTCTATTCCCGACAGTGGAGATATGTGGGATTGCTTGGGTGGCAGAGAAATTTGAACTTCCTTCTCAGTGGTGAGGGAAGTGTTTGGGAACATTGGAGGTCTTTCATGTCAATGATTAATATTTAATAGGGGTGGTCCTGGGGCTCTTAACATCAGTACTTCTCTTTCTTTGGGCATCCAACATGGATCCTGAGAAGGTAACATTCCTGAGATTGTAAGGAGCTAGGAAACATACACTCCTGCTGTTCTGGAGTATAGCCAGTCTCACAGCATCAAGGTCATGCTCACCCTAATAAAAATAAAAATAATTATGGTATGTGTTCAATCAATCAAGCCTATTTATTGAGCACTTACCGTGTGCAGAGCTCTATTGTAAACTCTTGGAGCACTTGGTAGTATATAACAGACACAGACCCTGCCCACAGTGAGTTTACAGTCTTGAGGGAAGCACTTGTTAAGCAATTACTATGTGACTAGTGCTGTTCTAAGCACCGGGGTAGATACTAAGTAATCTACTGTGGGATTTACAGTCTTAATCCCGATTTTACAGATGAGGTAACAGAGGCACAGAGAAGTCTTTAAAGGGACAAGAAGGCAAAGGAGAAACATTACATATGACAACCCAACAGGGAATAACATTTTGGTGTGCGCAATGTAGCTGGGATTATGGGTTTGACTTTCTAGGTGAATTTCAGTTTCTGTAGAATCTCCTTCAAATGCAAAGCACAGCTACATGCACTCCCCGATACAAATCTTTCAGAACTTGGAGTTAGAGGTGGCAGGACTCTGTCCATAGGAGCTAAGGCAGATCCCCAGACTAAGACCCACTTTTTCTTCCCAGACTGAGCCCCAGTTTTCCTCATCTCCCACTCCCTTCTGTGTCACCTTGACTTAGTTCCTTTGCTCTTCCCCCCACCCAGCCCCAAGGCACTTATGTACATATATGTCATTTTTTTTTATATTGTCTGTCTCCCAGCCTCTAGACTGTAAGCCCATTGTGGGCAGGGAATGTCACTGTTTATTGTTGTATTTTACTTTCCCAAGCATTTAATGCACACAGCAAGCACACAGTAAATACAGTTGAGTGAATGAATGAATCACCAGAAGCTCTGAGACTGATAAAGCCCTACTACCAGCACTCAGAGACCACTGGGAAACCCCTCTTCCCACTTGGGGACTTGGACAGATCTTTGCCCTGTGGAAGATGGAGCTCAGATTTACCCAGGAATTTGGAGTACATAGAAGATGTTAGAGACCCCTTAAGCCTCTATTCAGGCCTCTGGCTATAAGGAAAAGTGTCTGTATCTTTCCACAGCTCTGTTATCTGAAAGAGAAGCGAAAGGGTATACCTTGGGGCAGTGGATAATATCAATGGGCCTGCACCTTTGAGTTTTGATCAATCTCCGTTCATCCCGTGGATTTGGACCAGTTCTTAAGTAAGCCTACAGAATTCTGGACCAAAACAAACGAATCCAATCCTTTGCATTCCCAACTCTCCCAGGAAGATCCCTTAATTGGACCAGACTTCAGCAGTCTTCTAGATCTTAGTGAATACCGAGAAATTAGATAATAATCACCATCATCGTGGTATTCAAGTGCTTACTATGTGCCAGGCACTATACTAAACACTGAGGTGGTTACAAGGAAATAGGATTGGACACAGTCCCTGTCCCATCCAGGGCTCACAGTCTTCATCCCCATTTTACAGATGAGGTAACTGAGGCACAGAAAAGTGAAGTGGCTTTCACAAGACCACACAGCAGACAGGTAGAGGAGCCTGGATTAGAACCCATGACCTAGAGAAGCAGCGTGGCTCAGTGGAAAAAGCCCGGGCTTTGGAGTCAGAGGTCGTTTGTTCAAATCCCCACTCTGGCCACATGTCTGCTGTGTGACCTTGGGCAAGTCACTTCACTTCTCGGAGCCTCAGTTACCTCATCTGGAAAATGGGAATGATGACTGTGAGCCCCACGCGGGACAACCCGATCACCTTGTATCCCCCCCAGTGCTTAGAACAGTGCTTTGCACATAGTAAGCACTTAACAAATGCCATTATGATGATGACCTTCTGATTCCCACCACTACGCCATGCTGCTCCTCTGAAATTTTCAAATTGCAACAGGCCTCCAACACACGGGATTTCTGTTTCAAACTCTAGAGTCACATTCTCTGTGACTCTTTAGAGGTGAGGTTTCTCACTTCAACCATCGAACCTGATTGTGGTCCCTCAAAGACTTCCAACTGGAGTGGGAACAGAGATGCAGAAAATGGGAAATCTCCTCTTGCTCCCGAGTCATTTTCTTCCTAAAGAAAGCAGTCCAGATAGACCACCAATTCTGTCATTTTGTGGAGGGTCTACAGGCAGCATGGCTCAGTGGAAAAAGCACGGGTTTTGGAGTCAGAGGCCATGGGTTCAAATCCCCGCTCCACCACTTGTCAGCTGTGTGACTTTGGGCAAGTCACTTCACTTCTCTGTGCCTCAGTTACCTCATCTGTAAAATGGGAATGAAGACTGTGAGCCCTCCATGGGACAACCTGATCACCATGTAACCTCCCCAGTGCTTAGAACAGTGTTTTGCACGTAGTAAGCACTTAATAAATGCCATTATTATTATTAGTAGTAGTAGAATATACAGCTTTCTGCCTCCACACCACCAAACTAAGGTTAAAATGCTTTGCCTTTTGTTCCCAGCCTCCATCAGTCAAAACGTATACGCCCTAGCTGTGATTGCAAAAATGTTCTTGTCTGAAGTTATAAAGCCTTTCACAGTGGAAATGATCAGTGCTATTGTGAGAGTTTCATTGACCTGAAACGGTGTTTCATTTAGTGTTTCATTGAAAATGTCCATTGGAAAGACCTTTCTTTATTTTCAGTAAGTTTTGAGTCTTAGCATAGTCTGTTTCTCTTTTGGATCCAATCTATTCAAAAATACATACCTCATATGAAACACAAAGTGCAATTAAAAGGCTTGGTAACACACTATACTCAACTCTGCTCTTTTTTCTCTTTTGCATGATAGTTTGCCTGTTTGGAATGAACAACACTATATCATGATATATATCTTTTAGACTGTGAGCCCACTGTTGGGTAGGGACTGTCTCTATATGTTGCCAATTTGTACTTCCCAAGCGCGTAGTACAGTGCTCTGCACATAGTAAGCGCTCAATAAATACGATTGATGATATATACCTTTCATTGATAGTGGCCCTTTTATTGGGTAATTTGCCTCACTAATTAATACATGCCCTTTTGAATTGTGTTATTTTCGCATACATTTATGTTTATGCTCACACATCTATCTCAATGGCAATGGCAGTTAAAGGTATATTAAATCATCAATTGTAAATTGAATATCTAGACTGTAAACTTGCTGTGGCCAGGGAACGTATCTGTTACATTGTTATATTGTATTCTCCCAAGTGTGAGAGTATGTTGTTCTGCACACAGTAAGCACTCAATAAATATGATTGAATGGCTGAATCTAGACGGTGAAACCCTTGTGGCCAGGAAACATGTTTATCAACTCTGTCAATAAATGCAATTGACTCATTCATTCAATCGTATTTATCGAGCGCTTACTCTGTGCGGAGCACTGTACTAAGCGCTTGGGAAGTACAAATCGGCAACATATAGAGATGGTCACTACCCAACAATAGGTTCGCAGTCTAGAAGGGGGAGACGGGCAACAAAAGAGAACAAGTAGACTCGAAAATACTGCTTACTTGTGAATAGAAGACTTATAATAGTTGAATATGAATTTGATACAAATATTCCTTTAATGACCACTCCTATGTTTTCTCTTTGGGGTGTGCAGCCCCCTACTGCAGCGTGACCCATGCAATGAAGAATGGTGGAATTTCAAATAGAACGGGAGGATCTGTTGGAAGTAAAGTGTATTACTATTGCAAGCCGGGCTATAGAATGGTCGGTCGCGGCAACGCAACTTGCCTTCGGAGCCAAAACGGCATGTACCGATGGGATTCTCCTGCTCCCCTCTGCCAGGGTAAGTGCCATTTTGCTTTTTTTCTTACCAGCTCAGGGAAGAAATCTATACTGGTTATACAGGGATATACTGAAGCTATTTCAATAGCTCTTGCCAACCAGAAAATGAAAGGCGGAGGAAATGTAGAAGGTGAGTTTTAGAAAGGCATTCATTGCATTGCACAGATTGACAAACTGAAGAAATATCTTGGAAGGAAGAACCACCATTTTTAGTAATCTAAAATACTTGGTATCAGCAGGATTGGAAGCAGTAGTTTGGCCATGTCAAAAGATGGTTGGGTGTTGAGTAATTCTCCCCAAACTGGTAAGTCTTTATTGATCGATTTCTCTGGGCAGAATCCTGCACTAAAAGCTTGGGGATGTACAATAAACATCATCCCCACACTCAGGGAGCTTTTGCTCTAACAGGCAATCAATTGTATATAGGGGAAGCAGCAGAGTTTACTAATGATAATGGTAATAATAATAATTATGGTATTTGTTAAGCGCTTCCTATGTGCCAAGAACTGTGCTTGCCAAGCACTGTTCGAAGCGCTGAGGGTCATCAGGTTGTCCCACGTGGGGCTCACAGTCTTAATCCCCATTTTACAGGTGAGGTAACTGAGGCACAGAGAAGTGAAGTGATTTTTCCAAGGTCGCACAGCAGACAAGTGGCAGAGGCAGAATTAGAACCCACATCCTTTGACTCCCAAGCCCGCACTCTTCCCACTGAGCCACGCTCAGTGTTTTCTCGAAGATATGTACTTAAGTGTAATGAGTCAGAGGAATGAGTACTTAAGTTCTTAGGTAATATGGAAGTACTGTACCGATAATAGGGATGGAAAAGATGGTGGGGAGATTCATTCATTCATTCAATCGTATTTATTGAGTGATTACTGTGTGCAGAGCACTGGACTAAGTGCTTGGGAAGTACAAGTCGGCAACACATAGAGACGGTCCCTACCCAACAGTGGGCTCACAGTCTAGAAATGAGAGATTAATTAGGGAAGGCCTCTTGGAGGAGGTGTGATTTCAGCAGGTCTTTGAAGAGGGGATGAGCAAGAACAGGGCACAGTGAGTGGGTTGTCTTGAGAGGACGAAATCATACAAACTGGTCTCACAAGCTCCTGAAAGAAGTGAGAATAAGTTTGTTAGAGATTTTTGGCTGACTGCTTTAAAAGAGATGGTCAGATGTTTCTGCTTCATGTGTATAAGCATACAAGCTTTTATCCCAAGCTGGTCTCCCCCAGGTCTAGAGATAGTGAGGATGCCTAAAATTGTTAGTGCTCTTCACACACAAAAATACATCATACCATTCTATGTATGATCCTGCCTTATGCAGGAGCTTCTAAGTACCATATTATGAGCATAATGTGTAAATTTTGAACATGCCAAATTAGTATTGAGGAACTTGTGGATGTATGTGTTGGGGGGGGGATATTTGTTAAGCACTTACTATATGTCAAGCACTGTTCTAAAAGCTGGGTTAATAAGAATATAATAATAATGATGGCATTTATTAAGCACTTACTCTGTGCAAAGCCCTGTTCTAAGAGCTGGGGAGGTTACAAGGTGATCAGGTTGTCCCATGGGGGGCTCAAAGTCTTAATCCCCATTATACAGATGAGGGAACTGAGGCCCAGAAAAGTGAAATGACTTGCCCAAAGTCACACAGCTGACAATTGGCGGAGCCGGGATTTGAGCCCATGAACTCTGACTCCAAAGCCCTCTTTCCACTCTTTCCACAGAGCCACACTGCTTCTCTGTTAGATACAAGATAATCAGTTTGAATGCTTAGTACAGTGCTAAGCGCTCGGTACAGTGCTCCACACACAGTAAGCGCTCAATAAATATGATTGAATGAATGAATACAGTTCCTGTCCCACAAAGGGCTCATAGTCTAACCTGGAAGAAAGAGGACTTAAGTCCCATTTTATGGATGAAATAACGGAGGCCCAGGGAAATTAAGTGATGTGCCCTAGGTCACACAGACAAATGACAAAGCCAGGATTAGAACCAGTGTCCTCTGATTCCCAGGTGGGCACTCTTTGTCTTTGTGGACAGGGAATGTGTCCGTTTATTGTTGTATTGTACTCTCCCAAGTGCTTAGTGCAGTGCTCTGCACATGGTAAGTGCTCAATAAATATGATAAATGAACTAGTCCACACTGTTGTCATATGACACTATTTTCTGTAGAACAAAGTGGGACTGTCCTCCAGTCCTAGGGAATGGATGTTAGCCGACATTTTCTATTTATGGACTTCAGGAAAGTGTTTACATCCATCTCCACAGATAGCTGCTTCTTAGGGAAGTCAGGCCCATTTAGCTCCTAGCCTTACTCTGACACCTACTGCCTGCTCAACTATTTAAAGCAGTGAGGAAACCTAACAGATCAACCCCTCCGTACATGTGTTTTCTCAAATAATTCCCTTTTAAGGCACACAGTAGAAATATGGTATCAGAAGACAGGTCACCCAAATCCATAGGTGACTGTCTTAGAACCACTCACTTTATAATAATAATAATAATAATAATAATGGTATTTGTTAAGCTCTTACTATGTGCCAAGCACTGTTGTAAGCGCTGGGGAGGTTACAAGGTGATCAGGTTGTCCCATGAGGGGCTTACAGTTTTAACCCCCATTTTACAGATGAGGTAACTGAGGCCCAGAGAAGTGTAGTGACTTGCCCAAAGTCACACAGCTGACAATTGGCGGAGCCGGGATTTGAACCCATGACTTCTGACTCCAAAGCCCGGGCTCTTTCCACGAGGGGCTTATGGTTTTAATCCCCATTTTACAGATGAGGTAACTGAGGCCCAGAGAAGTATAGTGACTTGCCCAAAGTCACACAGCTGACATTGGCAGAGCTGGGATTTGAACCCATGACCTCTGATTCCAAAGCCCGGGCTCATTCCACTGAGCCACGCTGCTTCTCTAAGAGACGGGTCATCTTGCTAAAGAAACGTATTCATATGGCTTAGTGGCAAGACCATGGGCTTGGAAGTCAGAAGTCCTGGGTTCTAATTCCACCTCCGCCACGAGTCTGCTGTGAGACCTTAGGCAAGTCACTTCCCTTTTCTATGCCTCAGTTACCTCATCTGTAAAATGGGGATTAGGACTGTGAGCCTCAGGTGGGACAGGGACTGTGTCCAACCTGATTTCCTTGTATCTGGCCAGCGCTTAGAACAGCGCTTGGCACATGGTAATCGCTTAACGAATGCTATTACCGTTATTATTATTTTTATATTAATGCCTGTCTTCCTCTTGAGATTGTTGCTTGTTTTGGTCTGGGAATGTTTCTCTTATATTGTACTCTCCCAAATGCTTAGTACATTGCCCTGCACACAGCAAGTAATAATAATAATAATGGCATTTATTAAGTGCTTACTATGTGCCTAGCACTGTTCTAAGCACTGGGGAAGTTACTATGTGATTGGGTTGTCCCACGGGAGCTCAGAATCTTCATCCCCATTTTACAGATGAGGTAACTGAGGCACAGAGAAGTGAAGTGACTTACCCAAGGTCACACAGCTGACAAGTGGTGGAGCCGGGATTTGAACCCATGACCTCTGACTCCAGAGTCAGGGCTCTTTCCACTGAGCCACGCTGCTTCTCCAGTACTAAGTCCTCAATAAATACAATTGACTATCTTGGTTTCATTTCGTTGCTAAAGTAGGACAAAACAATATTTCCTCTTTCTTCTTAATGGTTTTATTTAAAATTTCATGCTTATACAGGAGAAAGCAGAAGAGTTCCTGCCATCCTTTTCAAATCTCTAAACATTAATAAAGCTACACTTGAAGCTCGCTGTGTGCAGAGAACATGTCCACCAACTCGGTTATATTTTACTCTCCCAAGTGCTTAGTACAGTGCTCTGCACACAGTAAGTGCTCAATAAATACCATCGATTGATTGTTCCAATCATCAAAAGTTATCCATAAAATGAAATAAACCATTAATATCTTTATAGACCTTTACTTCTGATTGATTTTGGAACATTTCTTGCAGAATCATTTTATAGATTTTATAATTTGTACCAAATAGTATTTTAATTAAAATAATGCTGAAAATATGTCTCCCTGTATTAAGGGAAAGGTTAATATTCTGCATATTACCTCAAAAAGGTAAGAAAATTGCATTTCTTGATTCATCTTGAAATACCCAATTGCAATTAAGCACTCCTTTATAGAATGTGAAAATGAGTTTCCATGGAATAGATTACAAGACTAAGTAAGGTCTACGGAGATCGGAATATCAGAATACTTAAAGAAACGTCGTCCATGTGAAAACATTTTGATCATTTATATCCCAGAAGTACTTTAATTACGTCTTTAGAACCGGTAAATGGGTTTTACTGAATTTAATTTGAATTGAAATTTGTGATTATTGTGGGGAATAGTAATTAAAAGGAAATTTGATTTTGCTCATTATTATATGGTGATTCTTCTATCGTTTCAGTGTAGCAACTTTCATTTAGTATTGAATATATCTCTACCAGGTAAATGAGGGTCATATGATCTTTTTAGCTTCTAATCTTCTCAAATGGAACCTCAAACTAACACTAAAATCTAAAATATATAGGGTTTGACATTCAATAAATAAAAAAATCTTGATGTTATTTTAAATTGAAGATAATAGAAATCGATCAATCAATCAATGGAATTTATTGAGCATTTACTATGCTCAGGGCACTGTACTAATCGCTTAGGGAGTACATGCCTCATTAGATCAGATAGTTCAATGTAAGATATTCATTCATTCGTATTTATTGAGTGCTTACTGTGTGCAGATACTGTCAACATTCATAGAGAAGCAGCGTGGCTCAGTGGAAAGAACACAGTCTTTGGAGTCAGAGGTCATGGGTTCAAATCCCCGCTCTGCCAGTTGTCAGCTGTGTGACTTTGGGCAAGTCACTTAACTTCTCTGGGCCTGAGTTACCTCATCTGTAAAATGGGAATTAAGACTGTGAGCCCTCCATGGGACAACCTGATCACCTTGTATCCTTCCCCAGTGTTTAGTACAGTCCTTTGCACATAGTAAGCACTTAATAAATGCCATCATTATTATTCATAATGAGACTATGAGCTCGTTGTTGGGTAGGGGTTGTCTCTGTTGCCGAACTGTACTTTCCAAGTGCTTAGTACAGTGCTCTGCACACAGTAAGTGCTCAATAAATACAATTGAATGAATGAATGACTATCAGATTATTTGGGGCACTTAATCAGGAACACGAATCACTACAAAGAAAACTGTTTAGATTTTGTCCCTGTTTCCTCAAGGATTTATTAAGTGTGATTATGGGAGGAGAATATCCATATTGAAACTTCACAACTATCCTCATTTTTCTTTCTCGAGGCAAAACTGTGAAGAAGAGAGCTCTCCTCTATCCCTCTCTCCTATCTTCCTGTGTACCAGGGCTAGTGCTTGGCACATAGTAAGCACTTAACAAATACTATTCTTATTACAGGGTAAAAAATGACCAAGAAAGCTGTCGCCTGCTACGTCAACTAAAGTCATTTCCATTTTGTACCCTGGACACGCCTGTGCTGGAGTTTTAACAGTACCTCATTAAAATTGAAGTAGCTAGGATTTTACTGTCTGGCAGATACAAGAATTTCAAGAACATTTGGTGACTTCAGAGGCTAGCAAAGTACTTTGTAATGAATCACGCTATGAAAATGTTATGGAAATTGAGAAGAAAAGGAAAAATTCTAAAGCAAAATCTTAACAGGACTGAGTGCCTACCTCCAAATTAAGTTCTGAATAGGTTTAGAAGTGACCTGCTCATTTTGCAGGCAGAGTTTTCCCATTGGTAGCATCATTTTTTCCTCCTTCTCTCTTGATGTCTCAAAATACTGCTTTCAGAACATCTATATTGCTTCTTATCCCCATTAGGAGAGGTATATCTTGCATTTTTCAGAATTGGTTTCCTACTGCCAAGCAAGCAATCAGGTCAAGTAGCTGTTTTCATTATCAATAGATTAATCCTATTCATTTCAAGGAGAAGACCGAATTAGATGGTTTCAGTATTATTTTGAAGATCCAGTTAAATTGGCATTTCGATTGCATCACTCTTAAGCTTCCTATTCTGAAGTGAAGAAATGTAGCAAGTGACTATTTCTTTTAGTGCCATTGTTCTCAGTGTTTTTTATCTGTTATTAGCTTTTTCCCTGGCTACTATCTATTTAAACTCTCAGTATTTAACAAGCAATGACGAAGAGGAAAACAATCTTTCCAATTCATCGGTCTGCCTTCCGTTCTTAAAATAAGTTTGCTTGATAAGAGAAAGTGCCTCAGGTACAATTCTTATTAGGCACTAAAACTGAAGTCATAATTTTAAAAATGGCAACTATGCCTAAAGCTTTCTCCTTTAAATTCTTTGAAATTTGACAGTTTTAATATTTGTTTTACTTGTTTACACCATGAGAGAGCTTAGGAGTTGGTCTCATTCATCAGAAGTTGTCATTGAAAATCTTTGAGTAGCTCTCCCAAGACTTATTAAACATTATGACTTCTTTCCGGAAGTCCATCTGCAAGAAAATGTGTAAAATATAATGACCTGCTTTGGACTCATTATCACTTTAAAAAACACTGATGTTAGAAGCCAGCATGCACCAGAAAAACCTTACTCACAGAGCTATAGCTTGTCATGTGAATCATAGATTTTGCTACCTTCGCAGTGCCCTATTCAAAGATGCACTAATTCACAGTTTTTTTTAAAAAATGAGTTTTTATGAAAGCCTAGAAGTCTAGAAAATGAGTTCAAGATTGAGATCAAATGGATGTCCAATCAATCAATAGTATTTATTGAGCATTTATGGTGATGTCTTCAACCCATCCGTAGATCTGAGACCTGTTCTGATGTCCCATTTAGATTCCTAAGTAGTTTCAAGTGTTTCACCTGTATGTCTCACTTATTACCAAAGGATCACCAAAAATGAAGCCTTCAGTTATAGTTAGATTGGTAACCTCCTTAGAGGTGAGATCGCACCTCCCATATAGGCTTGGGAGTCAGAGGTCATGGGTTCTAAGCCCGGCTCCGCCACTTGTCAGCTGTGTGACTTTGGACAAGTCTCAACTTCTCTGTGCCTCAGTTCCCTCAGCTGTAAAATGGGGAGGAAGATTGTGTGCCCCATGTGGGACAACCTGATGACCTCGTATCTGCCCCAGCAATTAGAATAGTGTTTGGCACATAGTAATAATAATAATAATGTTGGCATTTGTTAAGTGCATACTACATGCCAAGCACTGTTCTAAGTGCTGGGTACGATACAAGGTAATCAAGATTGTCCCACGTGGGGCTCACAGTCTTCATCCCCATTTTACAGATGAGGGAACTAAGGCACAGAGAATAATAATAATACTAATAATAGCATTTATTAAATGCTTACTATGTGCAAAGCACTGTTCTAAGCACTAGGGAGATTACAAGGTGATCGAGTTGTCCCACAGGGGGCTCAGAGTTTTAATCCCCATTTTACAAATGAGGGAACTGAAGCACAGAGAAGTTAAGTGACTTGCCCAAAGTCACACAGCTGACAATTGGCGGGGTCGGGATTTGAACCCATGAACTCTGACTCCAAAGCCCTCTTTCCACTGAGCCATGCTGCTTCTCTAGTAAGCGCTTAACAAATACCAACATTATGATTATTATTGTTGTTGAACTCTCCCAATGCTTAAATACTGTGCCTACTCAAAAATACTGTTGATCTAGTGATGAACCAGACTGCCAGTATAATCAATCAATGTCAATCAGTGATATTTGTTGAATGCTTACTATGTTCAGAGCACTGTACTAAGCACTTGGGAAAATACAGTGCGTCAGAGTTATTAGACATGTTCTTTGTCCACAGTGAGCTTATCAAGCTTGCAAATCTGCCCCAAGAAAAGGGAAGTGAGAAGAGTCAAGAGAAGGTTAGAACAAAAAATACAAACTAGTCTTTTGTGATTCTAAGGAGTCACACTGCAATTGGTCCACAGCCTTCTAACTTATAAATATCCTGCTTGTGTAATTTCAGGTGAAATAGCCACCCAGATTATTTCTAGCAATAAACTGAGGGGATAATGGAGTAACTCCCCATCCCATAGCTCAGTCCCTTCCCTCTGCATGGAAGGAACTCCCTCCCTCAAGCTTTTTGAGTCAACTCTTCTCTCTTCATCTCAAAACCTGATTAAAACCTATTTCTCCTAGGAGCCGATCCCATAATAATCACTCCCTTTCTAACCATATCATTCCATAAGCCTGATTCAGCCCCATTTCTGTATCTAACCTACTTATTCTATTCATTAGTTTATTAAGCTATTTTGCTAACTTCTGTTTTTACCAGTATTATCTGTAGTTTTACACTTCTTCCTATTGTTTTCGTATAATTAGTGTCTGCCAATTAGATTGCAAGCACCTCTAAACTTTCAGATATGATTGTTTGAAAGTGGGCTTCCCATTTATCCTTCAAAATCTTTCAGTGCTTTTGATTTACCCTTCTTGTTTGCATGTGTCCTCTTTCATTTACCCAATAGCAGCTGCTTGGGTATCCCTCCGTCTTATATTTTCCATGAATTTTTTAGTAAAACAGTGAGCCCTATTTGGGATGGGGGCTATGTCCAATCTGGTAATCTTGTATCTACCCTGATGCTTAGTATTGTGCTTGGCACATAGTAAACACTGGGCAAGTAGCATAATCATTAGAGAAACAGCATAGCCTAGCCAAAGGACCAGGTTTCTAATTCAGGATCGGGCCACTTACCTGCCGGGTGACCTTGGGCAAGTCACTTTACTTGTCTGGGCCTCAATTCTCTAATCTGTAAAATTGGAATCTAATCGCTGTTCTTCTTCTATATATGCTGTGAACCCCATTTGGGACCTGATTACCTCATATTTAGCACAGCACTTAATATGATGCTTGCTTGGCACATACTAAGTATTTAACAAATACCACAACTATTACTGTTGTTAATAATAATAATGCCATTATAATGGTTATTCTGCCTTTTGACCTAGTCATCCATGCACGCAAGCTTGGATGAATCGCACCAATTTCATTATCGTTAAAATTCTACCGACCAGTTTTTACATGGATATAGATAAAGGGGTATTGCAGGACATTTAAAAAAAAAAAAGAAAAGAAAACTTAAACTATTTCATTGTGTTCCCTTAAAAAAGTGATGGTGAAAATGTTAGAAAGGACTGAAAGAAGCTCTGATGAATAACTTGAATTATCTGTGGATTTTAATTTTCCACCCCAATTCCTTCCCTCCAATAATCAATCAATCAATCAATCGTATTTATTGAGCGCTTACTATGTGCAGAGCACTGTACTAAGCGCTTGGGAAGTACAAATTGGCAACACATAGAGACAGTCCCTACCCAACAGTGGGCTCACAGTCTAAAAGAATAATAATAAGAACAATAAGAACAAATGATACATATATATATATATATATATATATATATATAAAGATATCTTTATATAAAGATATATAAAGATATGTATATCTACACATATATAAAGATATATGTATAAAGATATGTACATATATACATAAAGATATATACATATATATATATATATAATGATATACATATATCATTAATAACATATAATATATATTATTTTGATTAACCTTGTCAAGTATTTCATTCAAATTGTAAGTGACAATTGACTTCAGTGTATTCCCAAACTTAGATCCGCTCTAAAAGGGACCATTTGCAGATGAATGTCAGCCAAGTGCAGGAGGGTCTTATCTCCCCAGTGAGTATAGTTAACATGTAGCCCTAGTTGTGTTGTCCAAAAAGTCAACTGCATATATCAACCATGTTTGAGGTTGTGACATAGAGCTGAGATAATGAGGTTTTGTGTCAGGTGATATCTCAGAGATGTTGGGCCCAGTTCAAGTAATAATTATAGTACTTGTTAAGGACTTATGTGCCAAGCACTGTCCAAAGTACAGAGATAGATACAAGATCATCAGATTGGACACAATCCCTGTCCACATTGTAGAATCTAGATTCTACACTGTAGATTCAATCTAGATCTAGAAGTCCCTCTTCTAGACTGTGAGCCCGTTGTATGGTAGAGTCCGTCTCTATATGTTGCCAAATTGTTCATTCGTTCATTGAATCGTATTTATTGAGTGCTTACTGTGTGCAGAGCACTGTACTAAGCGCTTGGGAAGTACAAGTTGGCAACATATAGAGACGGTCCCTATCCAACAGCAGGCTCACAGTCAAAAAGGGGGAGACAGAGAACAAAACAAAACATATTAACAAAATAAAATAGAGTAAATTGTACTTCCCAAGCGCTTAGTGCAGTGCTCTGCACACAGTATGTGCTCAATAAATATGATTGAATGAAGGAAGGAGGGAAGATTTCATCTCCATTTTATAGATAAAGAAACTGAGTCACAGAGAAGGTGTCAATTGCCCAAGATTTCACAGCAGACATGTGGAGAAGCCAGGATCAGAACCCAGATCCTCTGACATCCAGGCCCATCTTTTCACAAGGTCACGTTACTTCTGTATGATCCGAGTGAGCCTCCTTTCCATCGGATTAGTCCAGGTTAAGATTTATAGACTGAATGCCTCATCTCCACAGCAGTTTTCCACCACACACTAAGTTACATCACCGTGTCTTTTAACACGAACTTCTATCCTAACAAGATCATTTCCGTCTTTGCAATACCTCTGCTACAATTTATTATGGTGTCATGTCAGTGGAACCACCACTGACCAAATGTTAGAGACAGAATGACCTAATCAACCATTTTCTGGGACAGGAGCCAGGAACTCTTGAGCATAATTTTAGCTTTGCCACTGAATCGGTGTGTATCCTTGAGAAAGCCATTTAACCTCTCAGCCTTGCTTTAATGATCTTATAAGAGAAGGAATAGCAATAATGCTTTGGATTTAAATGGTGTCGCCTTTAGAAAGATTATCTTTTTTTTTATCTATAAAAAATCCCAAGGAGATAAAGCGAAGCAAGTGTGATCATTCCCATTTTTGGGATGGGGAAACTGAATATTTGAAAGTTGAAAGATTTTAACTTATGTCCCAGAGTGGAAGAGCAAGAAATAGGGTACTGGATAGAGACTGAAATAAATAGCACTCCAGACTGGAAAGATGAAGGCTGAGAAGGTGGTGTGCTTCAAAATTTTCAAAATCATGAAGGTTATGAACAGGACAAAAACACGGGTAACAATCAAATTGTTTAACAATAGTAGGCACTTCCACTGGCCTGCAAGCTTATTGAGAGCAGGTAGTGTGTCTGCATACTCTATAAGATGCAGTATAGTAACTATGTACAAGTTAAATAAATAGAGTAATAAATCTGTACAAATATATATACAAATGCTTTGGGGAGGGGAAGGAGGTAGGGCAGGGGGATGGGGAGGAGGAGAGGAAAAAGGGGGCTCAGTCTCTCAAAGGAGTAGTGCCTTTAATAGGCTATGAAAGTGGGTAGAGTAATTGTTGGTAAGTTATGAAGAGGTGAAGAGGAAGGGCGGTCCAGCCCGGAGGAACAGTCGTTAGTGAGATAGACAAAATCGAGGTAGTGTGAGTAGGTTGTAGTAAGAGAGCACTTAGGTGAGGTAGGAGGAGACAAGGTGATTGAGTGCTTTAAAGCTGATGGAAAGGAGTTTCCGTTTGATGTAGAGCTGAATGGACAACCACTGGAGGTTCTTGAGGAGTGGAGAACCGTGGACTGAACGTTTTAGTAGGAAAATGATCCAGGCACCAGAGTAAAGTGTAACCGGAGTGGAGAGAGAGAGGAGGCCGGGAGGTCAGCAAGGAGACTAATTGAGGAGGGATAGGATAAGTGCCTGCATTAACGTGGTAGCAGTTTGGATGGAAGAGAAAAGGTGAATGTTAATGATGTCGAGGTTGAAGCAACAGGATTTAGGGATAGAATGAACATGTGGATTGAATAAGAGTGATGAATCAAAGATAACGCTGAGGTTATGGGCTTGAGAGATGGGAAGGATGATGATGTTCTCTACAGTGATAGAAAAGTCACAGGGAGGATACGGTTTGGGTGGGAAGATAAAGAATGTTTTTTGGACATGTTAAGTTTGAGGTGGCGGCAGGGCAATGAATTTGAGATGTCTCAAAGGCAGGAGGAAATGTGAAACTAAAGAGAGGGAGAGAGATCAGGACTGGAGATGTATGTTTGGGAATCATCCACCTAGAGGCGGTAGTTGAAGCCGTGGGAGCGAATGAGTTTTCCAAGGGAGTGGGTGTAGATGAAAAACACATGGAGACCCGGAACTGAACCTTAGGGACCCCCACAGTATGGGGGTGGGAGGCAGAAGAGGAGTCTGTGAAAGAGATTGAGAATGTGCAGCCAGAGAGATAGGAAGAGAACCAGGAGAGGACAGTGTCAGTGAAGAAGCAGCATGGCTCAGTGGAAAGAGCCCGGGCTTGGGAGTCAGAGGTCATGGGTTCTAATCCTAGCTCTGCCACATGTCTGCTGTGTGACCTTGGGCAAGTCACTTCTCTGTGCCTCAGTTCCCTCCTCTGTAAAATGGGGATGAAGACCGTGAGCCCCACGTGGGACAACCTGATCACCTTGTAGCCCCCCCAGTGCTGTGAACAGTGCTTTCCACATAGTAAGTGCTTAACAAATGCCATCATTATATTTCCAGGAGAAGGGTGTGGTTGACTGAATCGAAGGCAGCAGAGAGGTCGAGGAGGATTAGGATTTGGCAAGAAAGAAATCATTTGTGACCATTGAGAGGGCAGTTTCTGTGGCATGAATGGTATGGAAGCCAGATGGGAGGGGGTCAAGAAAGAATTGGAGGAGAGGCACTTGAGGAAGTGGGTTTAGGCAACTCACTCAACTGGAGGGAGCCTTGGTGTCAAGGGAGGATTTTGTTTGGAATGGGGAGTCACGCGCCTGTTTGAAAGCAGTCGGGAAGAAGCCATTGGAAAGTGAACAGTTGAAGACGACGGTTAGGGAGGTAAGGAGAGGGAACATGCTTTGATAAGGTTTGGAGGGATGTAGTTTCCCGCTCACATGGAGGGGGTGAATTTTGAGATAAGGCAGGTGATCTGCCCATTAGATTGTAAATTACTCAAAATTGGGTATCCCAGTTTTTATTTCTTTCTTATCGGAGGGTACATCATACAGGTGCACCTTGCCTAAGATGCTTTTTTTTATCAGATTAGGGGAGTATCTGATCTTCTTCCACCCAGCTGTAGGGTTTTGTTTATGCCACACTCTTAAGCTACATCACCCGACTGGTACCTGCAGATGAGAGAATAATGATAATAGTTATGGTATTTGTTTAGTGTTTACTAGGTGTGAAGCACTTTTCGAAGCTCTGGGGTAGATACAAGGTAATCAGGTTGTCCCTTGTACAGCTCACAGTCTTAATCCCCATTTTAGAGATGAGGGAACTGAGGCACAGAGAAGGTAAGTGACTTGCTTAAGGTCACACGGCAGACAAGTGGTGGAGCCAAGATTAGAGCCAAGCTCTATCCACTGGGCTATGCTCGATTCCTTTGTGCAAATCACTGAACTTTGCTTTGCTTTGAAATTGCAGTGCTTAAAACAGTGTTTGGTACATAGTAAGCACTTAACAAGCACCATCATTATTATTACTGAAGATTCCTTATTCCCTATGCAATTGAGAGACATTTCCTGAACTCTCATGGAATGGTGGCCCTCTCATTCTCTGAAGATCAATTAGGTAAAGTGAGCCTGCTTTAAAGTTAAAATTATACCACATTTAGTTTGGCTGATTCCCTATCATCTGAAAATAATGATAATAATTGCAGTAATTGTTAAAGCACCTGCCTTGTGCCAAAGCACTGTACAAAGCACTGTACAAGCACAATATACAAGAGAATCAGGTCTGAAACAGTCCTTTCCCCATGTAAGATTCCCAGCCTAATTGGAAGGAAGAACAGGTACTTAATCCCCATTTTATAAATGAGAAAACTGAGGCAATAAAGACGTTAAGTGATTTGCCCAAGGTCACACAGCAGACAAGTGGCGGAGCCGGAATTATAGCCCTCATTTAATGACTCTCCACTAAGGCAGTGTTTCTCACCTAACATTTCTTCCAGTTTAAAGTTTGCTTTGGTGTTCTACGAACTATCCTCAATATATATTTTCTGAAGAGAGAGCCATCGTGATATTTGGAAGTTGGATTCCCAATCCTGAAATACCCGATGGATTTCTTTTCCATGCTGTTCTATGCTTGAAAGTGTGAATCTTTTTTGTAGCTGGCCATCTGTTTGCTTTAGTTCTGTGGAACATCAACATCATCACCTTCTTACATCTAGCCTAATTTTCGTAAACAATTTTTCTCCAGAGTCTGGTGACTGAACACTTCACATGTTGCCAACATTTGTCACTTCAACTTATCTAATGTTTTCCCAGGTTCTAAGATGATAGTTCAACCTATGAAGTGCTTTGCTGAACTCCTTCTCTCTAACTAGCTTGCTCTTTCCCGGAACTCTTTTTTTCTGTTCCCTGTGGTCATGCTTTGTGTTTGCTAGCAATACCCCCCCCTCGCCCCCCGAAAAAAAATCTCAAACTTCATGAACTAGCTCATCTGATTATGATTAATTTAGAAAGGCAAAATGTATCCAAAATGTTCATGTTTTCCATCAAATGGCACCCAAGAGTCTGTCTTCTAGACTGTGAGTCCACTGTTGGGTAGGGACTGTCTCTATATGTTGCCAACTTGTACTTTCCATGCACTTAGTACAGTGCTCTGCACACAGTAAGAGCTCAATAAATACGATTGAATGAATGAATGAATGTGAGAATGATTTTGAGACCAATTCAACCACATTTCATGATTAAACAGTCTCCTTACAAGTAAGTCATTCTTATTTTTCCAAGATTTTATTTTCTGACATCCATCTCTCCTCCACTATTTGCAGAGTTCTTTAGGAGTCACCAGGAGAGCAGCATTTCCAATATGGATACGTATAGATATATGAAATACATAGATATATATGTGTGTATATATACATATATGTGTGTGTGTGTGTTTGCGTGTGTTAGTGTGGACTCATGAAACAAGATACTCTAGACTGTAAGCTCATTGTAGGCAGGAAATGCATCTGTTTGTTGTTATATAGTACTCTGCCGAGTGCTTAGTACAGTGCTCTGCACACAATAAGTGCTCAATAAATATGATTGACTGACATAAAATGAGAAGCAGCATGGCTTAGTGGCAAGAGCCCGGACTTGGGAGTCAAAGGTCATTCATTCATTTATTCAATCGCATTTATTGAGCACTTACTGTGTGCAGAGCTCTGTACTAAGCGCTTGGGAAGTACAAGTTGGCAACATATAGAGATGGTCCCTACCCAACAGCGGGCTCACAGTCTAGAGGGGTAGACAGAGAGTAAAACAAAACATATTAACAAAATAAAATAAATAGAATAAATATGTGCAAGTAAAATGAATAAATAGGGTAATAAATATGTACAAACATATTCATATATACAGGTGCTGTGGGGAAGGGAAGGAGGTAAGGTGGGGGGATGGGAAGGTGGAGGAGGGGGAGAGGAAGGAGGGGGCTCAGTCTGGGGTCATGAGTTCTAATCCCAACTCCGCCACTTGTCCGCTGTGTGACTTTGGGTGAGTCACTTAACTTCTCTGTGCTTCAGTTACCTCATCTGTAAAATGGGGATTAAGCCTGGGAGCCCCATGTGGGACAACCTAATTATCTTGTATCTCCTCCAGCACTTAGAACAGTGTTTGGCACATAGTAAGTGCTTAACAAACACCATCATTATTATTACTGAAGGTTCCTTATTCCCTAAACTGTAAGCTCGTTGTGAACAGGCAACACGTCTGCCAACTCTGCTTTATTATACTCTCCCTAGTGCTTAGTACAGTGCTCTGAATGTAGTAAGTGCTCAATAAATACCACTGAAAAAGAAGAATTTGCCCAGAGCTGCAGAAGAACTTTGGCAGTGCCCATTCCAATGGTCATTCGTTCCTCTCCCTGCCCAGTATCTGTGCCTGAAGGAAGATCTTTTCATAGCATCGTCATAATGGGTCATGGAAAGAGGCACTTTGATTTGCAAGAATCAGTCAAATTGTTTTCTCTCTCTCCATCCCAACCTCTCCCTCTCCTTCCCTCCCAATAAACTGAGATGGTTCAAGCTGGGTTTGCAGGCTTGGGTAGATAGAGGAGTAGCTCTCTCTGTGTCCTCTTCTCGTAAACTTCAAGAAGTTGACTCGCTAATATCTGTGCCTCACCCTAACAACTAACTCAGAATTTCTAAGCAGAAACAGTTTACCTTTACAACACTCATTCCATATCCATATTCATATCAAACCATTATCATTGAAATCACTGATGATGTGAAATGTAGGGGTAAAGTTGATTTATTTGTTTAATCTAGTTTTCTTTTCTCATACTACAATGTTTGGCCTATATTTTCCATGAAATGAAACACTTTGTATTTAAAATATTTTAATGAATTCTGTACCTACACATGAATACACCATTGCCGACTAAAATAGCATTTTGGTGCGTGTTTATTTAAAAAAAAAATGCACCCGGTATTCAGCTTGCTTTTCTGTTTGTTTTTGCTTTCTAGCGGTGTCCTGTGGAATTCCAGAATCTCCAGGAAATGGTTCCATTAAGGGTAATGAGTTCACTTTGGGCAGTAAAGTGATATATGAATGTAATAAAGGCTTCAGGCTAGAATCCGGTCAACAAGCAACAGCAGTATGTCAAGAAGATGGATTGTGGAGTACTAAAGGGAAACCACCTGCTTGTAAATGTAAGTGTTCATACATTTTTGGCGTTTGTTTCTAAATTAAGGCAGAAGATCCTGCAACACTGTAAAGCCTCAATTAGGCAATGAAAAAGAGTGATCTTTTTTTTTTGTTGTTTTAAGCATCTAGAGCGATTTAAACTTTTATTCCGAAAAGCATCCAATTTGTAAAACCTTGAGGTGCTTGGCACTGTATATTATAGTGTTCCTTGACCATGTCAGCGCGGACCATTAATAATACTAGCTTCTTCCCGGGCCAATGATTTTTTAATGTCCCAAATATTCCCTGCTTCTTTTTTACGTACCATATCTATTCACATAATCATCACCGACTCCTGGAGTTAGAACGCCTTTGGATTTCAGTTCAGTAGGGTTTCAGTAAGACAGTGCTTATTGAAGTAAGACATTCAACAAAAGTCAAATGACACAGTGGGACTATGGGCTTGTGGATTATTTATTCATATATTTATTTATTCATCTTTTCACATAATCACAATGAGGTGCCCAAATATGTTAAATGAAAAGCATGGATGGACAATTCTGTAATTTTTTTTTGAAGTCATCAAAGCTGCAGCTTTCTCTCTCTGCTTGTGGCTGATTCTGGTAAGACGACAACTGTATACTAGCTTTGCACAGAGCTTAGATCTGATCATAGAGATCCACGATAAACAGAAATCCTGGAATACTCATGACAAATGAGAGGGTGGTTTTTGTAGAAAAGTCGTATGTAAAACATTTAAGTGTTCTTCAGTATCACATACTACGCTAGCATCTCTGGGGTGAGTGGACACTTTTTAATAGCCTGAAAATCAGAATAGGCAAAATAAAAACCTGAATGGTAAAACCTTTGTTATTCACCATACTGTGAGAATGGGAATTTCAGTAACTAAGCCGAGACTTTCCCAGGAATATATACCAAGAATGGACTTTACATAAGAAATGCCAAATAATAATAATAATAATAGTAGTAGTAGAAGAAGAAGTAGTAACAGTAGTGGTAGTATCAGAGGACCTGGGTTCTAATCACAACTCTGCCACTTGCCTGTTATGTGACCTTGGGCAAGTTACTTAACTTCCCTGGGCCTCAGTTTCCTCATCTATGAAATGGGGATTCAATATCTGTTCTCCTTCTTGTTTAGACTGTGAGGCCCATGTGGGTCAGGGACTGTATCCAACCTGATTACCTTTTATCCATTATTATTAGTAGTAATAGCAGTAATAATAATAATAATAATAATAATAATAATGGCATTTGTTAAGTGCTTACTATGTGCAAAGCACTGTTCTAAGCTCTGGGGAGGTTACAAGATGATCAGGTTGTCCTACGGGGGCTCACAGTCTTAATCCCCATTTTACAGATGAGGGAACTGAGGCCCAGAGAAGTGAAGTGACTTGCCCAAAGTCACACAGCTGACAAGTGGCGGAGCTGGGATGTGTTGCCAAGTTGTTCGTCCCAAGTGCTTAGTACAGTGCTCTGCACACAGTAAGCGCTCAATAAATACGATTAAATGAATGAATGAATTTGAACCCATGACCTCTGACTCCAAAGCCCGGGCTCTTTCCACTGAGCCACGCTACTTCTCTGCAGTAGTATTAATATTTCTGGAGTGGCCACTTGATGCAGTACGCTGTACTGTGCTCTTGGGAACTACAAATCTAACATTCCCTGCTCACTAGGGGCTTCAAATCTAACAGGGAAGAGAAGCTTGAAAATATTTCATGCAGTCAAAATAAAGAATGGAGTATACTGTTGAACGAACATCTGTACGTGAGAGTGGATAAAGAGACGTACAGTGGTCTGCACACAGTAAGCGCTCAATAAATACGATTGAATGAACAAATGAGAATACGTGCATAATATAATATGAATATAAGTGCTAGAGTTGGTTGATGGTTTGTATAAGAAGCAGGATGGCCTAGTAAATAGATCACAGGCCTGAGAGTCAGAAGGACCTGTTTTCTAATCCTGCCTCCGCCACTTGACTGTTGTGTGACCTTGGGCAAGTCACTTCATTTCTCTGTGCCTCAGTTATGCCATCTGTAAAATGGGAATTAGGACTGTGAGCCCCATGTGGGGTAAGGACATTGTCCAACTGGATTAACTTGTTTCTACCTCAACATTTAGTACAGTGCCTGACACATAGTAATCACTCAACACACTATCATTATCTATTATTATCATCATTGTCATTATTACCATTACCATTATTACCATTATTACCACGGGAAGCAGCGTGGCTAAGTGGAAAAAGCCCGGGCTTTGGAATCAGAGGTCACGGGTTCAAACCCCGGCTCTGCCAATTGTCAGTTGTGTGACTTTGGGCAAGTCACTTGACTTCTCTGTGCCTCAGTTACCTCATCTGTAAAATGAGGATTAAGACTGTGAGCCCCCCGTGGGACAACTTGATCACCCTGTAACCTCCCCAGTGCTTAGAACAGTGCTTTGCACATTATTATTATTACCATCATTTTTATCTTTACATAGCTTGGGTGCTGGGAATTTAATCAGGGGTATCTGATTGGAAGAGCTGGGATTTGGGGAGGGTTTGATATTACAAACAATCTCTTGGAGGTATAAACCTTGAAAGTAGTTTGGAATTTTATTTATTTCCTCATAAATCTTAATTTAATCAGAAAATGGGTAGTCAAAATTCCTTCACGTTGCATTTAGATTATTTCATCATTTATTCATTTTTAATATTTCTGCTTCCCCTGTGTTGAATAAGAGGCACCACAGGGAAACCTGCCTGCATTAGCTTGAATTCCTGCTAGAGTGTGGATAAATACATTGTCTCTGGAGATAAGAAACATTTCAGCTTTGATAAGTATTAAACGAAGCACAGAAATGTAAATGGTAAATAAATGAGTTCATTTTACCCCTCAGGTTTACTAAAATGAAGGTTGAAATAATGTGTTGCAGTTTGCAGAGTATAAGTAATAATATGGTCCCTGAGGCAGATGTTTGAGGCTCATTTCTTTTCATTTTAATTATTTACTTAGACTGGTTTTGGATCATTGAAGATCTGATTCATGCTGGTTACACAATGAAAAAGTGAGGGTCACTGGCGTTAAAGTAGTGGATTTAATGGTATGACACTATGATTAATGGCTAGGCATAGTATACCCTGTGTTGAGGGGAATGTCTGATTTTAAAAAGCCAATTTACAGCATAATAATAAGGATAGTTAGCATTTTTATGGTACTTCCTATTTTCCAATCTCTACAACTGTCAATCAGTGCAGTCAGATGAGGGACAGGGATTTTTCACAGACAACTGTGTGCAATACCTGCACGGTATGGGCTCAACTGTCGATTCTGCATTGAATATTTTAGACAAGTGTGCACTCAGGTGAACTTCTCTACCAGTGGTATCTTCGTTGATTGTGCAGGACAACGAATTCACTCTGTCTCTTTCTCTCTGTCTCTCTGTCTCTCTCTCCTTAAAAATACCAAACTTTAGCCACCATTGTTTTTAAAAGTTTTTAGGACCCCCGAAACAAAATATCTCCTTGGCATTGCAACAAAAACAATTGCAGGAAAATTTTCAAGAATGGAGAAAATATTCCTCTCTTTCTCTTTACCCCCTCCCCTTAGTAATAAGTGCCTCCAATTTGAGAAAGGACTACTTAAGACAAGACCTTGGGCTTATTCAAGATCTACTTTTTGTCCTCCGATGTCTATCTAAATACTTATGGGTCTATTTCTCATTGCCACTCTCCCCTCACTCTCTCTTTTTCATTATCTGGCTCTCACTCCAAGTCCTTATATCTTATCCTGTGGCTCAGTGGAAAGAGCACGGGTTTGGGAGTCAGAGGTCATGTGTTCTAATCCTGACTCCGTCGCTTATCAGCTGATGACTTGGGGGACGTCACAACTTCTCTGTGCCTGTTACCTCATCTGTAAAATGAGGATTAAGATTGTAAGCCCCAGGTGGGAAAACCTATTCACCTTGGATCCCCCCCAGCTCTTAGAACAGTGCTTTGCACATAGTAAGCGCTCAACAATTACCATCATCTTTGTGTGCCAGCATTTTCACCTTTGTACCTTGATTTTCCCACATTCCGTGCTTCTTTCTTCCCCCATGTTTCCCCCCCCCAATAGCCTTTGTCACCTGATTTTTGCCTCACTGACTCAGTGTCCTGCTATATTGCTATGAACAAGCTTGAAATTTTAAACTGGGTATTTGGACTTACTGTTACAGGAAAAGGTGAAGGTAGGGAGTGATATAACTGAGACGATACTTGCTGACAAAGGCCCAACAGCAGGGACTAATGGAAAGACATAAGAACAAGCCTAGAAGCCAGATGACTTGGGTTCTTATCCTGGGTCTCCCAATTAAAATAGTTGATAACAGTGTCTTCTATAGAAAATTTCAGAATTTTGCTTTGCTTTTTTTTTAATAGGTAGACTAAAAGATTTCCTATGTCTCCATCTATTCTCATTTTACATTATTCATTCATTCATTCAATCGCATTTATTGAGCACTTCCCGTGTGCAGAGCACTGTACTAAGCACTTGGGAAGTACAAGTCGGCAACATATAGAGATGGTCCCTACCTAACAATGGTCTCACAGTCTAGAAATATTAGCATCATTAATTCTACTGACAGGATCCCGAGATATCTCAGGATGCAAGGTAAAGGGATTTTAGTCGCGTTTTAGTCGCGCACATGGAGATCTGTTTATATAACTGTCTAAATCATTCTGCCCTCATGACACATAATCTTAAATTAATGAATCGAATTACACTTACTAGGCTGGGAAATAAACAGTGCTCACTCACATGAAGCTTAATGGGAACAAGTCAGTGTAAGAAGATAACGGTTGTTATCTTTTCTCTGGAGGATGTAATGGTAATAACGATGATGGAATTTATTAAGTGCTTACTATGTGCAATGTACTAATCAATCAATCAATCAAATTTATTGAGCGCTTACTGTGTGAAGAGCACTGTACTAAGCACTTGAGAAGTACAAGTTGGCAACATACAGAGACACTCCCTACCCAACAGTAGGATCACAGTCTAGAAGGGGGAGAGAGAGAACAAAATCAAACATATTAAAAAAATAAAATAAATAGAATAGATATGTACAAGTAAAATAAATAAATAAATAAATAAATAGAGTAATAAATATGTACAAACCCTAGGGTTAGGGTTATATGTAAATATGTTCGAAGTGCTGGGGAGGATACAAGGTGATCAGGTTGTCCCACAGGGGGCTCATAGTCTTGATTCCCATTTTACGGATGAGGTAACTGAGGCACAGAAAAGTGAAGTGACTTGCCCAAAGTTACAAAGCTGACAATTGGCAGAGCCGGAATTTGAACCCATGACCTCTGACTCCAAAGCCCGTGCCCTTTCCACTGAGCCACATGACTGATGCAAAATGATTTCATCTAGATAAATGACCAATAGTGACAATTTACGGGAGGGAATGTTAAGGGGCTTGAGTCATCATGACACTACTTTCATAGCTTGAGTATCCTCAAGAAAGCATCTGTAACCATTCTTGTTTTCCTGCCGCTGAAAAGGAAATTCAAATATCGGAATCACCCATTGTAAAATGAAAAGCCAGTGTTTCTCAAGCTATGTTTTGCAGCCAGAGCATATATGCATTTGAATGAGGCAGAAATTAAGGATGTAATTAGTATTAGGAATAGGGCAGGTGAAATGCTAGTAGGAGCAGCCCCTGACAAGGGATGTCAAAGCACTGAATCATCTTGCCCGCTCCTATTTTAGCTCCCTGATTTTCTACTACAACCCAACCGGCACAGTTCGCTTCTCTTATGCCGAGCTGCTCGCTTTACCCTGAGCTCCTCTATCTGGCCACCGACCTCTTGTGTACCTCCTGCCTCTGGCCTGGAATGCCCTCCTCCTTTCTGTCTGACAGACGATCACTCTCCCCACCTTCAGAGCAGTGTGGCTCAGTGGAAAGAGCCCGGGCTTTGGAGTCAGAGGTCATGGGTTTGAATCCCGGCTCCGCCAGTTGTCAGCTGTGTGACTTTGGGCAAGTCACTTCACTTCTCTGGGCCTCAGTGACCTCATCTGGAAAATGGGGATGAAGATTGTGAGCTCCACGTGGGACAACCTGATTGCCTTGTATCCCCTCAGTGCTTAGAGCAGTGCTTTGCACATAGTAAGCAATTAACAAACACCATTATTATTATTATTATTATTATTATTATTACTATTATTATTATTACTATTATTATTATTATTATTACAACTTTGGGCAAGTCACTTCACTTCACTTCATAGGAGGCCTTCCCAGACTGAGCCCCCTCCTTCCTCTCCCCCTCCTCCCCCTCTCCACCCCCCCGCCTTACCTCCTTCCCTTCCCCACAGCACCTGTATATAGGTATATATATTTGTACGTATTTATTACTCTATTTATTTATTTATTTTACTTATACATATCTATTCTATTTATTTTATTTTGTTAATATGTTTTGTTCTCTGTCTCCCCCTTCTAGACTGTGAGCCCACTGTTGGGTAGGGACCATCTCTATATGTTGCCAACTTGCACTTCCCAAGCGCTTAGTACAGTGCTCTGCACACAGTAAGCGCTCAATAAATACGATTGATCGATTGATTGATTCTCTGGGCCTCAGTTACCTCATCTGGAAAATGGGGATTAAGATTGTGAGCCCCACGTGGGACAACCTGATGGCCTTGTATCCCCTCAGTGCTTAGAACAGTGCTTAGCACATAGTAAGCGCTTAACAAACACCATCATCATTATTATTATTCCAACCCTTATTAAAACTACATCTCTTTTAAGAGGCCTTCTCTAACTGCCACTTCCTCTTCTCCCACTCCCTTCCATGTCACCTTTGCATTTTGATTTACTCCCTTTATTCACCCCTCCTCAGCCCCACAGCACTTAAATACATATCCATAATTTATTTATATTAGTGTCTGTTTCCCCGTCTAGGCTGAAAACTCGTTAGCAGGGAACGTGACTACCAACTCCTTTATCAATCAATCATATTTATTGAGCACTTACTGTGTGCAGAGCACTGTACTAAGCGCTTGGGAAGTACAAGTTGGCAACATAATACAGTTTATGCAGTTCTCTCCCAAGAACTTAGTACAGTGCTCTGCCCACAGTGAGCGCTCAGTGAATACAGTTGATTGATTGGTGGAAGATTATTGTCGACAGACTCGATTATGATGGGAGTCAAACAATCCTCCACCCTAAAGCCAGGCAGGCCGTGGCTTGAACGATGAAATTATAGAGTTTGCATCAGCATAGAGTAGAGATACAGAATTTTGGAAACAAAATTTTAAGTGTCCAAAGGAGTGCTTGGCTCAATACAGGGCAGCAGTGACCGTTCCTGAGAATCCCATTCCATATTCCTCCGTTGTAATTGTTGTTAGTTCACAGCCTGTGACTTTTTTTGAAAGAAAGATCATGTATAATTCATCCCGTGTAGCTTTCCAAGAGCCCGGTACGGCGCTTTCCCCAGAATGGGAATTCAGTAAGTAATTGGTTGATAGATGCTTAGAATGTAAATTTTGGAAGAGAATTTAACTAAAATTGTGGCTGAGCTGCAGTCACGCACAGCATTAAATGTTGTAAATCCTGAAGGCAGGATTTTGTGGAAATAGAACCCACACATTTTAGTAGAGCTGGGTGAAATCACTACAAGTGATTGCCAAGTATACATATGGAGATAAAATACAGGTTTGGGAGTCAGAGGACCTGGGTTCTAATCCCAGCTCTCCGCTTGCCTGCTTTGTGACTTTGGGCAGGTCATATAACAGCGAAGTAGCATGGCATTGTGGATAGAGCATGGGCTTGGGAGGCTGAAAGTCATGGGTTCTAATCCTGGCTCTGCCACTTGTCTGCTTTGTGTCCTTAGGCAAGTCAGTTCTCTGTGCCTTAGTTACCCCATTTGGAAAATGGGGATCAAGACTGTGAGCCCTATGCAGGACAGAGACTGTGTCCAACCCGGTTTGTTTGTATCCACCCCAGCGCTTAGTACACTGCCTGACACATAGTAAGTGCTTAACAAATTCATTCATTCATTCAATCGCATTTATTGAGCACTTACTGTGTACAGAGCACTGTACTAAGCAATTGGAAAGTGCAATTCAGCAACAGATAGAGATGATCCCTACCCAGCAATGGGCTGATTCATTCAATAGTATTTATTGAGCACTTACTATGTGCAAAACACTGTACTAAGTGCTTATACCATACCATATTTACCATATCATACCATAATTCTTATTATAACTGTTCTGTCTCAGTTTCCTCATCTGGAAAAAAATGGGAATTCCATATCTATTCTCCTTCATAGATTGTGTGGCCCATGAGGGACAGAAACTATATCCAACCTGATTATCTTCTAACTATAATAATAATAATGACATTTATTAAGTGCTTACTATGTGCAAAGCACTGTTCTAAGCACTGAGGAGGTTCAAGGTGATCAGGTTGTCCCACAGGGTGCTCCCAGTCTTAATCCCTCTTTTACAGATGAGGGAACTGAGGCCCAGAGAAGTTAAGTGACTTGCCCAAAGTCACACAGCTGACAATTGGCGGAGCCAGGATTTGAACCCATGACCTCTGACTCCAAAGCCATAGAGCCAAGGGTATGGCTCTTTCCACTGAGCCATACTGCTTCTCAGCTATCCCGGTGCTTAATACAATGACTGGTGCACCGTAATTGTTTAAAAATAAATACTACTATTATTGATTCTACACTATGAGTCCATTGTTGGGTAGGGATTGTCTCTGTTGCTGGATTGTTCTGTCCAAGCACTTAATCAATCAATCAATAGCATTTATTGAGCACTTACTGTGTGCAGAGCACTGTACTAAGCGCTTGGGAAGTACAAGTTGGCAACATATAGAGATAGTCCCTACCCAACAGTGGGCTCACAGTCTAAAAGGTGGGCTCACAGTCTAAAAGACTAAATACTTAATTAATACTTAATATTAAGTCTAAAAGAATTAATACAGTGCTCTGCACACAGTCAGCACTCAATAAATACGATAAGCAGTGTTGCCTTCCATGTTCTGAGTGCGAGCTTCCTATTTTTCTATCATATTGCAATCTCTACCTTCAGAGTGGATGTGTGTCTGTATAGCTACGTACTTACAGGAACCCTGGTATTAGATAAGGGGGAAGGGAATTATTATCTTCATGGTTTTCAACTTCTCACAGAGAACACTCAAGTGAACTATGTCTACTACTTTCTGCATTACCTCATTTCATTCTTAAGTAAATCATGATCTTAAATTAAAGTGTTTTGTGGGCAGGAAATGTGTCTGTTTATTGTTACATAATAATGATGGCATTTGTTAAGTGCTTACTATGTGCCAACCGCTGTTCTAAGCATTTATTATACTCTCCCAAGTGATTAGCATACTACTCTGCAAACAGTAAGTGCTCAATAATTATGATCGAGCAGTGTGGCTCAGTGGAAAGAGTCCAGTCTTGGGAATCAGAGGTCATGGGTTCAATTCCCGGCTCCACCACTTATCAGCTGTGTGACTTCGGGCAAGTCACTTAACTTCTCTGGGCCTCAGTTACCTCATCTGTAAAATGGAGATGAAGCCTGTGAACCCCCCGTGGGACAGCCTGATTACCTTGTTAACCTCCCCAGCACTTAGAACAGTGCTTTGCACATAGCAAGCGCTTAATAAATGCTATCATTATTATCTTGGGCAAGTCACTTAACTTCACTGAGCCTCAGTTACTTCATAGGGATTAGACTGTGAGCCCCACGTGGGACAACCTGATCGCCTTATGTCCCCCCAGCGCTTAGAACAGTGCTTCACACATACTTAAGCGCTTAACAAATTCTGTCATTATTATTGTTATTATGATTAAATGAAAGTAAAGCTTACAGAATGTGTTGCGTGGGTTGTACATCAATCAATCAATCGTATTTATTGAGCGCTTACTGTGTGCAGAGCACTGTACTAAGCGCTTGGGAAGTACAAGTTGGCAACATATAAAGACAGTCCCTACCCAACAGTGGGCTCACAGTCTAAAACCGTTCCTACATTTCCTTAGGAACAGTGGAAAACCTAATAATTGCTACAGTATGGTGTGCTCTGGGCAACCTGAGTGTCTCTTATTGGATCCAGGATTCCTTTTCCACGAAGTTAAAGCATTAACACGAAAACATCCTTCTTTTCCAGCGGTAACGTGTCCCACTATCGAGAGTCAGCTCTCCGAACATATCATCTGGAGGCTCGTGTCCGGGTCAGCGAATGAGTTTGGAGCGCAAGTGATTCTGAGTTGCAGTCCGGGTTATTACTTGGAGGGTCAAAGACTCGTGCAGTGCCGGGCCAATGGAACCTGGAGTGGTGGCAGCGGACGTCCGAGGTGTCGAGGTAAATAACGAAGGTGTTTCCAAAATGAAGCTTGCTTGCTAAGCTGTGTTTTTCATTAGCATTCCCCGAATGAATTTTACAGTCATTTCACAGAAAGTGATATCCCTCTGCCTGCTCATAAATTGCAACTAAATTGAAACGGAGGTTTCATTTATGTGCGATGGCTCTCAATGAAAAATGCCATTCATGTATATTTTTTCTACATTTTCTATTTTCTCTGCCCCTTCCGATAATGAGCATGCTGTACGAAATTGAAAATCTTTATAATAACTTGTTACGGAATTCAAAGAGGGCGACATCTTCAAAGAAGATAGGGCTGGATGAAATGATGCGGTCGTTATTCCCTTCTGAATGCAGTGTCGTTCAGGGTTCTAAATTCTGATTGAGGGATACAGACCTAAATAAAAGAATGTCGTTGTATCTTAAAGTGCATTTGAAACGGAAAGTGATTAATCCATCAATCAATAAATCCAGGGGTCAGTGCTTTGATGCTGTGTCAAAAACTAAGTAAAAGAGGTACATAAATAGTAAATTTCAAGCTAAATCTTATTTTAAGGTAATTGACCCATAACAAAATAATTATTATATTCTCAATGAATTATTATTATTATTGTTGTTATTATTATTGTTGTTGTTATTATTATTATTATTATTATTATTATTATGTGGTTAATTATTGTAAATGGAATGACCAGCAAAAGTGTCATGGAACCATAATGCTTCAGTAACATAATAAGACTGCCAATTGCTGTACTCCAAATTCTTTGAGATATCTTAACACCCCTTCCATGAAAAGAATCAGCCAAAGAGGGGTTGGCTTTTTCAACTTTTATCCCATTGGGAAGATTGAGAGGATAATGACATTTCTCCCTTTCTAGACTGCAAGCTTGTTGTGGGCAGGGAATAGGTCTGTTTATTGTTATATGGTACTCTCCCAGGGGTTCAGTACAGTGCTCTCCTTAGTACAGTGCTAAGCGCTTAGTACAGTGCTCTGCACACAGCAAGCGCTCAATAAATATGGTTGAATGATCACCCATTAAATACGATTGAATGAATGAATGAATTTGGATTTTGAACCACAAGGATCCTGAGAGTCCATCCTAGAGCGCAGCTATAGAATTCTAATGCTGCTTTGTTTGCATAATAATAATTATTAATTCATTCAATCGTATTTATTGAGCGCTTACTGTGTGCAGAGCACTGTACTAAGTGCTTGGAAAGTACAATTCGGCAACATATCGAGGTAGTCCCTACCCAACAACGGGCTCACAGTCTAGAAGGAGGAGGCAGACAGCAAAACAAAACAAGTAGACCAGTGTCAATGCCATCAAAATAAATAGAATTATAGATATATACACATCATTAATAAAATAGAGTAATAAATGTGTACAAATATACACAAGTGCTGTGGGGAGGAGAAGGGGGTAGGGCAGAGGGAGGGAGTGGGGGCGATGGGAAGGGGAGGAGGAGCATAGGAGAAGGGGGGGCTCAGTCTGGGAAGGCCTCCTGGAGGAGGTGAGCTCTCAGTAGGGCTTTGAAGGGAGGAAGAGAGCTAATTTGGCGGATGTGTGGAGGGAGGGCATTCCAGGCCAGGGGGAGGACGTGGGCCAGGGGTCAACAGCGGGACAGGCGAGAATGTGGTACGGTGAGGAGATTAGTGGCAGAGGAGCGGAGGGTGCGGGCTGGGCTGGAAAAGGAGAGAAGGGAGGTGAGGTAGGTGATGTAGGAGGCAGAGAGGTGTTGCAGAGCCTTGAAGCTGAGAGTAAGGAGTTTTTGCTTGATTAGTAGGTTGACAGGCAACCACTGGAGATTTTTGAGGAGGGGAGTGACATGCCCAGAGCATTTCTTTAGAAAGATAACCTGGGCAGCCGAGTGAAGTATAGACTGAAGCAGGGAGAGACAGGAGGGGAGGTCAGAAAGGAGGCCGATGCAGTAATCCAGTCGGGATAGGATGAGAGATTGAACCAGCAAGGTAGCAATTTGGAAGGGGAGGAAAGGATGGATCTTGGTGATGTTGTGGAGGTGAGAGCGGCAGGTATTATGGTATTTGTTAAGTACCTACTATATGCCAAGGACTGTTCTAAGCGCTAGGGTAGATACAAGGTAAAAAGATTGTCCCACGTGGGGCTCAGAGTCTTAATCCCTATTTTACAGCTGAGGTAACTGAGTCTCAGAGAAGTTAGGTGACCAAAGTCACACAAGTGGTAAGCGGCGGAGTCAGGATTAGAACCCACAACCTCTGACTCCCAAGCCTGTTCTCTTTCCACTAAGCCACGCTGCATATTCATTGTCATCTTTGTCTTTTATGTTTTTATTTGATCTTTCCCCACGTGTCTGTCAACAGTACCCTCTTTCCTCCTAATTTTTAGATGTGACACCCCTAGGGACTGAGGATCAAGTCTAAAGTTTCAGATCCAAAACAGAACTCCTATGTCCAAAAGAGAATTCCTTTTCTCCCCCCACCTCCCAACCCCATCCTTCCCAGGTCTTTCGCTTCACCGTAGACAATACCAATATCTTCTCTATCTCTCAAGTCTGTAGCCTTGGTATTGTCCTCGACTCATCTCTGTCATTCAACCTACATATTCATTCAATTATTGAGCACTTACTGTGTGCAGAGCACTGTACTAAGTGCTCGGGAAGTACAAGTCAGCAGCATATAGAGACGGTCCCTGCCCAACAACAGGCTAGGTGAGAATGAGGTACAGTGAGAAGAATAATAATGGCATTTGTTAAGCGCTTACTATGTGTGAAGCACTGTTCTAAGCACTGGGGGATACAAGATCATCAGGCTGCCCCACGTGGGGCTCACAGTCTTAAACCCCATTTTACAGATGAGAGAACTGAGGCTCAGAGAAGTGAAGTGACTTGCCCAAAGTCACACAGCTGGTAAGTGGTAGAGCTGGGATTAGAACAAATACTGTCAGTTCTGCCAACACTACAAAGCTAAAATCTACCCTTTTCTCTCCATCCAAACTGCTACTATGCTGATCCAAACACGTATCCTACTCCTCTCTGACTACTGATTCTACTTCCTTGCCGGCCTCCCAGCCTCCTGCTTCTCCTGTCTTTGGTCTACACTTCACTCTGTTGCATGGATCATTTTTTAGAAAAAATTTGGTCCATGTCTCATCAATCAATCAATCAATCAATCAATCGTATTTATTGAGCACTTACTGTGTGCAGAGCACTCAAGCGATTGTCCATCCTCCTCCACATCAAGCAGGAGCTCCTTATATTAGCTGTGAAGCACTCAATCAGCTGGCCCAATCCTACATTACCTCACAGCGTGGCTTAGCGGAAAGAGCCTGGGCTTGGGAATCAAAGGTCATGGGTTCCAATCCCGGCCCTGCCGCTTACCAGCTGTGTGACTTTGGGAAAGTCACTTAACTTCTCTGTGCCTCAGTTACCTCATCTGTAAAATGGGGATAAAGACTGTGAGCCCCATGTGGGACAACCTAATTACCTTGTATCTACCCCAGTGCTTAGAACAGTGCTTGGCACATAGTAAGCACTTAACAAATATGGGCATTACTATTATTGTATAATAATAATAATGTTGGCATTTGTTAATTGCTTACTGTGTGGAAAGCACTGTTCTAAGCGCTGGGGGGGTACAAAGTGATCAGGTTTTTATTAAGTGATCAGTATTATTATTACTACAGCCCACCCACGCACTAACAGAAAATCACTCCCCACTTTCAGTGCCCTATTAAGGTAACATCCCCTTCAAGAGACCCTCCCCAATTACACCCTCTTTTCCCCAACTCTGTTTCCCTTCTGTGTTGTCCGTGCACTTGGATTTGTGTCTTTTGGACATCTGATCTTGCCCCATCCTCAACCCCACAGCACTTCTGTACATATCTATAAATGATATATTATGAAGTATTTAATCATCTTATTATGTGTCTCCCCCTCTAGACAGTAAGCAGGGAACTTAAATGCCAAATCTATTGTATTGCATCCTTCTAAGCGCTTACTACAGTGATCTGCCCGCAGTGAGCTCTCAATAAATACCAGTGGTGATTAAGATCCAAGCTGTACTTATTTCAGTGCCTATTATGGTTCTTTGCACACAGTAGTTTCTTAATAACTTTTACTGTGTCTTGGATCTCAGTTTGAAACTACAATTATAACATCTTTTTTAAGTGGGGCTTTTATTAAGCACTTACTGTGTGCCGAGCTCTGAACTAAGCTCAGGGGTAAGTACAAGAACCCAGTCCCTGTCCCACTTGGGGCTCAATTTTCATGTGAAATTTGATGAGAGTTGATGTCTCTGAGGTATTGGAGAGGATCCTGAAAAAGCTCAGTGCCTCTAGACATTCCCCCTGTCCTCAGAACATAAATATAGATGTTTAGCCAATTTCAGGGGTCAATAAAAAGGGGAAACTAAACCAGATAGAAAAGTCTACACACCCCTAGGAATGAAGGCCTTGTTATATCCACAGACTGTTGAAAGTATATTAACAATTGACAATTGTAGCTATGCAAGTAGACTAATGTAGATATACGAAGTTCTGAGTATCAGAAAAATCTGTTGAAAGTCTACAATTGACAATTGTAGATATGCAGATAGACTAACTTTGATATACAAAATTCTGTGTATCTTTGCCCACAAGCAGCATATGGACAGAATATTTCAGCAGCATGGCTTAGTGGATAGAGCACAGGCCTGGGAATCAGAAGGACATGGGTTCTGGTTGTGCCACATGTCTGCAAGTCACTTAACGTCTCTGGGCCTCAGTTACCTCATCTGTCAAATGGGGATTAAGAGTGTGAGTCCCTTGTGGGACAGGGACTGTGTCCAACCAACTTGTATCTCCTCCAGTGCTTAGCACAAAACAAGTACTTAACAAGTACTATTATTATTATTATTATTGTTTACTAGCAATATGTGCCAAAGAGAGAGAGAGAAATGGAGAGAGACAGAGAAAGAAGGAGGGAGTCAGTCACTGTCACCTAGACTTTTAATGCATGGGACAAGTCATGAAACAACACAAATTGTATATTTTGGTGTCTGAACTGTGGAATAGGAGCGGCAACAAACAATATTGCTTGTATCCCTGGACTCATTCATAGGTTGGTTGTAATGCTGGACATGACTCTTTAGGATATACATGACTTTATATTTATTGACTTTGTATATATCCATATTCATGCGTCTATTTAAAGTGTGCACTGTATTACCTAAAACTGTAGTGTTCATTGTTGATGTGATAATAGAAATCTTTGACTTTTCTAATTTCACATTTCAGAAAAAGAAAGCTATCCATTCATTCAATCGTATTTATTGAGTGCTTACTGGGTGCGGAGCACTGTACTAAGAGCTTGGGAAGTACAAGTTAGCAACATATAGAGACGGTCCCTATCTACTTTACGGTTGCTAAGCTAGAGACTGTGAAGGAAATAAAGTTGTTGTAGGTTTAGAGAAACTAGAAGTAAATACCAATAAAAAAAAGAAAATCATATCTATTTTAGGAGCATCGGGAACAGGTCAAAAGATTCTGTCATTAAATGATTCGCCATCCTTCTAGTCTACGAACTCAGATATTTTGTACTCTCCCAAGCACTTAGTAAGTGCAGTTCTCTGCACACTCAATAAATTCTATTCTGTGTGGAGAATACTGTACTACGCACAATACAGTGGTGTTGGTGGACACAATCCCTGCCCACAATGAGCTTACAGCCTAGTAATGAATTATGTACTAGAATTTGCATTATTCTTTTGAAATTCATTACCCAGCTGTTATTTTGTGAACAACAAAACAGCACTAAATAAAAATGCAAAGGAGTTATATCTGACAAGGATTTTAAAAGAGAAAATGCATGAAATGTTAATGGAGCTGTTATACGGTATGTCATCTAAAGTGGTAAGCATTCCTGGAAAGCCAGTAGTTTTACTCTGTGTTATTCTATATCACTGATTTGTAATATAGGATCTAATTATTTTAAACACGACCATATAAGTGGATTTTCCAAACTACATAGCTTAAAGTTTCTGCCTAGCAACCTTCAAGTAGTGCTCTAGGGAACTGGAGTTAAGGAAACGGGAAAGAGATATTTCATTCTATCCGTCCACGTTTTTCAGATGTCTGGTAAAAGAAGACCGGACTTCCCGTCAAAAGTACCATGGGGATTTGTGGGTACCATTTCATCTCAAAGTTAAGGAAACCATTTCTTAGTATACTAAGTTTTCAGCATAATGTGATTTTTTTTTTCCTTCCAGTTATCTCATGTGGCAGTTTATCTTTTCCACCGTATGGTAATAAGATTGGAACCTTAACGGTGTTTAAAGCGACAGCCATATTTACTTGTAATACAGGATACACACTTGTTGGGTCCCACGTGCGAGAATGTTTGGAAAATGGACTTTGGAGTGGAGGTGAAACCCGCTGTCTAGGTAAATATATATCATTTTGTGTTTGCTTTTTCCAATCACAGTAGCATTTCAATGCATTCTTTTAGTTTGTTGGCTGTTTATTCTCTAGTCATTCAGGCATCAGTGATACGTGTGAAATAATTTTTCACCGAACTAGAACGTGTTAATTTGACTTTCTTATTTTGATATCATTCGCCATTATCATTTGCATTCACTATACTACAATGACTCACAGAACGAAGAATTCCTCTGTAAATGCCATGTCACTATGTTTTTGAAACTTAAGGAGCAAGATGGCATTGTTTGGAGCAATATTATTCTAGGACCAAATTTTTAAAGAATACTCTGAGGAATAGGGTTGTTCTGCAGGTGCAGACTGTGTGTGAACCAATTATCCACTGTTTTATACCAAATTTTATGACAGTACTTGACCGAGAGCAAGCATTTAAACAATTCCACAATTAAATAACTTCAGAAAATCTATGCCAATGGCATAAATACATTTGACATTGAACAGAAATTAATGAAAACTAGATCATACTTTAACAGGGGAACGTTTCTTTGGAAGATTATCAAATATTCAACAGAAAAGAAGTGAAATATTTTCTTTAAAAATTACAGAATCTAAAACTGCCATATTAAAGATTGCAGATAATTCAGTTAATTTTTCCCCCCAATTCACCATTAAATTTTCCTGCATTTTCAATCCATTACTTGGAGTTGGCGTAATGAGTTCACTTTTTTGAACTCTCAATCTCCATCTTGGTTGTTCTTCAGGGCAGGAGGGACGGCCATGAGGGGAGACGGTTTCCCCCAACTTTATCATCACTAGACTCTAATAAAAGTAATTGTGGTGTTTGTTAAGCACTTACTATGTGCGAAGCATCGTACTAAGCACTAGGATGGATAGAAGCTAATCAGGTTGTACACAGTCCCTGTCCCACATGGGGTTCACAGTCTTATTCCCCAAATTACATGAGGTAACTGAGGCACAGAGAAGTAAACTAACTTGCACACAGTCATACACCAGATGTGGCAGAGCCGGGATTGGAACCCAGGTCCTTCTGACTCCCAAGCCAATGCTATATCCACTAGGCCATGCTACTTCTCTCATCCATAATAGTATGAATACTATTATACCCCTCCCTAACTTGCCTGCCTCTGAAACAGATGTCACTTGGTAGAATCAATCAGTCAATCAATCGTATTTATTGAGTGCTTACTGTGTGCAGAGCACTGTACTAAGCGCTTGGGAAGTACAAGTTAAACATTCGAGCTGTAGTGGCTTCCCTTGACATCCTAATTTCCCAGTGCCTTTACTTGTCAGTGTATCCAAACCATCCCCAATGGCATTTATTGAGCACTTACTATATGCAAAGCACTGCTCTAAGCACTGGGGAGGTTACAAAGTGATGAGGTTGTCCCACGGGGGGCTCACAGTCTTAATCCCCATTTTACAGATGAGGGAACTGAGGCACAGAGAAGTTAAGTGACTTGCCCAAAGTCACACAGCCGACAATTGGTAGAGTTGGGATTTGAACCCATGACCTCTGACTCCAAAGCCCAGGCTCTTTCCACTGAGCCACGCTGCTTCTCAACACCTTTGGGCAGCGATACTGGAGACCTAGTAGGATGTTAAGACACATTATGACAGGAGCAGGAATTAGTGATGGAAAGGACTGGATTTAAGGGAGTTAGGATGGGGGAAGCCCAGTGCTTCAAACCCGGTACAAGTGGAGTACAGAGAGGTAAGGAGATGGAGAAAAGATAAGGATTAAGGAATACACGCAGAGAATGGCTGAACGGGATGACACCAGAAAGACGATCCCAACATAAAGCTACACTGATATTCACTCACATGCAGAACAAACAGGCAAAGGTGTAATCAATCAATCATATTTATTGAGCTCTTACTGTGTGCAGAGCACTGTACTAAGCGCTTGAAGGTGTAAGGTGTAATGGCTGGAGCCCCAGCCTGAGAGTCAGAAGGTCATGGGTTCTGATCCCAGCTCCGCCACTTGTCTACTGTGTTAGCTTGGGAAAGTCACTTTACTTCTCTGTGCCTCGGTTACCTCATCTGGAAAATAGAAGTTGATACTGTGAGCCCCTTGGCTTTGGCTTTAACTGCAACTATACGTTACCATCCTGCACTCTGCCTTACTTAGTGCCTGAGAATTATCATCTTTGTTTTTTTTAAGGATCTCAAATATATAGCTGGGTAAAATATGCACTTGAGAATGTATTATTTCTTTTTCCCCTTTCAAACAATAGGATATAGTGTATGTTACTCTTCAGAGAAAGGAGCTAAATTGACTTCCAGTGACAGAAAGTTGCTGAAGTAAGAGTTATCAGGCAGTGATATTTATGAAATGTTATTATATGCAGAGCCTTGGACTAAATGCTTGGAAAAATATGATAAAATGGACTTGACAGTTGCAAGGAACTTACAATCTAGTCCCCTCTAGAAAGTGAGCTTAATGTGATCAGGGACTGTGTTTATTGTATTATTATCTTGTACTCTCCCAAGCACTTGATACACACAGTATCCCTGCACACAGTAAGCACTCAATAAATGTGATTGATTGAATCCAGTGAGGAAGATGGACTTTAAATTAAACTGTAGATAGGGGAAATGACAAAGTATAGAGAAGTGCTGAGGGAGTAATCATATGGTTAAGGGGGTACAGTACCAAAGGCATAGGGAATGAAGCAAGTAGGGTAAATGTGGTATGGAAATGAGAGAGGTTAGTTAGGAATAGATTCTTGAAGGATATGTGATTTTAATGAAGGTTTGAAGATAGGAAGAGTGGGAGTCTGTAGGATATGAATGGAAAAGGGAGTTCCAGATCAGCGGGACGACATGAGCGAGGAATTGATGGTGAGACAGACAAGACTGAGGTGAACTGAGTAGGGTGGTAGTTAATAATAATAATAATGGTATTTGTAAGTGCTTACCATGTGCCAAGCACTATTCTAAGCACTGGGGAAGACACAAGTTAATCAGGTTGTGCCACATGGGACTCTCAGTCTTAATCCCCATTTTCCAGATGAGGTAACTGAAGCACAGAGAAGTGAAGTGGCTTGCCCAAGGTCACACAGCAGATAAGTGGTGGAGGCAGGATTAGAACCAGTGACCTCTGACTCCCAAGACCGTGCTCTTTCCACTAACTTCTGGGGGATCACACTTCTAATCATTTCTATCACTAAATTTTTGATATGGGGAAATCGCATATGTTTCCCTGGAGCTTGCAGAGCTTACAGGCCCAGGTGGGATATGCCAAGTTAGAATGTAAAGAGGCCATAAACTTTAATAGTATTTAGGAGTCGAATAAACCAGATTTAGTTTACAACCATCATTTTTCTCCATCCATTGCCACCCTCTATTTGTTGACACGTGCTTTCCATAACATCCTTATTTTCCTAAGAAACAAGAACAGTGCTCTGCACATAGTAAGCACTTAACAAATGCCATCATCATCATTATTATTATTAGGGTTAAGTCATGTGTGGGTAGAAATGTTTGTAGAAGCTATTCTGATTTCAAGTTGTGTGAGAGATATATTTTGTTAAGATATCCTTATAAAGAAAATTGCCAGATAAAATGTTTGGAAATAGAATAGATGACTGAAATAGACAAATGAGGTAATCTCTCCCCAGATTCACATGCTAAGTCTCCAAGGACTGCTTCTTGGGAATTGGAACAGAAGCACAGTGGCTTCTTGGGAATTGGAACGGAATCACAGTGGCCTAGGAACTGCATTTGGAAACGGATGAAGCCAATTCGCTTCCAGACTATGTAATTCACCAACTCCCCAATGTAATTTCTCACGAGGCCTCACTTGTCTCCTTTTAGCCGGACACTGCGGCTCTCCAGATCCGATTGTAAATGGCCACATCAGTGGAGAAGGCTTTAGTTATCGTGATACCGTGGTCTATCAGTGTAATCCTGGCTTCCGGCTTGTTGGAACATCTGTAAGGATATGCCTGCAGGACCACAAATGGTCTGGTCAAACTCCTGTCTGTGTTCGTAAGTAATCCTTCCATACTTCTCGTCCACATTTTGTGCTTTGGACTAAGTCCTATTTAAACAGCAGATTTGAAGCAGTCTGCACCAACTATGAATACTCATTCCTTTAGTATTTAGACTTTTTTCCTTTGGTCAAAGAAAGAGCAAAAGGAATCCACTCCCTTTTCCTTTTTCCTTGCTGATCGTGGTCTTGATTCAATTGGAGCTAGATATTCTTGAGTTCATGTGTCAGAGGCTTCCTCGCAGGAGTGTAAAGGGAATAAACTGCCTAGTTGAGTGTAAAACACTGTAGCAGTTTGTGATAAATCGTGATAAATCTCCTAGTGGACTGCCTTAGCTTGTAGTTGTACTGTTCCACTCCCTCGCGGTGCCCTAACAAGATTTTTTAATGTGCACTTGCATTTCATATTGAAAAAGTATACCTTCCATGTAGTAAAACTTCCCCAAAAGGGACCAACCTTTAAATAAGACTGGGTGATCTCTGTCAGAATATCTTTAATTCTCTATTTAGAGTTAGATTCAATGTTTTCCAACATCATCCTTGTCTTTTTTTTTATGGGAGTTTCACAAAGAAAAGGTGTTGGGCAGCTCAGTGTCTGTGACAGTTACTTTCTGAAACGTGACATTCATTCATTCATTCAGTCGCATTTATTGAGCACTTACTGTGTGCAGAGCACTTGTGAAGTACAAGTTGGCAACATATAGAGACAGTCCCTACCCAACAGTGGGCTCACAGTCTAGAAATTAGAGGTGACATTGGCCAAGAACGACGACGAGTAAAAACGAGAGCTAACTGGCTGGAATTTACCCTTGCCAAAGTGGATCAAAACCTAAACTCTTTCCTGTCTTTCGTTATCGCAACTCTTTACACAGCAACATATTTATTGCAGAGAAGTCTTGCCCTCTGTCCTGATGATTCCTGCATTCCATGGGGTCGACTTTATTAAATACAGAATGGCTTTCTAAAATTCTACAGGCTTTAATCATTGAAAGAAATGCCAGAATCCAGACTCCCAGAACAAGAAGCCACTGTCACAAGGTTATTGATAAAAGCGATGATCATGCCCTTTTTTTTGGCAAGGTGGCACTTTTTATTTTTCTGAAGTGCTTTCACGTCAATTATCTCATTTTATCCCAACACATTCCTGTGAAGTAGAAACAGATTTATTATCCCAGAAGCAGATTTATTATCCAGATTTTTCAGATGAGGAAAATAAGGGCCTAAAAAGTGAAGTGCTTTATCCAAGGTCACACCGCAGGCCAGGGCTGGAGATGGGACAATAAACCAGTTGTCCTAAATTCCAGCCTCAAGCTCTCACTGTTTTTCCGTGTGTGAAATGGCTTTGGAATGGCTTAGGGAAGCAGCATGGCTCAGTGGACAGAGCACAGGCTTTGGAGTCAGAGGTTATGGGTTCAAATCTCAGCTCCGCCACTTGTCAGCTGTGTGACTTTGGGCAAGTCACTTCTCTGGGCCCCAGTTACCTCATCTGGAAAATGGGGATTAAGACTGTGAGCCCCCCGTGGGATAACCTGATCACCTTGTAACCTCTCCAGTGCTTAGAACAGTGCTTTGCACATACTAAGCACTTAATAAATGCTATTATTATTATTATTATTATTATTATTATTATTATTATTTGGAGAATATATGCCCAATATGAAAATGAAATCGTTTTTATACTAACCCTTCCACTCTCCTGCTGTGTGACCTTGGGGAAGTCACTTAACTTCTCTGTGCCTCACTTTCCTCATCTGTTAAACGGGGATTAAATACCTGATCTTCCTCCTTCTAGAGTATGAGCTCCATGTAGAAAATGGACTGCGTCTTTTCCGATTGCATTATAACTACCCTAGCCCTTACAAACAGTTTTGTGACACAGTAGAATTTAACAAATACTATTATTATTATTATTATCATCATCATCATCATTATTATTATCATGATTATTACCATCTGACTTTTGGATAGTGTATATCTAATGAAAAGCACACAGTTATTTGAAAGGATAAATATCAGTTTCAGAGTGGGTCTGACAGCATTTGAGTTTTGGTTGTTCAAAATTTCACCATGTAACGGCTATCATTTTTGCAGCATTGTGTGACCTTTTTTTATGGTCTTACTTACTGTGTTCAGGCGCTGCTGTAAGCACTGGTATCGATAAAGGTAATCAGGTTGGACACAGCCCATGTCCCTCAAGGGGCTCACAGTCTTAATCCCCATTTTACAGATGAGGTAACTGTAAAGTTAAGTGACTAGCCCAAAGTCACACAGCAAAGTGGTGGAGCAGTAATTAGAATCCAGTTCCTCTGACTCCCGCGCCTCCGTTCAGGGATCCTATTTTAAGCTTTTCATTCAAAGACCACCCACATAAAAAGTTGGCTGAGACTTTATTACGATCGTGGGTGACTTGTAGATTTTATCTGTATGTTTTTTCTCTAGCTATCACATGTGGACATCCTGGGAACCCTGCTTATGGATTAACCAATGGTAGTGAGTTCAACTTGAACGATGTCGTCAACTTCACCTGCAACACTGGATATTTGCTGCAAGGGTCAGCTAGAGCCCAGTGTCGGAGCAATGGTCAATGGAGCAATTCTCTACCTTCCTGCCGAGGTAGGCAAATCATCCATTAAGTGGACTCCTCTTGAAACCTTCATTCATTGTCATATTTATTGAGCACTTACTGTGTGCAGATCAACTGTACTAAGCCCTTGGAAAGCACAATTTGGCAACAAACACAGACGATCCCTACCCAGTAGTAAACAGCCAGAGAACCGTAGACGAGACTGCATTTAGGAACTGTGGGAAATTGCTTTAATGAAGAGAAATAATCTCAGCTCAGGGCCCAAAGCAAATTATTCCCATGATCGTTCCTTTTGGTTGGGTGAATTGCACCTGGGCATCAAGATGTTATTCGTTTCCGTGCTCCACAAAACCTGTTAAGATGTTTGAAGCGAATTAAGGCAGCTTCAGTTATGTCTTTTAATCATTTCAGACCATATTTGATCATTTTGTTGGAGGACCTAACATATTGAAAACCAAAATTTGTCGGAGGAACTAGTGTATTGAAATGGTAATATGTGACATTTGACAAGTCATTTCACTTCTCTGTGGCTCAGTTACCTGTGAAATGGGGATTGAGACTGTGAGCCCCATGAGGGACAGTGACTGTGTCCAACCCAATTTGCTCGTATCCACCCCAGGGCTTAGTACAATGCCTAACACGCAGTAAGTATTTAACAAATACCTCAATTATTATGATACACTTTGAGTAGAACATTTTTAGGGAATTTGAGAACATTCTTCCAGTAATGTGAGGCTGTTTGGATAATCTCCAGTGGCTACCAAGCATACTCCAAGCGTACCAAGCATACTCCAAGCGTACCAAGCATACTCCAGTGTACTTCCCAAGCACTTAGTACAGTGCTCTGCACACAGTAAGCGCTCAATAAATATGATTGACTGATACTGCGTGTCATCGGGTTGGAAGAAACAATTTTGTGTGCCTGTGCATGATGACGCACACAGTGAATGCACCGTAAGGTTTCTTTACAGTGGACAATTCACTGCCCTTTCATCTTTGACTTCCATTGCCCAAGATTGTAGATGGCTTCAGGCTTTCTCACCTTCTCCCAACTTCTTTCATACAAGAGTGCTTTTTCCATTCACTCATTCCAATACTCACTAGAAAAAGAAAAGCATATCTAAGATGCCAGGGAAATTCCTTTTTTCAATTCTATGAAACCTATTCAATTTAATTGCTGCTTTAATGCATTTTTCAAGTGCCTCTTCAAGATTTAAATGCTTTAGGCATTTCTCAAAAATGTACTTTTGGACTTCTAAAAGAGTTTCGCCATCACTGAAATTTCTTTTTAAAAGCTGAAAGAGATGATTTGCTTGGAGTTATAGTAATGTTTACGGGAGGCCAATTGGAAAAGATAATAAGGTTGGAATATGGGTTTTATTTTATGACATAAAGGATCATTTGGGGTTAACAAAATTTATAATCAATCAGTGGTATTAATTTAATGCTTACTGTGTGCGGAGCATTGTACTAAACACTTAGGAAAATACAACAGCATAGGAATAGGCGATCCCTTCCCAAAAAGAGCTTCCCAAGAAGCAGAGAGGCTGATTCCTACATTTTTATGCCATGGAATTGGGTAGACTGACAAGCCTTAAATGGATAAATTCATATCCACAAATTAAGCCGATGGGAATGGGGAAGTCAGGGAAGTGGGAATAGATGCTCTGTTTTGCAGTTTTTCTGGTATGAACCTTAGTTTGTCATTTAAATCTCCACTTAAATTTACTTTCTTTTATTCTTTCCTACTGTATTGCCTTTCCAAATATTTATTTGTCGATGCATAATCAGAGCTCTCTAGTTTTTCCAAAGTACTTGGGGAGAGTTAGTTTCCTTTCAGATTCTGACCAGATTCCACATCTCTTATATACCCTTATATTCATTCATTCTTCATTCAGTCATATTTGTTGAGCACTGTGTGCAAAGCACTGTACTAAATGCTTGGGAGAGTACAATATAACAGACACATTCTGCCCACAACAAGCTTAGTCCTTTTGAGTCCTTGGTATGATGATACAAATGTGTTTGGAAGATGGAGTGAGAGGCTAAGGTATGGTTAGCTAATTAGTGAAGGTTTGAGTAAAAAAAAAATGCATATTGTGGAGAAGAAATAGACAGGTAAGGTAAACTCAGGCTAACTGAAAGGCCTAAAATCGTTCAGATGAAATAACTCCCTCATAGAGGAAATATTAAAGTATCAACCTCTCTATGAGACGTGGACGGTGAACGTATAATAATAATAATGATGGCATTTATTCAATCAATCAATCAATCAATCAATCAATCGTATTTATTGAGCGCTTACTATGTGCAGAGCACTGTACTAAGCGCTTGGGAAGTACAAATTGGCATCACATAGAGACAGTCCCTACCCAACAGTGGGCTCACAGTCTAAAAGGGGGAGAAGCATTTATTAAGTGCTTCCTATGTGCAAAGCACTGTTCTAAGTGCTGGGGAGGTTACAAGTAGATCAGGTTGTCTCATGGGGGGCTCACAGTCTTAATTCCCATTTTACAGATGAGGGAACTGAGGCACAGAGAAGTGAAGTGACTTGCCCAAAGTCACACAGCTGACAATTGGCAGAGTTGGGATTCGAACCCATGGATCCTGACTCCAAAGCCCGGGCTCTTTCCACTGAGCCATGCTGCTTCTCTATATTAAATATCTCTAAATGGATTTCATATGTTCAACTCAAATAGCTCAGAGGAATGCATACATTTTCAAATGTCACTATATTTATTAATAAACCAGGTCAAATCATTAAAATTAAGCATTTTAATCAAGCAGCCCCCACATGCCTAAAAGAAATTAGGTATGCATGGAAGAAATCAGACCATGAACCATAACCATTTAAGGAAAAATATTAAATATTATGCAGAGTTCACTGTCGCCAGACTCACAATCCCAATGATGTACGTTAGGGAAAGTGTTTGACTCATTATTGATGTTTTCACTTTTCTCCAAGGCTGAATTGTCATCCTATCAGTAGCAACATATTGAGGATTTGAATCTAAATGTAGGTTCCCCTTGCATTTTTGCAAGTTATATACATTTTTTTCTGCAACTAACCGAAGCAAAATTAGAAGAATTGCCACCCTAACACAGCATGCAAATTAAGGGGTTAAGAATTTCCTAAAAATCATTCTTGTTTTTTTGGTGCAATTCAGGTTGTGTGTGAGGTGAACACTCCATTATAGTTGTTCAAAATATATGATTTTACATTTAGGTTGTGTGAGCCTAATCATGTTTCTAAACTAAGATTTGAGAAGCTTTTGTTTTGGGCAGCAGTGGCACCTTCTTAATCCTTCCTAACTCTGGATTCAGAGTTCAACAGAGCTGAAGAGATAAAGAGCCACTGTTGCTATTGTTACCATTGTTTGCCACTATCAGAGAAGCAGCATGCTTAATGGAAAAAGCACAGGTTTGGGAGTCAGAGGACATGGGTTCTAATCCTGCCTCCGCCACTTGTCGCTATATGACCTTGGGCAAGCCTCTGAACTTCTCTGTGCCTCAGTTACCTCATCTGTAAAATAGGGATTAAGACTGTGAGGCCCTTGTGGGACAACCTGATTACCTTGTATCTACCCCAGCGCTTAGAACAGTGTTTGGCACATAGTAAGCACTTAACAAATACCATAATTATTATTATTATCATTTTTACTACCCAGAATAATTCCTGGAATTGAATATTTATTTTTTTAAGAAAGGTCAACTTAGATTGCAATTCAGAACAGTATGACCTGGGTAGAAGAATAAATCATGTGTTAACGAATGTTATTGCTCAGTAGACACTGCAAATATATATATATATATATATTTCAGCATCCTTAAACTCTATTTTGTTACTCTGGTTACATGGTTTCTCTATGGATTTACTAACTCTACAAGTTAATATGCATTTCATGTTCAAGATGAGGCTACAGAACTGTGCATTGGGCAGTGAAATGAGAGAAATAATGTATTGCTTATTTTAAGGGATTGATAGTTTATGGTAAAACGAGCTAGTGATTCCAAGAGTGCACATTCAAATCTGGGTTTTGCAACTGCCTTGTTTTGGGACTGTGGGAAAACTCAGTTCACTCTTCTTGAGGATAGATCTTGAACTCACTGTGTGTTTTGGGAAATAAGTAATCAAGATTGTATTGTTTTCAAGAATATATGGTAGACTTGGTAAACTCTGCTATTTAGATATGTTGTCCTGTATAATCCACTTCATATATATATATATGAAATGAATGGTGGTGACTTTCATCTTGAGGATAGTAAAGCATTAGATGAAAAATCATCTGCATTCAAATGCCGATTAATAAAGTAACACTCTCAGTTCTTTATAGAGTACAATTGTATAGTATTTTATGGGCATTTGTTAGTTTACTGGCTTCTATCTGTGTTTTTAGCTCTCAAAAGAAGAGCATTTTCAAAGTCACCTAGCTGACAACCCATTAGAACCCATAACCTCTGAATCCCAAGCCCGAGCTCTTTCCACTGAGCCACGCTGCTTCTTTGATAGATAGATTAATAGAGTACAACAACATAATAGTGTGGGTATACACATTCCTTTCCCACAAGGAGCAACCCGATGTATCTTACAGTTACTACAGCTGACGAGTGGCAGAGGTAGAATTAGAACCCACGACCTCTGACTCCTAAGCCCGTGTTCTTTCCACTAAACCATGCTGCTTAGTCTACTATACAATATAACACTAACAGACAGATTCCCTGCCTGCATTGGGTTCATAGTCCAGAGGGGAGAGACAGACATTAATATAAATAAATAAATTGCGGATATCTATATAAGCGCTGTGGGGTCGGGAGGGGGGAATGAATAAAGGGAGCAAGTCAGGGTGACACAGAAGGAAGTGGGAGAAGAGGAAAGGAGAACTTAGTCTGGGAAGGCATCTAGTAGGAGATTTGCCTTCAATAAGGCTTTGAAGTTGGGGAGAGTAATTGTCTGTCTGTTAAAAAGAAAGAGGGGGTTCCAGGCCCACTGTTGGGTAGGGACCATCTCTATGTGTTGCCAACTTGTTCTTCCCAAGTGCTTAGTACAGTGCTCTGCACACAGTAAGTGCTCAATAAATGCAATTGATTGATTGACTGATTGACATAGGCAAGATATCAGCAATGAAGTAGACAAGATCGAGGTGCCGTACCTAGGTTGGTATTAGAAGAGCGAAGTGTGCAGGCTGGGTTGTAGGAGAGCAGCAAGGTGAGGTAGGAGGGGGCGAGGTGATTGAATGCTTCGAAGGCGATGGTAAGGAGTTTCTGTTTGATATGGAGGTGGATTGGCAATGACTGGAGATTCGTTCATTCATTCAATCGTTTTTATTGAGCACTTACTGTGTGCAGAGCACTGTACTAAGTGCTTGGGAAGTACAGGTTCTTGAAGAGCAGGGAAACATGGGCTGAACATTTCGGTAGGAAAAATGATCCTGACAGCAGAGTGAAGTATGGACTGGAGTAGGGAGAGACAAGAGGCAGGGAGTTCAGCAGAGGGGTTGACTCAATAATCAAGGGGGGATTGGATAAATTCTTAAATTAACATGGTAGCAGTTTGGATGGAGAAGAAAGGGCAGATTTTGGCAATGTTGTGAAGGCTGAACCGACATGATATATTGATAGATTGAATATGCAGGTTGAATAAAAGAGAGGAGTCAAGGATAACACCAAGGTTATGCACTCATGAGACAGGAAATATGGTGGTGGTGTCTACAATAATGGAAAATCGGGGAGGACAGGGTTTGGGTGGGAAGATAAGGAGCTCTGTTTTGGACATGTTAAGCTTGAGGTGATGGAAGGACATCCAAGTTGAGATTCATTCATTCATTCAGTCGTATTTCTTGAGCACTTACTGTGTGCAGAGCACTGTACTAAGCGCTTGGGAAGTGCAAGCTGGCAACATATAGAATGGTCCCTACCCAACAGTGGGCTCACAGTCTAGAAGGGGGAGATAGACAACAAAACAAAACATATTAATAAAATAAATAGAATAAATATGTACAAATAAAATTAATAAATAGAGTAATAAATACGTACAAACATATATACGTTTATACAGGTGCTGTGGGTAGCGGAAGGAGGTAAGACGGGGGGATGGGGAGGGGGAGGAGGGGGAGATTACTGTGAGCCCATTGTTGGGTAGGGACCGTCTCTATACATTGCCAACTTGTACTTCCCAAGTGTTTAGTACAGTACTCTGCACACAGTAAGCGCTCAATAAATACGATTGAATGAACAAATATCTTCAAGGCAAGAAGAGTTGCAAAACCGCAGAGAGGGAGAGAGATCAGTGCTGGAGATGTAGATTTGGGAAACATCTGCAAAGAGGCAGTAGTTGAAGCCGAGGTTTCCATGAGTTGTCTGAAGGAGATGCGAAACTGAACTTGAGGGACCCCCCCCAACCCAGAGATAGGCGGCGGGAGGCAGAGGAGGAGCCCTGGTAAGAGACTGAGAATGAACGCCCAGCGAGATAGGAGGAGAACTAGGAGAGGAAAATTATTATTAACGCTCTCCCACGTAACCTATTTTCATGGGCCCAAGTTAAGTGCACGAACTAGGGTGACCCCGTTTGCCAGTTTCTAATTGTGTCTATCACTTAAGAATAGTGTTAAACTTCATTTGCTTTACCCATTTTCAACCTTCCAGAATGTCATTCACATTCTTTTTCAATATACTGTACATTCGGTTCTTACAGAATGCGTGATTTCACTATGCATCATGGATAGAATGTGATGGCATAATTGGGAAATGTTCTTTCCGAAAATGACTTTTTGTTTCATTAGGCTCCCATCCCGAAGGAACACGCTGACTTTGTCATGACTCTCTGTAGTAATTCTTAAGGCTAGTTCCAGGGTGGATTTTTTTTTTTTGCAAACACCTCCTGTACTAGTATTATATCATTTGATATTAAGAAGATGGTTTCTGAGCAGACAAGAATATAGCCTTATCAAGTACAAGTTAGAAGTATCCCTCAAAATTGTTTTTACACTTACAGTTTTCAGGGCAAAGCATTCTTGTTCCTAACATTCTCAGAGGCACCGCAGACAGAGAAATTTACAAATTGTTAGTATCTGTGTTATTTAATAATATTGATGGCATTTATTAAGCACTTACTATGTGCAAAGCACTGTTCTGAGCGCTGGGGAAGTTACAAGGTGATCAGGTTGTCCCACGGGGGCTCACAGTCTTAATCCTCATTTTACAGATGAGGTAACTGAGGCCCAGAGAAGGTAAGTGACTTGCCCAAAGTCCAACAGCAGACAATTGGCGGAGCTGGGATTTGAACCCATGACCTCTGACTCCAAAGCCCGGGCTCTTTCCACTGAGCCATGCTGCTTCTCTATTTATTTCTTACTTTATTCATTCAATCATATTTATTGAGCGCTTACTGTGTACAGAGCACTGTACTTTGCACTGAGCTGGGGGTAGATATCAAATTCCAGGTCAGAGAGTGTCCCTAGCCCACATAGGTCTTACTGTCTAAGTAAAAAAGGAGATATTTGTTACCTATTTTAAAGATGTGAATACTGAGGCACTGAGATTAATAATACTAAGTGTGATATTTGTTAAAAATCTGCTACCTGCCAAGCACTGTACTAAGTGTTTCTAGACTGTAAACTCAATGTGGCCAGGGATTGTGTCTACCAATTATGTTATATTGTTATATCATAGTTTCCCAATCACTTAGTAAAGTGCTCTGCACACAGTAAATGTTCAATTACTATTATTGATTGATGCATTCATTGCTGTAGTAACTATAAGATACATAAGGTCACTCCTTGTGGGAAAGGAATGTGTATACCCACACTGTTATGTTGTTGTACTCTATCAATCTATCTGTCAGAGAAGCAGCATGCCTCAGTGGAAAGAGCTCGGGCTTGGGAATCAGATGTTATGGGTTCTAATCCCGGTTCCTCCGCTTGTCAGCTGACTTTGGGCAAATCACTTAACTTCTCTGGGCCTCAGTTACCTCATCTGTAAAATGGGGATTAAGACTGTGAGCCCCATGTAGGACAACCTGATCACCTTGTATCCCCCCAGCGCTTAGAACAGTGTTTTGCACATAGTAAGCACTTGAAAAATACCATTATTATTATTATTATTATTATAGAGCACTTAGTACAGTGTTCTGCACAAGTAAACTCTCAATCAATGCAATTGATTGATTGATTGATCAGGCCAGACATAGTCCCTGTCCAAACTGTACTTCCATATTCAAGTAAAGTGACTTCCCGAATTTTACCTAGCAGACAAGAAGCAGAGTCAAGAGTAGAACCCTTATCAATCAATCATGTTCATCGAGCCCTTGCTGTGTTCCGAACACTGCACTAAGTGCTTGGGAGAGTACAGTGTAACAGAATTGGTAGACACATTCCTTGCCCACAGCGAGCTTATATTCTAGAGGACAAGTTTCCTCAGATTTCCAGGCCTATGCTCTTTCAATTGATGGATCAGTCAATCAGTCAATCAATCAAGAGTACTAATTGAGTGCTTACTGTGTACAGAGCGCCAACCTAAGCACTCAGTCACCTTGTCCTCTCCTATGTCACCTCGCTACTCTCCAACTAGCCCAGCCCGCAATCTTCATTTCTCTAATGTCAAACTTCTCACTGGTCCTCAATGTCATCTGTCTCATTGCTGACCTCTCACCCATGTCCTGCCTCTGGCCTGGAATGGCCTCCCTCTTCATATGTGACAGACAATTACTTTCCAAAGCATCAAAGCCTATTTGAAGGCACATGTCCTCCAAGAAGCCTTCCCTGACTAAGGCCTCCTTTCCTCTTCTTCCACTCCTTTCTCCCATCACCCTGAATTCCTCCCTTTATTTATCACCCCTCCCAGTCCCAGAGAACTTCTGTACATATCTGTAATTTTATTTATTTATATTATTGTCTATCTCCCCCAATAGGCTGTAAACTCAATGTGGACGTTGAACGTGTCTGCTGTATTCTTGTATTATATTTTCCCAAGAGCTTAATAATAATAATAATAATAATGGCATTTATTAAGTGCTTACTATGTGCAAAGCACTGTTCTAAGTGCTGGTGAAGATACAAGGTGATCAGGTTGTCCCATGTGGGGCTCACAGCCTTAATCCCCATTTTACAGATGAAGTAACTGAAGCACAGAGAAGTTAAGTGACTTGCCCAAAGTCACACAGCTGACAAGCGGCAGAGTCAGGATTAGAACCCAGGACCTCTGATTCCCAAGCCCGGGCTCTTTCTACTGAGCCACGCTGCTTCCCCTACACATTAAGTGCTCAATAAATGCAATTGACTACCTGACTGAAAGTCATATTCTTCTCAGAAGGTTACAGTAGCTTTTGTGTGGCACAGGAGAGTTTTCTTCATTACACTCCCTGGCCAGGCCTGTGATATTGCTGTGGAACAATATCTGAGAAATTCCCCAATGATGTCAAGAAGACAGCAATAGTGCTGGGAATCAGTAGACCTCATGGTTTTCTCCACTCCTGACTTCAGGGTTGTGGCAATTGGGAAAGTAGACTTCTATCTGCCCCCGATCTGGTGGGTTGGATAGTAAATATTAGAATAGTAAATATTTCCCTGGAAATACCAGGTGGTCATGAAGGAGTCCGTTATCCTACAGATCCCGGGACCCCAATCTCAGGGAGTTGGAGTTTGCATTTGTTTGGCCGCAATTCATTTCCTTGAAATTCAGAGTCACTTCCTTCAAACCAATCTTGATGGCTTCAACTGGCTTTGCCCAACATCCTGATGGCTTCCCGGTGGTTTTTCAAATAAAAGAAAAAACCATATTTAAATGACATGTTTTAGCTGTGACATTGCAGGAACATATTTCTAGACTGTGAGCCTTCTAGACTGTGAGCCCACTGTTGGGTAGGGACCGTCTCTATATGTTGCCAACTTGTACTTCCCAAGCGCTTCGTACAGTGCTCTGCACACAGTAAGCGCTCAATAAATACGATTGAATGAATATTGATCTCCTGCCTTAAAAGGAAATTGAGTGAAAATCATTTTGAGGGATCTAACACGAACTTCAGAAGTTCAGTGGACCAACGGAAATAAATAGCAATCTTCTCAGGAGTAGAACTTTATCAAGAGCGTTAGCATTCATGTTTCGGTTTCTTTAATTTTCGTATGTGTAATTTTATATGCTTTGATTATTGCAATTGAAGCTGGATATAAATAGGCAATTTTTTTGTCTTTTTTTTTTTTCTAGTGGTAAACTGTTCAGATCCAGGCTTTGTGGAAAATGCCATTCGTCAAGGACAACAAAATTTTCCTGAAAATTTTAAATATGGTGTCAGTGTGATTTATCACTGCAAAAAGGGGTTTTATCTGCTGGGTTCTGCTGTCTTAACCTGTAAAGCAAATGGCTTGTGGGATAGATCATTGCCCAAGTGTTTGAGTAAGTATCAATTAAATTTGATTTGCTTAATTTTTACTGTCTGTTACTTTGACCAGAAAGCATTAGGCTATATACAAGCACTGCCAAAAGTTCCAATTAAATGAGTTCTCCCTGAAATGTTTGATCACTAACTGACTTTATCAATATGCTCTTGTTCAGTTTAGAGACAATGCATCCATTATCTTAACCTGAAAAGAGTTTTTTAGATCAGAATCTTGCCTTTCCAAAAATCCAGTAAAGTGAAAATTGTATGTTAT